>NC_139252.1:49609910-50354910 GCF_977018435.1 Lepisma saccharinum
AATTCACAATTATGTTAAAAACTACAACATAAGTAAGTGTCATGAGTTTGTAGTTTCTGGAAAATACATTCAAGTGGTTGCAAAATGAATTTCAAATTTATTACTTGTCTGATAGAAGAAGGGTGGTTCAAGCACCAGTAGCAAACCACTCAAAAGAAAAGTAGTTTTTAGCTGTCTCCAAAGATCAGAATATCTTGAAAATATGGAATAATCTTTAACATTACTCGACTGCTCAGTCGAAAGAGTGTGCATTCATCCTCTACAGTTTATTGCTTATTACCAGGAAACAGATTTATATGTACTAAAAATGTAAATACATATTTAGTTATTTTCACCAAAATATGGAGTTAACTATGGACTTAAAATTGTAAAAATTTATCTTCTTAATAATATTAGACACTACAGAAGCTACTTAAAATACAGTACACTTACATTGACATTAATTATAAAACAACACAAATATGTCTTCATTTTCTGTTTCCAAAACAATGAATAACAAAATTTGGTTCTAAGTCTGGAGTGGATACTAAAGCCCTGATTCTCTATTGTTGACAACAATTGTAAATAAACAGGAATTTCAAGCGTTATACAAGTGTTGGGAGGTGTAAAATAAAATAAAAAATAAAAACATTATTGTTCGGGTGATAGAAATATAATTATTAATGCAATTGAAAGGTATAAAATAGGTCGTAAACTTTTGTTTGTTTAACGTCACTTCGGACTTTGTCAGTTATTTGCAAGAAATTCATCTAATTCTTTTGGTCACACGGGCACATGTAGTTACTGCGTGAATATGGAGTATATGTTGAGAAATGTTGTGAAAGATGGGAATAATATGTATAAGGTGCCACCAAATGAAAAGGCACATTTCCATGTACAGAGTTTATTACTGACATTGACTACACATATTCGCCGTATGAGGTAAGGCACTTATCCCACTTGGGTACCAACTGATGAATGCCTTGGTAGAAGAAGTCCTTGTGTTGTGAGCGGCATCCTCTGAGGTGTTTCTTCATTGGGCTGAAAATGTGGAAATCGCATGGACTCAAGTCAGGACTGTAATCAGGGTGCTTAAAAACTTCCCAACCGAAGGATTCAACAGGTCCTGTGTTTGAATGGCGACATGGGGATGAGCATTATTGTGGAGTAAAATGATGCCTGTGCTGAACTTGCTGGGTCGCTTATGCTTTATTGCTGTCCGCAGACGACGCAGTGTTTCGCAGTACGTGTTGGCATTAGGTGTGTCCTTTTGGAAGGAACTCCACTAGAAGGGGACCACGGCCATCGAAGAATACGGTCACCATGATCTTGCTGGCTGATGATGTTGCCCGACATTTCTCAGCTCAGCACAGGCATCATTTTACTGCACGGTAATGCTCGTCCCCATGTCGCCATTCAAACACAGGACCTGTTGAATTCCTTCAGTTGGGAAGTGCTCAACCACCCTGCTTACAGTCCTGACTTGAGTCCATTTGATTTCCAAATTTTCAGCCCAATGATGAAACACCTCAGAGGATGCTGTATATGCGTCAGACGCAGATCTGCAGGTGGCAGTGACAGAATAGTTTACCTCACAACCCAAGGACTTCTTCTACCAAGGCATTCATCAGTTGGTACCCAAGTGAGATAAATGCCTTACCTCATATGGTGAATATGTGTAGTCAATGTCAGTAATAAACTCTGTACATGGAAATGGACTTTTTCATTTGATGGCACCTTATACAAATAATGAAAATATGTAAAATATGAACCAAAACCTAATATATGTACGAATATGGAATATAAAAACTGAATTTTTCTAGTCTGTATACCATGATGTGCAACGATTTAACTGATTTCAGCTTCATACGTAAATATGTATTTACATATAAATGTGTTCCCTGCTTATTACAGATCGGTGGTCCTATATGGTCTGGTCCCATTCACGATGCAGATTTTGTGGAGCGACTTGTAGATCTCGTGCACAGTAACCGAGAGGAGTTTGGAACAGCCAAGCGAATGGAAGGAATGCTGACTGTGATAAAAGAGGAGCTGCCCAATGTACCTTTGTATTACACTGTGGACAGATTGTCTAATGTTATCCATGTTTCGTCCATGCCCATGATTAAGTTCAGGTAAGCACCTCTCAAAGCATGTGCATTCTGTACTAGATGCGAGCGATTCAGGAATGAATTGTGTAATGGAATGAATGACTCCATTAATGTATGAGGTGCATAAGATTTTTACATTAAAAATATATTCGATATACAGATTGTCCCAAAATAATGTTTACATTCTTTGAATGTTAATTACAGAGAAAACTATTAAAGATGACTGAACTTTTTGTATTTGAAGCTGCAATCTCTACGTTGAGTGTTTGTGAGCGTGTGTAGGTCCACTAGTCAGTATACATTAGTGTACACAAAATGACAGAGGTGAGCAATTTTTCTTTCGAGAAACATAACAAGTGTCGAATATCCACCCGATCTCCTAGTTTAACACTGTTAGCTTTCTACCTGTGGGAAACCGAAGAACGATGTGTACGCCACAAAGCCACAGACACTGGATTACTGGAGACATGCGATTGAAACTACCTGTGCTTTCCATCCATGGAAACCATATCTGCTATTTATCTGTTCATTGCAGATGATGTATTGCTGGCAATGATGGTCATTTTGAACGTCTATAATTTTAAGGTATCTGGCACCAAAAGAGTCCATACATGCTGTTATTAGTGTTCCTGTTTTTAACGTTCAAAGAGTGAAATACTATTTTAGAACTGTATATTTGTTGGAACCCTGATTTTACGTATTCCCACAATATACAATCTTCCATGATAGTCCCAATAAAGCATGATGTAAAATTTTTCTCAATTTTTACATTTTTAACATTTTGAGTTTTTTCACTTGGTTCTATAACAGAAAATCAAAGTCCCATTTTATATATGCAGCAGATTAACAAATCAGTTGATATTAAAAATGCATTCTTTAAATACTTTTGCATGTGCATGATCACTAAATATTCTAGGGATAGACTGAAATAAAATGAAATAAATGAAAATAAAGTACCAACATAAAGTATACCAATACTGATTCGATGTACAATTAAAAATATTCTATGAAAACCTTGAATTTATCATGTAACCCAAATGTTTAATGTACAGTGTTATTTTTTTTTAATTGTAACAGTTATTTTTCACCTTGAAAACCTGGAATTATACTTGAAGTTTTACTGGGTCATGTGTAGACATGTCAGAGGGACTTGCTTGAATGTAAGGTAAAGGTAAAGTTCGCCATGTATATAGCACCGTGCCATTAGGCACATTTAGGGGATGTGGGGTAGGACCCCACACATTCTCGATCTCGCCCATTTTGGAGCTGATGTGATCAGCAGCATGCTCTGGCCACCTTTATCCTCCAGGGTTGCCCCCAGGTACCCATTGATTTGAGGCTGGGTGAGCCCCAGAGCCACTTTATGCGGGGACAAGGCTGCAAAAATTCTGACCTTAGATCACCCTCCCCGGGAATTGAACTCTGGTATACCACAAGGCAGTCAGATGCCCTACCGACCAGACCATCGCGGCTCTTGCTTGAATACAAAGGGTCACAAATTTGATTCTTAGTGATGGCACTTTGTATAGTGGGTTCAGATCCAAATTTATATGGCAGATGCAACTACTTTTTTATTGTTGTTGTTGTGCTTGAACATATAAATAACTAATAAAACACCTTTGTCTTATTCCAAGGTCGGCCATTCTGAATGCTGGTTACCGTGTATCTATTTCCCACGCTCATCCAATTTCTGTGAAGACAGATGCACCACCAGATCTAATCTGGGACATTCTTCGATACTGGGAGAAGGAGAATCCTGTGAAGAAAGAACGCCTCACTCCTGGCAGCCCTGCTCAGAAGATCCTGTCGCAGGAACCGACCAATGAAATCAGCTTCGTGGAACATCCGGATGCGAATCCACCTTCTCGACGAATGGGAATCACCAGGTTCCAAGAGAACCCCTCGCCATGTTGGGGACCAGGAACGCGGGCAATGACAAGGTAATGCCTTTCAAATATCGTTAAAATATTTCATCATCAATTCATGTATAAAACTTACCATGACTAGTATCTGTGGCATATGTATTAACAACTGTTGGTTTGAATTTAATCACTGATTCAAACTGATGCTATTCCAGTGTCTGCATAAGATGAAACTAAAACTCCATAGCGTAACAGCTCATGGTCAGTGCATAGGATCCACATTGCCACTATTTTCTGACTTTCGAGACCGGAGCCTGGTACTCCTTCTTCAAATACGAGAGCAATTCGGATAAAAACCGCCATTTGGTTATCAATGACAGACACTTAGATACAGAACTTTTATTATACACATTAGAAAAGTACAACATTACATTACTTTTCAACATAATCACCATTCAAATTAAGTCACTTGTCATAACACTTTACAAGAGTTGAAATTCCTTCTGCAAGAAAATCTCCCACCTGGGAATGAAGCCACCCTCTAACAGCATCGTGAAGCACATTGTCATTGTCGAAGCAGTGCGACGCAAGCCACTGATTCATGTGTCTGAAGAGGTGGTAGTCGCTCAGTGCCAAATCTGTACTATAGGGAGGATGATCAAAAACATCCAAACAGAACTGCTCCAAAAGTTCTTGAGTGTGTCCAGCGGTGTGCGGGTGAGCACCCACTTCACATTTGGCAGGATTTTCTACTGGAGCGTTCATTTTCAATTGTTATAGCAAACGAGTCAACTGCAACACAACTTTCTCCTTCCACTCCTCAGTGCTTACTGAACTACTGTGCACAGCACCACAGGACTGACGTTGCTATCCCCATCTATTTCTTGCACATGGCCAAACGGAGGTTTCTTTCCAAATTGCCCTCGTAACTTCCAAATTATTCTCACATTTCTGGTTCAAAACTGAAATTTTGGGGACTCCCATTGGGAACTGAACCTTGGAGCACTCACACCAATGGCGAGAGCTCTAACCATTTGGCTATGCTGGAGCCATAATAACATGAAAAATATGCAAATACACTATAGCCATTCAATGTGCAGTAAAAGTGGACTTTGTGATTAAAAATAAACTGTTTTAAATTCAGGATGGAGCAGATGAAATTTTAACGAATTCTGATCAATTACTGATAAGATATTTCATTGATCCAATATCAAAGGACAATGTTCCATGCTCCAGAAATCTGGAAATGTATCTAAAATTACCTGAAAAACTTTGTCTTTTGAGGCGGTCTTATTATCCTGGAGGTTACGTAAAATTCGAAATTTTCATTTATTTTCCACCAATATTGTGTGAGAAAACTGTATTTTGTGATTGCATAACAGATGTTTCAGTATTCTGATAGAATTCGTGAATAGTTTGAAGCAAAACTGGTCAATTTATACATACATTTGGAGCTGAATACTCATCCACTAATATTAATCAATATTATGAATAATTTTTAATTGCTAAAAATATACATCAGTGTCGTATTCGTGGAAATCTGTAAGAGTAAGGTTCAAAGGCCCTAATTTATTTATTTATTATTATTATTATTTAAATCATGAACAGCATATTACATGAAAAATAGAGTGATGATTAGGGAATGGATTTTAGATGCAACATCTTTTCAAAAATGTAGCTGTTTTCACACAGATTGTTTGAGATGTGTGTGTTAGGACAAGAAACCAATTGAAATGAACACACTTTGTTGCACCTTTTTGTGAGATTATAACATTTATCCCCCTTTTAATCCCTCTTTGATGCTTCAGTACCTTTTTCCTTCATTTTCTTTCATGGTTTGTTAAAAAATTTGCCAGGAAAATACATTATTTTCACTCTTCTTGAGCAGCTACATAAAATCCTATAGTCTCATTTTGTAGAACAGAACAAGAGCTATAAAATGGTATACGAGGGCCACTATTTATATTTTGAGCCTTGGCAACACTGATTGAAGTTAGGTGCGGTTTGACATTTGCACGGAATCGTCTGGCATTATTGACCATAACGTATTTCAAATGTTTTGTCAATAGCTTGATTGGTGTTGTTTATGTTGCCTTGGAGATTGCGCGACAACAATAAAATGGAATTAACTCGTGAACATTTTTGTGCGATGATTTTTTACGATTTTCGACGTGGATTATCAAGACAAGAGTGCATCGATCAACTTACTTCCGCATTTGGCGATGAAGCCCCATCCTTTGCCACTGTGAAACGCTGGTATAACAAATTTAATCGTGGCCGTCATTCGTTCACCGATGAGATTCGCGAAGATCGTCCAAAATCAGTTGTTGTTCAAGAAAACATTGATGCTGTGCAAATCCTAATACTGCAAGATCGTCATGTGACATACTGTGAGATTGAGGCAACCATAGGCATTAGTTCCACCAGCATATATAAAATATTACATGATCATTTAGCTGTGAGAAAGGTATGTTCTCGTTGGATCCCACACAATTTGACAAAAACTCAAAAAGACACTCGCGTCAATTGGTGCAAACAAATGCTCAATAAATACAATCGTGGTGCTTCAAAAAACGTATATAAGATTGTAACAGGTGACGAATCATGGATATATGCATATGAGCTGGAACGTAAACAGCAGTCGACTGTATGGGTGTTTCAAGATGAACCCAATCCAACAAAAGTTGTTCGCGCTCGAAGCACATCGAAACAAATGGTCGCCTGTTTTTTCGGGAAAACTGGTCATGTGGCAACTGTGCCTTTAGAGGAACGTAGAACGGTCAACTCTGAATGGTACACGACAATTTGTTTGCCAGAGGTCTTCGGTCAAATACGGAAAACAAACAAACGCCGTCGGATCATTCTTCATCAAGACAATGCCAGCTGTCACACATCTCGTCTAACAACCGACTTTATGAACAGTCAAAAAATCGAATTGATGGGTCATCCGCCGTACAGTCCTGATTTGGCACCCAATGACTTCTTCTTGTTCCCGAATGTCAAGATTAAATTGCGTGGACAACGATTTTCGTCAGCGGAAGACGCCGTTGATGCGTTCAAAAACCATATTATGGAGGTGTCTCAAGAAGATTGGAAAAACTGCTTTGACAAATGGTTCGATCGAATGCAAAAGTGTATTGACCATAAAGGAGAATACTTCGAAAAACAATAAAGCAGTTTTCAATACCAAATTACTGTTTTTTCATTGTTAGGCTCAAAATATAAATAGTGACCCTCGTAATTTAATCATTGCAGCCCCAGTAGTTCCCAAGATAATGTAGCAATACCCGTGAGAAAAAACAAACTTCAATAAAACCTATTCGGCAGAACCACAGTTCCCTATGCAGTTCGTGCACATTATACAGGGTGATCTGTTTGGGTATGGATAAAATAAAATGGTTGTGAATTTTTTTTGGTCAAATGTAATTACCTGAAATATTGTATACAAAAGACTGAAAGGTGGGAGTTTTTATTTTTATACACTACTAACAGTTTGGTACAGTTTTCAGTTTTCTACATGACCTCCATTGCAAACTCTGCACAACTCATAATGGTGATTCAATTCATTCCACTCTGGTGTAACATCTCTGGGGTGATTCTGTCGAAAGCCTTTGAGATTTTTAGTTTCAAATCATCAATGTCTGTGGGTTTCGGTACTTTACACCGTACTGACGATGAAATTCCTGTTGGACTTGTGTAACACACACACATTCAACATGCCAAATGACACATTTAGCCCATTGCTGGTTCGTAAATGCCATTTTAACAATAACGAATCAGTTCATTGTTGCCAACACACTACAGCAAAACTCCCATGTTTCACGCACGAAAACATCAACACGAAAATTTTCCTACTATCACATTTACGTTTTTGTTAATGTTTTATTTTATCCATACCCAAATGGGTAACCCTGTATATAGAAGGTGCAGAAAAAGAGAGCATTGATTTTTTTTTTACCATAAAATCCCTTGCCTAGTTTTACAAATCTCATATACACATCTTCAGACTCAGTGGAGTTCCCAAAAAGGACCTACTAAGCTTTTAAGTAGTTTTAGCTAAATGAGTTGAAACTAAATGTGAAGTAATTTGAAAATTTGCCAGCCCTGTGATTAAAGACTTATTAGAGTAGTAGTTGGTGGCATTACATAAGAACATAACAGGCAATGTAACTTGCTATTTTGGTACAAATCGAAAAGATCCAGGTAAGTCGAATGAATTGGAATGTTCCACGTGTGTCTCACAAATACCAAACTTTCCAGTGTGCAGGCAGAGAAGAAACAGGAGAAGAAAGTGAGGAACCAAGGGAAGAGAAGAAGATCCCATTCAAACAATGCATCCTCAACAGAAGAACCTAAAACGCAAGTCCTGAAAGCTGATAAGATGTGTAGTTCACGGTGATCTTATTGTTAACCATGTGGTTTGAATTTTTATAAACTGAAGATAAGTGGAAGATTTCCACAAATAAAATTATGTTTATTTTTTATTTTTTTCTGTTTTAGTGTGAAAGCTGATAGTGTGGTCAAAGCTTTGACATTTTACATTATGCTCGGTTAATTATTACTCCACTTCACAGCAAATTACACAAATAACAGTAATGCACATAGTTTTAAATCACAACACTGCTCGATAGTGGATATGCTTATTATTTGCACTAAAAATAGTACATTAAATTATGTACCAATTACTATGATTGAAACTATGCAAAAATGATCTTGTTATCTACTTCATTTGTTTTCAACAACTGGTTGCTAAGCAACAAAATGGCATACTATTACATTTCTTCTTCTTTTTTTATAAACAGGGAACACCGATTTTAAGTTCCCGGCTTTTACATTTTTCCATATTACACATTCAATCTTGATGGTCACAAAATAGCAAAATGTTATAAAACTTTTTCATTGATTTTATATTTTCCCGTATTTTAAGTTTTTTCAGCTTGGTCCTCTAGAAAACATAAAATCGAGGTTCCACTGTATACGTTTCACAATTTGAACTTAGTCACAAAGCTGGTGACAAATGGATAAGGTGTTTACACATGAAGTATATAATTTCATGCTGTGTACACACTATACAGTGGAACCTTATTTTATGTTAAAATTGCATCTTCCCTAATTTTATATTTTCTTACATTTTGTGTTTTTTCAGCTCGTTTCCCTAAAAATGTAAAATGAAGGTTTCAGTGTATATTCAACACTGGTTTACGCAGTCCCTCCCAAAATTTTGAAAAAGGAAATGAAAATTTCAAATGCAACTAGGGAAAAACAAAAGTGGTGAATGCAAACTCCACTTAAAATGATCCTTGATAACCATATTTGTGTTTAAACAATTTTCATGAAGGTTACAAATGACACGAAACATTTCATGGTGTACCACTCCTAGAACACAACTATGAAATGTCCCACTCCCTCCCCCAAAAGTACTGCACAGAAGCCCCACTATGTTTTGATGATGTTAGCATTAGGGATGACCAAATGTGGATAAAATTTTATCTGGATATTGGATATTCTGATATTGTGTGCATTATCCAGACAGTTTTATTGTTTTTCCATTTTACACGCTATCCACATATACTTTTATTCATCATTTTTGTATTTCACTATACAGATTTTCTACAAATCCTTAATCAGATCTGTTCTATTCGGATTATCGAGATATCCGTTATCCCTAGTTTGCAGATCAATGTTTAGAGTTGTATTGTACAGGTGATGTTCCATATTTCTGTTTCCAGTGTAGACCATTACCTTCATTAACAAATGTTACAGTATCTAGGTTGGAGATGGTAATGCTTCACAGCTTTGTTTCGAGGTGGTGGTAGCACTGAGTTCTGCCACCCCCAATGAAGGCATTGGACCTTTGAAATTAATCAGAAAACCAATTAAATACTAAACTGCGTTTACTATGTCCACCATGTATTTTGGTGTGTCAGAAGAATATCTGAGCTTGAACTTGATTAACAAATGTACATTGAAATATGTGATTCAAGCTGCTAGAGACAAATCCAAAATTCTTTACTTTTCCTTAACATTATATAATGGCCCTCTGCTTAGGTATAATTGCAAATTAGAAAAATAGATATTTTTATTCAATGAAAACCCCTATTACAAGTCCGGCTAAGATGAAAACTGAAGCTTTAGACTTGTTTTAATTATTAATGCATGTTAAAATTAATGCTTCAGATTTCATTTTAGAATGGCCATGTTACATTATTTAATATTTTTACAAAACTTCACGCATATAAGAATGTAATTCTTAAGAAACAGTAAACAAATCTTAACTGCAACTCAATCCAATTTTAGATTTCTAAATATTCAATTTTATCAAATCCCAGTACAGGTATGGGTATATAACAATGAAAACTCAATATACTGTAAAAAATAGCGAACATTTTTGACCTCAAGCGTAATTTCTTGACTATCTTGGCCTACCGGTTGATTTCTTGACTTTTTCTCGATTTTCTTGATTGATAAGACACCCTGTTAGTTCACAGGAATGAGTGACTTACTTGACTTAATTCCTGTTGTTCCCTGTGGACACCTCGGTTTCTCCAAAGTTCTTGGTTTTGAATCACTTCTGGCCAAAAGATATTCAAAAATTTTCTCAGGCAGCGATTGATGAAGGTCTGTAGTTTAGAGGTAATCGTTTTTGTTACCTTCCATGTCTCAGACCCATATAACAGTACAGACTTAACATTACTTCGAAAAATACGAAGTTTGGTCTTTATATATAGAGCCTCACAAAGGTACTATTAGCTTGTTGAGTAGTGTGGTGGCAAAAGACGGAGGGGCTGTACAGGATGTTTCTCAACGTATCAAAAAGCAAATGGTACAGGAATGAATACTGTACTATAAAAACAGTAGTTTATGACTGGATAAAATGTTTTTCAGGGGGAAGAGTTATGGTCACTGAAGACAGAGATTGTGATGGCCATCAATAAGAATAAAGCATTCCAAACATTGACAAATTAAGAATGAAAATCATTGGCTTACTATCGGGGGACATAGCAGAGCAAGTGAACATAGCTACAAAAGTCTTAATGTGATAAGAGTATGTACAGAGGTTGTTTTCGATCTATGGTGACAATTTCAAATGCACCTACCTTAAGAGAAACCATGTCGTCACCATCGGAGTGCTCTATTTGGTGGCCCTGCATCTTGGCAATTGCCCGACAGCGAAGTTTCCACTGTAGGAGACTGGTAGGAATTGTAGTCATGTCCAGCCTCAACCACTGCTCCTGACAGGCTTTCCATAGCCCTTCAATGATGCAGGGTCTACTGTGAGACAAGGCTTGTTTCAGTAGGCCGAAGGTGCAAAAGTTCATCGGTGAGGCATCAGGTGATTTAACTGGAATGTCTGTGAAAGGAATGGAACGAATTCCAGTTTCTTCTGCCATTTGTTGGAGGAAGAGGCAGGTTGACTTGTGTGACTTGACACCTTGTCTTGATGCACCCACACACGATTCTGGTCTCTCTCGTAGAGATGGGGACTGTCATGGCGATAAACAGGTGTCAGGACGTTAGCCTGATAATAATCTGAATTAACCTTCGTATTTTTGGCAACATGGTGTATGCTGTAACCATCTTTGAAAGTCCCCCACACCTGTCGATCGATAAAAAATTGCACGTGGCTTGTGACAGTCATCAAGATAAACATATGTCTCGTCCAATGTAACAACGAACTTCCACTTTTTACCTGACAGGTGCTGCTCATAAAGCTTTCAACAGTTGGTGTGACGTTCCTGGATGTGTTTTGGCAAGAGCTTATGAACACGACCCTTGCGTCGCTTTTCCAAACCCAAATCGCAGTGAATGATGGTGTGCACTGTCTTCAGTGATGTTTGTAGCCGATTCGCGATACTTCTCTGTGGCTGGTTTCATCCTGGTGGCCAGCACCCTGACGTCCCAAATGTAGCTGGTGTGCGGCTAGTGGCAGGTTGGGGGTTGACCTGTTTCTGCCCCACAGGAATCATCCCATGCCTTGCCTTACCTACCTCTTTCAACACCCATGATATGCCATTTTTGGACACAGTGAATCCACGCTCCTTGCACAGTTTTATAATGGCACTGTAACTGTAGTTTACATTGGAAAGTGCAGTTATGTAACCCTCCTAATATGCACTCATTTTCGGTGTCATTCTTCCCGATATGCAATGACCACATCTGTCACACACAGTCAACGGTCCAACGTGCCCACATGACTGGGAGCTTCGTTCGCTTGGTGGTGCTGCTCAAGGTGTGCAATTTCGTCACCATAGATCGGAAACAACCTCTGTACAATGTATTTTATGGCAGAAAATCATGGGACAAAGTGAAGCCTCACCAGAAGGTATGGTCTCTTTCGCAAGCTGAACCTTAGCAAATCAAGCACAGCAGAAAGAAATATTGAAAACAAAGTGCCAAAATGCACCAGGAACCGCAACATTTATGTCAAACATTGATCGTTCGAAAAGGAGAAACCTCTCCCCATGAAAGTTACATGTCTTGAACATGACTGCAGAAATCTGACAAACTATCAGACCTATCCATGACAGATTACCGCTTTTTTAAGCACCCAGAACAATTTCTGCAACAGCAAGTTCACCGACAACCATGCAGCAGCTCAAAATGGCATCGCAGAATTCTATACTACCAGAATGAGCAGAATTGGTTTTTGTTGGCAAAAATGCATGGATTCTAATGGTTTCTTTCATTTTTATCTTGTAGACGTTTAGACAATTTATGGGGATCGAATATGCTTTCTTCCCATGGTTCTTATTTCAATTGATAAATGATATTTCAAGCTAAGATATACATATCCTACTTTGAAGTTGCTGGCTTAGAAACTTAAAAAAGTTTTGCGCCAACCTAATAAACAATTTTAATTTGACTCGCACTCATAGCTATATCAGCCTTGCAAACTTGTACATTTAATAGACAATATTCGTAATGACAAAAAAAAGTTAGTCTTACATCAATGAAGTTAATTTTGGTGGTTGTATTAGACCTTGCATTGAAAACAAAACAACTTTATTAGCATTATTTTTATCATAGTTTAATATCTTAAAAATATATACATATATATGTGAGTTATACACTTCACTTCTACAAGAAGTTGCTGTTACAAAGACAAAATTTCTTGTTGCAAAAAACAAAAGAAGAAAAAAAAGCACAACATGGCAGATATATTTTGTCAATTATTAATCAAGTTCAAAGACATTATAAAAACACAATTTGTACTTCGGCTTAAATACATTACATTCTACCTTACCAAAGAATGTACACATTACATAATTAGAATTCTTCCGAATGGAAGACCCTAAAAAGGAGTGACGGAATTGTGTACAACCACAAAGAATTTCATATTTACATTACAACAATCATGAATAAAAACAAGATTTGAAAAAGAGCAACTCTGTACTATCATGCATGGACAGCATCATTTTAATTTCCATTAAAAAAAAAAAATTGAACCTTATTAAACCTATCTTGTATTATCTTTTTCCTATACTGATTTGTACATAATGGCATCTGATAGTTCTAATTCAAGTATTTGGTCTATATATAAAAACCTAACACACAGAAACATAATTAAAAAGTAGATGTATTCCAGAATTTTACAAATTGCATACTGGTTAAGGGAAACAAAGTACTTGATGTCTACACATTTTGTCTGTAATCGCACTGAACACGTCCTCTTGCAGCCGTCAACTGAAGTTACAATTATTTGAGATTATAATCAAAACTATTTAATATGTGTTCATTTCCAGTATTGTTTCCTCTGTTTTGTACACAGTTTTAGGAAGCATATAAAGCCTATACAGAAATGCAGATCTTTACAATGTAGGAAACTTCATTATAAAACTTCACGAGCGTATTATTGATCTGAGAAAGAACAGTCCTAGGAGAAATGGAATCTGACAAATCAATAAATACATCTTCTGTATTAAATTTCAGCATCTCATTAAAATTACAACATAAGTAGCTAGCGTTTAAAAAAATAAAATTCTTGCTCCTCCAGTTTCGTTATAAAATAGCATATTTTAATGCAGAATATTTCCATCTTTTCTGTGGTTGATGCCAGGCATTGTTTTTCACTTACGATATTCTAAGGTGTGACTGGTGCTTGCTAAACTTGCCGTTGGATTGGTTAACGAATGCTGACAACCTGTAGCAACGTCCACACATATTGATGAATCAAGATGCACTTGATAAATCCGCCATATGTTACATCAGTAAAACTTTGTGTCTTGTGGTTGTGATATCCATGAAATTTCAACCAAGGTAAATTCTAATCTCACAGACCACTTTGGTATGTAAGTGCACACATGCACGAAGTACACTTGGAGGTTTAGTTTACAATGTCCCCCCTTCCACGGATTCTTCTCGCGAGTTGAAGATCCCTGTCCATCAAGGTGACTCTCTTTGCGTGGATCGCACACAGCAGGGCATCTTCGAAGAATTGTACCAAGTACGCTTCGGCTGCCGTCTGCAAAGCTTCAACTGCTCCGGCCTGAAGCCTGAAAGGAAAGAAAAAGTCAATAAAAGCGGTAAAGTCCTTCCATGTTGCATGAACTGCACAGAGGGTGTGGAGGTAATGTTATCAGTAGGGCACAGATTTCTATGTATTTACATGTTTTTTTTAAAAAATACCTAGCAGACCTTGAGAATTTGTATGCGCACCACCGAACATGTGTTTTGGGACCTCCCCTGACAGAATTTTTTAGCACAAAATTACATATTTTCAGTGTTTTCACATAAAATCAAATATTTCAACAATAGAGAGTATTTAGTACATATTTTCCTTTTTTAAATAACATAAAATTACATATTTTCATTGTTTTAACATAAAATTAAATATTTTAACAATAGATAAGGTTTAGTACATATTTTTCCTTTTTAAATAACAAATTTTACATTTTTGGGAAACCTCTGATTTGCCTTTGACTGATGCAGTACATGAGGTTGATAATGCCCTTGAAGCACTCCGAAACATAGGCGGAAAGAAGGCCGACACAATTATACAAAAAGCTTGTTCCCTATTTGAAGGAAACCATGGTTTCCAAGCCATGCATACTGTAGCTGCTGCTTTGAATGGTGACACATCTGCATCGCTTCCAGAGGGATTCACAGTGAAACAACTGGCTTCATTTAAATATGCAAGATTGACAACCTGTGATGTGGAATACACCTTTCTGTGTTACAAAGCCTTGTTCCAGGACAATCATCATTCTTTCACAACTGACAACTTAAGGATGATATTCACCTCCCACTGCAATGCAAGCTTGTAAAGGTAAGACAGTTTTTCCTGTAATTAAAACAAAAAAATGTGCCATATAATTTTGTTTTATAAGTGCCTAAATATTTTACATCTTCTTACCACATAGAAATCCGTGCCCCAGTTATCAGCACCTCCGGTGTGGAAAAGGGGGGGGGGGGGGGTAGCACAGAAACTTTCATTTCGTGTGGTTAAGTGTTTACTTACATTTTTAGTTATCTGCCCTCCTAGCCCCTTTCCTTGCTTTTTTATGTCTCTTTCTCTGAGTGTGTGAGAGATGGGGGGGGGGGGGCTACGTTGAGTGAGGTTTGCTTTATTGCCCTCCGGTAAAAGCCACCTGATATACAGTGAAACCTCGATTTTATGTTTTTCGGGGGACCAAACTGAAAAAACGTACAATGCTGCAAAATGTAAGATGGGCAAAAATTTTATAACATTTTGCTCTATTGGGACCATGAATATTGAATATATATTGCAGGGAACGTAAAATGGGGTTACACTGTACATGGTTTGGAGTGCTCCAAATTAAACTTACCTTTCTAATTCTTCTTGGTGTTGTAAGAAACTTAGCATTAACAATAGTTAGGAGATACATGATTTTGTTTCAAAACCTACAACATTTCTATACTTTTGTGGCCATTCTGTATTCCAAAATAGACATTCGAAGATAATAAACTACAGAATCAAAAGTACTACAAAAACTTGAATCAAAAATAAAGATTTTGTACAACTAGAGAAAAGTTTTGGGAAAAAAATGTTCAAATGGCAAATTTCAACTTCTTCCCCCAAAATATTTATTCAAATGTTTCTAAAAAAAATAAGTTAATATCTGAAGTTATTTAGGGATACTATAATAAGCAGTCTGAATTTGGAATGCAGCTACCCACCCCTTCCCCAGTCTTATCTACTACAGTATCCAATCCTGGGCAGTTCCCTCTACCTACTATGAATCAACCTACCTGTACTGTTGAGTTGGTTCAAATTGTGAGATGATCTCCTTAACCACCCTCAGGAAGGGAAGGGCAGGTATAAGCAAATGTGTTGATTTTTGATAATGTCGAATTTCTCGCAATGCCCGCATTCCACTTTTAGCTCGTCTCTGCCAAAAAAAAAAAAAGTTCACAGAAGCACATGGAAATGATTTCTACAAATCAATTAATTTCAAGGTAAACTTATGTTGTTTTTTTTATCACCACCTGATACTCTTCTGGCATTTTGGTAATTTAAATGCAGTGCAACACTTTTGCGTAATCTGGTTATCCTGAAAGTTCTACAAAATTTGAAGTTTCCATCGATTCTGTACTAATATTATGTGATATATTTTTATTATTATTATTCTGATGTAATTTATAATATTTCAAAAGAAAATTCTGGTAAATTGATGCTCATAATTGGGAGTGGAATACTTGCCCACTAATATTAATCAATAACTTTTCATTGTCACAATTCTCAAGCATTTGTCTCAGCAGGAATTGGTATGAGTATCAATGGTTATCAGCTCAGCTGTAGTTTTTACGTATCATAACATAATTGCAAAGTGGTTCTTAAAAAATTAAGATTGATAGGTCAGTGCTCAAAGTCCCAACCTTCACTTACACTGGATGATGGATAGAGGCATGCATATTTCGTTTTTGACGAAAATATGAAATGTGAAATAACACATTGTAATGTTAATTTTTCATGTTTCTGAAAGATGTGAGGTTCATTTTCCTACCCTGTTTTGTCACAAAATGATGCGAAATGAACTGCAAAATTCGAAATAGACTCTCAAACATGAAATTTAGATTGCAGATTAGGCACACACAGGAGATGTACTACGTAGAAATTAGTTTCTTTAAATCAAATTTTGAATTATATTCACATTTTTTTAAACCAAAATGTCATTTTATGCTGCTTTTTCACCGCATTAACAGCAAAATTTCATTTTAATTACTGCTTTTGAACCCGAAATTGACTGTTTTTGTACCGAAAGTTTGCTTTTTTATTTACCAAAAAATATGTGCCTCTAATGATGGAATCTTACCACCAAAGGATTCCAGATTTTGACATGGGTGTTACTTTGTGACTGCCCCTTCAATTTCAACTAATCACCATTCATCCTCATCATTGCAATTAGTCTAAAAGACAGAAAAGAAGTGTAAAACTAAGAAATCTGTCTTGTTGTTCAAGCAGATATAGTAGTTACCACTTCAGTGTTAGCACATTAAGCAGTCAACTTTCGACCTTGATACTGAAGAACCTGGGTTCGAGTCCCAGACTGGACCTGTGTGTGACTTGTGAGTGTCCCTTTATAAATTTTATATAATCATCACTCATATTCATCATCAAGATTACTGAAAAGCAACAGAAAATCAATATTAAATAACAAGATATACACATGCAGAGGGATGATTCACAATCTTGTTGCTGAGCGTTTTATTGTGTGGTCATTCCATCAGTCATAATAAATAATAATAACAACACGTGGCTCAACAGCCCTCGAAGGGCCTAAGCCGATCTCCCACAATCATACCTAGAGGTGTGCAGATCTTCAACTGGTATTGGGGTGACGTGGGGTCAGCACGTCGAACCCTCGGCTGTTATAGCAGATTTCCGACACCGTGTTACACTACTCACTCGTAACTCCCCAATTTCCTCACGATGGTGGGTTGCCACCGGTCCTACAGGCTGAGAACCCAGGTGGACTTGAACCTATGCCGTCCCCAGTCGGAGTCCACCAACTATTGATTGATTTGCTTTATTTTACTTCGCTTCTTGTGCCACTATCAGCTAATTTGGGAAGATGGGGATGAGTGATGATATGATGAATGGACACTCACAAACATCCATGCCCAGGATTCGAATCTCAGGCCCCTGGCATCGTAGCGTGATGTGCTAACCATGGAGATAGGATTACAAATGCAAATAGCTAAATATAGGTCATGTCTCATGAACAAAAATAACTCTAATTTACTAGCGATGGGCAGATGTGAAATTTTGGCTGAGACCGTAATGCTACTGATCCAACATAAAATTCCAAATGGTTCTTGAAGAACCTGAATGGTTCATTGACCTCCTTAATAAATCTTTTGAAGTGACTGCAGTGCAAAAGAAGTTGCATATTTAGACATTTACTTCTTTAAAAAGTAGGGCATGTAGATTATCCATAAAAATTACAGCAAGATGGCAGAATTGTTCACTAAATTACAAGATATTTATAGATATATCGGAACGGTAAAATAATCTGAAATTTTACCGATAAACCAACATGCTTATATCGGCCGATACCAATAGACTACCGATTAATCTGTCCCATCCCTAATCTTTATTAAGCCTTATCGGCACATACAAGCAAAATTCATAAAATGTATAATGCATAGTTTGTTTAAATCCACTTTATGCTTAGTGAGACTAATTGGTATTCGCCCTACAGTTTAAAATGTAATCTGAACAACTGTGTGTCCACCAGGAATATCTTAGCCACTACACCATTAGGCAAACCCTAACATTTGATGATGACTATGATAAAAGTCAACATATACCTGGGGAGTGCAAAATATGCAACAACTTAAAGCATTTATTTTGGAAGAAATCAATGCCGACATACCTTTGCTCTGGGTGGGGTTTGTGCTGTTTCATTTCTTGTTCTGCGAGAGGGCGAAGCAGGTGTTCCTTCTCTTCTCTTTGGAGTACCAGATCTCCTGTTACAAGTAGGGGGGGAAAGCTCTTTTTATAATGAAAATGGAAGAGTAACATTTCAACATATTGTGCAGGCATCTACTTCAGTCACACAGAACCATGAGGCTAACAAAATATGCATGTATTAATGCTGATGGAATACCAATATATCACTCACCAATACTGATAATAAATTTAACTTAAAATACTGTTCATTTGTAACACCATTAAGCCTTGTTTCCATGATATCGTATCAATCCCTAAGATTATATGTTTATTTTATTAAGTCTCTCTGAACGCTTCACGTTGACCAGGGCATTCACTTGTTTTTCTCAGTTGTCTCAAGCCTCTGAGGCATGTTTATAATGCACAGTGTTGCGCTATGCAAACCTCCTGAGCATTCAGGAAAACAGGTAGTTCCTTCTGTTTATGGAGTCAGCGGTTTGCATAGTGGCAATTAATAACACGATTCAGCATAGAGGAAGAGCTCGATGGCCTAGTGATATAGAGTTGAGACAAGCTGAGAGGGGACTGATTTTTGGGATTGAGTTGAGAGAGAAGAGGTGGTTAGCAGAGCAGTAGGTCAGAAGTGGAACGACGCTTTGGTCGACGAATTGGAGAAGCTAACAGAGGACTTCGCATATTTTATTCAGCTTAATACTTCAGATAGACAGGTAATTATCCTAACACCCAGCCATGATTCAGGTTCAACGGTTCACAAAACCCAACGAGTGACCATTGTCTTTTCTGTAGTCTAGTTCCTTAGTGTGATTTTGTACCTTTCGCATTGCCAAGCGTTAACTCGTCATGCTAATGACGAGTGCTCTCATCAGAGGATGAATGATGAGTAATATACATCACCCATTGATTAATTGGTTAACAGTCTAGGTACTCGTAAGATCCCACGAACTTTAAGGTTCGTTACGATATGAAAAACTCAATATGCTGACCAAGGCAGAAAATTATTTTATTTTAAAACATAAACTAAACGTAACGTTTCACCTTCTAGCAAGGTCTTCTTTAGATTCTGCACCAAGTACAAATGTAACAAGGTACAAAACAGGACGATATATATACACAAAAATACTCCCCTCCAGACTATTAGAAAGTAGTTCTGAAACTTTCTAGCAGGTGGCTCTCCCTTGTCAACTATACTTTCACCTAAAAGGATAAACATATTTTCTTCCATCTAGAATGTGGTTGTACTCTTTATCTCACGCTCTTTTTCCTCCATTCCTCTTCCTTCTTCTCTCCTCTTTCTCTCTTGTCCTTTCCACTCTTTCTAACACCTTCTTCCATTCTTTGTTCATCTTCAGTCCCCTATTCCAGTTCATTGTGTCTTCTTCACCTTCTTCTCTATTTCCTTGGTCTCCTTTCATTTTCTCACTAGTATTCTCTTCTCCCTTCCTATCTGCTTAGCCTCATCCCAATCTATGTCATGTCCTGTTTCTCTCGTGTTTAAATATCGCATTTCTCTCTCTCTTATGTTGTACATCATCCCTATGTTGTTTCAACCTGTCTTTCAGCCTCTTTTTCGTTTCTCCTATGTACACACTCTGACATTCTTTACATTTCACTTAGTAGATAATCCCTTCCTCTTCTGTTTTCCTTTTTCTTGTTTGCATTCTTCGTTAGTCTTAAGATGCTTCTCCCTTCCTTCCTGTAAGTTTTAATGCCCGCTTTTCTAAGCATTTTGTGTATATATATCACCCTGTTTTGTACCTTGTTACATTTGTACTTGGTGCAGAGTCTGAAGAAGACCTTGCTAGAAGGTTGAAACGTTACATTTAGTTTATGTTTTAAAATAAAATAAATTTCTGCCTTGGTCAGCATATTGAGTTTTTCATGTTCATTTGTGTTGCATTTGATATCAAAATTACATTTTAAGCAATTAACGAACAATTATAAGCATACATAATACATAGATATACAGTTGAGACTGCTTTATAAGTAACTCAGTTCCACATAATTCTGTTTTGTCGTAAATTACTGTATGTCCTGACAAAACATAATTTAAAAATGTGTTAATTAAACTTCATTTGTACCTAATGTATACTACCAATAATTATGTGTGGAGCAGAGACTTGGACAATGACAGAGAGAGAGAAAAGAAAGATGCAGGCAATGGAGATGAAATTTTTAAGGAGTACATTGGAAGACTAAAAGGGATAGAATAAGAAATGAGTAGATACGACAGTAGGGGTGATGAAGCTTCAGAAGCCCAGGACAGAATAGAGCGGGCACAGATGAGATGGTGTGGACACATGAAGAGGATGGATGCAGAAAGACTACCAGTAAGAGCTTACAATGCACAAGAGTGTTAGAAGAGGAGAAGATTGGAACACCATGGAAAGAGAGGAGTGGTGGAAGACCAAAAGAAAATGGAGAGGCTTGACTTCTCTGCCGACCCAGCAAGAGACGGGAAACAGTGAAGGTTGATGATGTACGTAATTTGGTGTTATACGTACTAAGTTTCATAAAATACAGTTGAATTGTACATAACCAGGTGAACTCGAAGCTACTACAACAATGTTACAAAAGTATACATTTCTTGTTACAAAAACACAAGGCAAGTTTCAAATACAAAACAGGATAGGAGATAGCTTGACATTTGCCATAATAAAAACTGAACAGCGGAATATTCAGGGAACGTTTTCAGTTGCTGCTGGTCGGCTATTGAGAACAGAAAGAGGAAAAGTTACATCCTTTACCAGAAAGTAAAATTTATACAGGAACCCACATTAAACTAAAACTGAAATAGCTGCAGATTTAGGCATCACATATACCACACTTTGCACAGGCATTATAGTAAAATAAATGCTATTTTCGACAAATTTTTAAAATTGTGTAGTAAATTGACAAAACGCAGCCGTCAACAAGAGGGAAGATATGCAAATTTGGAAAAAGTGCTTCTAATCTGTATTTAAGAATCAAACTTTCAGATTCATTAATTTACCACTTTGTGATAGAAATAACCTGTATTACAGCATTTTAATAATGATATGACATGGTACCTGAATCTGATTTGTAAGTACTTCCCAGTTATACGTATTACTTTCTCTTCACCTTGACATACGCATAACTCAGGTTCAACTGTAAAAGGTACTGCATATGAGGTTTAAATTAATGGAAACCTATTTGGTCATTCCATGCCAAATCAACAAAGTCCACAACCCGATCATCTCAGAATTTTCTAAAACTCTACTATTTGGTAGTCTTCATGAAGATATGAAATCCTGAGAAATTGTAGCTTCTGTGTGGCGTAGTTATGGAGTTTTGGGGGCTTGAAAATACAAACAAATGTTTAATTTTAGTCTGCGCCCGAGACTTTCATGGATAATTGCTCTTACCCTAATTGATGTAGAGAGCTGGTTGTAGTCTTGTTTGAAAGGACATGAAATAAGCTTTTCAACGGTGTATCACATCACTATGTTTAGAATAAAATCTTTTCAAGGTCATCCACTTTGACTTTGGACCTTGAACTTTTGAAGATGCATATCTGGGATATCATTGGAACTGAAATATATTGTTAACGCAAGGTTACACTATAACATAACTGAATTTGAAGTTGGGACGATTATGGGATAATTAAAGAAAAACAATTTAATTAGTATCAGTGTATTTTTTCAGCCGGTCATTTCTAGTGGTAGTTTGCAACACTTTTGTTATTTACATTTAAGAAAAATATGATTATCTACAGTAGTGAAAAATGGACAAGAATGTTTGTTTCCTGAGGAATAACTTACATGCACCATAGTCCACAGGTTGTTCTTCAGTATTCATTCATTCAGTCCTTGCATGGCAAGGTGGCTTTCGTCCGCCGTTGTTAAAAGTGTACAGTACGTTCTTCTTGTAGCAGTGGAAGGGTCCACTTTTGTTAGAACATTGCACGTTGGGACCCAACAAATGTCCAGTTGGACCAAATGGGGATATAAAAATGGTCCATGAGGTTGAAGAAAGTTAATTTGCAAATCACCGGTGTCTTCAGACACTTTCTGAACACACACTAGCCACCAATTGTTATTATATTCACAAGTAAAATATCCAGTAATATTTGTAAACTCTAAGGCATTTGAACATACAATGAAACGATGTTCTATAAATTCATGACATGCAGAATAACGTTTCATAGCAAGTCTGCAATGCAATAGTGCAGTGTTGCAAACTCCCACTAGAAATGACCGGCTGAAAAAATACACAGATACTAATTAAATTGTTTCTCTTTAATTATCCCATAATCGTCCCAACTTCAAATTCTGTTATGTTATAGTGTAAGTTTGTTTTAACAATATATTTCAGTTCCTAAGAAATCGCAGATATGCATCTTCAAAAGTTCAAGGTCCAAAGTCAAAGTGGATGACCTTGAAAAGATTTTATTGTAAATATAGTGATGTGATACACCATTGGAAAGCTTATTTCATGTCCTTTCAAACAAGACTACAACCACCTCTCTACGTCAATTAGGGTACGAGCAAGTATCCATGAAAGTCTCCGGCGCAGACTAAAAATAGCCATTTTTTTTGTATTTTCAAGCCCCCAAAACTCCATAACTACGCCACACAGGAAGCTACAATTTCTCAGGATTTCATATCTTCATGAAGACTACCAAATAGTAGAGTTTCAGAAAAATTCGAGATGGTCGGGTCAGATTACACTTTTTTTTGGTTGATCTGGCGTGAAATGACCCTATTACTAAATATATCGATTTCTGAGTAGGTATTGGCAAACATCTTTTACGATAGTAAACTCACCAAGATAAAATACAAATCACACCCTGCATGTGTTACTGCACTAAAGTAGCATAGTCACTATAACATATTGCCTGTCCTCTAGTCAACAAATAAAAATGGTATTGTAGTGTTCTAGCAAATTTAATCTGTTTATTACAAAGAGAAAGACTCATTTGCACATTCCTTACCTTGGACCACTGATGTATTTTCTGCGCACCATATTGAAACTGAAAAGAAAAATAAAACCACTTAGAAAATAAGTACAGTCAACAATTAATCTTTACAAAAATCATCGCAACGTTAACAAATTCTTAGGCATTCTTTAGTTCACACAGCCTAGCTTAGACTGTTTTTCTCAGGTTTGAGTCCTGGTTTGGAAATGACCCTTTGTCCATTTCATCCTCATCATTGCAATAAGTCTAGAGATGCAAAACAGTGGCATGAAGTAAGGAATATAGAAATTTTTAAAAATTTGCTGACTTTTTAGAAAAGCTATCCTCCTCCGCTATTGAGGCTGAAGCAGATACTTGTAACAGACAATAACTTTACATTGCCACGGAACTATATTACAAATAACTGAAAAATAATGAGTTTAATCCACAGAAAAATTCTCCATGTTGTGGGAGTAATTATAAGCACATCCAAATTTTAACAATTTAGATTTTTTTTGCATAGTTGTCTGAAACCAAGGAATATTTATCAAAATATGTCTATGCTCAGATTGACATAAGGTCCAGTGGAACTATAGTTGTACATATTTCATATGAAAACATTTTTACCACCACTTTTTCACTTCAAAACAAAAATATATGACACGTGATAAATATTCATAATTTCAAATTTTTGGTGCTTGTGTGAAAAATAATGTAATAATTATTAATTCATATTTTTGTTATTTTATATTGCCTGTCCTGCCAGGCTGTTACTTTTCTCATCATAAACTTTTATCTTCTCGTGCAATATCTAAGAAACTAAAAGTTCAAATATACAAAACACTAACTCTGCCTGTATGGATGAGAAACTTGGTCCCTTACATTGAAAGAGAAAATAAATTTGAAATAAAATCCTTAGAAAAATATTTGGACCTAAAAGGGATGAGGAGACAGGTGAGTGGAGAAGGTTGCATAATTTAGAATTACATAATTTGTATTCAAGTGTAGATATTAATAGAATGATTAAATCAAGAAGACTTAGGTGGGCAGGCCAAGTGGCACGAATGAGAGAGGAAAGAGGAGTTTCCAGGATTCTTGTTGGGAAACCTGATGGTGAGAGACCATTAGGAAGGCCAAGACGAAGATGGAGAGATGACGTTGAGATGGACCTAAAGGAAATCTGTAGGCATGGAAAAGAGTGGATAGATCTTGCTCAGGATAGGAACAGATGGAAGTCCTGTGTTGCTGCAGCCATAAACCTTCGGGTTTAAAAAGGCTAGAGTTAGTTAGTTGACCAATCATCGTCATCAACATAATTAGACAAAAGTGGCAGAACTGTAAAATAACCAAATAGATAAATCCAGCATTTCTTTTTTTGTCACTTTTGGTTAATCATGGAGATGATTAGATACAACTGATGAAGGAACACTTACAAAGGTCACCCATACAGGAGTCAAACTTGAAATTGTACGATGACCACTTCCAAGCTCACCCTTTAAGTAAAATAATTTATTCCTCATCCTCATTGCTAACAATAAACTAACTTGTTTCTATTTCTACTGCTGTGAAAATTGAAAATACAGGGTTACACGTGTTCCACACTTCACTGCGTGCATGTAGTACATCCCAAATGCAAATATGAGTTTAAAAAGTACAGATATCAGTTTAAGGTAATGGTCCCAAATGTTTAACGATTTATGGAAGTTTTATTATTTAATTTATAATTAGTTCCTGTAGAATTCTAGAAATGCTTGTGGAAGTAACTTTTAAGCTTCAAGGAAGTAATTAACACACTTTAAAGTTTCTCAAAGTATTGTAAACAAATTAAACAAATGGAGTGTCATTTATGAGAGCAATTATGATTTTCAAAAATAGCTTATCCACGCATATCCAGGCTTCCCAGCAAGTGGTCATTGTTTGGTCACAGTCATGTTGAACATAGACCTTGGCCGTTGAAACTTGCAGGGATGAAATTTATATACAAAACTCCTTTGCATCTGACACCATGCAAAGTAGATGACAGCAGCAGCCTATATCCAAAATAACATGAAAGAGATGGTTTTTTTTATATAGAAACGCAAATAGAACTATATGCAAGGGAAATATCATTCTGTACTAAACACGAAGTAAGCAATCATTATGACTGCAAAGTGTGTGTTTACAGACAAGAACAGAAGAAGGTAACAGTCTAGTTTACGTCCTTTTCTTAAGGAATACGTGTCATATATCGTTGGAAAGGTCATTGTATAAGGAATTCAACAAACTAAATCCCAAGGCGAGGAAAAATTTCCTCGAGGAGAAAATCGAGAAAAACCGATGTTGTCCGGATATGCGTGATTGAACGTACTGAGGACATTTTTCGATGATGAACCACATATTTAGGGGTGAAATGAGTGCTAATGGAACCTAACCTAACAGGCCTAACCTAACCTCGTTCCCGTGAATGGTTAGTGACAGAAAGTGTAAAAAGAAAAACTTACCCTACGGATGCCGGCTGTCTGCTAGCACGGTTTTGTAAACGGGCAAGAAGGATGTGAACTAAACTCTAGCCAAGTGTATTTTACGTACGTTACTTTTCATTCCTACAAGAATTTCTTCGCTAAATAATACTCTGAAGCTCTCAACTGTACTAATTAGTTTCTCCAAGTTTTGAACTAACTTTCTCAATTGTTTCTAGCATTCTAAAGCACCTAATAATCCTACAAAACTTGCAAAAAATCATTAAACATTCGGAACAGTTACCTTGGAACCTGTAACTCAACTTCAATGTCAATCAGCGCTAATAGTATACCACCACACATTATAATGTACCATTTACCACATATGTACTGCATTTATAACAAAAAACAACTACATATTCGAAATAAAATTACTCACGATAATTTGCATTTGTATAAACCTTGGAAATGAAATTAAAACTTTGATTTTATAACTTGTAACACAGGCATATTACTCCACATTAATTACTTAACTTCCTATTGAACAACTCACACGTTTTCACTCAAGTAACTACTGAAAAGTTTTAAAACAAGCACAGTCGAACAACCATCGACAACAAACATTTAAAATCAAAATTAACCGCCATTGTTTAAACAGCGTGTCCAAATCATGACATTTAAAAAATCAAATCACGACCCGGAAGATAGTCCGGACATATTTAAAATATTTGTGAATTCATGACAAGTCAGGAAATTTTCGGGATGGGAAATGATCGAACATTCCAGACAATTTGAAAATCTCGAATCCAACACGCCATTTTCCCATATGATTGTTTCTTTTTCATTTCTAGAATTAAAACTTACAATTTCCTAGAAGTTCCAGACACTTACAAATTACAATGCAGAAAACGTCAGAATTAAACACTTTGAAATATGAGCATTTGGAATTTACTGATCGTTCGGGATCCAGAGAAGAAGTGATCGGGACGCGAATTACCGATTTTTAGGGATCCTGCAAACCCCTAGTTATTTCTTGAAGTTGGGATCAGCACGAAAATATTTTCCCAATTTGTGTCCAAAACACTTCAAGTTCCTACATATGAGTTAACTAAATAAACATACAACAAGAAATTCCGTGTTTGTGTTGCGCTTGAGCTTCATTTATTTTGGAACTGGCTAAATAGCTTTCTAGTCATTATTGTTCTCCCCTGAAAATATTCTCCATAGATGGCAGGCTGCTACAAAACAGGAAGAAAAACTTCAGTGTTTATTGTTGCTGTTTGTAGTATTTTGTCTATTCATGTGTTTATTATGATTGAGTGAGGTTGGAATACACACATTTTTGTAGTGTCATACGTAGTACATTGTTTTCCCAATGTGGAAGGATTTTGAAAGCTTGAAAGGCAAGAAAATGAGTAACTCAACATCGCAAAGTAATTCCGAGGCTTTTAATATAGCAGGTAATTTTGGGGCAAGTTAGTTATTTACGGTATATTTTTGTAGTATCAACTTTTGAGGTATCTATGGAACAGAATTTTAAAAATGTTTTCTTACCTTTAAGTTTACTGTCCTTAAGTTAAATATAAAGTGAAACCAAAGTAAGTTGAGTGGTATTTGTCATCTCCGTACCTATTCATTGTTACTGAGCAGCATTAACGTGAGTTACTTTTAATTGTCCTTGAATATATTTGTGTGAAAAGCTTTTGAAGTGGTAATCTGTATCTACATTGAGTGTTGTTCTTGTTTCTTCAGTTATAGCATATATGGTTATTAAAAATGTTAGCAATGTATACAATATAGGGTAGGAACGGACCCCTCTCAGATTTTCTTCATATTTGGCATACTTACTAATTGAGGCCTGCTAATGACGAATCTGAAGTTAAAATTTGTCGAAAACGTCTAGAAATTGCAAAAGAATTGCCAACCATTGACGCTAGCCCCACGAACCATTGACGTGTGGTTAGGTTAGTTTCGGTTAGGTTAGGTAAACATAGTTAAAATTTGGTGTTGTGATAGTATCAGGATCTAGAAATTGCAAAATAATTGCAGACCATTGATGCTAGCCCCACGAACCATTGACATGTGGTTAGGTTAGGCAAACATAGTTAAAATTTCGTGTCGTGGTAGTATCAGGATCTAGAAATTGCAAATAATTGCGAACCATTGAAGCTAGCCCCACGAACCATTGGCACGTGGTTAGGTTAGGCAAACATAGTTAAAATTTGGTGTCGTGGTAGTATCAGGAATGTATATATTTGCTTATGAAACAAAAAATTTCGCGAAAATGGACGGTTTCCATTCCGAAAACTAACGCCTTATTTTCGCATGTTTTGCAATTTCTAGACGTTTCCGACAAATTTTAACTTCAGATTCGTGATTAGGAGGCCTCAATTAGTGAGTATGCCAAATATGAAGAAGATCGGAGAGGGGTCCGTTCATCTCAAGTCGTTCCGTTCCGCATGTTAATTTCATTCTATAATTAAACTAACGGTGCATATTCACTATTTTTGATTGAAATAGCTATTTTAACATACTTTTTATGTGTGTAATACTTTATTTTGAACATGGTCACAGTAGTCTGGATGTTTTTAAGTATGCCAAAACAATCCAAAGTCAGGAAAATTAGATTAGTTTAATTGAAAGCATCCTGCATCCTATAAACACATAATAAGCAGTACATGATCATTTCTGCAGGGCTGCCACAAGTGAAGAGGCCTCGGGCAAGTGCAATCTTTGTTGACGAGGTTAAAAATTTATCACTTAATGTGGCACCAAGTCGCCAGCTTTGCAATTAATGTGCATTCCAAAGTTTTTCAGATTTATCTGTATAACCACATTCATCACGAATTTACATATAATACATGAAGAATAATCTTCATCTTCTTGCAATTATAATCACATGACATGGAAACGAGTTAAAACACTCAGGGTAATAAAAAAATAAAAAGTAAATGGATAAATGCTATATACTGTGTGTTATTGTCAATTGGCATGTGCAAACTCATTATAAACTCTCTTGTGCTTTCTGCAACAATTTAAAAATCAGTGTATGTATAAATAATGCTAATGACCTACTGGGCATTTTCATGAAATATATATATATTTTCTGTTCAGATTTGACACCAGAGCAGCAGAAAATGCTGCTGGATATTCGTCGAAGGAAAGCAGAGTTGCTGATGGAAATTCAGGTAGGCTGTTTGTGAATATTTTAATTTTTTTTAATTATCTTTCTTTTCCTTTTTATTTCACTCATGAGGAGAAAAAGGACACTTCTTTGTTACCTATTCTATTTCACCAGCATGGTCATAACTACAGTTCCCCTACTCAGAATCACCTGGAAACCATGGGGAAGTGAATCCTAATGAAAAAAAATAGTTCAAATTTTTGCCACCAGGTGGAAATGTGGCGCTGAAATAAAAACCACCAGAAGTTGGACATACAAAATTTTATTTTAAGTTGTGTCAGTACATCAGTGGTTAATATGCATGCTGCCAATGTAAATGGCCCTTTGGAAGCTTATGACAGTACAATCAATGTTTGTGCGAAGTATTTCCTGGGATGTTGTTCACTGCTCACTAGATTTCAGTGCTGCATTTCCAACCGGTGGTGAAAATTTGAACCACGTTTCACCACGATATAATGCTTCGAATGTTCTCCAGATGTCTCTGAGCAGGGTATCACCTGGTATGTCCAGATTGAGGAACATGGACAGGGCCGGATTAAGACAAAATTGTGCCTGATGCTTACCGAACAATAATAAAGTGGCAACAATTGCCAATATATTGCAAAAAACGCAGCTAAATTACTAAGTAAGCTGTTACTGTTTGACGTAAAATTGATAGCATTAACTTGGAATCTTCGGTGAACAATAAGCACAACAACGTTATAGTTGCATCACAGCGCAAAGAATAATAGTAACTGTATAATAAGTAACGCTGTGTCCAGGCATCCGATATTGGGGCTCGAATTTCATTCTAAGATTTATTTTCAGGTTAATATAGCAAAAGAAAACTGTTCAACTTTCGGAAAATTCTCGTCTGTTTTCATCTGGGCCTAATGCTGCAGCATCAATAGCACCCGCCTTAATCCGTCACTGGACATAGGTACAAGGCGGATCATGCAGGCATCTTATTTTGAGGATGTAATTATTGTTAATGGCTTGTCAGTCGATATTCAAGTGTTTGCAAAAGAAAGGGTGAGTCTACTGGAGACTTATAAATAGCATTAAAAAAACAATTTCCAACTGTTCAGTTGGATGAAAGTACCATTTTGAAATAAAATACCTTGCCTGCCTCTTCCAGGAAAAATAGTACTTCAGTGATGTAAGCCTTAAGGGAAAGAGTGACACTTTCACACAAGTTGTGCATTTATTTCCATATCGTCGGAATGGAGACTGCTACTAGAAAAAAATATCTCGGTTGAACAAGAGAGTATGAATTTCCCTCCATGTTGCAAGTGGAAGCGGTTTTTAAAGTTGATTATTAAGCTAAACACGATGTTTCAATAATATTTTGAATATGTATTTGCAGAATCCCATGTGTTTGTTATGGAGACTGAACTTCAACTTAAGTTATGGCAAATCAAATTGGAGTTTCAACTTGTGCGTTGGCTAAAAGAGCTACATTTCACAGAAAAGCGATGTTAAATACCAAAAAACAAATCAAATTGTGTGCCTTTACTGATGAGATAAGCACTCCCATATAAGAGACATGTTAACATTTGTACCCTTTCTCGTACAATCCAGTTCATCTTACAACAGTTATTCATTTCCTGTGTTTTCCACAATTTGGAAGGCTAAAAATAACAGCCTGCTGGTCGTTGCCAGTGTGTGAGGAAGGGCATGGGGTCAGGCAGGAATTTCTCACTAGGGTTCTGTGGATGTCAAGTGGTTTATTGTGCCTGCAATCACTTGCTTTTTTGTTTTGAGTAGTCCTTAACTTGATGGTTACTGTCCTAGTTCCCTTAATTCAACCAGAAACGATACCAGTTTCACCTTACCTCGTTGCAGAACTTCAGCTTATCAGTCCTCTTTCAGTTACGTAGCACCCAAAGCCTGGAATGCACTACCAAATCTAACCAAAAATCAAAATTTCAGACGTTTTCGCGATATGCTCCGTGAATCACTGATCAACGATCAGAAGCAGGGTAAATCAACTTATGAATAATGATAAATACTGTGAGTTGCCAGAATTTATTTTTTTCTTATTATCAACTTTCTCGACTTCAGTTACATTATTATCTAATTCACTGCTAATATTGTTGCAATGTGTATGATTTTATTCCTATTGTATTTTATTGTACTTTCTTGATCAATTTCTTTGTAATCTTGAATTTTATTTTATTTTAATTTTAATCTGTACTTTTTGGGGTTAGGTGGTAGACCAGCAACAGCCAGTGGCGTAGCGTAATTCTATGAAAGGTGTAAGGCCGCCTTAGATAAACCTGACCTGAATATTGGATAAAGAAAACCTAAAAACATTTTAACTAAATAGAATCTATTTGAATCTAAGTCATGTATGGGCACACTCAATTTCAAACACAAAATGCACACACTCTATGTTAACAATAATAGCATATTACTTAATGAAAATTCTCATTTATACTATAACTCGATCCGACGATCCTTTAGTCTGAACACCTCCATAATGTCGTCGTAGAATCGGGAGTTTCTGGTCAATGTCTTTAGCAGCTCCTTTTCAATGGATATCAGTCCCAAGTCAGATTTCCTTGCCTGAGTCTTGTGCTGCGTTGAAATGTGTGAATCCTCTTCAGTGCAGAAAACGACCTTTCCACCGACGATCTTGAGGCAGGAACAGTGAGGAACAATTCTGTTAGTTTGTACACGTGTTCAACAGCTTCATTCAAATGGGTAGTATGCAAGTACTCATGAAGTTCAAACACACTCTTTACTCGATATTCGGCTTCAGAATAAATTACCTGTAGCTCAACTTTCAACTGGTAGCAATTGAAAAATTTTGCGTACAGCTTAATTAAGGACACAAACTCTTCTTCTGGAAAGGTCATGTCATATTTTTATTCTTTTTCTTTCACTAAAAAAGGCATTTGTGGGAAATGCGTAGAATACAATTTGCAAATGCAAGCAAATGCATTAGAGAATATTACTTATTATCATGGTTACGATATTTGCGTAAATTTTGAAAAGCATATCAAGCAACTTAGTGAAAGGAAAAGGTAAAAAAAAAAAAAATCTGTAAATCATAAAGCTAAGTATTATGCACGTGCCAAACTTCGCGTGCGCTGCCAGATCTAGGATTGCCAGACATTTCTCTTTTATCGTTAACTTCACTGCTTCTAATGGAGGTAATATCCAACATTAAACCATCTCGTTTGTGAACTTAATAGTTAGTTTAGACATTAAAAATGACACCCGTTTTGTTACACCTCCCGTCAAGCATTGTTGAAACAACACGGGAGTCGAATTTCTTTGTTCTCTTCCGACCGTGGCAAGCATATGAGTCATACGCAGCGGCAACCATGCCAGCGCAAGCTTCGCCTGCCTGGGGACAGAAATTCTCGCCAGTTAGCACTCTCTCGTAATGCACCTTACATCTGTCCCAGAATCGGGGTGCCCTGTCATTGGTTGAGAAGATACTACGTAAGCAAACAAACCCGCCATGAGCGAGTCCAAATCATTTCTTCCATTCACCTACACTTAAGTCCTCTGAAGAAGCCTTACAGAGAAACAACTCGAATCAAAACAAGTCCTCAATTGTTTCGTTAATATTTGCAGTCTGATATTTCTGTCTGTGTTCAAGCGATAAATACGGGAATGAAATACGTTTTCTTCAATAATTTCAACTTGTAAGGTGGACTTACAAGCCTTACGTGGGCACTACGCCGCTGGCAACAGCTGAACCTCGCCCAGCAATAAAGTCAATTCAATTCAAATTACCGATAAGTTTACTGTTCCAATATCTTATAATTTACTAAATATTCTGTCATTTTGTCATAATTTTTATGTATATAAATATGCAATCTCCATGCCCTACGTTTCTTAAAAATAAATCTCCAAATATGCAGCTTATTTTGCATTGCAGTCATCTGCTAACTCACATTTATTAAGGAAGTGAATGAACTGTTTAGATTCTACAGGGACCATTTGGAATTTTATGTCAGATCAGTAGAATACCGATATCGGCAAAAATTTCATCTGCCCATCCTTAGTAGGCTATACGCTATACACAAGGATCATTAATTTATTATTGAAGTAACATTTAACAGTTTCAAACTCTCAATAACCACTGGTCAATATGGAATATTAAATTAAGCTACTATGCTGTTATTATGGGCTACAACAACTTGAAACTGTAGAATACGCTCTCTGGTTCTCATTGAAAAACCATAAACCAAACTAAAATCAGTTTGAAATTTAGGAACCTATTTTTTAGAAGAAACTTAGTCCTGTAGGTGAATAAAACCAAGTGACTTCTAATTATGCAATGCATGGTCAGCACATTCAGTCACATTATTGCTTTGAGTATCTCCCCAATTGTCTTCATGATCCTGAGTCAACTCCAGAGTTATGCAGCTTTTATTGAGGGTCAAACCCAGGACCACTTTCACCAAAGGTGGGGATTATATTGGAGCTCTCCCTACATTTTACAATTTCAAATTTTCCAAGTAAGGGGGCATAACATACATCCCTTGCATTTTTGTGAAGTGACGTGAATTGTTTGTGCAATGTAGGCTTTCAGATCTATTATTCTGTTTCAAAGTTCCAGACTCTCCATGTGGCTCCAAGTATTGCCACCGCAGATTTGGATGTCTGATTGGGAAATGTGCCAGGCTTCCTTGATTTTATTTACGCTGTGGGTTAGGTTCTCTCTGTGTGTGGCACTGTGATTCACTGCCAGGGCTTCCTTCCAAGAGTGTTCACCTACCTCGGTCAGGACCTTCTGCTTCATGCAAATGAGCCGCTTGTTGTGCTGTAGGAATAGGAAGGGGAATCCCTCCTTTTTGCTTTTCAAATATTAACTTGTGCAATAGTCTATTTGAGCAGGAAATTATGTATTTCTGTTTTTGTTATTTCACCTCGCATCATCCGTGGTCACTATATATGCATGCAGTGTGTTGGAAAATTGTTACAGGAAAATGGAACTGAAGTATCTTTCAATGTAGCTGCCACTGTGCATATCAGTTTTGCCTGATGTATAAAATACTACCTTTGGGCCTCCCCGATAGCATGGTGGTAACATCGTCATCTTGTAGTCAAGCGGTCCCAGCTTCAGTAACTGCTGGAGGCACATTGTGGTTTGGATCGTACTTTAAACTGTAGGTCCAGTCCCAATTAGCATATCTGTGCATTAAGTTGACATAACATAACTCGAACAAATGGATTAGTATAGTTCCAGTGTTTAAGCCAGACACTTTGATCTTTAAAAATGATTTAGAAATTTAGTTTAGCTAATATTGGTCCCTTACTAAGCGATGTTTATGGTATATGGAGATGAATATTTCTCTGCTAGCCCGGTGATTATGTGATCACTTTAAACCCAATATAATCCTTGGACGGAAGTAAATAACTATCGATTATGCAACAAAAGCTAAAGAAGTATATTTTCATTATCTAATTTTAGTATTTGATAAGTCCCCTAAATACGTCCTAGCTTTGAACTAATCATGAATAGGCTACATGGATTCTATATTTTTCATTTCAAATTTTGGTTGCAACAGGAGTTGTGTGAGGAAATGCATCGATCGGTTTTTTAAAAATATTAACTTTTTCTTGTTATTGATGCGCCCCATTTTCTCTACAAGAGAATGGTCGTTGCAAATATTTTGTGTTGACACCCTGTACCAGCAGTGGATGACATTCCCACTCACCTCTAAAACTATAAATCAAAGTTTAATTTGCACTGGTGATGCATTGTCGCGGGTTTTGAGTTCGATTGGTGACGTGCAGCGTTGCTCACTCCGTGACTCATCGGGAACTCTTTATTAAATGAAGCAGGCGCTTTACGCACCCGCTGGGAGACGTCGGTCTGTTCCCCTGCCTCCAATCTTTCACCAGCGATAACATCGTTGATGTGGACAGACTCCGAAACGATACGAGGCGTTTCGTAATGCCACCCTGTATTTTAAAGCAGAGATCGCGAGCTACCGGTAACTTGCGGAGATATTGTCAGTTGCTCGGGAGTTCAGCTGGTTTTCTGCTTCTACTGTTCGTGGTAATTCCATCACATCTTAAAAAAAATCTTCACGAATCCAACTTCATGATGGTGTTTGTTATGCTTGACACACTATAAAGTCACCGACAATAAAAATGGGGCGCCTAAACGCACCTAGGCGCCTGGATAGAATTGCGCTGGTGCCACGTGTAGGAATAGCAAAGCGAGAGCGGGACAAAAGTTGCAGGTTCCCGCGCACTGTGTGGCAACGTCAACCGGGCTGCGTTGCATGCATAGTTCGAGCGTCATACCGACCTCTCCGGGGCGCTTGTGGCAACAGCGCAACTTCTGCCACCCGTCAAATTTCATGGCCGTGCTGAAATTCTCCTTAACTTGCAAGTTGTTATGTGTGCCTAAATCTACGGCGATGAGTGTAATTTAATAGCAAATTTTCAATAGCAACTCCTACCATTATCGTAGAGTTAGGCAACACACATAAGGCCTTGCAGGGAAGCGATTATTTTTATTGGCGTTGACCGTACATACTATAGGAATAATGTTAATCTGTTTCAGAGCCCAGTCCGTGGATGTAGATACACCCAATTGTAAACCTATCTTCCCTGGACTGTATTCTGGCGCTAACAATATAATACAGATATATTTAAGCAATGTATATTGACATTCATTGTAGTAACATTTTACATAAATGATAACTTCTGACGTTGCAAAGTCGTTGCAGCAAACTTATTGAAAATTTCATAATGGCACCACTTTTTAAATTGTTAGCGTGCTGAACCTTATTCTTAAAAGTTTTTCTGCTTGATTAACTTTGTATTACTGCGAACAGCACGTCCTCTCCCCCCTTTCCAAACCTATTCTAAAGGCATAAAGAGGTGGTGTTTCATTTCAATCCCATCCCGCGATCACCACAGGCAGGTAGAACAACTGTACATAATAACCATAACTAAAAATCAGTAACAAGTCAATCAAACGAACCCCCCCCCCCCCCATCTGCCATTTTTGTCTGACGATATATGGAAATGGTAGCTAAACTATAAAATTTTGTCCCCCCCCCCAAAAAAAAATACCTACCATGACGCAGGCGCGTCAACTTCTTCATACCATCACTCATTCCCATCTTCTCAATTAGCCAGAAGTGGCAGGAAAGCAATTTAAAGTAAACGAAATCAGTCAATAAGCCAACCGAGCCCGGTTCAACATCGCGAAACATCGTAAAGAAGCTGAAGGTAATATGAAAAACACCACCAGCGTTGAAAATAGTACGATTTACTAATAGACAATACAGTACGTACAATTCAGTTATAAAAAAGGTAAATTTTTCAAAGCCGGGAAACGGATTTCTTCGAATTTACAGGAGAAAGTACTTGAGTTTCTGTGGAATTTCGGAAGGTCGTAGACGTGTTTTCTCGCATTTTTGAATGTATTTGGCCGCTAATTCATGTATTTTTCTATGATAATGTCCGTCCGATGCACGAAAGCCGTTGCTTGCATTTCCATTCATGTACTTGAACCGGATGTTGCGAGCATCTGATGACGTAATCCCCGGTAAGTGTTTCCAAACACACAGTTTTTTCACTATATTGCCCAACCTAAAGCAACCTAACCTAACCTAACCGTACCGTGATAGTGCGTGGGGCTATCGTGAATGGTTTTTGGGGCTATGCGGGAATGGTTTTCGGGGCTATGCGGGAATTTTTCTGTTAAGAAGGTTGAAACACTGCTTTGCCGTTTGAAACACAGCATATCGACAACGCTAGTCAAGGTTTGCCTGCCATTTTGCGTGTTCAGGAAGCGATAAAAGAACGAACAATAATTACTCGATATGTCGACAATAGATACTAATTTCGTTAAAAAAGCGAAATCCCATATTCAACAATCTTTCCCAATGCAGAATAGGTAAGTACGAATTTTAAAAATAACAGAATAAACGAGTTAGAGGCGTTTCCCGGCTTCGAAAATTTTACCATAAAAAATATGTACATTATAGCATGTATATACGTACTGAGTCTGTCGTGTATCGTTATTTGGGCTTTCGACGCTTTGACCGGTCTACCTTTTAGTGATTTCTATAAAACAATAGGGTTTTTCACATTAATTGCAGCCAGATCGCTGCTTGAGCATAAATTGATTGATTGATTTGGTGTTTTAAGTCCACTTTATGCACAGTAAGGCTAATCGGGACTGGACCTACAGTCTAAAGTGGAATCCGAACCACTATGTGCCTCCACCGGGTAACGAACCCGGGACCCCTTGATTACAAGGCGACGGCGCTACCACTGCGCCATCGGGGAGGCCGCTTTAGCATAAAGTACAATAATAACCTGCGCGTCCTCTTGTGAATGAAGCGCGCCTGCTGATGGGGTGAATCATGTGTGACGTTATTAGCATGTGGTTCGGTATGCGTGGTACGCACCACTCAGAGGAATAATATTTTTATACGTGGTCAACTTTCGATCTTGCCACCAAGTTCGCGTGTTCGAGGCCTTGCTTGGGAGCGGGTGTTCTTTGCAGGGGTGTCATCCCCCCAAGGCCTATGACGCACTCCCCCAAAAGGTAGAACACCCCCGCCCCTTTTATGCCGAATTATTTACTCAAAATATTTTGGTCAGACAACATTTGGGCAACAATATAATACAGACATTTTAAGAAATAGCTATATGTTTGCTTTAGGTATTGTTTACAATATAGATATTTACATATATATATATATATATATATATATATTGTATATTACTTTGGCATTAATAGAAATAACATTTTACATAAGTGATTAAAATTTCTGACGTTGCAAAGTTTTTTCATTCCTCATTTTGCATCACTTTTAAAGTATCAGACTCGCAGAATGGAATTAACCACTCATCAGCCATATACGAATGCAGTCAGTTTTTAATTTTTGTTTGAAATATAGAATTGGAAGCTAAACTATGAAATTTCGTCACCCTCAAAAAGTCCCATGACGCAGGTGCGTCACGAATGCCCCCTGTTGGCACCCCTGGTTCTTGGCGAGTGCCTCTTCATCGCTTCCCTCTAATCATCATTCATCCTAATTTGCTAAGAGTGACAGGACAAAGAGGCTGCATAACAAAATACAATAGTGGAAAATTATAACCGCAACATGTGGCAACACTGTCTTCAGAAGGTATGTGCATTCCTGCTACGAAGAAAATATTCATGATGTTGCAAGGTGAGAGTGATTATGGCAGTTGCGAAAACAACTTCCTCCGCGGCTCGTCTGTTTGTTAGATCCTTTACAGTCACATTTCTATAGAAGGGACCAAGAATAATTGTGACCAACGTGAATACAAAACTGGATGTATGCGTCTCTCTCAAATTGGGCCATTTTTATGGAGGGTAAAAACAATACTCACTGTAACAGTCGAAGAAAAGAGATTTTCACAAGACCAAATCTGCATTGGCCATTATCTTGATTTGATATAGCCGGCCCCCGTGGCGGAGTGGTTAGCACATCGCGCAACGACGCCAGGGGTCCCGGGTTCGAATCCCGGCCTGGGCATGGGTGTTTGTGAGTGTCCATTAATCAATTTTATCATATCATCACTCATCCCCATCATCGCAAATTAGCCAAAAGTGGCAAAAAAAAAAGCGAAGTAAAGATTTGTTATTTATCGTCGCGAACTGCTCAATTGTTATTCTTGTCCACATATTATTAGAAAATAATTAAACCAAGAAGACTTACGTGGGCAGGCCATGAGGCACAAATGGGAGAGGAAAGAAGAGTGTACAGGATTATTGTTGGGAAACCTGATGGTAAGAGACCTGTGGGAGAGCTAACTGTGCTAGCCGTAGGAGCACAAACATAGTGAGTGGTGCCTCCATGAGCATCAACTTTTGATAATTCACACTTCTAATTTATACTTATAACTCAATTTCCACAAAAAGTGGATTCAGGACTAGGGTTGCCTGGCAGGACTGTCCCCCTTTTTAAAGAAATGTCCTTGTATCCCGGAAAATGTTCTCGGGACGCCCATTTGTTCCGTATTTAGCTAAATAAATAACGAATTCAAATTTCAAAATCATTTTATACAACAAGAAATTAATAACAAAAAAGGTCCTCTTAAAGGACGCCAAGAGTTCACTCAAATATTAATAGCTATATTTTGTCAAAATGTTAAAAATTAGGGATTAACAATGCTTTAAACAGCAATTGAATTTGTAATGTTTAAAAATGTTATAAAAATAAATGTAACTTTATTAGGGGTGTGCGGGACGGGAAATTTTTTAAATCCCGACATTCTGGACGCCAAAAATTCGCAATTTCCCGAAGCTCTGTAAATCTCGAATTCTACACGTCAGGAATAAAACTAACGATTTCCGGTTAGTTCCAGACACTTACAATGCAGAAAACGTCGATAATTAACGACTTTTAAAAATGACCATTCGGTATTTCCCGACTGCTCAGGATCCCAAAAAGTCGGGATCGGGACGGAAATTTTTTTCCCAGATCCCGACTTTTCGGAATCCCGCACACCCCTAAACTTTATCGTCTATATAGCTAATCTGTATGTTCCGTTTTTTTATTTTCGAAATCTGACAACCCTAATCAGGACACTTGTGCTCTGAACCCCTCATATAACTACAAACATACCACCCTTTTGTGTTTGAAACCACATTTGAAGTAATTTTTTGAAAGAATTTCCTGTCATCGCTGGTGAACTCCGAACGAAGGGCTATCTTGCCAGGTCGGGCTGCAAGTCGCAAACTTCAGGAGATCCTCTCGCGGCCCGGTGGTTGAGAAACACCTGTAGAGATGGCGACGATAAATTACATTATCAACCTGATTTTCTTATCTTCTTGTTATTTATCATCATCGTAGTACCCAGTGGTACAAACTTCTTCTAGTAAAATCCTACGTTCGACATGTGGCATTGGGTATTCCTGCTTTGAATAAAATTAAATGATGACATCAGTGTACAGGTGTGAGGAAAGGTGTAATGAGGGCGGTGCGAGGGTATTGCGTGCGACTTTGGGAATGTGGCAGGGCGAAGACGCTCCGTTCAGGAGGCACCGAGGCATCCGTTGGAGTGGGATTGGGTAAACAGATGATAAAACATTGTGTGAAGTGTTCAAGGTCGAACATTTCGCGTTACGCAACCGTGTAAAATAGCCCGTGCAACGACTGTGTGCTACAGGTCAAGAACGCCACACGTGGGTGAACGGCGGTTCTGTGAAGTTGGGAGACAGACAAGCTAGCGGCCGCACTCACGAAACTCTTGGCGTGCGAATTAAAAATAGATAAAGCTTCTGTGATTTTTTTTATACATAACTTGGACGGACGTGTGCTTGTATGGTGGTCGTAACTCGCGGGGGAGCGAAAGATAGGTTTTTGCACAGTGCTTATCAGTGCTCCGTGTGATGTTCTAGTTTATCGCCAGATGTTGAAGTGAACAGTGTCGTTTGTGCTTCGCAAGTTGAGCAAAAGTCTCGCGCGAGTGAAGCTTCATGTTCATGACCGGCCCTCTGGCATATTCCCGTCGAAGGACGCACGCTAATTCGGTGGAAGGAATCAGTTTTCCTTATCGTTTGTGCTTGGCGAAGACGGAAGTGCTGTCTGTGGCAGGAAACTGCCGGATTCCGTTTTCGCTCGAGTGGGCCAGTGCGAGCGAGCATGCAGGCCGATAGGAAGGACGGCGGGCGCTCCAAGTCGATCGGCTGGTTCGGTTCGCTCAGGAGACCCCTTCACAAAAAGAACAGCCAGCGACATGCACAGAAGATATCCAAATCAGCGTGGGACATTTCCTGCCTGGTGAGTACTCTGGTTCTCAAACCGGCTCCCGCGAGAACACCGGACGTGTCGATAAAAAATTTCCGCGCTACGACTTGTCGGCAAATGCGTTCAAGTGAAAGAAATTTTAGGCATTACGGCTGTCTTGCTGGTTCCAGATATATACTCCACCTATTCTTCTTGTATAAATGTATTTTACTTCAGTGATTAATACAGCACTGTGAACACCAGGGGTCCTAGGTTCGAATCCCGGTCCGGACATGGTTGTTGTTTGCGATAATCGTCGTCGCGAGTGGCAGAAGAGCTTGATAAACAACTAAAATCAAATTAATTTACTTTCATTAAAGCACAAGCAGCAATTTGCTGGTTTCACCTCAAACGTCCACTACTCGAGACATTTCAAATCGACTTATACCAATTTGCAGTTGTAACAATATAAATTATGATAACAATCCAACTGCCCAAAAGTGCTGCTACAATGACCCGTCAACAAATTCCGTTCGTTTGAATTCTCTTCTGATTTTTTTAAAAAAATTATCTAGTATATGCTGCTATCAATGGAATGTAAATAGCGTTTAGCAATTTCCACCCGCGCACCTTTGAACCTGACTGTACCGTTTGCTTTGCCCAGTTTACAATGTCATATGGAATACCTTTGAAAATATAACGAAGCGTATATTGTTTTAACCCTCGCATTACCAAGCGGGGTATCCTGACTACCCCAGGTTGATTTTTCCCTATAATAATTTTATCTGAAGAGCTACATACTTGTGGTTTCATGACTTTGTCCTAAAATGATAGAAATTGTATTTACACTCGTGACTGACCATCTTCGTTATTTAATTTTTCCATTGTTGAGTTTTACCATACATCCATTGTTTCGCACAAATAACATATATTGTACTCTATTTTTTCAGGTTACTATTGTTGAGTTGAATTAGAGCGCGCATAGGCCTACATGGCAATGCTGCACTAGTGTCACCATACGGTGTTTATGTTCAGTTTAAATACTTTTAATAATTTGAAAAACTGTGTTTCAATACTAAATAAAGCTATTGATTGAAAATAACAGAATCGAAAAACAAATATTACACTAAATCACAAAATTGTATTGGGGTAGTCAAAATACCCCGCTTGGTAAAATAAAGGTGTCTAAAAGCTTGGCAACGGGAGTTACAATGCCAAACAACTTTTACCCAATTCAACCACCACACAGTGTGCTAGAGCCCCCTCCGATGGCCTAATGGTAATGTCATGAGTTTGTAACCAAAGGGTCACGGGTTTGATAGCCAGTGGAAGAACATGGTGTTTCGAATTCACTTTCAACTGTAGGTCCAGTCCCAATTAGCCTATCCGTGCATAAAAACTGACTAAAAACTCAAATAGATTAAAATAGCATCTTTGAAATTGAGAACCTATACTAAACGCAAAGCATAGTGTAAAATTTGAATGGAGAACTGTTTAGAACATGAGTACTTGATTCCTGATATTGGTCAATTACAAGGCGGAGTAAGTGAATATTTCCTTGGTAGCCCAGTGATTACTTATTGAAGGCTCGATTTGATGCTTGTCTGTGTTTACAACCCCAGTGCAATTAGATGCAGGCACAAGTGTGAGCTTATCCAAGTTTTGTGGATATTGACAAACAAAGTAGCACTTTTGCAGAGAACTTGATGCGATCATTTGGGTTATAGCCAGCTGGCACATGCTAGGCATTACAAGGTTGCCGGACTGAGCAACCCCTGGTCTTATTTACACTTTAGTCAGTGAGACTGTGATTCTATTTCTACACAATGTGCTCTTAATTTACTCTATTGTACAATCAGGAGAACAGTGTCCTGTGTAGGAACTTACTGGAAAACACGCTAAATTTTGTACCTTGCATTGTGTATAGCTCCTGGTCTTATTTGAAATTGTTGTAATTTTCGAAAGCGTTTTAATTAATTATTCCATAACAACGGCAATTTTCTTTGGAACGACTGAAGATGACGGGACCCTTCTCCGATTTTCTTCATATTTGGCATACTTACTAATTGAGACCTCCTAATCACGAATTTGAAGTTAAAAGTTGTCGGAAACGTCTAGAAATTGCAAAATAAGCGAAAATAAGGCGTTAGTTTTCGGAATGGAGACCGTCGATTTTCGCGAAATTTTTTGTTTCACAAGCAAATATGTATGTATATTAATGATACTACCTCGACACCAAATTTTAACTATGTCTGCCTAACCTAACCTAACCGAAACTAACTTAACCACACGTCAGTGGTTCGTGGGGCTAGCGTCAATGGTTCGCAATTATTTTGCAATTTCTAGATCCTGATACTACCACGACACCAAATTTTAACATGTTTGCCTAACCTAACCACACGTCAATGGTTGGCAATTATTTTGCAATTTCTAGACGTTTCCGACAAATTTTAACTTCAGATTCGTCATTAGCAGGCCTCAATTAGTAAGTATGCCAAATATGAAGAAAATCTGAGAGGGGTCCGGTCATCTTCAGCCATACCTTTTCTTTTTACTACAATGTAAAATACAAACTAAAAACAACGAATGCTGTATTTAATTAAGGTGAAGTATAATTGTCAAATAGGTGTAATTGCCACATTTTTGTAGTTATTGCAGGGAGAGGAAAAGGGATAGTCGTGTGTGACAAAAGCATTTTTCGCTACAGTAAAATAACATTTGTTTTAAGTCCACTTTTTGCACAGATAGGCTAATCGGGAGTCCACCTACAGTTAACAGTGGGATTGTAAGAGATGACCCCCTCTGAATATACCCAAATGCCTTCCACGTGGTACACACTGAACTGCATTTTGCAGTCAAAAAATGGCCCTGGCGTCTGGCCTCGCAACCCATATAATCAATCCCCTGTGGTGGCAAGCTCAAAATATCTAACTAAGGGGCTGCCACAGAATATCGAAGCCGGGACCCGTTGATTACGAGGCGAGACAACAAGAACATGTTTGAGGTGCATGTAGTCCTGTTTGATTATCACATTTTTACGTAAATAGCCCACATCACTAACGCTTGAAACTTGCTAAACGGTTCTCATTGTTTAGAAATTGGGCATTTTTTATAGCAGTAACTATCGTAGAGGGAGATTATTTCCGTAACATCTTTGGCAGTTATGCATTTGAAGCTTCGGAACGAGTCGCAACTCTCGAAGCGGCCAATTAACCAAGCGAGCCGCTGACGCCATCTCAACCCAGAACCTATCGCTAAGCCCCTTACTCAGGTTCTACACGCCCACTAGGCTCGCTAGACAGACTCGCGCAGTCAGCTGGAGATGTTCCGAAAGTAATTCGACTCTAGTAGATATCTACTGCGTCATGTGGACACTACCAGTATTGGATTACCGAAACCACCAGGAAACTCCAGTTCTCATCGGGAAAATGACCCAGGAAAACACAACACGCATGTTATCATGATTCATGGGGGAAACTATGCAGTGTTTTCAATTAAAGCTGTTTGTGACTAACACCCGCGGGTCGACAGGACTGCTTTCTCCTCACTGTGACAAACAAGGTGGACGGCTTTCCCTAGAAAGTGACTCGAGTTCCTCGTTAAATTGCAGAACTAGTGACGTAAAGATACGAATTGGAGAATTTGCAGGAAAGTTAGTGGAACGCGTTCTCAATACATGCGCTGACATAATTTTTAGCCTCTCGACCAAAGCGAGACAGGGAGGAACATGACTTCACTGTTGATTTCGTTGCATTGTTCGTCTAACAATGTCTGGCACTGTTTTGTTTTCTCGCAGCAGTTATTGATTGTTCTATAAATATGATGATCCTTGAAGGTTTCTATTTTTAACGGGTCGATAAATAAGTTTACCTGTGGCCTGATTGACCCACAGACCCGAAAAAGTCGCGGTAGAGACGGCAAAAAAAGATAGAAAATGCCCCATAAGCCCCCTCCCCTGGAAAAAAGTAGTAGTTCCAAAAAAATTGAATTTATGGAAAATGAAAACAACTTTCTAATTGGAGTAAAAGTAACACGTTAACATTGTTGTAAAGCCCAGGCCACTTTTCAACTTCTAAATCCCAGACGTCAGTGCTCGAAGTGAGGGGCCATGGTATCCCTCCAGTTAGCAAAATTTTCGCAAGATATGCCCCCCTCATTGTCACCATCAACAATCGATTGTACAATTTGATTTTGTTTACTCGTGGATAGCCCCTATCGCGAAGATGAGGATGAGGGATGATGCGATGAAGTTTACACAAGCAAAGAACCCCCTCACGCCCAGTCAGGGAACAAGAGACTTCTGGCGTTACAGCGCGTTGTGCTATCCACTACACCACGGAGGTCGGCTTATATGTGTGTGTCAGTAACAGTTGGATTTTATTTACCGATACTTTTAGTTTAAGTTTTTGAAGTCCACTTTATGTACAGTAAAGCTAATCGGGACTGGACCAACAGTTTAAAGTGGGATCCGAACCACTATGTGCCTTTTATCAGGTATCGAACCGGGCCTCTATTTTTCCGGCGTTTTGATCGTTGGCGGGATTCAAGTATGCTGGAAGTTATGAAACATTCTAACAAGGGAGGTTATCTAAGTGTCCCCCTCCGATTTCCATGAAACTTGGCAGGTGTATAGAGGGGTCCAAAGGAAGAAATACGTGTTTTTTTTTGTTTCGGCTAAAAAACTGTTCTAGACCCGCCTCAAATGTCAAGATGAGGACAAATTGACGTGGGGATCTGACCCCTGTGTCCCCCTCTGATTTCCATGAAATTTGACAGGTGTATAGATTGAACCTATGCCCCCTGTTTCTTCCTATGCCATATTTACGTGGTTTCGGGGGTCAGATACCCACTTCAATTTCTCCTCATCTTGACATTTGAGCGGGGGGGGGTTGACCCCTAAAACTGTTTTTTAGCTGAAACACAAAAACACGTATTTCTTCCTTTGGATACCCGGTGGAGGCACAAGTGGTTCGGATCCCACTTTAAACTGTAGGTCCAGTCCCGATTAGCCTTACTGTGCATAAAGTGGACTTAAAACACCAACTCAACTCAACAATTCTTCCTTTGGGCCCCTCTATACACCTACCAAGTTTCATGGAAATCGGAGGGGGACACAGGCGGCAGATCCCCACTTCAATTTGTCCTCATCTTAACATTTGAAGGGGGGTTGCACCCTAAAACAGTTTTTTAGCCGAAACAAAAAAACACGTATTTCTTCCTTTGGGCCCCTCTATACACCTGCCAAGTTTCATGGAAATTGGAGGGGGACACTTAGATAACCTCCCTTGTAAGTATCCATTCATTTTGAATCAATGTTATGTGGGGGGAACTATATTTTGTGATTCCATTACAGGTAATATTTACTCTGATATAATTTTTGACTATTTTTTTTAAAAAAAATCTTCGGTAAATTTTTTGAAGAAGAATACTTGCACACTAATATTAATTAATATTTTGAACAACTTGTGTACACTTTTCTGTGTATGTGGGAATCGTTCTTAAGTAGGAGTTGGTGGGGGGGTCATAACTCCCCCTCTTTGGCCCAGTATTTAAAGAGAAAAACATCAAAAGCAGGAAAATTGACGAAATGAGGGCGGATGACTAAAAGAAAGTGAACCTACACCCCCCTCCCCCCTAGGATCGGCTCAGCCCTCACCTCCTCACAAAGAGTTTAGAATATTGTTAACATTATGCACAACAAGTTTGGAATATTATTATGATAGGCACGGTGGCATATGTCGGCGAAGAGACAAGAACGTCCACCAGACAGATAATGTTGCACTCCAAGGCCGTGTCTATCACCTATTGTCTAACGTCAGGCACGTATCCAGAGGGGGGGCTTAGGGGGCTCGAGCCCCCCCCGAAAGTTTTAGGTTTACACTAGATAAAATGAGGTTTTTGGTTTCTTGTGGTGTGAAATAAAATAATGTGACAATAATTTAAGGAAAGAAATAATTATCGAGGCAAGACGGAGAATGTTCCGTAACCCTGTTATTGATAAAAGCACGTATCCAAGATGGGGCACAGGGGGCTCGACCCTCTCCCCAGGAAATGTTTCAGTTTACGTTGGATAAAATTAGGTTTTTGGCTTCTTAAATAATGTGAAAATAATTTAAGGAGAGAGATAATTATCGAGGCAAGACGGAGCATGTTTTATACCCCTGTTATTATTAATAGCATGTAGCCAAGGTGTGGATGAGGTGGCTCGAGCCCCCTCCCCCCTCAGGAAATTTTTAAATTTACACTAGATAAAATTAGATTTTTGGCGTCTTGAATAATGTGAAGATAATAAATTTATAAATCTGAGAGAAATAATTATCGAGATAATACGGAGAGTGTTCTATAACCCTATTATTGTCAATAGCACGTATCCAAGGTGGGAATCAGGAGGCTTGAGCCCTCCTTCAGGATTTTTTCTGTTTACACTAGTTAAAATTAGGATTTTGGCTTCTTGAATAATGTCATGATAATTTGGGAGAAATAATTATCGAGACAAGATGGAGAATGTTCTATAACCCTGTTATTGTTAATAGCACGTATCCAAGCTGGGGTTGAGGTGGCTCGAGCCCCCCCCCCAGGTTTTTTTTTATTTTACACTAGATAAAATTAGGTTTTTGGCTTTTTGAATAATGTGACGATGATTTAAGGAGATAGACAAGTATCGAGGCAAGACGGAGAATGTTCTATAACCCTGTTGTTGATAATATTGCACGTACACTTTTCTTGCGCTTTCGGTGTTGTCTCAGCGCACTTGAGGAAAGGTAGCGCCACACGTAGGGCAATTCGTTTTAATTTCTAATCTCTGGAAGGCGGGAGAGGGTACGTTCTTGAATGAGAGAAGGAGTCAACTACTGGCAATATTAACGAATCGTTTTATCTGCTGAACGTTCTACAATATAATGAGGATATAAATACGCGGATTCAATTTTTCGATTGATCTGTACAAAGACTCGGTTAATTAGATTTCAGAGGTAAGTGTGACAATTCATACAGTCGATTGGTGATCAGATCAGTCAGCGTCCTCTGATTGCTTTATAAGATATAGTGATTCGAAAATGAAGACATTGACGACAGCAGAACTTCCGGGCCTCAGTGTGGTGCTAGTTCGGTTCGAGGGCCGAAGAGATCAATCTCTCTCTCTCTCTCTCTCTCTCTCTCTCTCTCTCTCTCTCTCTCTCTCTCTCTCTCTCTCTCTCTCTCTCTCTCTCTCTTCTCTCAAGTGAATATTTCATCAGTACCGGATATTAAAACAGAAATAAACTGCATAGATCAACTGAAAATCAAAGTTTTGAGTGATGATTTAGTTTTGCCAGAACTAAATTTCGTATATGCAGTCTGAGAATTTCATGATATAAAAAAATACTTTTGTTTAAGCCTTCTGGGTTCGAAACACATTCAAACACTTAACTATCATAAAGATACAGCCGAAAATTTTATGAATGAAGAGAAGAGAAAGCAGGAAGATGTTGCATATGTAGACATTTTAGGTGGAAATTGCAGGGTCTACCAGGATCCAAATCAGGGCTCTACCAATTGAGCCACCTAGCCATCCTTGACTTAAACCGATTTTTCGTTAAAATGTCTACATAGTACATGTCTTGTGTATATCAAATCGTAAGGTGTTGCCTGTATAGTGAACAAGCACAGAAAATATAGGAGAGAGAAGAAAACTGAGGAGCATTATCACCGGTTGAGGATAATTTTTTTCTGTGGTGACAATGACAGTGGCCTAATAAGGGAGATTTCACACCGTGTCGCCTGAGAACGCATCTCCAATACGATGATAAAAACTTCTGGTGAGTTCATTTTAAAAAATGTGTCCGAGATAAAGAGAGGCGTGCCCAGAATTTTTGGAAGGGAGAGGGGTTACGCATACTATTTTTGGCTGTCAGTCCTGATTTTGTCATTTTTTTTCCTGTCTTTCACGCCCTTCTTTTTTTTTTTTAAAAAAATGAATACTGGATCAAATGGGGTTATAACCTCACAAACCCTCCTTTGGGCACGTCACTGGAGATAAATGAATAAGCATTTGATCATACTGGGAGACGAAACATTATATGTTTTGGGAACGGAAGGTTTTCACTGTGCATTAATTGTTTCGTGATCCAGCCGTATTCGAGAAGACTTCCTTTGTTTCGTGCCGATATATGACAAGACAGCGGAAGCTGTGACAGGCATTTTTGAACACTTGTGAGTGCTAAGGCCTGAATCTGAACAATTTGGTGGGTTTCGGCTTTTATAAGAGCTGAAAAAATGGGAGGACAAGACACGTTAGTGGTGTTCAGGCTCGAATCAGAGACTAATATTCGAGCGCTGTCTGCGTCCAGTTCGCAACCCACAATTTGAATCTCGCGTCTATGCTCGCGTTGTCGAGTGGATTGTCCATCCCGTGCATGTGTAACAGCTTCGTAAAAACACTCAAAGATACCATAGATGTTTTTATGGCTGATGAGAAGAAATGGACAAACACGCATACTGAGATGGTTCCGGCACACAATATTAATGCATGGAAACAGAGGAGTCGAGTGGTAAAAAATGTTCCGATTTCACGTTCTGATTAAAATGACAGCCTTACAGTGGCAAAGATTTAAGAAATAGTTGTTCCCCATTTTTTATTTTTTTGCCTCAACATTATGACCTCTTAATGTTAAGCCTTGGCTACCAAGAGAAAGTAAACTTTCCTTGCAACGCCCTCCGCACCCCCCCCCCCCCGTTTTGGAACCCAATTGCCACCTCTGGTCTTAAACACACAATTGTGAGGTTCTTACTATACCCCTTAAAAATTGGTGTTGAGCCCCCCCCCCCCGAAAGGAATTCCTGGATACGTGCCTGTCTAACGTAACAATATTCCATACTTTTTATGAGGAGTGTACATTCACATACTTACACACCCGGCCGTACGTGGTAGATACTCCTAAAGGATCCGAGAATAAACGTTGATGAAAAACGGAAAAGAGACGAGAGTGATTTTCGTCGGTCGGTTAGTGGAAAAGCACCGCCCCCTGTCCATTAGCAAAAATAAAAACGAGAGCGTGTTCCACCAAGCTCATCCCCCGTGCAGATGCGAAATCACCGTTCGCGCGTGCTTTGCGTAACCGCTCGCCGCATGGGGCATCGTCCCACACGCATTAGGGGAACACGTGTTTGTTTTGGCTGCGCCGGTGTTTGTTTCCTCTGGGCGTCCAAGGTTCCCCAAGGGCCTCTAGTTTCCTCCACAGGGGCGTACCGGACCCAAACGTGTCAACTGTGAGATATGCAAGAATTTCAAGCAGTGACGTATTTACAATATACTTTCTTTCGCCGGTTTTAAATTCCACCTCCAGCTCCCCTTGTAATTTCTCTAACGCCTCAAACTCGACGATTTTATCACAGTTGTGTTTTAATTAGCCGACCTCCGTGGCAGAATGGTTAGCACAGCGCGCTTAGACACCAGGGATCCTGGGTTCGAATCCCGGGTGTTCTTTGTTGGTATCCACCATGTCATCACTCATATCTTCACGATTAGCCAAAAGTGACAGAGAAACGAACAAAAATTAAGCAAATCAATAGATTGTGTTTAATGAGGACATTCATAATTACAGCCCGAATTTTTATGTATCATTAACTTATAAAATATCTACAAAAATATTGTATAGTATGTAGTTAAGTACGTAACATGGAGAAAATGTGTAACTTCCAAACAAATATTTATTGCGGTTCTTTCAACTACCTAATAAACGGGAGTGTTCCGCTAAAGATGGATCTCCTCCATAATTTTCATGAAGGTCAGATCCAAATAACAAAGGTTATCTTCTCTATACTTTGATAAAAAAGTAAACACCTTATTTAGCTTATTTGCAATTATAGGTCTTGATGACTAAAATATTTTCTAGACTGAATTTTTGTTACTTGTTACAATTCGTATATTTCACTGGCGGAATGGCCTTTGATGGGTGCACCACATTTTATTAATAATATTATAAAAAACAAATATATGGCCCACTTTGTTTCCACAGTTCTCATATCCCACATTTTTTTAAAATATAGAATTTGGTTTTTTTGAGATCCCATTTCAAAAAGTGTGGAAAATGATTTTTTTACGTCGTATGTTGTATCCAAGATATTATTAAGGACAATAAATGCAGCACTCCATACTACAATCCTAGAGTACTTTCAATGCCAAATAGTTTTTTATTTCGTTAAGGGGGGAAATTTTTGGGAAATGGAAAATTTACAAAAAATAATTTTTCCCGCCTTCTCACCGCTCCTAAAATTGATTTATTATACAGGGTGTCTACCAGTGAAGAACGTCAAGAAGTTATGCTTGTGGTCAAGAATATTTTTTTTTTTACAATATAGTGAATTTACATTGTTATGGACCTGTACTGGGATTTGATAAAAATTTAATATTTGGAAATCTAAAATTGCATTGAGTTGTCGTTAACATTTGTTCACCGTTTCTTAAAAATTGCATTCTTATATGCGGCAAGTTTTGTAAAAATATTAAAGTATTGTGACCATTCCCCATCCAGGACGAAGTCTGAAGCATTAATTTTTATATGCATCAATAATTAGAGAAAGTTTAAATTTCTTGTTAATGTACAAATTCAGTTTTCATCTCACTTTGTGTTACGGTTTTTTCATTGAATAATATATTTTGTTAATTTCAAACTAAACCCAAGTACACAGAAAAACTGGTTTGTTTGGAATTACCAAAAAAGTTTGGTTGAGCTGTTTGGTTATGTTTTGTGTTTCCGATAACCAAATGTTGCTTGTAATTACTAAATAATTTTGTTTAACAATACCAAAACATTTGGTCTGACAAAATATGGTACTCGTAAACAAAATGATACTTATGTAAGTAAAGAGAAACAAAACGTTTGGTTAAATTTACTATATGAGCGTGAACGTGCTTCCGAATTTGAAATAACGATTGTCCAGTTTCGTCGAGTGTAGTATGAAAGTCCCTTGTCGAAAATTGAAACTCATGTAGATAGGTAATTACTCGAAGCGAGTCCCTTTTGTTGCTGTGTAACCTAATATTCTGAAAAAAGCTGAGAATATACTTACTTTATACTGAGTTTCCTACACCGGCTCCTAGATGGTTCTGTCAAAATGTGTACAAGAAACATAAGTTTTTGTACAACAAATAATGGTACGTTTGATTGTAATCACAGTGAAAAATTGTGCTTTAACATTCTTCGAAAGATATGTGAACATCAAAGCTACAAATTAAAGATGAAAATGTACTTCAGTGAATAAAAGTGAATCTCCCATGAGCAACCTTTTGATTCTGGACTATATAAGTAGAACGTAAGTGTGTTTACCAAAATAATATTTGGTTTTGGTAATCAAAAAATTGTTTACGACAAACAAATAGAACTTGACCAAATCTTTTGGTAATGGTGAACAATTGTTTGGTTGATGCCTATTTAAACAAACGTTTTGTTCACCACTATCATTTTTTTTGGTTAATCCAAACAAAAAAATTTCTCTGTGTAGGGGGAAATTAAATACACGTTTAGAAAAGGGGCGGGAAGGTCAAGAAATAGTCAAGAATTTTGGATTTGTTATTTTGGTAGACACCCTGTTATATTTCCATGAAGTGGCATTATGCCTCTTTCAAACAAAAAGACTTCCAAGTTTTCATCTTTCATCTGTTTTCATTCCTTTGTGGTGTAACTTCAAAGAGAAGAAGTATGTTTATCTAATATACAGAAATAAAATATTACAGCCTGGACACCCTATCGCATACATTTTACCTGGAGGAAATTCGTGGTCAAATGGCACCCACCCCTGGCTGACTTGACATATAATGTTGGGCGGGAGTAGTAAGAGCTATGAAAATCATCACGTGCAAGCTTCGTGGTGTTTTTGAACGTGTTTTTGTTCTGCGCAATTGATAAGGAGGATTTATCTGAATACCATTGGATCCTATCTAAACGGCAAAGCTAAATGTAGCACGAGATAGTGCTGAAGGATAAATAAACGTTAGAGTTTGCTCTTTTAAATGGCAGGTTCTGCATTCCGTGGTCCTTCCCGGAGATGAGACTCATAGCTGCAAACTCTGGTGAGAAGTCACTAAATCTGGTGGATTTTTAACGCCAGTTGGGGACGAAATTTATAAAGTTGCGACGAGCTACTTTTCTGCCTAATTAATCTGATTCGTATTATCAGAAAAAGCATATTTATCATAGATCAAATACAGTGTGTATCATAATAGTGTAAACAACTTTTCAGGTTTATTATTAAAAAAATATCTGAAACACAACAATGAGGTTTGTTGTATAACCGAGAAAATCTTCAGGTTTTGTTTTCATGCGCAAGACTTTTGTAAACACGGTCATTGTGACGCTGGTGTAATGTTCACAGGTGCAGAAAAAAACAGGCTGTGTTCCCAGACCTTATACCCTTAGACGTCTTTATTTGGGGCTTTGTGAAAGTCAGTCTATGTGCCACCGTGTGTGGTATTTTAGAAATTTCCAGTGGTGGAGGTGGGGGGATTCTACTGGCTGTCTAGGGACAGCATGAGATAGTGACTTTATGCCATATAACATTTCCCCCATGGATAAAATTTATCAAGCAAAGTGGGGGACACAAGTACCCAGAAGGGGGAAATCCCCCCCTACAAATACCACCCTTGTGCCACCTATGCTCCAGAATGTGAAACAACTAAAGGACGAGAAGTTATTGGGAAAAGCGTTTCAAGAACTAGATTTCGATGGGATGTGTGCCGCATAACTGATGAAAGCCACATTGAACATTCGTAGACATTCATAGACACTTGAAATGTTACCGATTGATACATATCAAATATCATTGTTGTATTCCATACAGTTTAGTCAAAATAAATTATTAAAGTTGTTTACTATGATAGAAAAACCTATAGCGCTACAGCCCAATATTGGGCCCTGGCTTACCTTCCTCCCACGCGGGCCACCAGGGGGCGTGGAGATCTGGAGCCAGACTAGGGGGACGGGTGGTCGGCCCGACCAACCCCCAGCTGTTGTAGGACTTCGCGACCGGATTACGCTCACTCACTCGGAGCTTCCCAATTTCCTCACGATGGTGGGTTGCCACCGGCCCTATACACAGGCCGAAAATTCCCGGAGACTGAACGCGATCGTACCAATGGCGTCCCGCAACCGCCGTCCAAAGAAAGGTGCCTTTGACCGCACGTCCACGGAGGAGGACACGCTACTATGATACACCCTGTACAATGTATGCAAGAATCCGTGGATCCTTGACGGTAGATAAACCAGGATTAAAGTAACGTGCTTCCACCACCCACGCCACATTTTCCAATGACAGTTTATAATAAGTAGGTAAATTCGTACTGTTTTATCTATTGTGAATATTGTGTACTTTTGTGTAAATAAGGTCTGTGTTTGTTGTTTGTCATTTTTTCTCCTGGCTGTTCGCCAGGCCGAGATGAAAGTCCAGACAGTAAGGTCGGTTTATTGGGGCCATGGTGGAAACAATCTGCGCCTCGCCACTTCGTCATTAGAAAATTATGGTTGCAGCTAACGCCCGTCGCATGTGCAGAGTTGGGATTGACGTATTTGTGACGTGCATTGCTCTTGTCCTTTTTGCGTTGTGATATGTTGTAAGCTCTCTGATTTAAAGGTTCCCCAAATCAGTGTTCTCGGCGCAGGGGAAATTTTGAGGGATTTTTCCTGGGAGAGAAATTGGAAGAGACCTGGCTCACTTGTTTTAATGTTGTTGCTTTTTTGAACGGGTGTAGTGTTTGTTACGAATGCGACAAGAGTGCAAATTAAATATGGTGGTTTGGTGAAGTCCCAGTCCTCATTGGAACGCAACTTTACTTCAATGAAAGTTCCGAAAGATCAGTTTCCGTCTGACAACCACAACTCAAGTGCATGTGGAGCTCAGAAAAAATCCTCTATTCAAACCTTTCTCTACAATACCGTTACTAGCTCCATTAGGAACTGACAGTACTTGTCATTCTACGTTGAGTAAGTAAGATGTTGCCATGCAGCTTCTCTAGGTATTGCTTAACGTGAGGTTGCGGTTATCTTTTCTAGTGCTATTATATATATACACACGAGGGTAAGTCAAAAAGTAAATGCACTTTCGCCGTAACTTTCCTCAGGCTTGCTGTACTGCCTTCATTACTCGTAATCGCTCCATTTCTCTTTCTTTTGTTACAGAGTAAACATGGCCGGTCCACTTAGCACTGTGCACCAGGGAAGATCAGCGATCAGTGATCCGATTTCTCTGGTCTGAAGATGTGTCAGGGGTTGAAATTCATCACAGCCTTTCAGTACAATACAGGGACAGCGCTTTACACGTAGAATTGTGTATAAGTTGATCGAGAGGTTGAAAAATGGCTGGACAAGTGTGAAACAGAAAGCGGGAGTATGCCCATCAACCTCCACCACCGATGGGAATATTCAACAAGCTTGAGAGATGATTCTGATGAACCGATGGTCAGCCATCATCCAAAGAGATTATTCTGACATCAGATGTACTGAAAGCCTGCGATGAATTTCAGTCCCTGACACACCATCAGATCAGAGAAATCGGATCACTGATCTCTGTTCTTCCTTGGTGCATACTGCCAGTGGAGCGGCCATGTTTAATCTGTAACAAAAGAAAGAAAAATGGAGCGATTACGATCAAACCTCGGCCACATGACCACAAAAGTACCACCTTTTAGCAAACGGGCACTGAAGGCAGTGCGGCGAGCCTGATGAAAATTACTGCGAAAGTGCAGTTACTTTTTGACTTACCCTCGTGTACACACACACACAAACACAAAAATGTGGAGACTTTGGGAGTGTTAACGTCGTTACAGTTCGTGTTGGATGTCCAAACACTGCAGGTAATCAGAAAAAAAGTGCTGGCTCGAAATTAGATACGTGTCTGGTCGGCTGGCTACCTCTCGAGCTATGTCGGAGACACCGAACTGGCGTTCAATGAGGGCTTGAACAATAGATGTTCTCCATTGTTATGCCCAGTTTACTCCAGTCAGAGTCCCGCTCGAGTGCACAACCCCGAGCCCAGTCAATGAAGGGGGTAAAAAGTCGAATGTCGGGAATAATTCCGTGTGTGTTTGTGATTGTTCTTTCATCAGTTCAAACTTACCATCACTCATCCTCATCTTCGCGATTAGCCAAATGTCGCAGAAACTCGAAGTAAAATAAAGCAAATGAACTCATAATTAGCCCAACTTCATACATTTCATAATATTTGAATATATAACCCAAAAATACCAATTTAAGGTTCATTTTTATGTGGCTTCTTCCTCTTTAAGCTAAATGTTCCGTAAAAGTTGAATTTTGAGGTGAAATTAAGGGGTCACATTTGGCCAGTTGTTAGATCACAACTAGATGATCAAAGTTCAAGAGACTCCCGGCGGGGTTTATATTCTGTAACATGTAACTCCTAACTAAGTCTCTAGCCTTCTTAAACCCGAAGGTTTATGCCTGCAGCAACACAAACCTATCCTGGGCAAGATCAGTTCAATCTTTTCCATCCTACTGATTTCCTTTAGGTCCATCTCAACGTTATCCCTCCATCTTCGTCTCGACCTTCCCACAGGTCTCTTACCATCAGATTTCCCAACAAGATGAGCAAAATGTAAAGATTGTTTTAAGGTAGAGGAAGAGTGGGGAAAACCGTTCGATTCCCGGCGGAAGCACATAATGGCTCATTACTAGGGAGCGGAAGTTGATGACCTAAAAAAATATAGAAATATATGACCTATAGAATGTCCTAAAAAATTATAAAAAATGCAAAAAAATGACCATCAAATTTGTTAGTTTCAGGTTAAAAATTGAAATAAAAGGAAATTAAACAAAATGCAATCTTGCCTTTAAAAAAAGGCACCAAATGATAGCACATACACATTCAATTAAAATATGCAACGAGGATTTACTATGGAAACAACCGAATAATTTTAAGACAATTTAATGAAAAAGCTCGTAAATTGCAGTCCTGCGAGATATATATAGGCATATGTTCACCTTGGTGAAAAGACTCAAGAATAATACCAAAACGAAAGAAGTGACAAAAGATGACGAAACAATACACCGAATATTGCGAAAAATGACGGAAAATCGGGGAAAATTACCTAAAACCTGAAAATTGACAAAGAATGCAAAAAAATGCACTTTAAAATTACCTTTTTTGGGTTCTAGACTAAGTGTAATATTGTGTATATTTAATGGGCATCGTGTCAGAAAAAAGATGACATTTCAACAAATTCCGCTCCCTACTCATTACCGGTCGATCACCTATCTGTGAATAAACTGGACTAATCAAAAACTAAAAAACCAACCTTAGCAAGAATGAAGTGCCAACAATACCCTATATTGTGGACAGTTGTCTCCGGAATAGTTATCACGCAAGAGAAGTGAGTGCACGTGTTCAGCACGTTTGGAATCACTCAACTGCCTTGTCTTTCCTCTCACTGACACCGACAGACGAGAGAATGGCGAGTGAGGCTTCCACGAAGCACTATGCCTTCTGACAGTTGTTAGTCTTGAATGAGAGTTGATTACGTGCCATAAAATAAGACGCAGTACTCTGCAAAGAACAAAACTATTTTCAATCTTTGTTTCTGCTGTCCAGTTTTTCTTCATTATATTTATGTGTAATTCTTATTTAAGTACAGGACAGCCAAGAACCTGCCGAGCAGCACCCTTTTGTTCATTAAATTAGAAACGGGGTCTGAACCTTGACATCTCAGAAATAGATCATTTTTGGTGCAGTGGTAGTACCAGTAAACTTGACGAAAACGGCCAAATTTCAGATTTTTTCGGCTCGTAGTTTTTGAGTTATTGACTTTTAAAAAATAAGAAAATCCCAAAAGTTGACGACATTTTGAAATATTTTAAACAGCTGCACATCAAAAACTATTTGACGTAGAGAGCTCAAATTGGTGTCATTCTCTTCTGCTTTTTAATGAGCTTTAATTTGAAATGCAGCATGACTGTGCTATTTGAATTTTGTATTTTTTTAAAAAAACTTGAAAAACCGTTTTTTTAAATCTTAAGAGCACATTTTTTTTAATGTTGTGAAGACATCAATTTACTATTTGTGTGCAAAATTTCATAATGGGATGGCAATTGGTTCCTATGGAAATTAAATTTTTGTATTGTAATGTGTGCGAAATTTGCTAAATTTGTTGACTTCCATGTTAAAACCATAACTATAAGCTGAGTGGTTGATGTTGGAGTCTTCATATTAGTTTATTTTATAATTTTTGGATTATTTTATAATGTATAAACAAAAAATCTAAGAAAATCTGAATCCTAAAGGTTCAAAAATATTTTTTTATCGGTTGATTTGAAATGGAATGACGACCCGTATATCAGACTGAGTGCGGAGGCTAAAGTTCGTTTGAATTTTAAGTTTGAGTTTTAATGCTCAGATAGTTTAATCTGGACTCCACCTACAGTTTAAAGTGGGATCTGAACCGATGTGCATTGTATCTCCACCGAGGACTGAACCCAGGACTCCTTGATGATAAACCTGGTGAGTCTAATGTGGAGTATTTTAATAAAATTGTAAATGCTTGTATATTTTTGGTTTTTGCACATATTATGTTGAAGGCAGGAGCGTGGCATGAAATTTTTCGAAGCAATTGTATGCCTCATTTTTTGCTACTAATCGTACATATTGTACCATTTTTTTCACGTTATCTGACTCCTTTTACGGAGAGCAATAAGGGATACAAATAATGTATGTATGTATACACACACACACACACACATATTATCAATATCATAGTACCTTGAGACCGAGTCTGATTCTAAATTTTAAATTCAGACAGAAATATTGCTCCCGGTGCCTAAACTGCTTAGTGAAGCAAATAGTTTAGTAATATTGCAGCCTTAAACTGTGATTGGTTTGGCGTAAAACGTCAGCGCCTGCATATCAGAAGGGCAAAGTCTGGAGTCGCCAAATGAATGAAGGTATGCTGGAGTTTGATCTGTGTTGTCGTAGCATAGCTCCCTTTGTTCTTATAGGCTAGTATGGACGTTGCTATTTGTTATTGATGCCCACACATTCTTTGAGTCGAGTTGTCAGCGAAAACCTTCAAGGCTGAGCTTGCCTGGAATTCCAAGTGAAGGTGGCAGAAATCGCATTGTCATTTTCGCAAATTTTCATTGAACTGCGTGGGATACGTTGAAAGTGAGGTGTGCGTCAATTCTTGCGTGACGATATAAATTTTGATGCTTACAACGTAAGGCCCTAACCCCACACTCCTTATACGCCTTCATGGCGTTGTGCATAGCACAGGGGAGCACTTTACCTTTACAACTAGGGGTGGCAGCGGAACGATGCTTGGCACAGTCTCGCTCTCGACTGGAGAAGCAAGAGACCTGTCTTGCTTGCTACAAACAATGATTAGTTTTTTATACATACACTTGTGTATAATTTTTATTTTATTACATTCTTGATGTTTTGACGTCGGCTTTCCTGCCACTTTTGGCTAATCGCACCCATGAAGATTAATGATGTGATGGAATAAATGAAGTGACACAAAGAAAATCCATGCCAGGTAGGTATTCGAACTCGGGATCCCTGACGTGATGTCGTAGCGCGCTGTGCTAGTCACTCCACTACGGATATCGGCTCTTGTGCGTGTGTGATGTGGCCAGATGTTGAATAAGGGTTTAGCTTAATTCCAATTTGTAAATGTGTTATGTAATTTCTTGAGAGTTGTAAAGTGTAAATGTGGATTTAGCCAATGAGATTCGAACTTCCAGCCCTGATTTTACTCCCGAGGAAGGATGAATATGGCTTAGGGCGGAATTCTGAGAGACCGAGAGTGTATTCTACAGGGGTCCGTCAAGGATTTTCGCTCGTTGAGCAGACAGATCATTTACTTGACGCAGTTTGCTCATTGATCAAAATATCAGTGCCTTTGAATAATCTGTGATCAATGTGGCTGCGTCGAGTGGACAAGATTTCGGTGTTTGAAAAGCTGTTAATTATGGAAATAGAATAGTTGATGTGAACAAAACTCGAAATTTTCATTTTCACACTCTTGCACAACTTTCCAAAACTACCGTGTGCCCGACCCTGTGGCCGAGTGGTTAGCACATCGCGCTGCGACGCCAAGGGTCCCGGGTTCGAATCCCGGTCGGGCTTGGTTGTTTGTGAATGTCCATTCATCAATTTCATCATTTCATCACTCATCCCTATCTTCGCAAATTAGCCAAGAGGCATAAAACGCGAAGTAAAATAAACTAAATCAATCAATCAATCAAAACTACGGTGTATATTTAATATTTATTATTTGGAAGAAACAACACTTACATTTTAATACAATTACAAAAACTGGTGGTCGCGGCTCGCCAACCCGCCATTCTCATACAGTTTTCCTCTTCTTCCCTTTGCCTCACAAGATCGAAACACAAAAAACGCTACATTCTGTGGCGAGCAAGGTTCAAGTTCGCTCAGCGATCAAGTGAGCAGCGCTCGCGGAGCAACGCCTATTTGGCCGTCAAGTAGCTGAGCGATTACGTTGCTCGCTGAGCGCTCAGATACTTGACGCGCCCCAGGTTTCATCAGCCTCCCGTCATCTTGCAAAAGTGTCAAGCGGTCCTGTCTACTGGATGGCTTCCAAAAGCGGTTCTGTCGTGGAGGAAGAGTATGAAAGCTAGTAAATTATAGAACTCAACTGGAAGAATCCAACACCTGTAAATTTCATTAGCAAAAACAAAAGCAGATTTCTCCAACTTTTCAGTAATATCCCGCAACGTAAATGCTTGAAGCTCTTTTGCTTTAGTAAACTACTCTTGGGTTCTGGTGAGGAACGGGATGGTAATCGAAATTTAACGATCCGAATTATTGTTTTTCGTACTAGAAGCGACCCGGATAATTGAGGTCTGTTAACGGAAGCATTTTCTCGGCTCGATCGTCTCGTGTCTTGAAATATTTAGAAATGTAAAACAAATACCAATAAAAAGAAGTAAACATCGCAGTCACCCTCCTTGGTATGTCGGAGTAAATCGTATAGTAAACAATTTTTATTTTGGTCAAAGTTAGTTTGCTCTGTTTTACAATTTACCAAACCCTCGAACGAGACCAGGGGTGGGCGCATCGAGTATCTGAACGATCGGCGAGCAACGTGATCGCTGAGCGAACTTGAACCTTGCTCGTCACAGACTTCAGCCACAGAATATATCGTTTTTGTGTTTCAATCTCTTGAGGCAAAGGGAAGAGAAGAGGAAAACTGTATGAGGATAGCGGTTGTAATGTAATATTCCAGTTTTTGTAATTGTATTAAAATGAAAGTGTTGTTAATTCCAAATAATAGCCTAAATATTAAACATACACTGTAGTTTTGGGAAGTTGTGCGAGGGTGTGAAAATGAAAATCTCGACAGTTTTGTTCACATCAACTTGCCCACTCGACTCGGCCACATTGACCCAGATCATGCAAAGGCACTGATATTTTGATCAATGAGCACACAACGTCAAATAAATTATCTGTCTGCTCAACGAGCGAATATCTTGCTCAGCGAGCGGTGCTCAGTTGCTCACTGAGCGTACTTGAACCTTGCTCGCCACAGAATATATATTTTTGTGTATCGACTTTCGGGTGTTTGTGGTTGACAGCCTGCGATAGAGTAATTACAGAGGAAGTACAAGTAGATAATATAATTTTCCACTTTCTGTAAGTGTATTAAAATGAAAGTGTTGCTTATTCCAAATATACACCGTTGTTTTGGAAAGTTGTGGAAGTGTGAAGAAGAAAATTTCGAATCGCGTTTTGTGGAAAATGTTTGGTTTGGTTTTCATTCGTAAGCACCCTGTTATTGTTTTGAGAAGCAATAATTATAATGCTAGTTTTGCACTACACTAGAACCATTCTCTTGTCTTATGCGCAACAATACCTTTACGTTGACTATAGTTATATTTTGATCAATGAGCCCACACTGTAAACGAGCGAAAATCATGCTCAGATAGCATCGCCCAGATACTTGACGCGCCACTGACACTTTGTATATCTCCGGTGTCGCCTCAATCTTACGGACGTTCGTGTGGCTTTCGTCTCTGTACTGTACCATCGCTTGTTAGAGCCAGGCAAGGTCACTCCACTAAAATTACCAACAAATATGTATGTAGCCACGGACTTTCCGAATAATGGCATTTTGAGTGGAGCGCATTCCAGCGATAATGCGAAACCTCCTGTTGAGTCACTTTGGTATGGAGGAGGTGGAAGTTGTCAGCCGGGAAAACGTGCCTCAGTGCACGGACGTAAACACACGTTTTCTCCATGAACATTGACAAGTCCTTTTGTTTATATGATGTTCTTCGCAAGGCAGACCACTTTCTCACGGAGTAAACCACCTGGCACACCACACAACCATCCGTCACGGAGGCAGCCGCTGGAACGACAACAAAGTCAGCAGGTCTCGAAAGCATCCTGGGAGACACGTAGTGCCTGTACTCGCTGCTTTTCTTTTTTGCTGCAATCAGGGAACAAGTAAGGCTCGGTTCCTTGTGATCCGGGATGATTGTCGCTAGCCAGCAATGGACAACATTAGACAACTGAGCAAGATTAGAGTCCGGCCAGGCCAAGAATCGACACGGGAACCGGCTTTATGGCAGTGACCCGCTGTTGCCGCGTTTACTAGGAAGAAAATTCCTGTCAAACAGCCAATTAAGCCTACCGCTGCCCTCTGTTTGGACAACAAGCAGCAACCTTAGAATCCTTCCCTCCCCCGAAGCGACCATCAAGGAAACAGGATTTTGTCAAAGTAACCGTTTTGCGCTGTGAATGGGGACTGGGAGAAAGTGTAGCCAGGCTATGAGTCTAAAGTTACCCCGTGTTTCCGTATATCAATAGCATTGGATTTCCCATTATAAGGGGTAACTTTTAAAATTGTGACATCAGTTGTGCAACAAAATTGTGATATGAGATTTCGGATAATCCGTCGACTTACTTTACACAGCATAAGATAAAGAATAACTGGAACAAGGAAATCATACATTTTGAGCAGGCGAAGCTTAACCGAGCTCAACTCGGAACCAACGAGAACGACTCTGGGGTCTCCCTTATCGCACAACGCGAGGACAACTCTGCGTTCTGACGTCATGAGGAATGCCTACGTTGTTAGGTTTGGTCCTTTTAGCATAAATGCACTGTAAATATATTATTTATGCTAAGAGAACTAAACCTAACAACTTAGTCATTTAGCCTAACAATGAAAGTATCCCCAGCTGACGTCAGAACGCAAGATTGTGCTCGCGTTGTGCGATATGGGAGACCCGTGACTGTCCATAGAAACGATGGGAGTTCAGAAGCCTCAAGAGACAGCAGCGGCGGCGCCTATTGGCTGCGGTTCCGGACCAGACGCTGGCTAAGAGCGTTCGCTGTTACATTTCGTACCCCAGCTATTCTTTACCTTATTCTCTGCAACGTGCCAAACCGTGCCAAAAACGAGTGGATGCACGAGGACAACATTTCCACCATCCCCGTGACAATTAACGTGCTTATTTTGAATGTAATTGTAACTATAATTCTGAGAATTTGAAGCTAGCGGTTTCCATAGCGGAGATATCGCACGCGATTTGACGGGAGTTGGTGTCTGGGTGGCCACCAAGCGTGATGCCGTCAGGCGCACAAAGGGGAAAGAAGGCGTATATAGACGTATTCTCAGAAATCTCATTGTTACATTGATGTACTATACACGCCACGATTTTGTGTCATAACTACTGTCACAATCCTTAAAGCTACCTCTTCCACTTTGAATCTGGCGAGAGAATCTCGTGGTGCGTGCGGTCTCGGGCAAGCGCCCCACGATGCCCCTACCTAGAGCTCTATTCGCGGGTGATAACTTTTCGTTTTCCCACGCCATTCTCGATCTCGAGGTATCCAACAATCCCTGTGATCGCCAGTCTTTGTGATGATCAGATGAGAGAGGAAGCTGAAAGAAAGACGAAAGGAAACAGATTGAAAAAAGCGGCGTAGTGGTGGTCTGGGAACTGTAAAAGTGACCAGCGGTCAGTTCTCGAAACAAGTAGGCGAGGTCAGCGCCACCACGCGGCCGCTCAAGTAAGATAAAGGCAAAGGGGAAACGATCCATCACAGAGCCGGCCACGATATAAACCTGAACAGCAATTATTAGGTTAAAAAAAAAGCGTACGTGGTCGTAGAGGAAGTGTGGCATCCTGTAGAAGCCCTTTTTATTTTAAGCGTTTGCAAATATTGGCCGAAACCAGTGGCAAATTCTTTGCCCTCCCCCAAGCGGCAAAAACTGGAACGTTATCAAGGCGGAAGTCGCACTTCCCATTCAGCGTTCCCGCGCCTTCCATTTCGTTTCATTGAGTCACATGACCTTGCGAGCAGCCTTCTAAATATGCAAATGGGGTGTCATGCTTTGAGCGTTCCCTGGAAATAAGCTGCTCGTGTATTCGGTAGTGCTGCCTTAGGCTGGATTCGATCCTCGGTGGAGGCACGTTGCACAGTGGTTCGGATCACACTTTTAACTGTAGGCCCAGTCCTGATTAATCTATCTGGAGTATAAAGTTGACTCGAAACAAACTATGACCTTCTATTTATCGCTGGAATATCAATACAATACAGGGTGAGCCTAGAAGAAATAAACAGTTTCAAAGTTTTACAGAAACAAGGGTTTTAATAACATGCCTGAAATTCTTATGGTTGGAAGAGTATGTCTTGAAATTTACATGCCTAAGTTACAAATGTTCCACGTGTAACACGACAGATATCAATGCAATAGTCGTTCTCCCAAACACGACTTTTCCCCTCGTACAGACAACCAGTTTCCTCAAATGTCTTGCTTCAATCGTAGATGGACTCCTTGTGAATGGTTGTTTTCCATACCGTGTACGACGAAAATTCAAACACACAGAAAACCTTTCTACCTGGCTAGCGGCCATATTGCTCGACTGACGTCACGGACGCTCACGTGATGCTGACGTTACGAAGACAAACTATAAATGCAGGTCGTATACTTGAAGGCTTTCTCTATAAAACAGTACAAAATGTTTCCTCATAAAAAAACAGTTTTCGATTTATAAAGCGTTTGGTCTATTTCTTTTAGGCTCACCCAATATTTTTCAAAGTTTGTCTAGAGAGAAGACAGACCCGTGAATGAGAAACCGTTTCATTTTGCCATGGATATTTAAACTCCAACCTTGTTCACTTCTCGAGTCTCAACACGAGATGCAAAAAAATACAGGGTGTCCGTGAAGGTTGTTTACGGTTTGACTCTTTAATAACAAGAATTGTAGTTGGCGTATGGAAGCATACTGCTGTTCATAAGATGCATCAACTCAAAAAGTTGTTGTGCTGTTCAGTCCACCTCTGGTAGAGCGCACATAACAGTTGGGCTGAAAAGTTCGTAGGCTGACTCATAGATGGCGTTACTAGAATTAAATCCATGTGATTTTTACTTAGTACTAACCTTCAAAAGATACGTGTATAAATTTCACAGCTGCCGGATAATTAGTTCGTGAGATATAGCATTGTGAGTGAAGCAGCTTTTGTTATTGTGAAAAAATGGATAAAAAATAATTTCGTGTGTTAATAAAGCATTGCTTTTTGGCGAAAAAAAATACTGTTGAAGCCAAGGCTTGGCTTGATAAACATTATTCGGACTCTGCACCAGGAAAATCAACCGTTGAGAAGTGGTTTGCTAAATTTAAACGAGGCGAAATGAGCATCGAAGACGATGCACGCAGTGGACGCCCCAAAGAGGCTGTTACCGACGAAAACATCAAAAAAGTCCACAAAATAATTTTAAATGATCGTAAAGTGAAGTTGATCGAGATAGCTGAGATTATTACATAGCGTTTTTGGAGCGTTTAAAGGATGAAATCACGAAAAAACGGCCCCATTTGAAGAAGAAAAAAGTGCTGTTTCATCAAGACAATGCACCGTGTCACAAATCAATGAAAACGATGGCAAAATTATATGAATTAGACTACGAATTGCTTCCCCATCCACCATATTCTCCAGATCTGGCCCCCAGTGACTTTTTCCTGTTTGCAGACCTTAAAAGAATGCTCGCTGGAAAGAAATTTAACACTGATGAAGAGGTAATCGCCGAAACTGAGGCCTATTTTGAAGCTAAAGAGAAATCGTACTATAAAAATGGCATCGAAAAATTGTATGACCGCTATAATCGTTGTATCGCCCTCAAAGGCAACTATATTGAATAATAAAATCGAATTTTGTCAAAAAAATATTTTTTACTATGTTAGCCTACGAACTTTTCAGCCCAACTGTTATAAGGGTATTCCAACTCTGTCCACACTCGCCGTAGCAACATTGGTTATTTTGGTCTCTAAATCGTTAAGATTAATCACAAGAGTTGGTGCCCTTTCTTCTTCACGCGACTCGCAAATAAAAGTTCAGGGATGTAATGTCAATGGCCAGCAATTCATTGTAGTCAATATAATTTGTATGAATTGTCATCAACTTTCTGTCATTTTCACATTATGCTACTCCTGTCGCCTGGAAGAGGCAGGTTATTTAAAATCTGAGAAAATAAATTAATTGGTGCATCATATACCCTTGTATGACAATGGCATTTCATGTTATTCGGGTGTGTAGCTGTAAACAACCTTTATTGACACCCCTACTTAACAAACCTTTGTACAACAGCACATAACTTATGTGTGTATGTAATCAATACCTCCCTTCGGTATGCCTGAATAAGTCGCACAGTAAAGTGAATTTGATTGGACGAAAAATGCCTGTATATCTTATATTCTAATTTGAGATCCGCGGTGGTCGAGTCTATAGGGCGTCTTGACTACCACGCAGGAGACCCGGATATAGTGTCCTGCATAAAAGCAGCTGTGGGTTTCACCTAGGTCCGAGACTTGATCTCCAGGGAGGGCTTACGGGTTATCAGAGGGGGGGGGGGCTTTGTAAACAAAGTCCATTTTCAAAAGTTTAACAGTATTAAATGAAGGTAAATTATGTATGTGTGTGGGGGGAGGGGTTGTCATTAAGTTACATGAACTTTAGAAATTTACAAAAACTACATTTTTCTCTACCTTTTAAAACATCGCTTGAACTCTTGAAGTGTTAATTGACTGCTACTGAAATCACCCCTCACTAACTTCATACTACTTTTGATGATACAGATATTTACAGAATTCAATCATAGTGCCTACAGTACATTGCACCCCCCGCCGAAGCAATGAAACTCCCCTTCGTTCCCAAGACTTGGGATCTGTTGACCTTTGACGCAGATGCGGAGGGAAGTTGCATCAACAAGAACAAGGGCAGCGAGGGTATATATGGAGAATGTAATAGCTGCTGTTCATGTTATGTGAATTTCTCCTTCACCAAAGTTGAGCAAAATGACATGTGCTGTCTGCATTTTCACTCTTCACTGCAAACAAATTATACAAAATAGTTTTACCTAATATCAAGGTGGCTAACGCCCCCCCCCCCCCGCCCCTGCCTGGCTACGGGCCTGGTTTCACCTAGCCTCTAATAACGGACTCTTCTGGAGCAAAAAAAACGGTGGAGTCACATAGTGGCTCGGATCCCACTTTAAACTGTAGGTCCAGTCCCAATTAGCCTTACTGTGCATAAAGTAGACTTAAAACACCAACTCGCGACTTAACGCGGCTAGAGTCTAGCGTGGTGCGGATCACGTCACCTCCAAGCAATGGCCGAAATCGTGAATGTGTGTGGCTCTTCGACGTCTTCCTGCGTGTCTTTATGGCACTGTGTATTTAGCACAGGGAACCTTATATTCTAATGTGCTCAAGGGTGTTCTTACCCTCAAGCCCCGAAGACACTGTACACTGCAATACCATGCAGATCTTGTTATCTACCAAGCCGTGTGTACCCATTCGCCAACATTTCCTGTTCTTTTTATTTGTACGATCATAAAGATAGGGTTTATATCTTTGCATTGCAATTTCTGTTCTTGAAGCTACTTGTGACGCGCCTTTTTATTATGTCTGACAATTTATTACCGCTTAGTCATAAAGTTACATTGTTTACATGTGCGAATGTTGAGTCAAAGGTTAAGGTGAAGTTTTCCCCTTGCCATAAAGGCACATGCAGGTGCATTTGTTAGTGGTTTACTGGAATTTATTTCAATTGTACGGATAGGCTAATCTGCACGGGCCTTCACTTAAAAATTGTATCGAAAGCACTGTGCAGTGCATCTCCACCGGTGATCGAAGCCAGGACCACTTGATTACAAGGCGATGGCATTGCCACAACGCCATCGGAAGGCCCTTATTGGTTTCATTTCGAGTCTTTTAATGAACAGCTTGCAAGAAAATTAGTTTCCAGTAAAGCTTGTCAAGCCTAACGTCGTTGGAATGAAAACCTTTACTACCTACACACACAAAGAAGTATGAGACTAGTTACTAAAAATAATCCTCGTACACTCCTGTTCAGATAAAGTGGCACATAACTGTTCAACCCTACATAGAATGCCACTTTATGAGAACAGGGGTGTACTTTAAGGTCATACCCTTAAAATTATTTGCGAGCAATCCAGTGATTAAACACATGCAATAAAATATATTTTCTACGTTCCGATTTTATTACAGTATATATTTCCCTCAACCACTGTGTTCTCCGGACTAAGTACGGTCATAGGCGTAGAATTAGCATAGAGCCATGCAGGGAAGCGAGTATTTCATGTTTCATTTTATTGCGGATGACTGTGCATTGGAAGTTATATTTGAAGGGCTCAGGTGTAAAACATGGTGACATTTTGGTCATTTTTGAGTTACAAAGTAAAATGTGCCATCTTTCAATTTTCGAGTGAAATTGCCACGTCATACAATTTACATTGGAGTCAGTGAAGCCTTGTGAAATTGGTAACCACAACACGAAAACAATTTATCTACAGTATAGCTTCTAATAACTTTTTATATTAATGAACTCAGAAATGACCAAAATGTCACTTACCATGTTTTATACCCGAGCCCTTCATTTATTTTCCCCTAACAATTTTCCAACTCAGTTTTTTTTCGCTTGGAACCCAATAGAAAAGAATATATCCCGCACACCCCCCTGCCCGGTAAGCACGTCTTTAATAGGCTTGAAAATTCCAAATGGTCCTTGAAGAACCTGAAGGTTCATTGACCTCCATAATAAAGGGTTGTTTCCAGGTGACTTCAGTGCAAAAGGAGTTGTATATTTAGACATTTACTTCTTTTTTTTAAAAAAAAAAAACAAACTAATCCTCAATCTTGTTTTCATGCTATAATTGTTCTAAATGCAAATTCTTGAAAGAGAACCACGTACGAACACCACGCAAGATTTGACACCAACTCTTGGATGTCTGTTGGCGAAGCGACGCCCTACCCAGAATTCCAGCTTTTTTTCTCATTTCACGCATCCTGATCTCATTGTGCATAAAGACCCCAGTGTGAAAGGGCGTACATTATAAGAGCTCGTGTTATCGCATGTTTGTAAACTTTATTGCAGCTTGGAGAGAAGATAACATCGGGGTCTGGCGTAAAAATCTCCCAACGAGGCCGCCACGTGATAAAGTAGGAAGTCTGCATCCGCGTAGTCTTCTCGCTTCCTCGTATACTGGCTGCTTGTTTGCTCTGTTGTCCATCCGAAAGGAAAACCCTCCCCCCCCCCCCCCCACCTCCCTCTGGTCCACTGTACGGGAAACTTAGGCAAAAACGCACAGCATAAGTCGTTCTATATATAGGCTTCTTTCCTTTTCGGCTGTAGATTTATAGATAAGTTGATTAAGGCTGGCTAAGTGTTAATGCTTGAACGTCAAGATACAGAATTTCGATGTAAATGCCGATTCAATGGTACTGGATCGCCAGTAGGAAAACCCACTTTGACGCTGGACTAGAGTGCGCAGCAAATCTCCTGCATACGGCGATAGCCAATAGCAGCGCACTGCAGCTGTGCCATGTCGAAATCCCACAAGGAAAAGAGACAGCGTGGTTGAGCGAAACGCCTTGTCAAGGAGAGCACGGCAACGCCGCAGGTCTGTGATTCGCTGGTGCTGTTCAGCCGTTCAAGGCCATATGCAGGAGATTGACGCGCACTGTAGCTACTTGGCTGCCGGGCTTAGTGCTAGACTGGTTTTGACGACTAGGCCGTGTTCTAATTGCAACTTGCTGATTTGCTAGATGCTGTGGTAACAACCAAGCTTGGCGAGGAAAAGAGGCAGCGGTTTTTCTCTGTTGTTTGTGCATTTTCTCGATAAAAAAGCGCAGTTGTGATTATTAATATTTAGGGATTTATCCATAGCAATGAGATTTGTACACGACAGATATGATTAGCCGATAATGGAAATCTTTATTATTACCACTGTATTAAATGTCATTTTTATTTACAATGTGTTAATATTGCTTTTAGTACAGAATGAAACCATATAGTACACTAATGAAAACATTATCTTTATAAAAATATTAGTTTTTCTGTACAAAATTTGTGTTCCTTGCAACACTGCGATCGAATGTTGTGTTGGGTTGCCAGCATACAGGCAGCAAAACAAAATAGAACACGGTGTCATGTATTAGCTGTGGGCATATTGGATTCTGTTTTATTTTTAACGAAATTGCACTTGCAGAATGCTAATTTATCGATAGACCGAATTAAATTGGCCAGTTTTTTGTAATATTTTTCAGTTCTAATGTTTAGTAAATAATGAGAGTGTTGATTTTCCACCCACCACAAGAGTTAGTTAATCCGCTTTTGAGAACGTGCAGGAGGCACTTTACAGGTTTCACACTATAAATAAAATTATTCCTCGCGATTACACACACGGTGAAAGTTCTTAATTGGCGCACGAGGCGCGATAATGAAAGGGCTGCCCAGGGAAGCGGACGTTGCATAAAGTTCTTTCCGTTACATTTACGGAATTATCGGAAGAGCGAAAGCAACGGTATTTCCCGTCACGGAAATGGCGACGATCTTGTTGTTACTGGTGCATGTTGAAGTTCTCCAGGTGAATGCAGAGAAAATTCTCTTTCTGCCACAAAATTTCCCGCTGTTGCTATTCAAGGTTGTTTTTGTATTATTATCCTTTTGTTTTGCATTTTCTTTGCATTCTTTTATTTATATTATATCTAAATCGCTGCGGGAGTTTTTTCTATTACCTAGTTGTGCCATAAGCTCTGATACACATGCCAGGGAGTAGAAATAAAACACAGTACACGTAGGTTGACAACTGAAAGGGCAAGGAGCTTTATTGTGCCTCTCAGATGCAGTGGCGGCTCGTGGTTCAGAATATTGGTGGTTGCAGCGAATATATATTGTATATAATTCCTTCATCAATATGTCATATATTTATATAACTAATTTGTATATATTTATAATGTATTTATAATTTTATATGTGACACGTGACACTTTCAAGGAGTACAATTAATGATCATCATACAAAATTTGAAGTTTCCATTTATTCGGCAGCAATATTATGCAATTTTGTGTTTTTTATGATTACGTAAGAAGTACTTTAATGCTTTGATTCAATTGTTAAATATTTTGACGGTAAACTCTGATGAATCGATGCTTGTAATTGGACTGGGATACTCATCCAATAATATTAATCAGTATATTGAACAGTTTTTAATTGTTACAATTTACAAATGGAGGCACATGGCACAGTGGTTCGGATCCCACTTTAAACTGTAGGTCCAGTCCCGATTAGTCTTTCTGTGCATAAAGTGGATTTAAAAAAACAACAAATCAAATCAAATCAAATTGTTACAAGTTTCAAGCATTGGTATCGGTGTCACACATAATTTAAATTAGGTTAAGATTCTCCCCAAAAGAAAATATTTATCTTTGCCTAACGTGGAAATTTTGTCTGTTGTTCTACGACACAGGACAGTGAGAATTGAATCCCAGCGTTTGTTGCTGATCCGTCCTCTTCTTTCCTCACCCGCCGGGGTATCCGAAACGGGTCGCCTGACCTTGGGGTGTTGTAAAGCCAATGCAACGACCAAGCCGACTGAAGCAGGGGATAGGAAGAACAGCGTTGAACGTCGCTCCAATCCTCCTCGCTGTAGAGATCAGGGCGTTGCTCGGGCTTTGCAACGCCTACCTTTGCGTCTACCTCATACAGTGTGAAATCTCGCAGGCAGCCTCCTCTTTTTTAACGGATCTTAATGGAATTTCCTTTATGAAGCAATGAAAGGCAAAATTGTTTGTCTATCTTTAATATATTTAATAGGAAAACAAATGAAAAATATACTAACAAAAAGTATGAATTTTCATTGTAACATATCCTGTCGTTGTGCAACACTGCAACAATATCAGTAACCGCCCCTGCTCAGACGTACAGTAATACAACATTCACTCGAAATGGCCACCTTTTGCAAACCGAAGTCTGTCTGGCCATGCATCTATTGCGGCACGGATCACCTCCATCGGAATTTCAGCGGCTGCTTTCGTGAAGGTCCGTTTCAGAATTTCCAAATTAGGGTGACGCTTTTGACAGACCTCGCCTTCCAACACAGACCAGAGTTTGTAGTCCAGTGGGTTCAAATTAGGAGTACTCGAGGGCCAATCATCAGCTGCTATGAAGTGGGGTACATTGTTCGTGAGCCACCGCTGGGTGGTCTTCGCTTTGTGTGCCGGGGCCGAGTCTTGTTGAAACGTCCAATCCTCTCCATGGAACAAGGTTTCGTTGTGGGGCTTCACCACAGGCTCTAAGATGGTATCTTGATACACTTTTGCAGTGGTTTTAAGTAACCTCTTTCTCGCAAAAGTACAGCTGTGTGACGCCTTCAAAGCTAACGCCCCACCACACCATGATGGATGCAGGATGATGGGAACGCTGCATACCTTTCTTCTTCTGTTTAGCTTCTTGAGCACTCCGCGCATACGCACGATCATTCTGGCGGTTATAGGATTCCTCTACGTCAAAAATTTTCTCGTCCGTAAAAAGAATTCTTCTGTGGCCGTTTCGACCATGCCGGCGCAAGAGTGCCGGTGCTTTCAGCTGTCTCTTGCGCTTTAGGTCTGCTGTGATGAAATGCCCAGTTGTTCGTCGATAACCTTTGAGTTTAAGGTGTTCGTTCATGATGCGGCACATTGTTCTTGTCGACACATTCATCTGCTTTGCAAGGAGAGACTTCTTGCGACAGGGATTTCGTCGAATTCGCTCCCTGGCGGCTTTCACAAGAGCTGGTGTTCGGGCGACCACTGCTAACAGGGTCAGCAATTCCAGTGGTCTCGGCAAATCTTTTGATCGTGCGATAAGCAAATAATCTGTTAATGCCGCGATGCTTTAGGTCCTTGAAAATCTGAGCGGGTGTCTTCTTTGCCTTGTACAAAGCAATCACTGCTGCACGCTTCTCTTCAATGTCCATTTTACACACTTTCGTAGCTCTTACTGACTACACCAAGCTCGAACAGGCAACACCTATGTTTTAACGTGTGTTTTACCATCTTGCCACTAGATCGTGCTGGGTTTGCAGTGCCAGCAGACAGGCGATGACTTTGTATCATAACTTATGGCACGACTGGGTATATCTAAATGGATGCGGGAATTTATAATGAATATTTACAGTGAATAAGAATTTTTGCGGAGGAGGTCAGAATACGCCACTGGTTAGAGACGTGGATGATGTTGCAGGATAACAAGTTTTCCTCGCGGTGCATTGGGATGAGGCATTGAATCGTGGTTATACGTATGTGCGTGTAAAATGTTATACAAGTGATGCGTATAAAGCATTCATAACTCGACGTGTTCTATACATACACTGTCACGCTTCCCGGATGTTCGTCTGCGTGGGTGACTCCAATAGTCAGCCGTTCACCTTACGCACGAAAACATCTGCCAAACATCCATCTCCGATTTATCGATGCAAAGAGCCGAACCCGGAAAAGAAAACACAAGCTCTTTTATTCCCATCAAAGCTGGCGAGGTTCAAACCACATATCAATGAGGAGGCCTTGGGTGAACGAACTGCCGAACGTAAACAGATAATAACAATGTGCAGCGACCTGTTCTGTCTGCAATTGTTTTTTCATCTTCTCTGTGCTTTTTAAGTTAAAATGATCTATATTCCAGTCCGCTATTTATAGATTTCCACGATATCTAAATTCTCTCCGAAATGTGAACCCCATTTTCCAGACTAATGAAACCGACCCTGTCGTCGGACTCAGCCAGTGTAATCTCCTATGTTTGTGATTGTCGTTTGACCAATTTCATCTTATCGCTTCGCGATTAACCTAAACTGGCAGAAAAGCGTAATAAAACAAAGCAATGTTCATGCTCAGACAGTCATGAAAGCCAAGAAAGAGTGAAGAAATCAACATGTAGGTCAAGAAATTATACTTGTGTTCAAGAATTTTTACTATCACAATGACTGATTGATTTTATTTATTATACTTCACTTTTTTGTCCCTTTGGCTAATCGCGAAGATGGGAATGAATGGTGGTAAGATAGGATGGATGAAGGGACAGTAACATAATATAGAGGGAACACAACACGAGCGCCACATAAGATTATATACAGGGTTATTCTAAAGGTATAGTACAAACGAAAACCACAGATACCTCCCATGAAATAGAGACGAAAGTTCCCCTTCCACTTTGTCGAGAGATGCCTCCGTGAGGAGCTAGACAACGCCGAAAACGTGTGAAAATGAACTTCACACCTCTGTACAGCCAGTACCAGTGAAGATAGAAAGGCGGAACAAACGAAGTCAAAAGGAACACCAAAGTCGCCCATCCGAAAAACACTAGGCGGCAGCTGCGCAACGCATGCGCATGGGGTTCCACAAAGGAAATAGGAGTGTCCCGCAAGACAAGTGAAGGGAAAGGGTAGCGATCGACAACGGTAGGGAGAAAAGAAGCAATGACGCATGAAGTAACAATTGCACATCGGGAAACAAACACATGCAGCGCGTGGGGTGTCCCCAAACACAGTGGGGAGACACCGCAGCAAGAACAAAGCACGGTTCAACAAAAGAGAAAGAGGACCGGACGGGGAATGGTACCTGTCAAGGAGACAACAAATGCGGGACGAGGCATTCCCCGTAGCAGCACCGAGGGGATGTCACACAGAGGTCGTGCGCCAGCAGGACAAACACAGCAACTACGGGCACAGGAGGTTTATTGCCACGCAAAGGTGCACTTACAGATAGGAATAGTACGTAGTACGTAGTCGTACCCCGGACTGACGTTGTTACAAAAGTTGCTCAAATTGACGACCACCACATTCAATGCAGGCATTGCAGCGTCGCAGGAAATTCTGGCGAACCCTATCAAAAATCGCTGGCATGGTACACACCTCGGCCGATGCTGCAAGTAACCGCGCTACCAATGTTTCCTTGTCAGGCACCGGGGTCTCGTAGACGAGTGTTTTTACATGGCCCCACAAGAAGAAATCCATTGGTGTGAGGTCAGGCGAACGGGCGGGCCAGGGGACGGGGCCCTCTCTGCCGATCCAGCGCTGTGGGTAGGTACGGTGCAAAAGGGTTCGCACTGTGCCATCAAAATGTGCAGGCGCTCCATCCAATTGAAACCACAGAAACCACATACGATGTCGCACGTTGAGGGGTACATCTTCTAGCAGCTCTGGAAGGACTGATGCAAGAAAGATGCGATAGAGGCGGCCATTTAAACGTGGTGGCAGCACGTATGGACCGATAATCTGTTCATCGATGATACCTGCCCAGATATTCACTGCAAACTGGGTCTGATGGTGCACCTCGACTGCTGCATGTGGATTTTCATAATCCCACACATGGCTGTTTCGGCAATTGAAGATGCCCTCACGGGTGAATGTTGCCTCGTCCGTCAAAAGCACATGGCGCAAAAAACGGGGATCGTCGGTACAAAACTGCAACAGTCGTTGACAGAATTCCACACGTCGTGGGTAATCCCCAGCCTGCAACGCGTGGACTCGCTGTGGATGATAGGGATACAGCAGATCATCATGAAGGACACGCCACACTGTCGACTGTGATACTCCCACTGCACGTGCAATGCTACGGGTGCTAGTGGACGGTGTGTCGTCCACGCGAGCAAGTACGTCCTCCTCGACCGCCGCGGTGCGAACATGACTTGGGTGACCGACATGATGGCCTGCACGTAACACACCCGATTCACCAAGGGTACGGTGCACGTTCGAAAACAACCTGCTGTCGGGTTGTCGCCTCTCCGGATACCGTCCGCGATAAAGGCGTGCAGCTGCTCGGCCATTGCCATCTGCAAGGCCGTAGACAAAATGCATGTCCCTCAGTTCTACAAATGTGTAGCGTTCCATGTTACGGTGAGGATAGTGCCAATTATGGAATACTGTACTGCAGTGCACAGGTGGCACACACACACACACACTGGTCACAACGGCTTCGAAGAAACGTACTCAATTGTCGTACGTCAAGCACACTACCACCGCACCGGATCTTTCACTGACACGCTCCCTGACGCTGCACTTCCAATCAGCCCACACGTCCGCAGGGCGCTGTGGTACAATCAGCTGACGTTCCTGATCCACCCGTGCCTGTGCTCTTCACTACCTGACCACTGCCGTCAGGTGGGGCCATGTTCTCTGGGGCCTTGTCATCGTGGAACACATGTAGCGTCCTTCATTCTTGCCCCATTCACCCACAACACGTACTTCGTCCGTCTTGCTCGAGCCGACGGGGAGCACTACGTACGATCGTGTGGTGTTTGTGTACATCAATGTGGGGTAACCCAGCAGTTGAACAGACGTACATACCCTCACGTAGCTTCATTACACGATTGTCCCACGCAGTTTATCTGTCCAGCCTTGCTCGGCCCGGTCTCACACCCACGCGGCAGTGTGCGGCTGCGGTGGTGTGAGGCCACGTTTGGTTTCGGAGCGGAAGGCTGCGGCCGAGGAGGGACTCGAGTTGTTCGGCTGAGGTTGCGCTCGGAAGCAAGCAGCCGCGTCAGGTCTGGGAACGGTGGACCTGGTGATCGGGATGGAAACATTCCGACCTCGTCCATTAGTGTCGTCCACCGTACGGAGTGGTAGGGTCCGTACGACACTCCAGCAGCCTTTCGCCCGCTCCCACCCAGCGATGTGCCTCCGGCTTCATTTCTAAGAGGCTGATTGGGCCCCATCACGACGTTTGTTACAACGTCAGTACGGGGTACTTGGTCCTATCTGTACGTGCACCTTTCATTAGCAATAACCTCCTGTGCCCGTAGTTGCTGTGTTTGTCCTGCTGGCGCACGACCTCTTGTGTGACATCCCCTCGGTGCTGCTACGGGGAATCCCTCGTCCCGCATTTGTTGTCTCCTTGGCAGGTACCATACCCCGTCCGGTCCTCTTTCTCTTTTGTTGCACCGTGCTTTGTTCTTGCTGCGGTGTCTCCCCACTGTGTTTTTGGAACTCCCCTTGCGCTGCACCGCCAGCGCCGCCATTTCTGCCCCGAACCATGTACGCGTCTGTTGCCTGTCGAGTGTCACGGACCACTTTGCTTGCATTCTCGGTGTGTTTTTACATCCTACGTCGTCCTCCCGTGGTACTTTTCTCGACTGCACTGCTTCAGTCATGGTGTTTGTTTCCCGCTGTGCAATTGTTACTTCATGCTTCATAGCTTCTTTTCTCCCTACCGTTGTCGATCGCTACCCTTTCCCTTCACTTGTCTTGCGGGACACTCCTATTTCCTTTGTGGAACCCCATGCGCATGCGTTGCGCAGCTGCCGCCTAGTGTTTTTCGGATGGGCGACTTTGGTGTTCCTTTCGATTTCGTTTGTTCCGCCTTTCTATCTTCACTGGTACTGGCTGTACAGAGGTGTGAAGTTCATTTTCACACGTTTTCGGCGTTGTCTAGCTCCTCACGGAGGCATCTCTAGGCAAAGTGGAAGGGGAACTTTCGTCTCTATTTCATGGGAGGTATCTGTGGTTTTCGTTTGTACTATACCTTTAGAATCACCCTGTATACTTGCTAAGAGTCCAGACGCCAAATGCAGTCCAGGATGCATAAAGGATAAAGCAAGTCTAATTCTCTTGTTAAACACATCTTCGGTTTTCATCTTAACTGGCCTTTTGGAAAGGGTTTTGCATGAAATATATATATATTTTTTAATTGCTAATTCCAAATTTTACCTAAGTATGGTTCGAATAAATAAATGTTAAGAAAAACGAAAAAAAGAGGTAAAGAAAAGTCCAAGAATTTTGGATTTGTTATTTTGGTAGACATCCTGATATACAGGGCGAGGCAGTCAAACGGGAAGATTTAAGAAATTCACAAAAAATAGAGAGCAAATATTAGTTAGTTTTTTTAACATGAATGTACTGTACATGAGTGGAAATTACTAGTGTACCTGAAAAATGTTCATTTTTTGAATATGGTGTCAGTAAGATGGCGTCCTTGGTTTTGCACACATTTTTCCTACCTGCCCTCGATGGCTATGACCCAGATGAAGAAACACTCTTCCAGCAAGATGGTGCAATCAGCCATACTGCCAGAGTGTGTATGGATGTGCTTAGACTCTCATTTCCTGGTCGTCTCATCAGCAGATTCGGCGATATTCCGTGGCCTGCCCGTTCACCCGACTTGCCGCCTCCTAACTTTATTCTTTGGGGTTACCTCAAATCCAAAGTATTCAAGGACAACCCTCCAAGAACCAGGGATGATTTGAAGCAACGTCATGGGCGGATTTACTCTCGAGACTCCGACAATGTGTGCAGCACCAAGGAGGCGATCTTACTGACACCATATTTAAAAAATAAGCATTTTTCCGGTACACTAGTAATTTCCACTCATGTACAGTACATTCATGTTCATAAAATAAATAATATTTGCTCTATTTTTTGTGATTTTTTTTAATCTTCCCTGTACTTCAGTCGAAACCAAACCAATGAAATGAAGTTGTAATCTTTAACGACAAGCATGGTAAGATTTCACTGACATTGCAACAATGTGAACATAAAAAAATACTTCAACTGAAACTGCGTAGTTTGCCCGCCTCTTGTTTGCTCAACTCAGATCAACTCTATCTTATCCGAAACTTTCGTGATAGCATTCTTCACAAATCTTGTGGTTTTGATAATATTTGGGTGGAAGGCCGTTGCGCTAGTTAAAAGAAATGGAAAAGAAGATCTTATCGCTTTCATTTTTTTTCACAATCTTGTGCGGCATCTTGGGAATGTTGTTCGAAGAGAAAGGCGTTGCCTGAACAAGGGTAGCTCCCAAACCGAAGATAATCTAAATGAAACGTTCAGAATAGGAAGATAACGGGACCAAATGTACAAGTTTGCTCTTAATCGCATGTCTTGAGTTTAGGCTAACTCTTTAGCCTTCTTAAACACGAGGGTTTATGGCTGCGGCAACACCAGCCTCCCATCTGTCCCTATCCTATTCCATCCTTATCGTCAGTTGATCCGGAAAAAATGTTCCTTGACCGTATTTAAATTGATCCGGGAAAGAAGGTTGTTGGCCGTATTTAAATTGATCCGGAAAAGAAAGGTTCCTGGACCGAATTGAAATACTTTGAACATAAAAAGGTTTTTTCCGGTCTAAAACCCATTTACACTTGCTGATTTTCTCACCCGGACGGGAATTGAATTTATTTAAAATTCCAGGATCTTTTGGGCTGTGAATGCATTTTCTCTTGGCTCGTGCAATGCACAAGGAATCCAGTGAGGAGCGACGATCTGCTGGATGATTTCTTGTTTACGACATCGCCCCGTGCGTCATTGTTACGTAACCAGCAATGAATCATGTCGTGTGTACACGAAGGCTATGAATAATTATAGATCTCTTTCGCCGTACAGGCGAAAATTCGGTCGGAATGCCTCCAATACCCCCCATTCAACCATGTTGAAGGTTTCGCACTTACGCCAATCTCCCGAGCGCTTGTCTTTTCATCGCGGGGCTAGATTGGAGATGAAATAGTCCCTCCGCTGACAGTGCGCTGATAACCAGAGTCGAGCGAGTTTCCGAGAATCTCTCGACACTACTCATTTGGCTCGTGAGTCATGGTGTGTGGCGATATCGCTGGCACAAGGAAAGCGGATTGTCTACTAAAATATGTATTGTGTTTTGAGGTTGCGGTGGATCACCCGAAAACGATACAGAAAGCAGGCAAGCAAGGTGAGTTCGTTGCAGGCTCCTGTAGCTTTAGTCTTAACGCATCGATTGTGCTGCACTCTTTAGTAACGCTTTAGGTAAGTCATTCAAATGAAAGGAGTGAAATGTCCCAAGTCCATTTTCGAAAGCTTTCGTCAACATCGGCATAAATGCAAACATGTCAACAACCTTCGTTCGTATGAAGGTGCCGTGATGCTCTGAGAAGTCAGATCGTGGGTCCAAATCAGGATATGGCATGAATTCATTTGTTTCCGCTTCCTTTTCATTGCCTCGTTACCATTTCACCGTCACCAATAACACAAATCTGAAGAAAAAAAGAGCGGGAACCCCGAAAGATGCCCGACCTCCACCCGCATACATTCAGGGGTATACGTTTGTCACCCTGGTGCCTTTAAATCAAAACCAGGCCGTCTGTATCCTAGGAATTGTGGTTCCCGTTTTTCTTGTGTTCATTTCTTTTATTTAATTTTGACTTACAGTAATTGATTGTTTTACAATATGTGGTGGTATGGAATTTTTTGTTTGTGTCTGAAGTAACCCCGGTGTCCGGGACAGATTCAGATATTTGGTTTTACAATAATAAGTTTTACATTATAAATGTCAATGACACAAGTGCTTCAGGGTTGTTCTCAGCAGTGTCAGCAATTAGTGGGAGTGAGGGTGCAGCTGCCCCCGCACTATGACCTCTTAATGCTAAGCCTTGTCTTATCAAAACAAATTAAACTGTTCTTGACCCCACGGTTTTGGCACCCATTCGCCGCTACTTGTTCTCAGTATGCCTTTACGCTGGCATGTATTGTTACTACTATTAAGCATTATTAATAGTAAATTTGGAATAAAATTGTTTTCTTTATTAATGTATGTTAATACTTATTATTAGTATTATTATTTCTACTATTCAACTAATGGTCTGGCACCCATCTTCCGCTTACAAAAAAATCTGGCAACCATACCATTTACGAAATGGACACAAAAATAGTTGGGATTGTTATCGGTACATTATTGCCACTGCAATCATAGTTTGTCCACCTCTGATGTAGGGAGATAAATAGGTCCCCGTTTCCTTTGCTGCGTGTTGCTACTACCGCATCCCACAGATTAGGTATATGAATACATCCATCAGGAAGAGAAAAACGTGAGAAAGAGCGGGCGATTGCCAGTAGCTTGACCTCTTTGTGACAAGTGCATTGTGCATTCAACTCTCGTCGCGCAGAGGAAAGAGGCTCGCTCCAAGGCTGAAATACCAATGCAGACACTCGCGGTCGCGCTACCTGTTGCCGAAGAGCGTCACTTCTGGGAATTACAACACAGACATGCGTTAGCCTGTGTTTTCTATTAGAGCACCCTAGTTCATGCGTGTGCCTTTCAGTTTTGATGAAGTTAGCTTTTATGAGTCGGAGAGTTATTTGCCGAGAGCGTTGTACTAAATCTTCGCCTTGTAATCAAGGGATCTCGAGTTAGATCCTTGATTGAGGGACTTTGCACAGTGGTTCGGATCCCACTTCCCGGTTTTGAATCCCGGACTGGACATGACTGCTTTTTGTGAATGCCTCATCATAAATTTCATCCTCGTCGTCGCGAGTAGCCAAAAGTGGCAGAGAAGAGACGTAAAATAACCAAATTAAATCTCAATCAGAAACCCACTTGAAACTGTAGGTCCAGTCCCGATTAGCCTATCTGTGCATAAAGTGAACTTAGAAACTACAAGAACTTAGAAACTACAAAAATCCTCAAAACTTTGCTCAGAAAGTAACACAATTGTAGTTACTCTTTTTTGAAACATGACTTACTTCGTTAGAATTACTGTTTCTTACGTTACTTTAAAGTTTGATTCCACCAGGATCTGGGAAAATTTCCAACTCCAGTTCCGATTAGTAATTGTGCACAAAGAAATTTTATTGCAACCACAGTAGGTCAGTGCGTGTCTTCGTTGTACAGTTAAAGCTGTGCGTTGTTTGGGGTCTTCCTTCAGCATACAGGAAGCAGTGGGAGTTTTTGAAGGAAGGGCATGTAACGTTCCACGAAACTTATCAGGACAGCCCACGCGTTTCTTTCCATTGGTGGTTGCGACATTTCATTCCATATCCTGCGCGCACGATGGCCCCAACTCTGCACCAAAACATTACGACAATGTGCAAGAAACCGTTTGCAACAGCGCTGACCTTTTTCCTTCGGTCATGAACCCCTTACGAAACTCTTCAGCTTCACTATTACCACCTTTGTCTGTGCTTTTACTCCTCATCGGTGTCCAAACAGGTTGGGTGCTCGATTCGCATTCTCATTACCGAAGGTTCTTGGGTCAAGTTCCTGTGTAAGCGTTCCATTTTTTGTACCGCACTGTGGCGTCATGCTTTGGGCTCCGGCTTCAGTACGCGCGCATGTTCGAGTCTCCGAGGGGAAGCGGAAGAACTTTTCTCCTGAGATTTCGTCCTGTGTATGGGACCGTTGGCCAACCACCTTCGTGTGGAAATTGAGGAGCTACGAATGAGTAGGGTAACCCGGTCATTGAAACCTACAACAATGACTAGGGGGTTCGTCGTGTTGACCACACATCACCCCGTAACTGGTGGCTGTGGCACCACGGGTTATTATTATTAATAATACAACCGTACCTCACGAATATTCTGGCGCACGTAATGTGAGCATGGAGCCCGGCGTTCTGTAGGTGCGTATACATTTGAATCCCGCAAGGAACTTTTCACGCCGTTCGATATGGCTTTGGTGCGTTTGCTTTAGATGATACAAACGTACTTCGTTTCCTCTGCTTTGACACTGTATCGCGAGTCGGTAAATCGCCCGATTGTTCAGGAGGCAGGTATTGTGATGTTATCACCGCGATTTGAAGTTCAGTCAATTGTGGGCGTCCGAATGACCTTTAAGGTATTTCCAGCCGATGAAATCACCCGCATCGGAGTTTTTTTTAGGTCGTGTTTGGCGAATTCTTTCTCGCTTTTGACTCATTTCCCAAGCTGCTCGTAGCTAGCGGGTAGGTCGCGTAGCCATCAAGTCAGAGAGGGGAGGGGAGCGGATACCGTTCGTCGGGAGGTCTTGTGCGGCACGGAGTGTGCGACATCTATTGTTTCAGCGTGTACAGACATAGCAGGATTGGTAATTAAATATGTCGCCAGGCTGATTAACCCGGTTGCCGGCAGTGTTTTAACAATGGTGTGAATTAGACCATCTTGGGTTGGTGACCTTGCTTGTCCTGAGAGGATGTTGGCAGACCCATTCTTCCTGTCGCTGGCCACGGGAGTGAAAAAGTTGCGCTCCTCGCAGTGATCGTACGTGTTTGTTTTGATCCCCCGAGGGGGGAGAGGGTTGTTCAACAGGCGTCCGTCCGTCCACCCGAAGCTCGCTGGCGATTTCCGCCCTCCGCGAAGTGCAGTCTTCTTTTTTTCTTTGCGTGCTGGAGTTATTTCTACCGGATACCTCGGTCGTTAGCAGAAGCTGGCATTCTCAACAGGTGAGTGAGTCATCTTCTTTGTGCACGAAGTCTGGTCTGCTTTTGCGTAAACAGGATCTTGGCACCTGTGATAATTTCCACGGCAGAGGGGCGCAGGTAGGAAATTTATAACAAGCGGCCTTGGCTTCTGGTCTGGCTGCACGATAGCACCATAGCACCTGAAACCTGTACCGCTTCAAATAAGAAGTTCCACAATAATTATGAAACTTTGTTAGATTGATACACAGTGACTGAACATGAATCTTCGGTCACTGCACATTTTTCTATATTTCTTCACTATTTCTGGAAAACATTATGTTGTTTTGTAGAAATCGCCACCCGTAAAACATGCATATAAATATATACTGTACGAGCATTACTCTGCCTTACATGTTTAAGGATGAGTGTTCACTTGTATTAGCAGTTATCCCACCGTTTGATCCAATTACACCTTCAGAAAGTAATTGAATGGAAACTGTATAAACCATAATTTATATTATTTCAGCATGCAACTGCTTAACAACACACTGGTCTATGCCCATGTCATGAATTCTAGGTGCCTGTAGTGAATATATTTAAGAAATACTCTTTATGAAAATGTTCTGAAGCTATTATTAAACTAATAACTCTAAATCTTATATTTGCAACAACCCAAATTATCAATGTCGATTTCCGCATTGTCGTAATGCTGGTGAAATGCCGTTAAAGTTACATCAGCAATTTAGTGTTCAAATGAAAAATATTTAGGTATTAGACTTCTTTCTAGTGTAGGGTGTACCTTTCCGAAGACACCTTCATGCAACTCTCGACTGCATTTTGCATGCTAATGAAGCTCAGGCGTCTGGACCCACATCCAGTACACCCAACCGCGAAAGAAACAGTAGACGAATTGTCCACCACCATTTTCATTCGGTCTGTATTACACAATGTGATGACAATGAATTGAAATAAAGACGTCAATAAGCAGATAACGATCCCTGCTTCGAACCAACATAGTTTTCATTTGTTAAAACAACACTGTTATCTTTGCCGTTGACTGTACAATCATCTGTGGAACTTGTGTTATGTGCTGTCCGTTTAAGGTTGTGCTTTCAACCTCATCTTCGCGATTAGCCAAACATGGCAAAAAAAAGCGGTCAGAAAAATCAAATCTATCACTCAACTAATTGTTCTTGGTGTCAAAAAGGAGCCCACTTTAATGGTTGGACATATCGTGAATGCTGTCCGTTATTGTTACGTAGGTCACTAGCGGTTCGCTAGGAGGGTCTTCCTCTCCGCACAAGAGTTTTGCTACCTTGTGTTCTGACGTCAGATGAAGATTGCCTACAAGGTTAGGTTAGGCCTGTTAGGTTCCATTAGCATAAATACAATGACAAATTATTATTTAGGCTAAGAGAACTAAACCTAGCTAGCCTAATCTAACAACGTAGTCATTTATCCTAAAATTAAAAAGCTGTTTCCCGTGACGTCAGAACACGAGGTTGCTCAAGTGTTGTGCGATAAGTGAGACCCTCGCTAGGATGATGTTATTGTAGTAAGTTTAAATCCACACAAAATATGGATACAGAAATTTGACGATCCCCACCTCAATAAAATCTGTCCGTAAAATGACAAACTGATCTAAACTCCGTGACGTAACAACCGGTTTAGGCCAAGGTCTGCCAAGCGACCTTTCGTTGAGTGGTTCCATTGCAGTCATTACATTCCCCGAAAGAAATCGCAAGAATTCAGTAGATCCTGAATAATCACAAAAGAATAAGTCGCAGGAAAAGAAAGTACATATTTTATTTCCCTTTAGAAATCTCGCAGTTTCACTTTAAGTGTTTAAGCGTGCGTTTTAAATATTGTGCCGGCAGGCACAAAGGCATTATTTGTTGCCATTGATGAACGTATGTATGCCTGTGTTTGTGATGCAAATATTGATGCTTGCTTTACAAAATAATAAAGAAATAAATTCTCACACTCAGCATTAAATTAGAATCTTGAGAAACAGTGGCAATGCCAGAGGTGGGGGGATACACCCTTCCCCCTCGACCAGTACCCTTCGTCAGCAAATTAGAAAATTTAGATATATATATAAATGCTACTTTACCATATTATCTTCAATATGCATGACTGAAGAAAGAAAAAAACACATTCCCCTCCACCTCCTCTCTGCTGGCATCAGTGGCGTACGCAAGGGGGGGTTACCGGGTTTAAACCCCCCCCCCTTGAGCTTTTGAAATATTATGGAAAATGCTGTAGAAAAAAATTAAAAATGTCTAATTTATCACAGTCAAAGATTTGCGACAGTAATAATAATAATTTGAATTATTATTCCCATGCAGCATGAAGAAAAACACAACATTCCAAACACAATCTAAGTGGCCGCAAAGTTCAATTTTGCAATTCTTTTTGCAAAAAGTCGCGCAGTGACTCTCGCGAGAATTGTGAAAATTCCTTGCTTCGTCGCAGTGTGCCGACCTTATTGCAAACGTTCTTCCCGGTACTGATTTCACATCCCCTTGTGAACTCTCAAGTGATGCTGAGTCTACATCCACATCATTAAATAATGTTGAACAAGTGCTTTGTGAATCACCTACAAGTGATAAATGTGTTGGAATGTCTATAAACTTACTTTTCAACGAAAACATAGACTCAGTGGAATATAGCAACATGTATTCTTGCGCTTCATCATCATCCTGGGCGAGTTCCATAGGTAAAGGTAATGTAAATTGTCCCGTGCATATAGCACCGTGCCATGAAGGCACACGTAGTGGTGTGGTGGGCCCCAAAGATTCTCGATCTTGAACTATTTTGCAGGTGATGTGATCAGCACCATGCTCCGGCAGCCTTCATCCCCCAGGGTTGCTGTCAGGTACCCATTGCTATGAGGCTGGGTGCGGAGACAAGGCTGGATAAATTCCAACCAATTCCGGGAATCGAAACTGGATATCCCACAAAGTTGTAAGACTAGACCAGCGCGACTCCTTGAATGAGTTTCATATTTCGATTATTTCAATAAATTTAATATATTTGCTTGTTTTATGGATTTTCTTCACACTTAAAATATCTCGCTTATCATATACAAATAACCGTTGACTAGACAATTATTTTGTAACAAAGAAACAAAAGAAATGTACTAATATTGTTTTATATCTTTCATAAATAGCAGCTGCATTAGTAGTAATTATTATTAGTAATTAAACTATTTAATTAATTAATTATAAGAATTATTAATTATTTTTTTATTATTAATTAATTAAAGTATAATAAAACAATGGTAATGTGAATTTGTAGAAAGTTTTCGAAATAACACCCCCCTTGATGAAATCCTGCGTACGCTACTGGCTGGCATAGTTAAATCGGAGGAATAATGACGACCGAAATTGTGATCGAACCACGCCTACCTAGCATATCGCTACGTAACTTCAGTGTAAGTGCTTTTATTTGTTAGTGCATACTTTAAAAATGTATAAGCAAGTAGCGCGTCACGGAAAAAGTTCTTGTTTTCCCCCCCTCATCAGCCTCCTAATACCAGAAACCTCATTGTCTCCGAAAAAATCGAGATAATTTGTTTCCGAGAGATCGGAGTGTATCTATTGTTTGCAATGATGAGACGTAAATTAGTTTCTCCGTACAAAAACGAGTGCTCCCAACTTTCAGTGACCTTCAGCCTCAAGACGTCGTAGTAATTAAGCTTGTTCAACGGCCCTCATTACTTTTTTTTTCCAGCCCCAGAGCTGTCATTTGGACTCCAGTGGTTGCGTGCCATCATCACTTGAAGCACAAGGCGCATGTGACGGGCGCTTGGGAACTTGCTCCTTCTAGCAAAATTCATTTTCTCTATTTTTCCACATCGACTCGGGAGAAATTTTCAGATGCATAATTCCAGTTGGGATGTCACGAAAAATCGGGATGTTATATGTATAATCAAGGGGTCCCGGGTTCGATACCCGGTGGAGGCACATAGTGGTTCGGATCCCACTTTAAACTGTAGGTCCAGTCTCTATTAGCCTTACTGTGCATAAAGTGGACTCAAAACACCAAATCAATCCAATCCAAGTCAAAGTGAATATTTACGTAGTTGATCTATTCTCTAATTTACACACATATAATGTTAGTTCCACGTACTACATTGTGGACTGAATTTTGCAGACGAACGAGGGTCTGGTGGTGTGTGCACTCACAGCCAGTAGGACTTGACTTTTGTTTGTTCATATGTATTTGTGATTGTCCTTTCATCAGCTTCATCGTATCACCTTCTATCCTCATCTTCTCCATTAGCCAAAAGTAGCAGAAAGGCTAAGGAAAAAAGGCAGTGTAATTTATGCCTATCAGATAACGAGATCCTAATCACAAAACAGTAGCCTTCTGCCACAAGGACTATGATAGTATAAACTTCGTCGCCTTGTAAACAAAGGTTACTATAGCCGGTGCTGGAGGAACATAATGGTTCTGATCCCACTTTAAACTGTGGGTCCACTCCCTAGTGGCCCATCTGTGCATAAACAGGAACTCAGTCTATTGAGATTAGCAACTACATCCTTAGAAAATTAGACATAAAACGCCGTACTTTCAAAGTTAGATTTGCATATGTTCCCAGAAGTTAAAGCAGAATATGTGCATGGTAATAATGATCCCATTATATGTTAGTAGTCAAAGTACTTTTTGTAAAAGCTTTGGAGCTAGGGGTCACTTTTTAGCGTCGGCCTGAAATTCGGATGCAGTCCTTTCCTACAAGGTATCGCATGGAGAGGTTGCTACGGGTAGCACCAATACCTCATTCCATAGGAGGAGGCAAAGAATTCGCATAACAAGCTCCGTGAATCTCTGTGTCTGGTTGTAGTGTGCGATATGCCTTCGTGCCAGTTGCGTCAGGGGAGGAATGGAATATTTGTTTCTGGTCCGCTGGCACTGATTGTTCAGGAAAATGGCGACCATGCATTCTAAAAGAACGGTGGGCATTGTACCAAAGCGAGAAAGAAAAATTATCGATTCATACCGTATCTCTAAATCAATACATTTGTCTTCCTTCTTTTTCCTTGCTACCATGCGTAGAGAAGGTTGCATAATACTGAACTGCATCTACAATCATTCCCTGATATTATTAGAATAGTTAAATCAAGAAGACTTTGGTGGGCAGGCCATGTAGCACGCTTATGAAAGGATCGACAAGTTGATAAGGTTCTTATTGGAAAACCTCATGGTAAGATACCTGTCGGAAGCAGCAAAGTTACAGTTCGAAGGGGTGTATTTCAGTCAGTTAACGTTACTTCACCTCACCGACAATCAATTGTAAGCTACACTTACACTGGTTTATGAAGACATTATATACTAATGTAAACAGGAATCACGCAGACAATGCTTCAGAGATTAGAGTATTATTTTCCGAAAGTATGGTGTCTGAGCTGGAATAGATTATTATTGTACTCCAATTATCATGATAAACTGAACGATTAAATATGAGGTATAAAGTGAATAAACAAAGGAGACAAACATATATTTTCCCCCTTTTAAAGCATATTGCACAGTTATTCAGATCTAAATGCAACCTGCCGACCTTTCGTGGAGTACTACGACGACGAGGCTCCTGGGTTCGAATCCTAACCTGGACATGGGTGTTCTCTGCGAGTGTCCCTTCATTAATTTCATCATATCAGTGTTCATCCTCATCGTCGCGATTAGTCAAAAGTGACAGAAAAGCGATGCAAAATAACCTAATTCAATCAATCAAAACCAAATTTAAACTGCAGGTTCAGTTCCGATTAGCCTATCACGGCCACAAAGTGGGCCTAAATGAAACTTTTATCAGTATTCTCGAATCTGTTAAACTTGGTGATCGGATAGAACATTTGAGTCTCCAAAAATACTAGGCATAATAATATATGGGGGGAAATAGCAGTTGGGAGAGGCAATCGCCCCTATCTCCCTCACCGTGGATCCGCTCTTGGTTGGAAGGCCAAGACGGACCTGAATGGGATTGGTCAAGAGTGGATTGATTTTGTCCGGGATAGGGACAGGTGGGAAACACGTGTTGCCACGGACATAAACGCAGTGTTGCCACATGAAGGGAAATTTCCCTTTTGCATGGAAATTCGGACCGAAATTTCAGCCAAAATGGAATTTCGATGAAAAATACCACAATTGCAGGGAAATTTTAAGGTCATCTGAGTACATTATTACAGTTTACGTTAATTTTCAATTTTATATTGACATTTTTATGTTATTTTGCTATTCCTACTTGTTTCTGATCCTTTAAGTTTATTGTACTTTGCTTTTATGCATCTTTGGATAAATAGTAACGATGACGATTAACGATTAAATGGATTCCTGACCAGGATTCAAACCTGGGACATCTGGTCAGGAAGTGATGAAACTGAAATGTGAATTTTTTTTAAACATTTTTTATTTAAATGAATAACGAATTCAACGGAATACTTAATTACGTACTACTACTGTTTCCACCACCACCACTAATAATGCTGCTACTACCATTACTACTAATTATTATTATTATTATATAATTTGCTTAGGTGAAGGGATAAATGGGTCCAAAAAGGGAAATTTTGCCCCTTGGAAAGGGAAATTGTGCCATCATATTATGGCAACTCTGCATAAACGAAGAGTTTACGGGTTGTTATGTGTTCGTCCTCGGTAAAAGCTCCAAAATTTCGATGATGACGTGAGGACAGTTGAGAAACTGATTGAAAGGAGTATGTGGCAGATTCCGGTCCAGAAATTCAGGTAGCAGTGGCAATGGGACTCGATGCCCTCGGGAATGGTAAACCGCGACCCTGAAAACGATGTCACGTCGTGGAGTTTAGTTCATCGACATACAATGTCAAGAACTAGCATTGGCATATTCTTCATGTTACCGCATTTACCGCCAGTTTACCAATTTTTCTCGTTTATTTTTTTATACATTATATTTAAATACGAGGTGTGACACAAAACAACGGGATTGATTGCATAAATGAAAAACAAGGAGGAGTTGGATACAACAGTTTTGGTGACGTCATGCGACACGCCTAGTCTATCTGTGCTGCAAGTTTGGACTCACCCGGTCTCGCCAGTTGGGAGTATTACGTCATTGAGTGAACACCTGCAACCGTGTTCTGCCGAAAAAGTGCCTAGTGTGAAAATTGAACAAAGAATCAACATCAAATTCCTTGTGAAACTTAAGAAATCGGCAACAGAAACAATCCAAATGTTAAGTGAGCCTTATGGGGATGATACTTTGTCTAGGACGCGCGTGTTTAAATGGCATAAACTGTTTTCGGAGGGAAGTGACTGTGTGGATGACAATGAACGTACAGGGCGCCCACGAACTGCGATTACGGAACAAAACATTGCAAGAGTTCGTGCAGTGGCTGAGTTAGTTAACTTGGATAGGGAAGCACTTCTACATTGAGGTACTGAAAAAACTTCGTGAAAAAAGGCCCCAGTTGTGGAGTGATGGATGGATTTTGCATCAAGACAACGCGCCCGCTCACAAGGCGCTATCTGTCAAGCAGTTTCTGACCAGCAAAAAACATTACTGTGATGGAGCATCCTCCTTATTCCCCAGACTTAGCCCCATGCGACTTTTTTTTTTATTTCCTAGGGTTAAATCTGGCATTATGGGAACCCATTTTTCCTGAGTTGAAGACGTTAAGGCAAAAACGGAAGAGCTCCTGAAGGACCTTACTGAAACTGAGTTTCAAAAATGTTACCAACAATGGCAGCATCGAGTGCAGAAGTGTGTGAATTCCGAAGGGGACTACTTTGAAGGTGATAGATAACATCGCCGAGAACTAATTCTGCAAGTAGACTGAATTATATGTACAAGTTTTTTTTGTGTCACACCTCGTATATGGGAAATCGTACATTATATGTTGTACAAACTGTTAAAACATGCCTTTAAACCCGAATTTAAGTGTAGTATGTAAGGATCTTCCTTCGAACTCGGACTGGTTTATATACGCCACTGATCGTTGTGTTTGTTCCGTGCTTGGCAGATGCAATGTTGCTACATGAAGAGAAATTTTCCTTGGTTAAGGGAAATCCAGGGATTTTTTTTTATGAAAAATATCGATATTGCCGAAAACGTTCCTTGCATGCCTGCATTGGCATTTTAGTTCTATTGTGTGTAATTCATCTAGATGGAGGTGGAAGTACATAATGAATATTTACAATAAATAAGATTTGTTGCGGTAAACCAGGTCAGAACATGTCACTGGTTAGAAATGTGGATGATGTTGCAGGATAACAAGTTTTCCCCTCGCGGTGCATCGGGATGAAGCATTCAAATCCAATTTTCAGGATACGCCACTGAAAACTAGCCAGCCCGTGGAACATTCTATGACCATGGTACCACACAGTGGCGCAGGAACGGGGGGGTACAGGGGTACATTGTACCCCCCTAAATTTTTGAAGGGGGGGTACTGTACCCCCCTAAATCCGTAAATCGAGTTGTACCCCCTGTACCCCCATTTGGTAATTTGACAGCAGACGCAAGGTGCTACTGTTAAAAGAACCTATTTTCAGTTCGCCGAATAGAAAAGTGTATATTGTTTATAACTTATAAACATTATCATCCTTTTTCTTACCACAGAAACTCAAACCATTCTAAACTTTTTCTACTGCATTGTGGTTGCTACTAGTTAGTTCATTGACCTAAGTTCTTGGAACCCTCTTTAAGGAGATGAAAATTGTTTAAAATGTGTGTGGAAGGATGGAATCAGATTTGCTGTCAGAAAATCACGTTGCAGGCGAATGCTCCTTTGCGTAAGGGGGGTGGGGGTACACTTTTCTAAGGAAATGGTCGCGTCGATTCGAAGATAAGATACAAATCTTCATCAGAAGAGTATATGACTGATCCCATTTCCTTTTGAATATTTAAAATGGAATTTTCCAAAACGAAATACTTACACGAACGAGACGAGACACTACAGACCAACTTGGTTGGGGGTACAATGTACTGCTGTACCTCACCCATATTTTTCATAACTTTGTAAGGGGGTGTTCGGAAAACCATACTTAAACTTATATATTAAGAGATTTTGAAAATAGAGTCCCGATTAGCCTATCTGAGCATGAAGTGAATCTAGAATAAGTTTTAATAACTTCTGAGTGGAAACCGAAACAAAAATAAACACAAACAAGAACGAGACTGACCTCGCCACACCGGAGACGAGATGAGGCTATGGCAATTCTCGACTCATCGCATCGCGATATCATTCCAAGGTGAAATTAATTTTTTCCTAGACATTTAAACACGGTGCAATTTGCGATATTACAGAGGAGGGAGGAATTATTTTTACCTATGTATTAGGTATACTTATAATTGGACATTAATTGCTTAAAATCTAATTTTGATATCTAATGCAACACGAACAACGCCATTTTAGGTTAAACCCTAAAGTCAATCTGTAACAAAATTACATTAGTCAGATGAATGCACGAGATAAATGAAACTCACTGCAGGTTCTATTGGTAGATTTTGGATTGGATTCACAAGGTCTTTGAGCCCCCTCTACCTACCTACCTTTACACACACACACACATAGCGTATGTGTGTGTGTGTGTGTGTGGGTGTGTGTATATGCGATTGCCGAGAGGTGTCACCTGTAGTCATTTCACATCGCTATCGTGCTATCAAGATTGCTTAGATTACAAAGCTAACCGCCTATGAACAAATGGATTGCGGCGGTTTTAAGAATTCACTGGAATTTTTTCTCAGTTAGTCTTTTAAATTACATATTTACTTTTCTAGAATGTAGTATATGTAATTTGTATAAGCAAGCGTAAAAGAGGACATCTTAAAGTACTCGATGTTAGGAAACAATATGATTATATACTCCGTACACAACCCTTCAAGTAATTCTGCCGGAGGCCATGCTTATGGGCCCCATGAAGTGTAATATCCTTGAAGGTGGGTCCCAGACAGAAAAAGGTTGAGAACCACTGGCTTGGGGGGAACCACATTGGTGTGTTCCAAATAGACGCTCACCATATTGAATTCAACTCATTTTTTAAAAAAATGGAAAGGGAGGTGATGTGGTATATACGAGTATTTTACACTGTTTTCTCAGACCTGGAAAATGATACATTTGTTACAATCATGCAGTCGTAAGTTGTTCCTGATTCAAGATAGTTTGAAGAAACCTTCACCTCTGCATTGCTAGTGAAATTCTATCCTCATTTGATTCTGTCTGACTGCCACACGAGAAACCCGGGTGGGTGTCTTAAGATCGGAATTTTTCCGGCTCTGTCCCAGCATAAAGCGGCTCTAGGGCCCACCCAGCCTTAAATCAAATGGTACCCGGGAATAAACGCGGCTGCAGCGTGGTGCTTATCACATCACCTCCAAGATTGCCGACAACGAAAATATGTGGAGCCCTACCCCGTGCCTTCATGTCACGGTGCTACGGAGATGCACAGTACAGGGAACTTTACCTTTACCTGTATATATCGTATTCATTTCTGTACCCCTGAGTAACTGAATTTATTTTTTTACATACGCATATACGAACCCTATACTATGTCAATGGCTTAGGGCCCCCTAAATGCTTACTTGTCTCCGCCCCACCCAACCCCACTGCGGGGTTTTGCGGCTTGTAGATCGAGCACTGGTCAAAGCGCTATGCTAACCTCTCCGCCACAGAGGCCGGCGAGGTGGGAATGTGTTTTGGATTTTTTTTGTAGATGCGAAAATCTTTAACTAAGACGCACACATGCTTTTGCTTACATTAAAGTTTACCTTTTCACATAAACGAAAAATTGACATATCACCCTAAAACACACGCATGTATCTGCATTTAATACTACTACATACGAAAAGAAACCTTGGGCGGTTCTTCATATTGTCCACCAAAGATTGAAACTAAAAAAAAAAAAACTTTCGAGCGTATGTCTTTCCTTGCTTCCTCTGACATCTGAATAATTTCGGTTTTGTATATGTAATGACTAATGAGAGTACTTTCAGTGCTTGAAGAGTGTTATTAGGTACAGCCTTGTCAAATGTTTCACAAATATTTCAAAGTTAGACTTCTTACGAGTTGATCGGGAACCATCTCAACTCAGTTGTTTTTTTCTTTTTTTAATACAACGCCCTACAGATGTCTGAGTAAATACCAAATACATGGCTTCTAAAAGACATTGGATGTGGTAGTCTACACATCTGCCATAAATTGTTTAAAGATAATTATGCGTAGCTATGGGAATTTAAAATTAGAATGAACTGAACTGAAGTGGAACTCTATAAGTATGGTATATTCAATAATGTGGTTTCTATATCCAGTGGGTGGGAGGTGATTATTCCTGGTTGGGGTGGCTCAAGATCCTCCTCACCCCCTTTAATCTCAACCTGCATTAAAATGAATAGATGTATCTTTCTTCGCAATTTTCACATTTCGAACTCCTGATTTTCCCTTCCGTTAAATTCAAATAAGCCCAGAACGAATTCCAGAGCGTTATATGTTTCAGAATTGTTATCTGGTTTTAAAATCTGTTTAAGAAAACATAAATTCTAAGAAAAACAAAGAAAAAAATAGTTATGCAAATTTTGCATTAAATAACAGGACATTCCTGTGTGCTGTTCTAAAATAGAATATTTCCCATGCCTTCACATTAAACTTAGTATCAAGGACGTATTTAGGAGGGTGTCCGGACACTCCCCCGAAAGACTTACCAAGAAGTAAAAGTAAATAATCAAAATATAATTGTTTAGCTTTTGTTATATAATCGATGTTATTTCCGCTGAACTTATTGGAAGGCAAGGAATTTGGCTCATACGGCTTTGAAGGGTTCCAAAAGATTTATGCACACAACTAATGATAATATCCATAAAATATTAATCAGAAACTTTATTCTTCGTTAATTGGATCTAACTCCTTGTTTGGTAATCAATAAATATTGAATTATTTTTCTATTTGACATTAAATTCCTTGCCAGGGCAGTTGTTTTTATGCAAATCTTGGCGATCATAACTACACGTAAGCTAGATAACTTACATATTTAATTAATATTTTAATTTAATTAAATATAATTATTATAATTATAATTCTTTATTATTATTATTGTTATTATTATTGCAACACTTGGTTGGACCCCCGAAATGTATTTCTAGATGCAGTAGTATGTGTGTTACGACCCGCCCTTATTGGAAAACCCTTTAGATATGGGAGGCTGAATTTTGTACCCCCCAAATGAAAAACGTTCCTGCGCCACTGGTACCACATGTCTTGCTTTCCGAGATACGCGCTCAGGGAAGCGAGTGAAGTAGAAGTTTGCTTTTTGCTTGTCCTGTCGCCCCGTAAACAGCTGGCGAAGTATCAAGGGGTCATGTGTACAAACTTTTATCTGTTGCCAAATTTCCTCCGTGGATTTTCCACTGCTGTTGACCTCTGCGCGTGCGTGGACTACCAAGCATTGACGTAGTTCAGAAACTCGAAAACTAAGCCGGGGGCATTGTATTAAACCTTGACGACTTTTCACAGGCCCATTGTCACCGGGGATGAACCCGTATGAGCAAGAGGTTTTCCCAAGGCACCGCTCGCTCACCTGTATGCATTAATGACACTGGCAGAGTTGCCAACCCCAGTGACAAATGTCTAGATGTGGTGGATTTGTCTGGCGTGGTCTTGCTAAATGTATCGCGTTTTAATGGAAAACAAGTGTATAATTCGATGCATTTGTAGCACTGTGCAGGGCACCGCCATATTATCCACCCTTGTGAAAACGAATTACGCACTCCCCACACCTAAATAACATTAAATCCCCTCCCCTTTCACAAATTATTGGTTGTGCAAGTATAGAGATCTGCAGAAAAAGTTAATTCTTGCAAATAACAAGTGGCCCGGTCGGGGCCACATGCAACGCGGGGTTGATTTCCAAGGAAATGATGGGGCAGTGACCTCGGTTAGTAATCTGACCTGTCTTTTAAAGTAAATATCACCGCATAAGCGATTCAATGGGTATCTGAGGGCGACCCTAGGAAGCGTGAGTGCATAGTGGTAAAGCTGACGCCTTATATATAAGGGATCCAGGGTTCGATCCCCGCTGGAGGCACTTTGCACAGTGGTTCGGATCCAACTTTAAACTCTAGGTACAGTCAAGATTAAGCTAATCTAACTGTCCATAAAGCAGACATACTTCAACAGTGCTGTGTGAAGAGCATAGGTAAGATCGACAGTGTGGATCCTCTCTCCAAGCCTTCAATATGCGATGCGACGCATACAGGAGAGCCTAACCTGCTATTTGTTGACAATGCTTTATTTTTAAAACAATTTGCGAAACTTAGTTACTTTGTACTGCCCCTTACAAGAATAGAAACAACCACGTGTATTGTTGCTACCTTCTCGGATTTCACCTCCCAGTCCGACAAGTAGCATGTGTCGCTTCGGTCTGAAAACTCTCCTAAAGCTCCCTAAGTGATGCAGCAGTGGCGCAACCACCGGGGGGGCAGCCCCCCCCCACCTTGGACGGATATGAGTTCAAGGGGGGCAAACATTGACGGCCAAGTTTACCTGCAGGAGGGCAATTACCGGCCACAACTTCAAATTTGATGCAAATAAAAATACTTTTTGTAAAATTTTCTTGATCGCTTCGCTCGCAATGCCTGATTTTCTTAGCCTTATCAGGTTCTGAACCATAGCTAGGGGTCGGTCCTGGGGGCCGAACAATCTAACTGAAAAAAAGTTGTGAAATTGATTCGTGGTTTTAAGTCCACTTTATGCACAGAAAGGCTAATCGGGACTGGACCTACAGTTTAAAGTGGGATCCGAACCACTGTGCCATGTGTCTCCTCCGGGTATCGAACCCAGGACCCCTTGATCACAAGGCGACGATGTTACCACTACACCATCGGGGAGGCACAAAAGTTGTAAAAGAGAGAATGCATTGGCGTCCCGTGATTGCACCCTATTAAAATTGGATCCAAAAATTTTCTTGTTCGCTTCGCTCGCAATTTTTCATTGTTCTCTGTAATGCATTGTAAATTACCAGGCAGAGAAATAAGACTTGTCTTCATTGATTTTGTTGGTTTATTTTCAGATGGATGAATTGGTTGTGTAATGTATTTAAATAATATATGTTGTATACAATATGTATTAAAGAAAACTTGAATACGTACACAATTTAGTGTCCGCATCGCTCCATGTTGCGCTTGCATATATGTGAAACATATATCGTGCATGAAAGGTATACATGTTAATGTAAGATGGAATTATATTTGGAATGCATTTATCAAGCATTTTCTGTCTTTCAAAAATAGTTTTTGTGCTTGTTTTTCATTATTAATGTGAAATTGAACGTGTTGCAAAATAATTCAAATCGTTTGTTCGAACACAAATGCTATGGCACCAACTTCTACCCCTATTTTGCATAAGTAACAAAAATAATAACGTCTTTGATACTACTACTACTAATAATAATAATGATGCTGGCCCCGGGTTCGAATCCCGGCTTGGGCATGGATGTTTGAGTGTGTCCATTCATCATATCATCATCACTCATACACATCTTCGCTAATTAGCCAAAAGTGGCACAAGAAGCGAAGTAAAATAAGGCAAATCAATAATAACAATGTTATAATAATATTATTATTACTAACATTTTTATTAAAATTGTTATTATTATTATTTTTGGTACGTTTATCCTGGTTACCTGGTACTTGCCCTCCCCCCCCCCCCCAGACAGAAAATCGTGGTTGGGCCTCTTGTGATGCAGTAGCCTGTAGACATGAGGTCAAAAATTGTTTAACTGAATTTTCATGGATTTCGAGATCTACACTACTACTTTGGGTGTTCACTTGAGATGAGATGCATGGGAGGACAACTGTCCCTCTTGTATAAGATTTCACACTGAAGTGTCGAGCTGTTGCATCACATGTAATTTAAAACTTTCTAAAATTATGTTATTATTTCCTATCAGACTAGCATAACAGACAATAAGTATGTTACAATATTCGATCTCTTGTGTATGGATGCTAAATATTTTTTTCTCTGCTGTGCCCCATATCGCTGTAGCTCTGTTTTTCCTTCACATGTAGTCCTTGTCACAGGTGAAGATGTTTCGGCCACCATTTACTTACAAGTGTTTTTCTTTTATTTTTAGCAACTCAAAGATGAACTTGGTGAAGTTGTGGCCGAAATGGAAAATATGGACTCTTCTGAAGACAGGTATGTGCATTTATATTTTTCTTTTATATTTAAAAAATTAAAGATTACATGGGTGTGTGTGTGTGTACTTGATAGAACTACTGTCTCAATAATTGACACTTCATCATTATTTTATTTCTCTCAAATTAAGAGAGGTGTGGTATCAAAAATTTGTAAAAATTAAATTGTATTTCATATTGAAACAAATTTAGATTATTATTATATTTTTTTTTTTTTTTGTGCAAGATTGGCATTTTTATTTTCATAATCTTATACAGTCCTCATGGGCGTCCGGAAGGGGGGGCAAGGGGGGGCCGTGGCCCCCCCCTGGAAAATGAAAGTCAACCAAAAATTATGTATCTCACACATAAAATTTCATTTTAGCCACAATAATATGTGTTAATTATTGCATGAACACCATAAATTCAAATTTAAGCAATGTTTTTTTAGGGAACAACACTCTTTTGGGGGAAAATGTGACTTTTTTGCCCCCCCCTGGAAAAAAAATACCTTCCTTGCCCCTCCCTGGAAAAAATCCTGCGGACGTCCATGACAGTCCTCAACTACATATTAAGGCTGAGTCACATAGAACTGATTTCCTACTGGAACCCTTTTGTTGGCGCCTGAGTTGCTACCAGGCTGCTGGGTTGGTTGCGAGACCGATTTTGGCAACTAGACCATTTTGTAATTGCAACTTGCTGTAAGATGCACGTTTGACAAGGGAAAGCAGTTTTTTTGAAGGATTTGGATGCAAAGTTATTTTTTGAACTAACTCTGTACATGTGGACTGTTATAGCTCATCACAGTGGACCCATAATACCAATGAGGAGATAGATGCATTCATTTGTAAATATGATATAAAACTCTGTGGATTTTTTTTTTTCCTTCAATGACATATGTACAAGTTCAATTAAGTTGCATGTATAAATCTCTTAACGTTTGTGGGATCTTATGAACAAAAATCATTAAAATTGATTTCATGAATATTGTAAGAAAGCAGCTAAAAATAACATGGGAGCCCATTTTGTACCGCACTTAGTACATGTTAAATAGCTTAGCCTATGAAGAATTAATTTAGTGTAAACTCTGTTGTTACCATTATTCCAGTACAAACTCAGTTTTTTCTTTTGTGCAGCAAAAACAGTACAAAAACGAAGCAAATGACCATCGGGAGGAAAAAGTTCAATATGGACCCAAAGAAGGGCATTGAATATCTAATCGAGCATGGCCTTCTGAAGAACACCCCGGAGGATGTCGCCCAATTTCTTTATAAAGGAGAGGGACTCAATAAGACTGCGATAGGTGACTACCTCGGGGAACGCAATGACTTCAATGAGAAAGTCCTGAAAGCCTTCGTGGATCTGCACGATTTCACAGACCTCATTCTAGTACAAGCTTTAAGGTGAGTGGCTCTCGTAATTACTGTGCTACAATTGTTTAAGTTTAGTCAGGAGATAAGTATCTGTAAAGTATAAATATACATATTGGGTGTGTTGTTGTTCCTAGTTTTATATGCATGCCTTTATGTATGCGGTTTCCAGATCACTATGATACACTGACCCAAATTGTAGTACTTTGAAGGACACAATTATTTGCAGTAAATAATATATATTAGCAGGACATTTTTGCAAATAATATTAAATTGATGCATTTTCAGTTCAAAAGTAATGAGTTTTTAAATTATATTTTGAGTGCTCAGTTCCCAATCTTTAAATCACTACTTATATTTTCAAGTATGCTTTGTATGCTTCTCCAAGGCTTATCCCCCATTGTGGTCGAAATATAACTAGAAAATTCTGAACAGGTAAAAATCTTTGAAATTATACCAAACCAATACTAATTCCTTTACAGAATCAGTAGAGTATCTACTAGAGGTAGATACTATACTCTACTAAAACTATACATAGTAACAAATTCCTGCAGTAGATAAATTGCCCTGTGGTTTTCAGTGGCGAAGCGTAGAGTTCCCTTCTAGCGTCATGAACAGGAGGCAAGTTTTCACAGAGCGGGAACGAGCGAGGGAATCCCCGTTCACGATAAAAATAAATTATTCTATTCCCACTGAAAGTAAAACTACTTTGTAAATATAAGGCGTAACTATCATTTTAATTTACGTAATTTGGTATGAAGACTTACTGTACAAATATAAGTTCTTTGGACTTTCTGTTTACGCTACGGTGTTAGGTGAATCAACAAAACCATCAGCACTCTGACCAGAAAACGAAGTCAGAACCACAGTACTCTGTAATTTTCAATTTCACTTACACTTATCCGGGAACTTTTCTAACGGTGGAAGCGGCCCCGGCGCCTACCCAGCGTCGAATAACATGGGTACCTGTGGGAAACCCTGGGGGGTAAAGGCGGTCAGGGGCGTGATGCTGATCACATCACCCCCACTCACGACCGGATCAAGAAAGTGTGGGGCGTTACCCCCACACCCCCTATACGCCTTCATGGCGTGGTGCTATGCGCAGGGGAACACTTTACCTTTACCTTACACTTGTCAATGAAAGGAAGGAAAACCTAAGTTTCGTACAAAATATGGAGAACGTACAATGAAATAGAAGTCTCTCTGCACAAACAGAGGCTAATGTTTATAAAAAATGCTGGTACACCACAAATTTCCAACCCTGGTTGAAATGCAGTTTCACTGATATTCTGTTCGTCCTAGTGGGTAACACCGCGAGGCCGGCCACAGGAGCACGTTATAACCATACGTACAGTACTCGTAAGATTAGGCTTCCCGCATATACGACCGTAGGACAGGATTTGAAGAGAAGAGGGCCCAGCAAATGTGCCTCACTCCAGGGAAAGTTCGTATACTGGACAGGGTTAGAATTTTTTTGTAATTATCATAAATGAAAATTCCAAACTTTTCCATTGCATTACATATGTTTTGACGAAATAAGTAAATACACCTTTAAAAGAGTAATGGTGTGGGTAGACCCGGCCTCCTGGCCTCATAGGACGCTTCACCACTGGTGGTTTCCTCAAAATGTAGAAGATTCAATATTTTTAAATAATTCCTCCTGGATACCAGACCTAAGACAAAAAACGGGCATATCCATGGGAAAAGATAATGTCTAGAGTCATATTTATATAGTACATAATAGTGCATAGATCATGTACAATTTTATGGATTTTCATTTAGAGGAAGTGTTGTTTAAATCTTCATAATTTTTTTCACAATACATAATGTAAAAGAGAGTACCAATATCCAATACTGTACCTTGAGTATAGCAGAGATTGAGAATGTGGCTCACCCTGTATATGTGTACTTGGCATGATGCAATACACACTTACCTTTAACTAAGATGTTGAAAGAAACCGTAATAGGTCTTACTCTTAGACACAGTCTGATGGCTGAGCACGTTTGAGTGTTGGATTTGTGAGGGTCCCAGGTTCGAATCCTATCTTGGCCAGTGTCCCCTCATCAATTTCATCTATTCATCCTTCGTCCTCATTGTTACGATTACTAAATTGTCTTAACTCTCATAATCTCTTTGTTGATAATGTTGGCAATATATTGTTGCATTTAACCTCTATTACCACAATTATTTTTAAAATTCTCCTACAAATGCAAATTACAAAATTCCTAGCATTAAAAGAAAGTAACTGTTGTATTATTTATTTCTTTGAATTTTTGTATTAATGGATAATTTTGTTTCACTGTAGTGTTAATTTCTCTCCTTTTTCCAGGCAATTCTTGTGGAGTTTTCGTCTTCCAGGAGAAGCCCAGAAGATTGATCGCATGATGGAATGCTTTGCCCAAAGATATTGCCAACTTAATCCAAATATATTTACAAATACAGGTATTTATTTTGAACATAATTAATCATCAATACACAATGTTACACTGCTTTGAGAAGTTACATATTTGCATATGATCTGAAGACTTTTAAGTTAAATGACCAGTACCCATAGGTGGATCTAGAGGGCACAGAATGAATACCTAAGCTTTAAGCATAAACGAAATAACAAAGGTACAGATTTTTCTAGATATTATAAATAGGCTCAAATATAGGTAGTATATATCACATTCACATAAAGACAGTTGGTTCATTTTAGATCTGATTTGTGGTCAGATAAACTAACAGTGACTGAACGAACCTTCAAAATCCATTTCTCTTTGTTTCAATATAATTAATGTTTTGAGTTTTCTATCTCTGGCAAGCCAACAAGTTAGGTGCTGCCCTTGCCAACTAAAGTGAAGCAACTCAATTGAAATATATTAAATTATAATCACAAATTATGTACATTTCCGACACATTGTATTTTATTCATAAGATTTGACTTTATCAACAGCTACTTGGCAATTTCAACAATTTGAAGTGGAGTCTATGACCAAATTTGCAACATGTTTTCGGACTTGGATTTACAAAAGAATACTGCAAAATTATTTTGATGCCACTGTTTCAAATTAGCCCTATGAAGCATCACCAAGTTAAAGTAAAAACAATTGTAACTGATTTAATTTTTAATTTAAATAAGCAAGAATTTCAAGATGTAGTTTAATTTTCATATATTTTATTACATTTGTTAAATCTTAATATGTATACTTAGGTATTATTACTTTGCAAGTAGAACAGGTCTTATGCAATGCAGTGAATATGCATGTAACTAGAGACTTAAGATGTTTTTGGTAGAGGATGTACGTTCTGTCAGAATGTACAGGCAGGATAGAATTGTGGTTGTTACAGTCAGAAGACCTTACAATATCATTTGAGCATGCATGCATAATAAGAACAACTAGAATACAGTGCTGAAAATAAAGTTGTGCAGGTGTAAATGAACTGCTTGTTATTAACTTTGTGTGGTTTATTTGTTTTCTTTCAGACACTTGTTATGTACTGTCTTTTGCCATTATTATGCTGAACACAAGTCTTCATAACCCCAGCGTGAAAGATAAACCAACTGTGGAGCAGTTTATTTCAATGAACCGAGGAATTAATAATGGTGGTGACTTGCCACAGGAACTCTTAGTTGTGAGTTAATTTTTTTTTGTACAGTTTGTTTTTTACGAATGCTAACCAGGTAAACACACCAAAGCATTTGTTCTCTGGTTTTAAATCTAGAATACTCAACAGTTGCAAAGCTAATTCATTGTGACATCGTTGTTAAGTGTTTGGTGTGTAATAAATTGCATTTATGTAACTAATTTGGTTAGGTTGTCTATTACATACTTCCTTCGTGTCAATATTGGTTGATTAATTACATTTACATTAAAATAGTTGCTTTTTTTTGTTAAATCAGGGTGGCTACTCACAAGGAATTCCAGGAATTATGCCTGACTTACGGGTTCCGGGAATTATGCATGCATTCTGCATGAATTTTTCTCCATAGATGTGAAAAATTGCAACTTTTATTAATCCATATTGAATTTATACATATTGATAAATACCTTGAAGCAAGTTTTTTAGTTTAGCTCGTATTTTTATCTAGGAAGGAAAAAAAAGATGTGTGGAAAATAAAACAGAATTCTCTCAATCCTTTTACTTTGGTAAGTGTCCTTTGCAGAACGATCTATCTCACAGATGGACAGGTTATTGCAAGAATTGAAATTCTTATACAATTAAGTGGCCACTCTGTAAGTGCCTATCTTATGTATAAGGCAAATTTCAATGTGGGCAACTGTTTTATTTCTGTACTATGCATGCTGCCATCATCTTTCATCCTCTTCAGGAGTCTCCCCTCTAATATTAATAAATGATCTCATCATCACCCTGCACTTATGGGAATAGCTGAAGTTGACCTGGAGGGGGTGTTCATGCAGCACCGGGTAGCAAATTTCAACTAGTGGTATGAGATTGAGGATGAATAATATTGTAAAACTAGAGTTTTAAAATTAACTTTATGTTTCTGATTTTTGGATTAGTTGGGTGTTAACTGCCCCAATCTTGCCAAGATGGCCCTTTTCAACAACATATTTGGGAGCAAGTTACTTGTTTCAAAACAAAACTGCAACAGATGGATGTTGATCTGAGGGTAAACCTCAGTGAAACTTAACTTGATGTAAAAGGAATATATTTTAATTATGCAGCATCCAGTGGCGAAACGTAGAGTTGCTAGCAGGGTAGGCACAAAAGTTTGATAATTTCCATTAGTTGCTTGAATCTGTAAAAAAAAAGGGGGGGGGGGTATGTCATGGAGTGTGCTTCAATGTGTCTCCAGCCTGCTTCTTTACTTGCCAGTGGAGGACGTTTTCAAAAGCATTGTTACCGCCCATCAGTAAGATAATTATGTCTTAGAGGTTATCCCTTCCCACCCAACAGATGTCATCGATCTAGATTTATGTTTTTTTCAACTTCCGAGTGATTTATGCACATACCTCCAGATAGAACTAGCAATCATGAGACATCGTGAAAATCCAACGAATAGTGGTTGAGCCCTGTTGTCAATTCTTCATCACTTTTTTTTCTAAATTTATTTATTTATTTTGCAATTGAGGTGAAAAGTGGAAAGAAGAACCCTATAATTTTCAGGTCTGTATAACGTTTGTGCCGTGAGCAGATGACAGAATTGCACACTTTCAGCGACTGTCAGTTTGGTACGAACTACTGTTGCCAATTTAGTTTTTTTGGAGCAAGACTTTCTCGCATCGAGGAAAACACCATTGTTATCTGTTGTTTAACCAAAGGAATGGTTGTAGTTAATTCCAGTCTTGGCTTTCCAGATAAATTAATTTCTGACATCTGTATGTGCAAGTAAACATACGTAATTTAAATTTTGGATATTTTCGTCTCCTTTGTTCTGCTCTATGTTAATTGAGACTATGAGAATGGATGGAAAATGAATTAAAGACCAAGAAACATTGACATGACCACAATGAGGTCATCTGACCTTGTAAGGTGTTGGGATGACCATTACTGGGCAGAAGCTTTAAGAAAAAAATAAAGGTAAAGGTGACCTCTCTCATTCAGTGTGAATACTTCACATTGTAGTTTGTTCTGCCTCTCATGTGAGTAGACACCTTTACCTGATAATAGAACATAGGATCCTTGTTTGGGACCCTTGTATGATGGCAAGACGACAGGTTACTATGTAACATATAAACAGATTATATATAATAAATGTAGTTGCTTGAGAGAATAGAATCCCAATTTTTAGGCACGATTTAGCTCTTTTCTGCCAATCCAATGTGACAGCTCTGGCCTGTTCCGCCAGACCTCAACCGGAATAACCCCATAGCACTCTTTGTCCTAAACCCAAAAAAGTCTTCCCTTGCATTGTACTCTCAAAGCCCTCTCCTCTTGTTATCTCTTCAGGGTAAACGAAATGGCCTACCTCTTAGCTTGTGTGGGTCGGCTGCATAAAAAAATGTCTGCGTGCAATATCTATTCGACGACAGTGTTAACGCATTAAATAACGTTTTAACAACTTTTAAATTTTTCACATTTTGCTGTCACTTGCCACTGCTACTTGCAAAGGAAAATAGAGTTGAAAACATTTTAGAAATGATTGTTATAAGAAGGAAACATGAAAGAACAAAAGTGGGTCTTACCTTACCGATAATTACATATTCACTCAATTAAGAACTCAATTGTTTGTGTTGTTCTTGCATTTCAGTCCAGTACTTTCTTGCATAAATCTGATTGCTGCACACGACACGAATCAAAAACAAAGCTCTACCACCATGAACCTCGTGCTGCGAGCCACGCTGCCTTGTAGCATCATGAGCAGAGGCACGTTTTCACAGACAGGGAATCCTAGTTTATGATAAAAATAAATTATTCTATTTCCAATGCAAGTAAAACTACTTTGTCAATATAGGGCGTAGCTAGCATTTTAATTTACATAATTTGGTATGAAGACTTACTTTAAAAATATAAGTTTTTTAGACTTTCTGTTTACGCTACTTTGTTGGGTGAATCGACAAGACCATCAGCACTCGCACCAGAAAACAAAGTCAGAACTACAGTACTCCGTAATTTTCAATTTCACTTACTCTTGTCGATGAAAGGAAGGAAAACTTAAGTTTTGTACAAAATATGGAGAATGTACAATGAAATAGAAATCTCTCTGCACGAACACAGGCTAATGTTTATATAAAATGCTGGTACACCACAAATTTCCAAACCTGGCGGAAATGCAGGGTTGGTGATATTCTGTTCGTTCTAGTTGGTAACACCGCGATGCCGGCCTCAGGAGCACATTATAAGCATACGTACAGTACTCGTAAGATTAGGCTTCCCGCTTATACAACCGTATAAGTACAACAGAATGTGAAGAGAAGAGGCCCTAGCAGATGTACCTCACTCCGTTGAAACTTCGTATACTGGACAGGGTTAGAATTTTTTTGGAATTATCATAAATGAGAATTCCAAACTCTTGCATTGCATTACATATGTTTTGAAGAAATAAGTAAAGACACCTTTAAAATAGTAATGGTGTTGGTAGGTCCGGCCTTCTGGTCTCATACAGGGTGGGAAATAACCTTTTGCTAGGGGTCTGCAGGAAAAAGTAACTACAATTAAGAAATTACGGTAATGCCAAATGTTTACTACGACAATTGTGGTTACAAAAACAAAATTAAAAGTTAGTTCATGACAAAGCACCTTGCTTCAAGGCAAATGCTAAAACCAAGACCTTCTTCGGCGAAGTGGCATTGACTTCTTCAGCAGTTCTGAATGGCCGGGTGCATCACCGGACCTGAATGCAGCGGAGCACTTTGGGGCTATTCTGAAGGATGCAGTTGAGTCCTGGATGATAGTGGAACGCGGACCGGACCGCTATTCCCGGCCAACACTCCTTGCACATCTGGAGCAAGTCCTCCGTGACATGGAATGGAATACGGACGGACTGTTTGCGAATCTTCCGAGCTCCTACCCTGATCGTCTTGGTGCTGTGAGAGAAGCAAATGGCGGACATACTAACTTTTAATTTTGTTTTTGTAACCACAATTGTCGTAGTAAACATTTGGTATTACCATAATTTCTTAATTGTTGTTACTTTTTACTGTGGACCCCTAGCAAAAGGTTATTTCCCACCCTGTAGGATGCTTCGCCACCGGCAGCATCAAGTATTTAATTATAATAATACAAAAAAAAAATAAACACTTTAAATTTAAAAAAAAACAAAAACCTGATGGGCTTTGAAATGTTTGATGTATGAAGTCCCATACTAGCAGAAAAGGTTGGAAATCAGTGATGCATCTCTTGCGTTCTGTTCTCATGCCACACTCGCAACTTCTTGCTGGCAGCAGCATGACAGATAAGAGGAAATGAAAAAGGTGCTCCCTTAAAATTGACACTTGACACATGACACTAATGTAGGCATACATTGACCTCACTTTGCATAATCTACACATAAGAGTTTGAAAGTTTATGCCCTTGTGGCTTAGGGTACTGTGGCACATACTCTGGGAAACATTGCTCTAAGTGGCAGATTTTAAAAATTTATGAATTAGTGTTTAAAGTAGTATCTCTTTCTTGTATAACAGAAATGTGTAATGTTAAAGTTCAGGTAAGTATAATTTGAACTATAACTGACTGAAAAGTTATGTTAAAATTGTGACTTAGCCAAAGATCCAACCTGGGTTTATGACATTTTTTCTTCCACTAATCTCCATTCATCCTATGGATCTTGAACAAAGTGATGTTAGCACTGTGATTTTTATAGATGCCCACTATAACTATTTCTATCTTACAGAGCCTGTACGAGAGCATTAAGACTGAGCCATTCAAAATCCCAGAGGATGATGGCAATGATTTAATGCACACGTTCTTCAACCCTGATAAGGAAGGCTGGTTGTGGAAACAAGGTAAGGGCATTGTGAATAAGTCATATGGATACAACCGAGCATGTACTGATTTCTCAACATTTTGAGATAGTATGTAATCTGGTTGCTATGAGTTTACCTTTTTGGAAATATCCTGTGCTATCACAGTCAGCAAGCACCCTTCTTTCATTTTGAATTCACTAAAGTCGTTTTCACGTTCAGAAGACACAACGGTGCTTATGGAGAAACCGCACAGTGTTGCTAATACAGCGCTAGCTCATGTCGCTGGGAAATGATGAGCTTCCTTCACAATGAAGGTGTTACATATTTTGTATATATAATGATAATTATATGTAATTACTAATATTAATATTATACTGTGAACGATACAGTTCATTAGCATGTCATTTTCCCATTAGATTCTTAAATTGCCTCATTTTCCGTAAATATGAATGTCGCCACAATATAATATTGTTTCTTTCAATCATTAGTGCTTTTTTTCCTTGCTTTTCGAATTTGAACCCCATTTCTTTTACCAAACGGTAAAACGTTGAATAAGTGAAATTGGGCAAATCATTGTCATCGTTAACTTCCTTCATTACGGCTCTAATTGTAGGGGCAGCATTTCGAAACAGAAATGCGTTAAATTTCCACCGTATAGCACTACATACGAAGTCATTATACTTCACTTCCCTGCTGGTTTTATATTGAACCCCACCTTGTCTTTTTCACGGTGTAGTGACTGGTCCTTTGCCACTTTCCTTTCTTAATCTAAAGAAGGTGCTTTTACTGACACCAGTCGCTTTGCAAAGTTCACTGACAATAAACGATTGGCTACGTCCGGGGTTATTTTCTTTCAAGTAGACGAACACTGTTCTCTCTCTCGGCACTTTTAATTATCTTACCCTTTTTCCTACCATTGCGATCACACACGAGTGTAATGCACCAAATAAAGATACGTTGTCTATAACAATGACACTTCAAAAAAGTAAAAATCACCGAGCGCTCACACAACTGAAAACACTGTTTCGAGAGAGGAAAAAAGTCGAAGCAGATCTCTCACTCAAGTAAGGGGAACCTGGCACATGGGTTAGATTCAAGTTGCAACCCAAACAAACAAACGAGTTATGGCCCACTTGAACTGATAAGAACTGACTCAAGCAAAGCATGTCATATTTCTATCTTGAAGCCCCATATTTTGTCACGTCTTGGAAAGCCTTTCAAGGGTTAATATGGTGTCTATGAATTTATGTGTACCTTGGAAACTGAAAGGTGATCTTCATTTCAGTATTAATGTCGACAATAATGTAAACAAAAGCAAGGTGTATTTGCGACAGCACTAATGTTGCTCAGAACAGCAGCATTGGGAATAATTGTCAATTATTAAATTTAAGTAATTGCAATTCTATTATAACAAACTGCATGAAGTTAATATTTTTACTGAATGGAAATAAAATAACAACTCGAAAACTTGGTGGTGATTAGCGGTAATGCTGCGGTGCGTCAGCTCAAGATGGCCAGACAACGTCTCCTTACTTCGCGTGCGGTTTGGGTTAAAACGAAACTCCAAATGCATGGAAGTAATATTTCTGGGAATCTTTTAGTGGTTATAAAAAATAATTTCATTATTTTCTCCACAACTTTGTCGCTGGAAGTTTTTACTTGGAATTACAGAACAAAAAATGGCCAGCGACGACATTTTCTACTGCACGAATATAAAAAATCTCCACATACTTTATTTGAATATTTTTTAATGCGAATATGCTTTAAAGTATTGATAAATTGTGAGCACCACCATCACCTATGACAATTAAAAAACAGTGTCAATCTTTTTCATAATGAATGCTACAATTTTACGTCATGTTTCAATGTTAGGAATGAAAACAATGCAAAAATTTTGTTTTCACAGAAAATTTGAGTTTTTAATTTATCTAAAAACATGTAAGCAAGTTACCAGTTTTTTGTGTTCACCATCGTATTCTCTACAAAATTTCCTCAAAAACTGCAGGTACTGATTTTACGTAAGCTAAATTTGTAAATCGAGAAATTTCAGAACAGGGTGCTTGTATTTTTTCATTAGAAAAGGATTGTCCATAATAGCCCATTGTGTCTTCTGAACGTGAAAACGACTTTAGAAGAGGGTTTTTCCTCAGTAATTGAGCAAGTGGGGGGGGGGGGTGATGTATCTACACACATGTGCATGTATGCATCTATGTTGCCCCTTGAGATATGTGTGTGTGTGAGGGGGGGGGGCATACATAAGCCCCATAGTTGTAAATTATGAAAGTGAGGAGTGGACTTGATTGATATGTAAATGGGTCATGTGCTGACTATGAATATCTACTTCACTCCTACTCATTATTAGTTTATTTATTACAATTTAGGGATGGGACCGATTAATCGGTACTCTATCGGTATCTGCCGATATAGGCATATTGGTGTATCGGTAAAATTACAGATTATTTTACCGATCCGATATATTGATAAATATCTGATAATTTAGTGTAAAATTCTGCCATTTTGTTATAATTTTTAAGGATAATCTCCATGCCCTACTTTCTAAAAAAGTAAATTTCTAAATATGCAATTTCTTTTGCACTGCAGTCAACTTGAAACACACATTTATTAAGGAGGTCAATGAACCTTTCAAGTTCTACAAAGAGCATCTCTAATTTTATATTGCATCGGTTATCGGTAAATTTTATATCAATACTTTTATCGGTATTGACTAAAATTTCATATCGGCCCATCCCTATTACAATTTATAATTATATTATAATGTAATAATATTTATTATAACAATTTATTAATATGGACAATTCTCATTATATTGGTAGTTGTGTAGGTAGCACAACTAAAGAATCTGTGGTAAAATTGAGCTATGTTTTTGATTTCATTAATATATGATATAATTGAAGGGTCGGGGGAAAAAAACAGATGTCAATTTTCTTTTGTAAGCGAGGTAGTGGTATCTTTTCTTGCCATATGGATGCTGTACTTTACTTTACAACATGCTTTCTTTCATTTCAAAGATTAGACACTTCCATTCATCAAAACATGTGTTTATTGTACCTTTTCATTTACATGTTCAGTAACGTTTTGCAATTAAAAGTCAATTTTTCTGGAGTTCAACGAAAAGTTCTGGTTTCCCCCACTTACCCTTCAATTGTAATAATTGCAAGCAATTATATTCCATTATATACGTGCATAATGTGATATGATATGAGACTTATTTATGATATGTATTGATGTTATTTATAATATAATTAAAAATTATATTTCCCTCACACAGGTGGTCGTTACAAGAGTTGGAAGAGGCGCTGGTTTATTTTGAATGACAACTGCCTGTATTACTTTGAGTACACGACTGATAAGGAGCCACGAGGCATTATTCCGCTCGAGAACATCCAGGTCAGGGAGGTACAGGACCGCAACAAGCCTCACTGCTTCGAGCTGTTTGCATACGGCACAGACTTCATCAAAGCTTGCAAGACGGACTCTGAGGGGAAAGTTGTGGAAGGTGAGGAAATTAATCTTTTGATTTGTACAGAATGTTATCCGTATGACATGTCCAAACATGTTGAAGTAACTTACAAATGTCCAATACTTAATGCTAACAATGCAAGCAGCAGCAATGCTGGCTGAAGTTTTAATGTCGTGTGTTTATAAAATAGAAAGAGTATATTGAATGAGAAATTGAAGGTGGTTTTTTTTTAAGGAATTTAATTATAAATTGAAATAATTAAAATTATTTCTCTTGTAGTCTATGGTTGTTACAAGCATAAGAACACAGTTTTTGTTGTGATGTTTCAGGAGAACATATGCTCCCTTCATCAGACATTTATTTTTGATTTGATGAAGGGAGTGTGTGTGTGCTCCTGAAATGTTGCAACACACACTGTTTTTTTATTCTTGTAATCACCATAGACTAAAAGAGAAATAATTCTGCAATGCAAGCAAGAGATAGAATTCTAATAGTGGAAAATATTAATTAGAATTTTTATCATTGTACCAATCAAAATAATAATATCTAGTAGTCTTGCATGTGTGCAGAACATTGCTCACATTTTGTCTGAAGTGGGAAATGATAATATCATACTTTAGAGCTGCAGGTTGACAGGTAGTAAGTCAGGCAACATTTCCTTCCATAGACGTAAACACAATGGTCTGGGGAAAATATTAAGTCTTGTCGGTGCGAATTGAATGTTTATAACAATAATAATGAACTTGCTTGTACACTGTATGTACACTGAATGTAATTTTCATTATCACCACAATTGCCATATGAAGTGTTAAAATTAATATTCCATACTTATATTCTCTCGTGTATTATTGATAAACATCATAATAATAGGACGTATTCAGAAGTTCAATGTTTTCTGTACTATCTTTGCTACATTGTTCCATATTAATTTTCATATTCATGGAAAAGAATCCAATGTTGTAACAGAACTCCCATTTATTACAATTGAAAGCAGATGAAATCCTGGTACACAAACCAACACCAGCACTGCTGAGAATTTCTTCCAGAAGTGGCACCAGCTATGCAAGTACCACACTAAGTGTTTTTGTCACTTTAATCAGGTTATCATTCTATCAGTAAAACTGCCAATACTTGAAGCATTGTTAAGAACTTTATTTTCTTTCAGGAAAGCATACCGTGTACCGCATGTCCGCAGCCACTCCAGAGGAAAAGGATGACTGGATCAAGTGCATAAGGTAATAACTTCCTCAAGCATGATATTCTAAACATTAGGGATTGACCAATGGGAGGTTTTTGCCAATACTGATATAAAATTGGAAATGTTCCTTAGAAAACATGGATAATATAATGTATTTTACCAGGATACTACCATGAGTTTTATCTTGGAAGAAGAAAGTGCACTATGGCTTCTGTTTTCACTAAATTAACACTATTTATAGATATATTGGCAAAATTAGAAGCAGTTTTACTGATAACCCAATGCAGTGAGTGATGAGCCTTTTATTCTGTAGATAACAATAGAGTACCAACTAACCTGCCCCATCCCTAGTATATAACATGACTGGCTTACCACTAACCAGTTGGAGGGTGAAAGTGTCATGGAAGACTTGTGTAAACATCCAAAATCTGGATCCATAAAATTGGATGATTTTTTTGTGTGTGTCAGGATTAGAGACAGATAGAAAATTCACATTTTTCTCCAAGCTTTTTGATTGTAGATATTTCGTGTAAAAATATTTTATTATCCTTAATTTGTTTTCTCGAATGATGAAAAAGTGTCATTAATTAATTAGCATGCAAAGTTGAAGACTTATCACTTACGTACTAGTGTGTTAAGGCAGTTTAAAATGTTCTGGAAAGTTTACTGTGTAACTCTTGTGACAAACCTAATTGATTCATTTATCAATTCACCATTGCCAACTTCTGCAGAGTGGCTATTACAGTGCACTATAATGCCGTGGGTCCAAATCCCAACCTGGGCATCAGTGTTCTTACTCTGTCGATTTTTTCCTATCATCCTCATTGTCATGATTAGCTAAAAGTGGCATAAAAAGGGCACTTTATTTCTCTCTAGCATTGTTAAACCCGACGGTTTATGGCTGAAGCAACACAAGCCTTCTATCTGTCCCTATCCTGGGCAAGATGAATCCAATCTTTTCCATCCTTACCCATTTCCTTTAGGTCCATCTCAGTGTTATCCCTCAATCTTCATCTTGGCCTTCCTACAGGTTCCCCAACAAGAATTCTGTAAAGTCTTCTTTCCTATCCCATTCATGCCACATGTCCTGCCCATCCAATCTTAGAAAAGTGGTGCTAAAAGAAGAAAAATTAAATCAAGTCTACCATTAATAGCCTAGTGGCAATGAGTCACTGAAATTGATGGACAAATAGATTAGGTTTTTCACAAGTTAAATGTTATATAAGAAGTGAATTTTAATCATGTTCATGCTACAAACTTAAACAATACACTTAACTTTCATTCATTTTAAGAAATTATCAATTTGCAAAAAACAAGCACTGGTTACAAGTACTGACACATTGCTATTTCATAGTGATCTATGTTTTTGTTGCATTTTGTTTAACACTTTTCTCTCACTATTGCAGGCAAAGTATAAGTCATAATCCATTTTACGACATGCTAGCTGCAAGAAAGAAAAAGGCCCAGAAGACAAGCACTCATTCTAAGAGCTAAAAGTGCAGTTAGTTTCGTCCGTGATATTTATCTGGTGCTAAGTAGCCAAAGCATTAAGCAGGATAGTGTGAGCTGCCTGTAGGCTAGGCGATTGGATAGACCACATGAAATGGTACGTGCCTATTGTGTAAAGAGTGCCTGAGCTGAGAAAAGCTGTCGTTATATTTTATACTGTTGAATCATCATCATTCATATCAAAAGCGTGAATGTTTCAAGGGAATGGTAATTGTGCGTGAGGAGCAAGGTGTGTGTGTGATTTGGTGCACAGTCTCTTGCACATTCATTTGTGTTGTTGTTTTTTCTTTAAAAAATAACATATCCAGTTTGATGTTGATATTCAGTTGAAGTACTAACAGTCTTTGTTTTGCTGATCTAGTCAATATAAAAGTAAGAGTTGATGTTTGAAACGAGAAGAACTCTCTCAAGCTTTGGATTATGTTCTTATGTTCAGTGTTGTCACATGTACAAAATCAAAATGCTCCACAGAATACAAACTCAGGAAATCCAAAGCAAATGCATCACCATGTCTGTGAGGTATCGCCACATTTGGGTTTCTGGAAGTATTTGATTAAGATTTTGCCACTAGGTAAAAATTGAACTTGATAAACTGTACTGATATTAAGCAATTCCAAGAAACAGAATCCTAGAATGTACAGAGTGAATGAAACAGTGGCCAAACGAACAGGGTTCATTATAACAATGGCTGGTTGTGACAAGTGTTTGTTAAAACAAATTTACTATGAAAAGTTAATCAAATATGCAATTTTCTGTTGTATTTTACAGTATTTTTCGTTTGGAGATGTTTGAGTTGTGTTGACAGCTTTTATGTTCACGTTCAAATTTCCACATCACTTTGTTCTGTCACAGTATACAATATTACCCCCTAAGTTCGGGGCCAGACATTGTAAAAGCACAATAAGTGATTTTTATGTGAATTCCTTGTTTTTGTTGTAAAAGGTTTCATGTGTTTTCATAGATTCAGAAGTATTTTTTTTAGAATTATAGTCAAAAATAAGATCTCCAAATTTTATGGCAGGAAATACAAAACTTGTATGATATTTTGTTGATTGAACATGAATTTCCGCAAAATTATTTGAAGTCTTAATTCTAAATTATTTCAGTTTTTAAGTAGTATTCTAATGTGTTTTGTGAAGTCACAAAGAGGTGTGTCGACAATTGTATTGTGATAGTGTGACTAACTTTTAATATATCCAGTTAACACACCATGGATTTTGTTAGTTACTGTGAGATAAAAATTGAAGGTTCTATTATTTTGAAGTTCTGATAACTAATATTATTTTTTTATTAGGAAAAATATTTCTGGCAAAATAAAGTTCAATTTCCTAATGTTCATCTTAATCTAGATACTAAAAATAGAAAAGAATAAAGATATTAGATATTGCAAAAACGTGCAGAATTACATGTATATCTTCATATGAGTTATATGAACATATTGAGATTTGTTATGAAAATAGAATAACAATTGGTATTGTGTACCCTGGTAAATGATTGTTTATGATTTTACACACATATTCTGTGGTTCTGCCATTGTTTACATAAATGTGTGTCATTTTAATAAATTACAGTTCTTCTAGTCTTGCTTTGAAATACTATATTGTCTAGCGAATATTTTTATTAAAAAATATATGGTGTATTTATGTATTAAAAATATTTTCAGTTTCTAGTACTACCATAGTAAAAATAAGGTTTAGTTTGTATACTGGAATTCATATAACACACCAAATTATTGGTAAGAAAGGATGTTGGGAATAGTATCCCAAATTCCCAGCGGTCCAACGTAAGTTTCTTTTTTCTTCACCCTCAGTCTTCCAAGCTGACACTGTAATTGTCATCACTGTCTCATATTATTATTCAAAGTTTCCAAATGGTGAAAGATCTGAGGAAGTGAGAAAAAGTCAGTTTAAGATTTTGCCAGTGTGTAAAATTGTTTACGCAATAAGATATTTTTGAAGGCACACAATGAGGACATTTAAAATACAATTTTTGTGACAGAATTTTCTTCTAGAACTACATACCAGAATTTTTTCTGCATATTTTGCTGTGTTCAAGGACTAATACAGTAAAGCCTCGTTAATCTGGACTATTGGGGGGATAGGTTGACCGGTTTAACGAAAGTCCGGATTAACTGAAATAACCTAAAAGAACAGTAGAAAGTGCATTAAAACTCTGTTTATAGCAACAAAACACGTTTATTATGGTGTATTTAAAGGGCATAGGCCTAAATACACTATACAGTACAGTACAAAGTCTGCGGGAAACAGAATTTCATCAATGGTTGACTGCCTTTTCTTTGGGAAGTTCTCTTGTTGACTCCTAGCCACATTTAAAAACCTTGCATTTTTTCCTTTTGCCTGTCCGGATTAAGCGAAGTCTGGCTTATCGGGTTCCGGATTAATGAGATTTTACTGTACATGCAAAACACACATTTTCTTTTTTCACCATGATATTGCGATCCAAACCATACCATTGCATATAATAGCAAATCTCAGTATAATATACATGCACAGAATATCGGAGTCACAGAAAAACATTTCAAGGTACATTTATATTCAGAATATGTTCCCCATGTTGTTCTTTTCTAAACTAAACATTTGTGTACAGGAGTGCATTAAAGTGAAACAATTTCTAGAAGCAAATATAAAATGGGGACATATAAATAATGTAAAAATTGCCCTCTCCCCCCAATAAGGGAGTAACAGAAATGTGTGAACCATCATTTCAGAAGTAATTATTTTTTTGGGTTATAGTTTGCACTAATAACAATAAACATTTTGCTGATGGATACCTTTGAATTCTAGTTATGGGCACTTCGTTGTGTATGAATGCTTGCCCATGGCTATTTTCATTGCATTGAACAACTGCCAGTTTTCATTTATTCAAATTTAGTTCAGGAATTTGTTATTATGGTGCTTTTTTGTATGTAAAACAGAAATTGCACAAAAAGCTGATACCACACATCATGAGTTAACCAGGTAGCACTTAAACAACTATTTATGAAGACAGTTGTGCATCCTTACAATGTCATTCTGTGTGTGATTAAAGAGACATAGGAGCATCATTAATTAAGACAATATATTGTGGCTGATGTTCATCTGACAGTGAGCATGATGGTGAAGTTGTAGACTAGCAGCTGTGTAAGTGTGCTCTTAGTGTAGTTTTTATTTAGTACATGTGGATATAGTTTAGAGATATTATGCTGTATAGTCCTATAAATGTAATGTCAAGGACTTGGCAGACTGAAGCCTAAACTGAATGCTGCCTTTGTTGTTGCATAATTATTATTTCCTGCTTCAAAACAGTGTGCATTTCTTCAAGTACAGTGTTTAGCATTGGGGACAAATCCTCAGCCACTAAACCGCAATAACTGTACTGTTATTCGCATCTATGCCTATGCATGTAAATGCTAGTAAGAAACTGCTGAATTGTAGTCTCTGCACTTCTGGGTGCAATCAATATCCCATTGATTGATTGATTTGGTGTTTTGAGTCTACTTTATTCACATTAAGGCTAATCGGGACTGGACCTACAGTTTAAAGTGGGATCCGAACCACTATGAGCCTCCACTGGGTATCGAACCTGGGACCCCTTGATTACAAGACGACAATTCTACCAGTGCACCATCGAATATCCCATTGAAAGTCAATGGGATTGTTACAACCCAGAAGTGTCCATGACTGTACAAGTGAGTTCAGTATGTCACAATTCTTTGTCTGTGTATGATAGAAAGTTTAGCTACAATATGGCTTATTCCGGCTGCTTTCAGTTAATCTTATCTGTGGGTATGATAATTCTTAATTGCTACACTTCAAATTTATGAGATATGTAAATTATGTTCTAGTAGCACTATTTCTTCTTTTAGTGGCATTTTAGCACATTCACATGGGTCTTTTTTTTAAAAGTATTTCCATGGCATGTCGTAAAATATATTCCAATTAAAACAGGTGCACTTGCTAACAATTATAAAAACAGGTACCAATAAGAGTCTGGAAAGGTTGTAGAACTACATGTTTAGAGGTGATCAGACTGAAGCGATAAGAGATGCATGTCGCTTGAGAACAAGCCAATCAACAGCAACGTTTCACACTATAAGGTCACGACAAGCTACACAAGCCTGTGTTAGTTCTACAACTTTCTAACCCTCCTGCAGATACCTGTTTGTGTATCTTTTTAAAGTTGCCATCTCCACATATGTGCTCCTGTTTAATATCTCGGAAGAAGCCAAATGATATTGGGGAAAGATTGGAGTACAATACTCGTACTGGTTCTAACTCGTACTGATGCTTGAAAATTGTAATAATTAAAAACATTGTTCAATATATTGATTAATATTAGTGCAAATATTGCATCCCAATTATAAGCATCTATTTATCAGTTTTGCTTTAAAAAAAATTCAAGGATTACTTCAGAATATCAAAATACCTCTTATGTAATCACAAAATACAGCTTTTCCACACAATATCGAATTATGCATTATTTTCAAGATCAGTAAAACCCCAATTTTATGATCCTGGATTTTACATTTTCCCCGCATTATACATTAAATCTCGATCGTCCCAACATAGAAAAATGTTACAAAATTTCCCCCTATTTTACATTTTCCCGCATTTTAGTTTTTTTCAGCTTGGTCCTCTGTAAAATTGAGGTTCCACTGTAATTAGACACCACAAGTGTGTCACGTGACATTTTTGCGAACCCCACGAAAAACCAAAACACTGGAAAAGTATCAGCCAGTATTGATGAATAAAAACCAACCAATGCTTTCGGATACCGATACATCAGCATGGATATCGACTCAGCCCTAGGTGAAATGGAGTACTTGTAGAATGTGCTTTCCATGTTTTATTGATTTGAAGTGTAAGATTGATTTCTAGTAAAGCCTTTTTGAAACTTGCAACTTTTCATTTTGAATGTTATGGTTCGAATTCTATTCCAATTTGCATTATTCCTCATAGTTTGAGAATGTGAGAATGTACTTGCTGGACATGGCAAGAAAGTATTTGTATTTGAACTTGTAAATTCTAGAAAAAATTCCAATTTTTTTATTTTCAAAATTTATTCAGTGATTGCATAAAGTATTTAAACCCTCTATAACAAACCTTGGTATTCCGTTACATTGTAGCATGTTTGCTGACTTCTGATTGTCAAGTCCTTGATGTTTTTAATCACTGGATTCTATAACGGATTCACCTCTGGTCGTAGTTATTAAGTAACATATTCATTAAAACAATTTGTGTGTTAACACTTAGTGTTATAGCATTGTATAAACAGAAAATAATTATTTTATATATATACAAAATATATCTGTCTGCATATTAGCAATTTTATTTAAATGTATAACTGTGTGTGTATATATTGACCACTTAATCTTGTTGTTGTTTCTTTTTGTTTTTTTATTTGTGCAATGCAACATACTACTTTAATCAAAAGTTTATACTTTGTGTGGAAAGGCATTTTCTTGCATTTAGAAATGTAAATATCATGTGTTAATTTTTCTCGTTGAAGATTTAGATCTGTGAACAGTGTTTATCATTCCAGTTACATCTGGATCTGCTTTTACAGAAACTAGATATCTAAATAAGACAACCCATTCACATTTACTTATATTTTTAACATTAAAAAAAGAGGAAAGGTGCTGTAAGTTGGAGTTTGGCAACATTGAAAATATTGATTGTCTCCAGTAAGTAGCTTTATTTTGCAGAGATATAGTAAAATGTTTAAATTAAAACATGCTAAATATATAATCGATTTGTATTTTATATTTGTAGTACTTCTGTATTACACAAATTACTTTTGTTTTCCAAATTAACATTAAAAATGCAGTATGAGAATGGTCAAGTGCATTATGATTTAGCTCCTTGTTGGGCACTCAACTCATATTTTATTTTAAATTAGTTACATTTCTTATTATATGAATTTGTAAGCTGGCAATTTTTTTTGTTGCAAATTCTTTGATCGTAATACATTGCAGTTGATGTTTAAAAAAATCATTGTTGCTTTCTTAAGTTCCTTGGTGAAGGACACGGTGAATGCATAATTGTGTAATTTTTTTTTCCTCTGCCACAATGTGGAAATGTTTGTTCCATTTGGATTGAAATGTTCAAGTTTAGTTTTCAGACTGAATTTCATTTTATTCCAAGGTCTAAATTTATTAGAAAATTGAAAGTAGCTGTTCATTAACATTGGAATTCTGGTCATGTGCATCATACAAATTTGGGTGATAAGTCATATTTTGGGTGCATTTATTGTAATTCTTAACGTGTGTAGATTTTTCCAAGTTCAAAAAGTATAAGGGAGGCACTAGGTTTGACACTTTCCAGTGGTTAGATCAAATTTTAAACTAGCGCCAGCCTTGATTAACCAATCTGTGAATGGTTCAGAGGTTTGATATTCACTCTTTCTGGAAACAAATAGTAGTGTATAATTTGTACACTTTATTGATTTTTGTGGCACAACACATTTGGCAGGTATTCCAACTGTTGCAGTCCTTCCACTTTGTACATCCAGGACTGCATTTTACAGTATCTGGTATCTTAGTACTCAAGTTTTGTTGTCCTTATGTGCGTGTGATTCTCATCATCCATCTCATTACAATTCATCCTCATCTTCATGATTAGCCAAAATGGCAGAAAAGTGAAGTAAAGCAGATAAACTATTAAAAAGATTGCATCAAGTTAGCAGTGTTTTAATAACAATACCAGAGTTGATAAGGGTGATTCCGAAATAAGTCTATCCTCTTATAATCAACGACTAAAACTACTTTATACCTTTTGATTTCTCATACAAATATCTCCTGTTAAGTTAATTTTGGGGGGAGGTAGAGCTAAACAAGTTTTGAAGATCTTTATAATCTTTGGTTTGAACCATTTCTAAACCCAATAAATTTTCAAGTAAAATAAATCAGTCAGCAGTTTCAATCTATATTGGATTTATCTTCCTTATCAACTCATCTGATGAAGACTTTTTCAAGCAGTTGCAATATTGTGATAGAAATATATATGCACCAGAAAAATCAATAAAGTGTAAATATCACTTATTTATTCATAAACATGTTGGCATGGGATGTTAGCAATGCTTTAATTAATACCTAATGCTTTAAATATTTTATGGTATTTGTATCCAGGTGCATATTGTACTTGCTTCCAATGTCACTCTCGCTGATCTGTTAAGAATAGTTAAATTAATCAGCCAGACTCAAGACTGGTCCATAAGACTTGAAATATAATAATTCAAACCCCTACTATCACCCTATAAAACAGTTCCATCAATAACCCATATTTATATGCGATTGCTATCTTCAATAGTTTCGTACCATATCTCCAATAGCAGTATTTGTCGTATTCTGTTTTATCTAATTCATTGATTGAGTTATTTCAAGTCTCTTTGGCTAATTGCGATGCTGAGGATGAGTGATGATGCAGTGAAATTGATGAAGGGACAATCACAAAAAACACCCATGCTCAGGCTGGGATTCAAACCCTAGACCCCAGGTATTGTAATGTTCTGTATTATCTAATTGTATGGCATGTCGGGGACATTTAGTACAAAGCATATCTGTCGCTCAGTCCATATTCAAGTTAAGAACCAGTAGCACCACCTAAAATTGGTTGCCAATATCATTAAAATTTAAATAGTAACTACGAACGTTGGTTTTCATTTTTTTTTTTTTTTTTTGGGAACAGAGGTGATAAGATGGAAATTTTATGTGTTACTTTATTTTTACACAAAGAGACTGACCAAGATGTGTCATGTTATGCTGAGGCGAAATGCAGTGTAACTTTTTTAATTTGTCTGGGAAAGGCTCTTCATCAGCTTCAATGCATGGAAGAGAGACCCCCTGTCGACAAAGGCATCAAACCCAAATGTGCAGTATCGCCATTGGCATTTTTCTTTGGGGAACCAGCGAGCCCAGAAAGGTCTAGTTTGAGTTCAGTTTTTAAGTCTGCTTTATGCACAGAAAAGGCTAATCGGGCTACAGTTTAAAGTGGGATCCGAACCAGTGTGCCAAGTTCCTCCACCAGGCATCGAACCTGGGACTTTTTGATTACAAGGCGACAACACCCACTGTACCATTTGGTACCCCCCCCCCCAAATTAATTTAAGGATAAGGTTTATGCTGATACCAAAATCCATGACAATTAAGAGCTTAAGTGTACATTTGGAGTCTCTTGGTTTCTCACTTCCAGATGTTGGAGTACATGGGAAAGGAAACTGAATACTGACTAGGGATACTCTGTACACACACCTCAATAAGTACTCCGGCAGTTTTTCTTTATACAGCATATTTGCAAAAGATACAATTAACCTACACGTGTATCAATATACTCTGTATAAAATTACTACTAACTTCGTTGACCCTGTACAACCAAAAAAGCACATGTAGGACTGGGCCAAGTGTAAGGATTTTAACTACGTCTGAAGTACGTGATTTTTTCATTTATAAAACTTTTGCCTTCCTGTATTTTCTTCACTTGAAAAATGTGTGTCTCAATCCAGGGACCCTTCACATGTGTAATGAAGGAAAGTGTAAAATCCAGAAACATACAATTTGTTCTACTGTATGTGTGTTGTACTAGCAATCTATGGAAAAAAATAATTTGAATTTACAAATAAAAATTTCTGATCCTTGTAGAACACAGGCATTAAGTACGTACGTAGTGTTGTGCATATGACAACAGAATTTGAGACAAATTTCTTGAAATGACAGTCAACATTTCTACATTGTGGTGATGAATACAGATGAATGAGACTTGGTTCACTGATTCTTCGTAGCATATAAATATGTTGAAGTATGGAATGCTTGTCCCGTGTTCTCGGTGCAAGTGATTATATTCACCATTGTCCAGGGAATGACCTCAGGTTAGTGTGTAACTGCCTTAACCTAAGAATATTTAAAAGTGTGTGTAAACTGTGGTATGGAACATGATTTTTTTTTTTTTTTATTGTGGTAAGCTCAACTGTGTCCATCTATCAGATTCCATTCCATTATGTAAATAATTTCTTTTGTAAAGAAAGTTGCATTGTGTAATAAAATTTTAAGTAAATATAAGTTTGTTTGTTTTTTGCTCCCATGTCCACACACATTTTTTGTTGCCTGAAATTGTGTATATTCTGGAAGTTAACCTAGCCATAGGCGTTTCATTTCTAGAGGGTGGTGGGGTTAGTACATTTACTCAGCTACAAGATGGTATACTTAGTTTTATTCTCTGATGCTCTTTTGAGATGGGCCTAATTTTAAAGTTGCAGAACTGTTTACTGGGATATTGACGATAACAGATATAAGGTGTTATGTCAATTAGCTTATCCTAATAGTGAGATTCCATGTTCAGTGAACAAATTTTATGGGTACAGTGGCATTCACAAGTATACCTTGGAAATTTGTCCATTTCGTTAATTTTCCCCTTTTATGCTACATGTTTTTAACCAAAGGACTCTTGTGTCCTCTGGCACAGAGGTTATCAGCTGCTTGTTTGGCGTTTTGTTCCAATTGAATCTCTCATTGGCTGAAACCAGGGGCGGCGCCAGAAATTTTCGACCGGGTGGGCTGAAGCTCCATATTGATAGATTAGGGTGGGCAGTATAAATGTAAGACCATATTATAGTATATATGTGTATGTAAGACATATGTATCACCCCCTCTCTCTTACACTCCCGATTTTCCTCTTACTTCTTTTCCATTTCTTGTTTCCCTCTTTATTCGTTTCTAATCTATTCTCGCATCTTGTTCCATTTCCTTTCGCTTTGTCTCTGATGGACACAATTATTTCAAGGAAGTGTTTAATCATGCGCAGCCATACATTCTAATCACATTCTTTCATGCATGTTAACACAGTGAAATAAATGTGAATTAGGTTTAAGCATGTGTTGCAAATACAAGGCACATACTTGATTTTATGTATTCGGCGACAATGATAGAAAGTGCGATGGTAGACAATCGTGAAGTCTCTCTTAATTTAAATGCATGTTCCTGAGCATATTTTCATCGTATGAGTTTTTGACTGAAAGAGTTTTCTTACTCCTGGGGGGTTACTTTTCTTAGCTTACAAGGTTTGTACGTACAACTGTAGCTTACAAGATTTGTACAACTGAGAAATCTATCTGAATGTTTGTAGTAGCGGTGATTGGGTGCCAACATTTGAGGGGCAAGGACAATATACTTTTTCTTGGTAGCATAAAGAGGCCATAGTGCGGGGACAAAAAGCGGCAAAATCTGGCTGGGGAACTGCATCCCCCACTTCACGCTCCTCCTAATCGCCACCACTGAATGTTTGGATTAAAATGAACGTCTTATTAGGAATGGTTTAAAACACACACGGAAATCAAATTCTTTGTTCATTGTCCATGAAGTATTCCTAGGCTAATGAAAGGCTATTTTGACAGAATATCACTCAAACAAGATCAAAAATTCTGTTCAGAATTGAAGAGATTATTAGCTAAGTTGCTATTCGTTTTCTGAACTCTCATGTTACTAATGCGGGAGAAGCAATACACGTATGGTTGGTTACATGAACATATTTTTTGAGGTAACAAAATGATTTAGGACACAAGGAATTCATCGAAGTTGATCACCGTGCCAGTAATATTTCATATATTTTTCATAATGACTTGGGTTGCATGGCGTGACCATTTCGAACACACTAGAATGTCAACCTCGTCAACCTCTATCCTGTGCACATAGGCTACCCTGGAAACTTTATTCTTTCAGGGCAACGAGTCCCTGGTGCTTGGAACCACTGTCAAAGTAATAATTTATGAGGGTTTGTATTTTGAGTGTCGGCTTGTGTTTGTTTTCACCCCTTCCTAACTTTAATCTAATCACCATTGAACCTTATCGTCGTCATTATCAAAGTTAGCAGAAAAATGACTTTAACCTTTAAACAGCCAGTGGGTCATATATGACCCATGGTGCCGGTTACAACATTCACGTGCTTTTAGGACCTTCATACTTGTATGTGAGGTTGTAAACGCTGACAGATGTTGAGACAAGAGTTTGAAATGTTATATGGAAGAAAACCCATCCCTCCCCCTTTCTCTAATATGCAAATTAGCTATTTTTAGCCAAAATGCAAATTGTACGAATTGCGTCATATTTCAGCTTGTATGAGAACTAGAACTTGAAAGAAGTTTCCGTTTGTTGCAAAAGGTCTACTCTTTGAAAACAATGCAAAAGTTTGCGCCCTTTTTCCAAAATAACGGGAGAAGAGGGGGCGAACGCGATTTTTTCATTCAAATTTGGGGACTTGGCCCCTCCCAACCCCGTTTTTCTCACTTGGGTTTTCTAAATTGTACGCGGTCGCGTGCTCCGATGTTTTTGTTTTCAAACAAAATTTATCCGAAGTAGATTGCTCAAATAGTCTCAGAGATATAACGTTTTTCTGAAATAAGTGTAAAAATTTAAAAATAGAGTGCAAAGGCCGTGGCGAGAGAGGGGTTACTTTCGAAAACCGGCTCGACTGTTTAAAGGTTAAATATAACAAATCAACCACAACTTACTCTTCCAAAAATGGAGTTGCATTAGTTCATACCTCTTAGAAAGTTGAGATGGTAGTTTCAATTGCACAGCGTTTCATTAGTGGATCAAGTCAAGGCAGCTAATTCCGTGAACAATGATGTTGTTTTCCGAAAGTCTCAAATATTTGTCTCAGGCAATCACCCTCCTAAAATGGACACATCTTCTGTGGAGATAAAATGCCACGTTTGGTGCGAGTTCTTTCTGTATATTTTCCCCCCAAGGCATAACTCTGTCGCATTATAATGAAGACTTCCTGTGTTCGACTCCCCCCCCCCCCCTCTGGTGGAAGCACAATGCACACTGGTTCCACGTTAAACTGTAGGTTTAGTCCCGATTAGCCTATCTGAGCATAAAAGTGGATTTAAAAACAAACTAACAAAATCGTCTTCTGGACACTTCGTGACATAACTTTGTTTTCTTTACTTCAGCTGCATCTACAGATTCTGTTGACATTTTCGGCTGATTCATGTGGCAAAATTTATGTATGGAACGAGGATTTCTAAATAGGATAAGCCACTCATTAGCAATTGAATAATTCTGTAGCTTTTTCCATACATAACTGGTTTATTAAAATTTATTCACTGCAGTATTGTAGTGATTATTGTGATTCCTTCTAATTAGTAGAATGAATATAAAGTTGATATTTCGCATACCATATTGATATTTGAAGATAACAAGTATATAAAAATTGTAATGAAATAAAAAAGGGACACTTCTGGAATTTTAATGCAGAGCTAATTAAAACTATATTATACTCTCTAGCATAATTAAACCCGAAGGTTTGTGGCTTCAGCAACAGAAGCCTTCCATCTGTCCCTATTCGGGGCAAGATCAATCCAATCATTTCGATCCTTGCCGATTTCTTTTAGGTCCATCTCAACGTTGTCCCTCCATCCTGGTCTCTTAACATCAGGTTTCCCAACAAGAATCCTGTAAACTATTTTTTTCTCTGCCATTCGTGTCACATGGCCTGCCCATCTAAGTCTTCTTGATTAAATTATTCTAATAATAATAATTAAAAAATCAAAATAATGTATTGTGTTGCCGGAGAAAGTAACGCTAAGATGATGTTTTTATTTGTTTATTTAGAGATTATTTTAACCATACCCAGGCCGGAATTTATATACGTAATGTGGAGGCCTTGAGCTGCAGTCCACAAGTTCAACCTAAATTCTGATCTAATCTTGATCATACCCTGCATAATTTTGAACCTCCTAAGACTACTAACTGCTTTTAATCATGGAAGTATTCATTTGATCACAGTTTTTGTTTCAATAGCTCTAGTATTTACTTTTACTTTCTAATGACAAAATTGGCTTTTTATGGGTTGATAATATGTGAATATTTCTAGCATAGATAATATTCACAAGTAAAATATACATGTTATGAACAACAGAATACACTTATTTATCGAATTATTCATATATCTCCAAGTATATGTACTTATTGAATTTGATTGGGTGGACGCTTGCCCACCCGTGCCCACCCCTGGCGCCGTCCCTGGCTGAAACAAAAAAAAAAAAATATGGTGATGGACAAATTTACTTGGTAATACTTATGCATCCCACTGTACTGTTGCTTAACCAAGATGACAATAGCAGAAAACGGGCAAAAAAACTGCATTTTGGACACACTTTGTTGCAGCTTGGTAATGGAATCCAACAATGCCCCATGAAAACAAGTGAATATTTACAAGCAAGCAGTGTTGTGCTGACAGTATATGAAAACTTAATTTTGGGATGTTGCTTTCTAAAGATAATCCAAGCCTACCCCTATTTCATGAGAGAGGGGGTTGATCTTGAACTTTGATATTTGCTACAGGGGAGGCCATGGGCCTTGCCAGAAATTTTCCTAAGGGGGGGGGGTCGAATCAAAGATGATGAGGACACCCCCGCCCCTTAAAAATATTGATACATACCAGTGACACATGCAGAAGTTTGTCAAGGAGGATGTTCATTTTTAAAATAATTGCATTATCTGTATTTTAAATTATTATTATTATTACTAGTAAACTCCACGAAAACTGTCCAGTGAAGGTGAAGGTCACGCCATCTACATAGAGTGTTGCTAATAAGCAACAATTTCAACTTTCAATAATAATTCCAAAAAAAAATGTTAGAAAATAGTACTTAATGTAAAGAACATTATGAGGTATTTTTTACACTGAAATACTTTCTTGGCCATTTAGAGAAAATAAAAAAAGGTTTCCGTGAAATTCACAAGGAAATTATTATTTTTTACTTCTAACTAAAAAATTATGGAACCAGTGACACAACAGGGTTGGAAAAAATAGCGTAGCATTCTTAAGGTTCATAGATGCCTACTATATATATTTCATACACAAAATGCATAAGCATGTGAAGTCAAAAAGTAAAATGTTCAAAGATTCGCAAAAAATTTCGGGTTATGTAATGTAAAATATCGTCGCTGGCTAACTCGCGTTCTATTTGATCACGTAAAAACTTTCAGGGAGAAAGTTTGTAATAATAATAAAACTCTAAAAATTAATTTTAAGAACAAATACAGTGTCTTTAGAGTGACAGGTCAACTGTATTTTGTTTCATTTGAACTGATTTTGCCGTGCATCGATCTTGCCCTCTTCTGAACGCTGCCTGTGACGTGTGCCCGCCTACATTTGCTTACTGGGGGAACAAAATATTTCCCGCAAGTCTACATATTTGTACTTTGTCCACAGTAAGAATCATCATTATTTCTATCTATAACAGTGGCGACATCAGGATAAATCATCTAGGGGTGCTGGGGGAAATGCGGAATCAAATTAAGGAGTTGCGATCTTGAAAATAAAGACAACATGAAACAAACTTGTACGGATGTTATACGAGGGTCACTATTTATATTTTGAGGAATTTGGCATTGAAAACTGCTTTATTGTTTTTCGAAGTATTCTCCTTTATGGTCAATGCACTTTTGCATTCGTTCGAACCATTTGTCAAAGCAGGTTTTCCAATCTTCTTGAGACACCTCCATAATATGGTTTTTGAACGCATCAACGGCGTCTTCCGCTGACGAAAATCGTTGTCCACGCAATTTATTCTTGACATTCGGGAACAAGAAGAAGTCATTGGGTGCCAAATCAGGACTGTACGGCGGATGACCCATCAATTCGATTTTTTGACTGTTCATAAAGTCGGTTGTTAGACGAGATGTGTGACAGCTGGCAATGTCTTGATGAAGAATGATCCGACGGCGTTTGTTTGTTTTCCGTATTTGACCAAAGACCTCTGTCAAACAAATTGTTGTGTACCATTCAGAGTTGACCGTTCTACGTTCCTCTAAAGGCACAGTTGCCACATGACCAGTTTTCCCGAAAAAACAGGCGACCATTTGTTTCGATGTGCTTCGAGCGCGAACAACTTTTGTTGGATTGGGTTCATCTTGAAACACCCATACAGTCGACTGCTGTTTACGTTCCGGCTCATATGCATATATCCATGATTCGTCACCTGTTACAATCTTATATACGTCTTTTGAAGCACCACGATTGTATTTATTGAGCATTCGTTTGCACCAATTGACGCGAGCGTCTTTTTGAGTTTTTGTCAAATTGTGTGTGATCCAACGAGAACATACCTTTCTCACAGCTAAATGATCATGTAATATTTTATATATGCTGGTGGAACTAATGCCTATGGTTGCCTCAATCTCACAGTATGTCACATGACGATCTTGCTGTATTAGGTTTTGCACAGCATCAATGTTTTCTTGAACAACAACTGATTCTGGACGACCTTCGCGAATCTCGTCGGTGAGCGAATGGCGGCCACGATTAAATTCGTTATACCAGCGTTTCACAGTGGCAAAGGATGGGGCTTCATCGCCAAATGTGGAAGTAAGTTGATCGATGCACTCTTGTCTTGATAATCCACATCGAAAATCGTAAAAATTCATCGCACGAAAATGTTCACGAGTTAATTCCATTTTATTATTGTCGCGCAATCTCCAAGGCAACATAAACAACACAAATGAAGCTATTGACAAAACATTTGAAGTACGTTATGGTCAATAATGCCAGACGATTCCGTGCAAACGTCAAATCGCGCCTAACTTCAATCAGTGTTGCCAAGGCTCAAAATATAAATAGTGACCCTCATAGGGCGTACGCTTTTAGAAGGAACATGAGTTCGGCCAATAGCCAGCCAGTGCTACTGCGCTGTTGCCAAACTAACTGCTAGCGAAAGGGAAGGACAGAAGATTCGCGATGTGTCCATTATTTTGATAATGCATGCACAGTATATATGAGTACAGTGAAATAATATAGTGAATATTTCTACACAGGATTATAATATCATATCACTGTAGCATATACGAGAAACCCATACCTGAAAGAAGCTTGAAGGTATTTATTGTAGAGGAACTGCCAGGTCATCATCACCGCTCTCGTCGTCTTCCTCGGTCTCCGTGTCACTGATTTCACTCATTTCCGAGTCACTCTCCTGGAGGTTAATGATTAGATTTTGCACCCTTGGTGCCTGTACTACTGGTGCTAGGTTTCGCTAGTGACATTATTTAAAATAAAAAGAACACACTATTGCACGAAAGGGCTGTATTTAATCTTTTTACAAACTCGTGTGGCGCACGAGTGAACGATAAGCGAATAATTTTACACCGGCCTTGCTACGAAAACGCTGAACTCAAACTGACCCAGACTTTCAATGTTCGAGAACGCCCAGAACAATGAAGGGGCATTGTTTATATCGAGACGAATTTAACACCCACAGTTTTCCTTAGACACAACAACTCAGCTGCGTCAACACGGTGGCAACGAAAAAGACAGGCGGAAGGAAATGAAAGGTGATGTTTCCCTTGTTTCTTCAAGGAACGATAACTCCTGCTGAAGGCGACGGAAATCCATGGGACTTAGACATTCAGGTTCAAAATGTCTTGCCCCATCTTATGATGAACCTTAAAGGGGCGAGTTTTATGAAAACTTCTTGCGCGCAAGAAAAATACTGAACACGGCTTTTAACTTCCGCGCCGCAGTCTCCTTCCTAACTGTACAACGTTGCACTATTGGCTGATCACCACGCACACCCTCTGCGTGGCCCCGCCCGATATCGCTTTTAAAAGCGTGCGTCGTTTAACACAAATCAACTTTTATTTATTTATTTACTCAGAGTTTCAGATACAGTCTTATTTGGCCATTTTACACTGAAACAACATAAAGTAGAAACAAAAAATAACAAAAGATAAAACAATAACAAGATGGGATAGATTTACATATTTTTGGTCAGTAATATACAAAAATTACTTTCTGGAAGGAAAATATCTACATTCAGGGGAAGTTTGTTGTAGATTTCTGAGAGCCTGTAAAACAAGGATCTTTGTAGAAGGGATAGCCTAGTGGTTGGGTTGTGGAAGAGTTGCAGGTTGCGCGTTTGCTTTTGGGGTACCCTAAGTGTGAATTCACTTATTAGGAGATCTGTTCTGATTTTGCCATTTATTATCTTGTATAAAAATTCCATGTCAGCAGATAGAAGGTTTCCATAAAAATATATCATTGAAAGTTAATTCTGTCATAGCAATTGGCTTAAATTTTATGTATTTGTGTAATATAACACACATTTTCTGTCATCTTTAACTAATCGCAACGATGAGGATGAAGGATTGGATAACATTGATGAATAGATACTTACAAAGAACACAAGGCCGTGACTAACCAGTGAACTTCAATGGCGAGAGCAAAATTCGGCCGCTTATTGAACTGTGCCACTGAGACGGTGTTTCACTCTTGTAAGATTTTAAAATAGCCAACAAACACGTGTTTTGTAATTTGAAACGAACAAGGCTTGTTCAAGGAAGGCCAGTGGCATACTATATTAGGTATGTTTACACTTCAAGAAAGTGGTTATAAAATGTAATCCGAAAACTACAAACTGAATAAACAAAAGGGGGGGGACATATTCTTAACAACAATGCAGGCGAAAGAGAGAGAACAGCCACTGATCTTTGTAGAGACCGCCGCTACTGCATCAAAACAAATGTTAAAATCGTCTATTTCAGTGTTTTTGCGTTCCCGCTTGTAACTCTTTGTTGTTGACTCGAAGAAAACGTTCACGCCTCAGCCGAAGTTAAAGTACTGTTGATACGTTCTACAGACTTTTCAGAAACCCCACAAGTTTCCGCCGTCAGTTTTTGTACTTTTGCAAAGTTGATGTTCTTCTTTGCTTCTTCGTTATATGCAAGATTTCTGAAAAAGTTGTAAAGGTTTCGAATTATTACCTTACTTTGTTTTTAAATGTCCGTTCGCCAGGTAATACAGTCATAGGCGTAGCTAGAACTTTATATTTGGGTGTGCACAAAGAAAAAAATGCGGTCTTGTACCTTTTTAATAGCATATTTTGCAACACAATCACTTGGCTCTTTAACTGCACTGATGTTTGTAAAGGAATAGAAATTCACTAAATGACAGTGTTGAAAATTTCTGAATATATGTAGTAGAGAAAATCAAATTGCATAGAAATTACACACACACAAAATGTTCATAAATGTTACAAACAAATACATCAAAATACACGTCATCTATAACAAGAGACGTCTGTCAAAAGGTACAATGTTTTTAAACTCATCAATAACTTCATTTACATCAATAGACAAAGCTCTTTCCTGTTCCACAAATAGCAAGAGCAGGGCTTGCAATCTATCCTGCTTCTGAGTTGCTCTTAATTTAGTTTTAACTTGTGTAAGCTTGGAGAAAGCTCTCTCACACGTGCAGCTTGTGACAGGTATAGAAGAAAGGCGTTGCAGTACAGAGTAGAATGCAGTAAATATCTTCTTTCTCCAATGACATAAAAAAATCGAAAATCTATAGACACTCGTTTCATCAGCGATAATGCACACGTTTGTACCAAGTAATGACAATTTCAACTTCTTATAAACTGCCACTTATTTTCTCTTTAATTGAAATATCTGTCTCTAATTCTCTTTGATAAAGCAGCCCATTAGGGTGTGCGTAGGCACACCCGGCACACCCCGTAGCTACGCCTATGAATACAGTACCATCACTTCCACCTGCTTTTGTACTGCACGTAGGACGCTGCTCCTCAATGTCATTCATAATGAATGGAAAATCAAATAATCCCTACACAATACACCATCGAAGACGCAATCAGCCGCAAACATACAGAGCGCGAAGTGTCGACCGAGCAGGGGGAATTTCTGAGGCCAAGATTGTTGGTGGGGGGGAAATCCCTCCTGTCCCCCCCCCAGGATATTTCGCGGTGAAAATTATGCATGAGCAGCGCAGCATTTTGGTTTTGACTCCTGACATGGGAAATCATACTCACGATTATAACAATGCAAGTAAGCTACTATCAGACACTCTTCGGTACAGACGAGTTCACAAGCAAAGTCTGACGATCACTCTACACATCAATTTGACATTATTAAGGAAAACAGGTTAATTTTTACACAAATGTAACTTTTTATTGAATTACTACTTGTACAAGGTAAAGGTGCCCATAGCACCGTGCCATGCTATATGACGGCACATTTAGGGGATGTAGAGGTAGGGCCAAACACATTCTCGATCTCGGCCGTTTTGGAGGTTATGTGATCAGCACCATGCTCTGGTCACCTTTACCCCAGAGGGTCGCCATTAGGTTCCCATTGATTTAGGGCTGGGTGGCCCCCAGAGCCACTTTATGTAGGGACAAGGCCTGCAAAATCCCAACCTTAGAATCGAACCTGGATCTCCCGCATGGCAGTCAGACGTCCTGTCGACTAGTCCACCGCAGTTCGCTATTTCTCGTACAATCTGACAGAAATTACTTGGTTGCAGAGGCGTGCTCATGATTTTCCACAAAAAAGGAAAACTCATAGCCTACTTCTTTTTAGTATACACTTCTCATTTTCCCATCCTTTCCTGTCTTTGATGTTCTTTTTTAACTTTTTTAAGAACACTGGACGAAAGAGGGTTATGACCCCCATAACCCTCCCTGGGTACGCCACTGCCTTGTGGTGATGCCATGTTGGTTTGCAAGCCTGTCCTGCACCTGCTGTCACGCTGAACCTTTGGGAAATGATTTCGGGTTCTCGAACAGTCGTGTTTAAAAATGATTAATCTTCTGTTTTCTTCATAATGAGTGTCTGAAACATCTTTAAAACTAAAAGGGTATTTTTATTCCAGAAATTCCAAAAGAAATCATTGGGCAATGGGGAGCGAATTTTCCCCATCTTTGAATTAAAAAAAAAAAAATCCCATACCGATATCGTCCAAAAGGGCTTTAGTTTTAAATGCGGAACATGGAAAATAAAATAAGTGTAGTATTTTTGAGGTTTTGGCGAATATTTGCTTCGGGCTGAGAGATGAAGGAACAAAAATTTTCCTTGTAACGGTGGGAATATTAATATTTATCTGGCAACACAGTCCATCATCTCTAGCTGATTGATGGTTGCAAAATGCATGTTGTTACAAGTAATGGCAGTGAAGTTCTGTTTATGAGTGAAATATTCTTATCTCAAAACACAAATGGTATGCGGCATGAGAAAGAGGTACTTACAGACCATGAAACTGTGATGCATTAGTGGCAGAAATTCCAATGTTCAATTTATAAGACGTCAAGGAATTCAAAATGGCCGAACATCAAGGAAATTCGTATAACCAGATGAGCCAAGGTGTGTTTACTGTCAAATTTGAAGCGGATTTTTTATCTCAACGTGTCTCTAGTGTTACTCTGATTTTTTGTCTGGGGGTCAAATTGTGTTTTTTGTATACTGTTAAAGTTGACGCCATGTATTGACACAAAATAATTCGTAGCAAACTGAATCTTTAAGCATACACTTCAGATCTTGGTTATTAATTTTTCTAGTAGAATAATATGAAGTTCTAAGAGTGATTTATTTTACAATCAATGACATAACTCAATTCTCCATGTATGCTTGCAAGGGAAAACTGTGGGTTCTTCAACTTTTGAGTACCTGTAAATATTTTCAAGTCGAGAATACATTTAATTGTAAGGTTTTACTTAATATTTTAGGGTGTTACAATTATTGCTAGGATAGTGCACTGGTTACTGTAGGGCACAGTCAATAATTACTTTATGCTATCGTTCTGTCACTTGATGATTCGTGTTTATCACAAATTTGATTATCATCACAATATTACGTTTTTCCTGGTTGCATGGCCCAAAATAATTTCTTAAGTCCATAATACAATTGTTATGTTTCGTGACTGGAATTTCATTCGAATTGTGTAGTTCATTATATGGTCGAGACCAGTTTGACTTGATTTTCTTCATTCTATAGAAAGAGTACATTTTAGAAGTCTTTTTATCATGGCCCATCTAATACGTGTATTAGACAAAATGTCTTGTTTTTAATTTCCAAATGCTGTTACGGATTCTGTTAACTATAATATGAAGTGTTGTTTCTTTGTTATTTATAAATTTAAACAATCTGAATTGGAGGTGTTAGAAAGGATAAAATTAAGGGTACATATTTGGAATGGTAGATATATACTATATTCATAACATAATGTGAGGCAGATATGGTGCAACCACAGTACTGCTTTAGTAACTAGATTTTATTTAATAGTATTGTAACAAACAGGTCTTCAAAAGGGACATTTGGGCCCAAGTTCAGATTGTTTAATTCTGAACTAAGTATTGTACGCACACTTGTAATATGGTTCCATATCTATTCATGGAACTATTATTGATAGTCACAGTAGCTTCACTTCTTCAGTGAAAAACTTTAGACCTGATACTTTGAGGTACCGTACAGTCTATTTTCCACACAATGTCTCTGAAAAATACATGCAAATGGTAGCTCTGAGCATTAGCTGCTATGTATTATGTGGAAATGGTGTCAGTGATCTTACCCCATGGCTTGTCTACATTGTGTTCACATTTGTGTACTCTTTCATCCTCACCTCATGGGATGCTGCCCTGGCTCATGGAATAACTGTGGATGTTGCGAGGGGAGGAATGTAGGCCTATGAGTTATTGACATCTTTCTAGTCATGGTAGGCGGCATCTGGTAATTGTAGGACAATCACTGGAATGTCAGTATTGATACTTTGGTTTATTCAGGGCTTGTCACGTTCCCAGGAGAAGCCCGTATTTCTTGGAATCTGAACCAACCAAATTCACCTGGTCCCAAGATATGCCTAAAGGTTGCTCTGGTTTTCTTCTGAATGATTGTGTATTTTCTTCCATTAATATTCAAGTACTTATATTGCAGATGAGTTTTCTTCGCCGTTGCCAGGCTTCAGTGAGCTGTTTTATGAGTTGCTGCCTTTGTTATAAAATTGTAAACTAGTAGTCTTGCTCAACATAAATATTGGAACCTATGAATGTGCAGATATTCCTAAGAATTTACTCTTTTGTTGTTGCACATAGGTTTTTCTGTGCCATTTGGATAGTGTCCAATTTTAGAGAAAGGCGGAGTCTTTTTTCAATTAATTGTTGCACTGCTATGGTTGATTCATCCCATGTTTCTTGACACTATGGAACTCAAGTTTCTACGACTTCAATCTGTTTTCAAGATCACCCAGACCATGTGAATCAAACATATGGCTGAAGTTCTGTAACGTCACACACTCTATTTGGTCTGTTTCAGCCTCAAAGTGAAAGACACATGATGGTATTGGAATGTCTTGAAGCTTTTCATTTGAAGCATAACTTGCTTCACTGGTAATTTCGCTGGAATAGTTGACAGTTTTATGAAGGCCTTAATTTTGCACAATACCATCTATCATCAGCAATGTTGTTCCATACACAAGATATGTATTTTTTTGGAAAACTTCTTCCTGTGAAACTGGATGCCAGGTTGCATGGAAGAGGGTGATTGCCTTTTGCCACTGCTCCACAGTTCACCTTCTCATTCCACTTCACTGTGTATCAGTATGTTAATAAAACAATTCAAAACAAAGCTTGAACACAATAGAAAATAAATGTTTTTTAGTGTATTTTATTGTGTAAAATGGCATCACAAAAACTTGTTGCCTCACTTGAAAATGTTTACTTACAATCCAAAATGAGGTACTTATTTTTTTCTTTTGGAGAATGACCTATGTGTATGGTATGATCAAAAAATCATTTTAAAGTTTGGTATTTAAGTGTGAATTAATCTGAAGTTTATAGAAGGTAATTTTTGTGTTGGGTGTAATTTTAGATAGTAATAAAATTTGGAGATATTTTACCACAGAAAAGTGACCTGCTGGAACCATAATTTCCTCTTTGAAACAATGTTGTACACATACACTGTAGAGGATGGAAAGCATAGAAATTCTAAGGCAACAAAATCTAAATAGTGTCAGGCACCAAGAGTGACGTGCCTAACCTACTCACATAAGCATGTAGCAGATGTTTGTATTTTCACTTGAAAGTGGAATTTGATGGAACATGAAGAAACAATGCTATGGAATTGCAGACTTGAAATGTTTCACAGATGTCAGCACCACTCTTATCTCTAATGTAACAATCTATGCATGTTGTGAAATAGATGTATACATATAAATATGGAACAAAAGTCGTTCTGCAAGAATGGCAACAAAAGTTTTCATAACATCTCAAGTACATTGAAAGACATGTGGACCTATCCTGTGGGAGTGAAACGTAGAAAACGGTAACAGGAAATTGAGTGCAAATTATATGTAACTGAAATGCTAAAATGATCAACTTTAGGGAAATAATATTTCCAGTGGTATCTTTTTCTTTCTTTTTAAGTATAAAATGGCCTTCATTTTGTTTTCAGTTAAATTGTACACCTCAGTTTGTAAATTAGTTTTGGATAATTTTAAACAAATGCTGGGGATATTTTATGTTACATACCCCCCTCCCCCTCCCACATTAAACTATGCAGTGTTTCTGCTGGCTTCATTGTGAAGAATGTACCCAAGGGACAACCCAATGCTTGATTGCCATCTCACATGCTTTCCATTTCAGATGCTAAGTGACATATCATGTGACCCTTCTCACTTCTGTGTTTCTCCATAACATACATAGGAGAATAAGTAATTAATTTGTACCAGTATCTTAGATAACTTCAGTTTATTCCAAAGTGTGAATATTCTAGTATTTGAGTATCACAAAGATGTGTTTATGTTAAAATTATACTATTTGATTTTACCTTTTCTATTTATTTTGCATAACTGATCGTTAGGGTGCAGATTTATAGGTACTTAAAAATGTGCTATAAAATAATGAAAAATACATTAATATAGGCATTGCATATGAACTCATTTCAATTTTCTTCTTAAAACATATTTACATATTGTGCGAGTTACTCACTGTATAATATAATCTATACAAAATTTGTATAAAATAGTCTTTCTTACGTGAGTGAGTATAGAATTTCGAAACTATGTTTCGGGGTTCGACTGCCCCCTTCCTGAGGTTCTTTTTCCTCTAGGCACAAATCATTTTATGCTGCGTCAAGATTGTTAAAAGGTTTGGTTAAAAAACACTTGTTAAAAACAGGTTGCATTTCCTTTAAAACCTTCAGTTAAAAATCCTGCTTTAAGGTGTTCCCCATTCTCCGTAAGACCTCTTTTCCTGGGATCCTATTAAATTGACTAAACACGTTCCGTTGTTCTGCTTGCTCTGACAGTCTACTCCTGACCGAGAAGTAAAGGTTTATTTTCCCCTCCTACGCTGTTTCGCCTTCCCCTACTTGCATCATCAATCCGACTCAAACTCTCGTTCCACCTCAACCACAAGGACTACTTCTGAAGTAACATGGAATCCTATCTTACGATCTTCTTTCTTTGTTCTATTCCATTTTTTAAAAAAATTCACCCATCCCTCCTCTAAATTTCAATCATCTCTGTTCAATTTTATACTTCTCCCCATAGTCAGGGCAGTCGAACCTCGAAACATAGTTTCAAAATTCTATACTCACTCACGTAAGTAAGACTATTTTATACAAATTTTGTATAGATTTAATTTTCTTCTTCCAGTGTACAGTTATAATTCCCCTTTGGCCCAGTATTCCTAAAAGAAAGAAGATCAAAGACAGGAAAGCATCGTAAAATGAGGACATGTATGAAACCTTACCGTTTGATAATCTTGGGCACGCCACTACTTATTCTGTATTAGCGTTACAGTTTATACATAAAATTACTTTTAAGATTCAGAAACTATTAACACCATTTTGAATGAAATTCACATTTGCAGTGAATCGTGAGTTAAAGTAATTTTCACATAAAGAGCTTGTGTTAAGGATTGTGCCAATTTGAAGGAGTACCCCAGTTACGTCCAATTGTGTCCGATTTGCACAGTTTTAGCAAAAAAAAATATTTTAAAGGATGTTCCAATTAAAATTTCTCTGAAGAAATGAAGTTGTGTTACCTATTGTGCTGATGGCGCACAAATGTTTCACAAACAATTGACAATAGTTTGAATCAAATCCTCATTTGGAGGAAAGCTAGGATAACACAACCTGGTTAATTTAACTGTACTTATAGGACAGAGTATTTATTTGTAAAGTAATTTAACACATCGTCAGTGGATCGAACCGCCGTGGTGGAGGGAGTGGTTAGCAGTTAGCTCAGCATGGCTACGATGCCAAGGGTTCTGGGTTTGAATCCTGGGCCCCCGTACTATGCTAAACCTTATCTACCAAGGAAAAGTAAACTGTCCTTGCCCCCTTCATTTTGGGCATCTTGCTTTCCCTCTCCGTTTTGTAACCCAATCGCTGCACTGATCATATCTCCACAGATAACTATCTACTTCCTTTCACATGAGCACTGATTGATTCCTACAAGATTTCAGGTGAAATAAAAGAAGGTTGGGTTGGCGTCTTTTTGTCCAAGTATGAGTCACCAACAGTGTCCAGTTTGCTTACCCTGATTAAGCGACATTTGGTATTGACAAAGATCTGACATTCCTTGCAACCCTCTAATCTGGCGAATACTAGATTTCAGTCAGTTCAACATCAACAAAAGTTTACCTTCTTCAATGTACGGAAAGCAAAGATGCATAAAAAGAATAGACATTTTAGGCACTAATCCTCAAAATAGGCATTTATAGGCACTATAAAAATGCACCCTACTGATCGTTATATACATGTGGATAAGTCTGATGAAGATTACTTCATGTGCATATAAAGCTGTGTAAATTATGTTCAGATATACCTTTGCATGGTGAAGAGAACATGGCAGTTCCATAAAACATATATTTGGGGGCAGCTATGTAGATGACCTGTTCCTCCTCCGTTGCTTTTTAACCCACCTTTTCAATGTAATATAAGATTTTAACTCTTCTTTTTCTACCTACTGAAGAAGACAACTGGTGTTGTCGAAAATTTGAGGAAATAAACGCAGGTATGTGTCTGATTTTCTAAGGATTTTACAATTTGTTTACTGTAGTAGTTAATGCTATATTCTTATGTGGTCCAGGGTTCGATTCTTGGTAGAGGCACATTTCTGTAGTTTGTTCACATTATCTTGGGAGAGGGTGGAGTGAAAGTTTAGATTAGCATGTCTGTGTATAGTGTGAGCATAAAAGGACTTACGTTTGGTTATGAATAACTTTGTAGTTGATTTTGTATAAATACAAATATTGTGAACATAGCCAGCATTAACGTACAATTTATGTTCTTCTGTTGAAATGTTTTGATTTCTTACTCTGTGTAGTAAATACAGTGTGATTCAAAAGTCTCACGTTGCTAACTTTCATTGATAAGAACTTGAAAACAGTAGTGATTTTTGCAATTGTTTTTCATGTTGAAACTTGGTCTTTTGGCACCTTTTTAAACACTGTACATTGTATATTTATTCTACACAGATAGCTGCAGAAAAATCATGTTAATAAAAAAAAAATAGGGATATGTGTTCTTGATTGCCAACGCTACGAGTCCAGAGTTTTGTCAAAAGGTGCAGATAACATGTGCCTAAGTATTACTATACATTCATTCGAAAAATCAATTACTCTGAAATTTTACTTTTGATGGTAAATTGTGTTATATTTGGCAACTCTACTTAGATTATATTTGTAAAGTATTAGAAAATGATAATGTAAAGTGTTAGAAAATATGTCAAAAGATGAATCAAAGAACCCAGTGTAAATATATTAAGTTATTGATGAAAGGGCTGTGCAACTTTTGTAACACACTGTAAAATATAAGAGAATCATCTGCCTGCCTGCCAATTGTTCATTTTCACATGACCACAATTCTTATTACATATATATGTATTAAGCATAATCTATTACATGATAATTTAGATCTTGTCTATATTGTATGAGGGTTCAACCATAAATAATGGGAATTGGTTTGTTTACTTACGTTTATGTACTCCCCATATGAATCAATTCACTCAGCCCAATGTTTTTCCCTTGTTATGGAATTTGTAAACTTGAATACTGTTTATGGTCTTCAGTGCATTTTCTTTCACTTCATCCACATCAACTCACGTTTTTTCCTACGTGTATAGAAAAAACAGTTTCAAAATAATGGAGACATTAACATAGAAGGCGTTATCATAGTTGCAGCAACCAATATCTGCTTCTCACATTTCTGGCCACTTTTATACCGTCTCTTCTGATGTTGATATAAACGTTTTGTGACCTTTCGATAATATTTGTTCTAGGGCTGAGCCGGTTGCAGTTTGAACCTACACCAATACTCTCGCCGATTTCCACCACTACCGATGTGTAAATTGTAAAATTAAGAGTTTTTCAAAATATAGGTTAATATTAGTGTATAAGTATTCTATTCTAATTACAGTAAAACCTTGTTAATCCGGACTAATGGGGGGATAAGTTGACTGGTTTAACGAAAGTCCGGATTAACTGAAATAACCTAAAAGAACAGTAGAAAGTGCATTTAAACTCCTTTTATAGCAGCAAAACACGTTTATTATAGTGTATTTAAAGTCATTAGCCTAAATACACTATGTAAAGCAATACTGTACATACAATGCAGTATGTACGACAAATGCGATTGTTGACTTCCAGCCACATTTAAAACCTTGCATTCTGCTTTTTTTTTATGCCTTTTGCCTGTACAGATTAAGCGAAGTCCGGCTTATTGGGGTTCAGATTAATGAGGTTTTACTGTGTATGCATCAATTTACCAGGTTATTTGCTTTGAGAAATACATCAAAATATTAAATTACGTGCTGTCTTATTACAAAATTCAGTTCTTTTCACGCAAAACTGATGAAAGATTAAAAGAAACTGAATTTTCCATAATTTTCAGGATATTTGTGGAGTCCAATAAAGACCAAAATGCCAGAAAAGTATCAACGGGTATTGGTAAATAAATTCCAACCGATACTTTCCAATACTGATACCACTGATATTGGCCAGTACCAGTACATCGGCAGTGGCTCAACCTTAATTCATTCACTTCCTGGCAAGCTTCCTTGTTCTTATTGAAGGCTGGAGAGAACCTAGAGTAATCTTCAACTAACCTGTTATTGTTTTTTAAATAAGAAAATCTCTTGCAGAAATCTTTTATCGAAAGTGTAATTCAGAAGAAGAACAATAGCTGCATTTGTTTTGTGTGCCTAAACTAAACAAAATTTCATGCACACTGTATATTCATTGAATGCTGTCAACAACAAAAATTGCCAAACTTTCTTGTAAATAGTGAGAAACAGATAGCGAATGAAGAAACTGTACGATGACAACATTTAGCTTAATCATGCAGAAGTACAGTGCATACATTTTAAAACCAGCTCCGAGCACAGATATAAGAAATGTTACAATATAGTGATCTGCGCATTTAGTACCTTTGGAAGTGACGTCCTTCTTGCAGAATACACATGTCCAGACGGTTTGCCATATTCCTAGCAACCTTATGGAGCACTTCTACAGTGATATTCTGAATGGCATCAGTGATGTGATGTTTCAGCTCTTCTAAGGTGTGTGGATTATGTCTGTAAACAGTTTGTTTTAAAAAAAAAGCCATAGGAAGTAGTCCGGACTTGAGAGATCAGGAGATCTGGCGGGCCATTATGAAATAACCCTGTCGCCAAAAAATTTCCTCAGACAAAGACGCAATATGGTAAGGAAAGGGGAGGGGAAGAATAGGAGATGAGGGGAATATAAGTATGCAAGAATTGAACAACAAGATACAACAATATACTAGGGATGGGACCGATTAATCAGTACTCTATCGGTATCGGCCGATATAGGCATATCGGTTTATCGGTAAAATTACAGATTATTTTACCAATCTGATATATTGATAAATATCTGATAATTTACTACAAAATTCTACCATTTTGTTGTAATTTTAATGAATAATCTTCATGCCCTAATTTTTAAAAAAGTAAATGTCTTAATATGCAATTTCTTTTTTACTACAGTCACGTTGAAACACACATTTATTAAGGAGGTCAAAACCTTTCAGGTTCTTCAAGGATCATTTCTAATTTTATATCGGATCGGTAGGTTATCGGCATTGGTAAATTTTATATCGGTACTTTGTCGGTATAGGCCAAAATTTCATATTGGCCCATCCCTACAATATACACAAATTAACATTTGTTGTAAGGTACTGAATGTGCAGATCACTATATTGTAACATTTCTCATATTTGTGCTCGGGCCGGTTTTAAAATGTACGTATTGTAGAAACATTAGCATGTACTACATTTATATTCTGATTATTTTTGGGTGCACCCTCATATATGTTAATGCATACTATGTGTTATGATTTTTTTTTAATTGTGAGTAGGTTAGGAATGCAGATTTGTTAAGTTTCGTAATAAACTGTTATGTGTTGTAGGTCCTTGATGATTCAGTAATAATCATGAGGTGGATTGGAATCTTATCACACCGTGTTGTTGTTTTAGTTATTATTATATTTGTTCATTGCCGAGTTGTTTTATTTCTAATTTTCTGTTTCTTTGTAGCCGAGCGCCGAAGTAGGCTAACATTGTCATTTAACACTCCTTCAAAGAAGTCATTCCCCCAAGGAGGAGGCCTCCCATTCTCTAGTAGTAGTTACCAGCAACACATGTAAGTAGAGTCTTCTTCATGTGATGTATTGTCATGAGAAATGTATCAATATGAAATCATTAATATTTACTGTAAAAATTCCTACGATTCAGAGCCCTACTGACAGATATAAGAATCGGTGTAAGATTGTCTTTGCAAGATGTATAAATGGTAGCATTTTTCAACAGGTGTTGTGATTTTCATGCGTGTCTGATATCTGCTATTGTAACAATTGAAAGTAAAGACAATATAAATACAAATATTCTATTGCAATTATACCTCTTCAATCTACCAGAATATTCTTTTAAAATATTAAAAAAATTATGTAAGATATAATTAGAATATTAAAATATCTATCATTTAATTATGAAGTCCACTTTTTCCACATAGTGTTTGATATCAGTGATTAGGAATATTGCATTTTAATATTAACCATTTCTATGCTGATAAACATCATGCATTATATTAGAGATACGTATAATGGTTTATTGTGTAAAGTGATACTAGCAAGTAGAGCAAAATGCTTTGCAATCCAGTATAATCTCTCGATATTTCTTGGATGTGCTTGCATCATGGATTATACTATAGTTAGAACATTATTACTTGATGTTGAGCGCTGCGACGTATTTTGTCTGTTTCAGCTTTAGGCCTTCTCCACCTATTCCGAATCCATCGTATGAAGAGAGAAGGAATCCAAGTCCTGCTCGAAGTTCTCGCACCAGTGTCACGCGTGCAAGACCCTTTCAGGAATCTGTACCTGACAAGTCACGGTTAGTACGAACTGTTTTGATTCTTTGTAACTCATTTTTCTACTCTTGGTTAGAAACCTCTTGAGGTTCTCTATTTAATCATGTTGTTAATATCCAGAGGCTTAGTATGTTGTTGTCTATTGGACGAATATCAAAATTCAGCTGCCTTCATCACCTTTTCTTTAATGATGCAACATTGAGCATGATTTTTATATTGTTGAGTGTGAAGTCTAATAATTGTGATGGGTACTTTGTTCATTTGTGTTACTTTACTTGCGTTACCTTGATAGACTCAGAACTGGACGATTTCTTTGCCAGGTTTAAACATTCTTTGTTGTGTTGTTTTAAACCTGTATACTATGGGCCAATGTCAGTATCAACCAATATAGTCATATTGGTGTATCGGTTTATTGTTAAAATTTCAGATTATTTTACCTATCCGATATATGTATAAATAAATATCTTATAATTTAGTGCAAAATTCTGCTATTTTGTTATATTTTTATGGATAATGTCCATGCTCTGCAATTTAAAAAAGTAAATGTCTAAATATGCAATTTCTTATGCACTGCAGTCACCTCCAAACACGTATTTATTAAGGAGATCAGTGAACCATTCAGGTTCTTCAAGGACTATTTGGAATTTTACATCGGATCGGTAGAATATTGGTTATCGGTAGGGGTATGCATATTTCGTTTTTCACAAAAAAACGAAATTTGAAAAAAACACATTGTAGTGTTAATTTTTTATGTTTTTGAAAGGTGTGAGATGCATTTTGTGACACGGTTTTGTCACGAAATAATGCGAAATGAACTGCAAAAAGCGAAATGAACTCTTTAAACATGAAATTCAGGGTTTATTCACCGATGCGACACTTTCTGAGGTCTGAATTATCCTGAGAGTTATGCAATTTCCGGAACATTTATTAATTCTGCTGTTAATAATGGAGAAGCAAAAATGGACTCCTTTACACAGAAATAAACTTAATACTCTGATAACTACTTAAATGTGCTATTAGAAGTGAAATGTTAATTCTGTGGAATAAGTGTAGTTTTTAAATCAAATTTAGGATTATATTCACAATTTTAAAACCAAAATGTCTTTTTATATACCACTTTTCATCCAATTTTTCACCGCTATAACACCGATATTTTATTTTATTTACCGCTTTGGAACCCGAAATTAACTCCGTTTTTGTACCGAAATTTTGCTTTTTTATTTGCCAAAAATATGTGCCTCTAGTTATTGGTATCGGTACTTTATCGGTATCGACCAAAATTTCATATTGGTCCATCCCTAGCTTATTGTATTACCTGGCCACTTAAAATTTCATTTTGTTCATATTTATCCCAGTTCTACAGATATAAAATTCTGTAATGAAAATGTAAAATGTAGAACACTGTGATTAGTCATAATATTAACAAATAAATAATGAAGGCAGCAGATTTTCAAATTAAGAGATCAAGAGAGTGAACAAAAATCATTTGGGGTAGAGTTTACCAATTTAAATTTGTAACATAAATTTTGTATTCATGTTTCAGATTTAATTTTGTGAAATGCAAGCCTCCTTCCTGATATCTGAAGTATGTACAGTAGAGTCTCGCTTATCCGACATAAACGGGCCAGCAGAACGTTGGATAAGTGAAAATGTCGGATAATAGGGAGGTGTTAAGAAAATACCTATTAAACTTCAAACTAATGTTATAATTTTACACATTACGAACCTAATACAGTAAACATGTTTTACAAAAACACAGAAAAAATTAACTGGAAAAATGAACTTACAGAATTGTCTGAAGTTAAACACAGTCCTTCAAAAGTTCAGTCCTGGATGATTGAAAGAAATTTTTGATCGTAGTCTTCTTTCCTGACGATTGCCGTTGTCACATAATAACGAATGTTGGATAAACGAGACTCGACTGTATATGTATATCCAATTTCTATCGTTTAATCAGGCGATGTTATGTATATTTTCATGAACTTTGTAGATACTGGTTCACTCTTCTCAATCTCACAAGACTACCTTTGTGCTATGTTCTTAATACAGCCAATTGTTTTTGCATGTGCTTACACTATGATGATCACATTAATGCAGCTTCCCTTTCTTAAGTGCATGTTCTGGTATTGCATTTCAGTTGCAGTATGTGTGCCGATGTTCACACTTGTTTGCTGATTGTGTGCACAGAATGTTGCTGTACATACTCAAGTATTGACATCATATATTTGCCAGCCTCGTGGCTGAGCACGTTAAGTGATCAGTGTTACGTCTCACCATCTTTGTTCCCAGGTTCAGATCCTGGCCAGGGAGTGAATGCTCTTTGTGAGTGTCCCTTCATCAATTTCATCTGAATCACTCATCCTTATGTTTGTGATTAGCCAAGGGTGACAGAAAAGTGATGCTAAATAACTTTAATACATTGAAATGCAAATTAACATATTCGCTTATGGATCTGAAATTGGCTAGATTAGAATTTGCAGGTATTTCTTTCCTAATTGTTGCTATAAAATACAGTGGATCCTTCATTTTACATTTTTCAGGGGACAAAGCTGAAAAACTTAGTGTGTGAAAATGTAAAATTGAGGAAAATTTTATAACATTTTGCTATACTGGGGACCATTAAGATTGAATGTATACTGTGGCAAACTGTAAAATTGGGTTTCAACTATAACTTGGCATCGAACAACTATTAGACATCTTGTAGATTTGGTGCGTATTACTCACGATTCCAGAATATAGAAAGACGTTAAAAAATTTTTAATGTTGAAAACTGTACTTACGTATCAAGTATGTTGTTCCTATTTTCTTTTCTTTAGAACTACGTTTCGGAGACTAACTATCCCCTTCTTCAGGTTCATATGAGAAAACTAGGTACTTAACATAGTACATAGAGAAAAAAAAAAACAGAAGAGAAGGGGAATAACGAGAACATTTTAAATTTAACCACCCATGAACCACCTAAAGAGTTGATTAGAATTATGAATAAGGGGCAGAAGTTTGCAATTCGGGAAGAGACACTTGAAAAAGAAGAATTCATAATAGCTACAGAAAGATCATAACAACTATTAACGAAAAGGATGATAAAATTAAAGGTAGACAAAGGAAATGTAATATTGTGGAACAACATTTGCAAAAAGAAATTAAAAAGGAAATGCAGATGAAACGGGGAAATAGAACATGGAAAGAGAAAATAAACAAAAACCTTCAGCGTGATTTGAGCAATGTAAAAAATGGGTGAAGGAGAATAAGGTATTTCTGATTAGGTTGGATAAGGAAAACAAGATGGTTATTATGGATAGAGAGGAATATTACCGAAAATTAGAAGAAAGCTTTAAAAGTAATAATTTTGAGGAGATAGAGAAATACCCTATTAATAACATTAGAAGGGAGATAAAAAAAGGGATAGAGACAAGCATTACATTGGGCACAAGCGAAAAGAAAAATCTTATTAAAGACACTAAAGAAGGCAACATACCAATTGCGTTTGGAATACCTAAGAGACACAAACAAGGCATACTGCTTATGCCTATTATACCAACCTACGGACATCCAGGGTATGGGCTAGCAAAAATGCTGGTAAAAAGAATAAAGAAAATAAATGAGAACACCCAATATAGCGTTAGAAATGCCGTGGAAGTTAAAGAATTTATTGAAAAACTGGAAATAGATCACGAAGATGTAATAAGTAGTTTCGATGTTTAACATATACCCAAGTGTACCGAGAGAGAAGGCGGGAGACTGTTTACAGAGGTGGCTATTAGAAAAAGGAATAGACATCGTAACAGCCTGGGAATATGTACGATGGAATAACCTTGTAACGGAATAAAACTTGTTCTACGTCAACGATAAAATGTATAAACAAAAAGAAGTTTTGGCGATGGGAAACCTCATTTCAGGTATAGTAGCGAGCATTTTTATGAATTTCATAGAGAAGGCAGCTTTGGAAAGAACGGGAATGGGCATTAAATATTACGGGAGATATGTAGATGATATCTTGATAATAGGAAAGGGGGTAGCACTGAACAAGGTCTTTGAAGAATTGGAAAAACAAGAAAAGTATAAATTTTACTAGGGAAAATTTAGTCGACGAAAAAATCAATTTTCTGGTTCTTAGTATCTTGAAAGAAGGGAATAGGATTAGAACAGGAGTACATCATAAACCCCTATCGGGGACCCTATATATTAATAAGGAATCGGCGCACCCTGAAAAACAAAGAAAAATGTTTTCCTAAACTTTTAATTAGAGCTGGTAGACTATGCAATAGTGAAAAAGAAAATGAAATTCGGTGGTTAAGAAAAACAGGATTGACACAATTAGAGAAATGGATAGGATTGCGGGAAGAGCACACAAAATTATTATGAAAGAAACCAAAAAAGAGGAAGGAGATCAAAAAGAAAAAAAGAATGGAAAAATCGAAAATGCAAGGGTAAAGTACGTTGGCATCCCGTACCATCAAATTGTATCCGGAAAAATAACAAGAGATTTCAGGATCGTTTGCGGGATGAAAGCCCCAAAGAATGTGGAAAATTACTTTACGGATTATAAGAAAGGAGAGACAACTAGGGAAATACCAGAAAGACAGAAGGGAGTATATTGAATAGAATGTCAATGTGGGATGGAGTACATAGGACAGACTGGTCGAAATATGGCTAAAAGATGGACCGAACATGAAAAAGAAATAAAAGAAAAAGTCCCCAAAATAGGCCTCTCGGAACACATTTTGGAAAGCGGACATAGAATTGCAAAAAAGGAAATCATTAGAAAGGAAAAGAGGAAGTTAGGAAGAAATGTGTATGAAACGGAATATTTGTAGAGGGGGGAAGAATAATCTTAATAGGGATGAAGGAAATTTAGAAGGGTGGATCAATTTCTTCAAAAAATGGGATAAAGCCTGGAAGATTGAACCCAATATTGGTTTCCACGTAACTTCGGAAGTTATCCAAGCTGCTCGAGAAGAATTGTGACGCGATAGTGAGGGAAAAATAAGAAAATAAAGAAGATAAAGGGGAGAGGAAAGCGTTCGTGGAGGAGTGACCTTCGTGTAGATTAGGAAGCACAGTTAAGCAGGAAAGGCCATACCTGCAAGTTGTATATAGTGATACACATATGTTTTTTAGTTTTTTAACGTTTTTAACATGAGAATGGGTTAATTGTGCATGTTTTTAGTGAACGATGAGCTTTTTATATACGTCTGGGCCGGGGATATAATATCTTAAATGTATGCACACCAACCCTTGTCCAGAATCCTTTTATTACATTTCGACGTAGTACTATGTTAAGTACCTAGTTTTTTCATACGAACCTGAAGAAGGGGATAGTTTTAGTCTCCGAAACGTAGTTCTAAAGAAAGGAAAATAGGAACATCATACTCGCATACGTAAGTACAGTTTTTAACGTTAAACATTTTTTAATGTCTTTTTATATTATTAGACATCATACATATAAGATTATTCTGGCGACGAACCGAGTGTGGTGACAGCGCAAGTGAAGCCAATTAACATGCAGTGATTACTAATATGACACGCCATAGATTGTACCTGATACTTCTCCAAGCTCTACACCTTGAACTCCAAATTTGACAGCAAGACATTGACATTCAGGCATCGGCATCATCAGAAATTTTACCAGGGATGTTGAGGCCGTTGATATACAACTGAATAGTACAAATAACAACCATGTACAGTGTTATTGTGAATTAATGACATTAAACTATCTCTTTTGAGGGTTGGAAAGTTTATCTTGTCACCTATTGTTCCAGGTGAATACATGGGCATTTCTTTGAGAGTGTGCTTTTATCAGTTTAATCACATCACGATTCATCATTGTTGCAATTAGCTAAAAGTGGCAGAAGAATTACTCTAAATAGAAAAATACAAAGTAAACGATTATCCTTATTGCCACTTGTTATTATGGCCTTGGGAACTGAACTGGTGTTCAATATACCTTCAATGGGGATTAAATCCAGGATATTTGATTTCCAGGCAACAGTATTAGCCACTACACTATCAGGGAGACCCATGCTGCAAGAAGGAATTTAATATTTAATTTGGTTTCTCAATTTCTTGTGGCTGTAATACATGTAGGAGTCTCCGCACAGAAAGCTCCTGTCAGATTGTACTCTGCAGACACCAAAGCTGCTATTTCCCACATGATATGTGGTTCCTTGTATTTGTGTCTGCGTATGTCCCCAAACACCCTGGTGGTGTCACATGACTTAATGAAAAATTATTCTTCATTCTAGCTTTAAGCCTTCCCAATCTATTCCAAATGCATCCTTTGAAGAGAGAAGGAACCCAAGTCCCGCACGAAGTTCCCGTGCTGGTGTTCGTGCACGACCCTTTCAGGATTCTGTACCTGATAAGTCACGGTTCGTATTGATTTTGTTCTGTAATTTGATACCCCTACCCTTTGTGGATGTTATTGGGATTGTGGGCCTGTTTTTTACTTTACCCCCTTCCCTGTCGATTCAGTAGTTACATGCCTTTTCAATACATATTGATAGATATATTTTGATTTTGTCCTCATAAACACCCCAACAGGTCTCTGAAAAGTGTCCATTTTAACCTTTCAAAAGTGTAAAGGATTTTGTTCTTTGAAACTGGGAAATCTAGAAAATGTATATCTGTTAATATTTATTACGTTATGTTGCATCTGTTCTTTGTGAGTGCTGTGTATTTATTTTCTAACAGACTGTGAATTTCTTTGCTATATACACTGTGTCCACAAATTATTGGACGATTTTTTAATAGTACAGTTTTACTAATATTGAACAGACATGATATTACCACCGTATGAAAGAGGTATTTTTGAAGTTTTGTACTGGCCTTAAATGCATTCTGCGTGCGCCTCATGTGTAACATGGCAGCTGTCCAAACATTCTCGCCAAACCCTCAAGCATGTCTTATGTGACGTACCCAATGCCGGTGTTGATACACCTTTGCAATTCAGACAGTGTCTGTGGAAGTTGAGGAACGTAAACATTGTCTTCGTGGAAGAAATCGCTCACTGTGAGGTCCGGTGACCGAGGAATCTGCCATCGGAGACGTCACACACATCATGCTTGCATCTGCCCTAGCACACGTTGGAAGCACATCAAATGCATTTAAGGTCTTTCATTAATTTGTGGACACGGTGTAAATTAATGCAGCAGTTTATGAATTAACAGTGTTGCCGAGATATTTGCAAAGGGGCTTGGGCTGTATCTGTTACGTGTCTTGTTATATGCGTATGGAGATTTTTGTAACATGCTATGTCTATGTTTATTCCTATAAGGAGCTGCTCACAGTCCTTTGCTTCAGCTAATGTACCTTTGAAGTTGTTTGCTATGAAAAACTGATCCTCAGTGCACACGTGCTCTAAGTTGTCCTTGTATGTTGTTTATTTATGTTCTGTGTCGACACTTGTGCTTGTTACGTTGTTTGTTCACATTCAGTGGCTTATTTTTTTTTTTGCAAGGCAAGCTTTAAATGTGTTGTCTTTTTCACAGTTTTGGACCTGCCGATCGCTTCAGATTGAGGTGAGATAATCAGATAATCAGCTACTTTTAACCAGCATGATTTGCTAACTTATTTTTATTGTAAGCCAGTAAAAACTTCTGGCCATTTTTGTTACTTTTGCCTTGATGAAAATATTTTTGTGTTCTTCAGTCTTTGTTTACTTTCAGTGTGAAGTGGTGATGGTAATGATTAATGTACCCAACGCAAATTTATTTGTTGATAATGTGAAATTGTACAGAAATTAGAGCTGAGCCAATACCAATGCTGATATATCGGTATCCGAAAGGGTTTTTATGTACCAATACTGGCTGATCGTTGACAGGTCCCACTAAAATTACACATTATACTTTCACAGTCTAATTATTCTGAAAGTTATGCAAAATTTGGAACTTCCATTGATGTTGCACCAATATTTGTTGAAAAGACTGTATTTTTTTATTACGTAACATGTGTTTTAATATTCTGATGTATTTTTTTTTTAATATTTTAAAGCAAAACTATGGTAAATCAATGCCTATAATAGGGGTGGAATACTCACGCACTAATACCTTATTTACACATGTATAATGCACATGGCACGGTACAATTCATGTTCAAGAAATGGCTTTCTTAGTTGTAGGTCGTAAAGCTGTTGCTATACCAATCAAGAGCAAACAACATCATACCTATGCAATGAGTCGCCTCTTGCTATGTGGACCAAGAGGAGAATATCATCTTGGGTATACGATGAGTCACCAACATGTGCCATCTCACCCCCCCTCTCTCCACTGAGTTTAGCATCCCAAAGCTGTCACTTCTTAACCACCTTGTTTATTCTGTAGTAGAAGAAAGCGAGATCAAAATTATGTTATTGGTTTGCAGCGTGGAAAGTTTTTTTATTATCATTTCTCACCCGACAAAATACCGCTGACATCGGAGGTGGATGCTGGAATTTCGACAGAACGGTGCCGCTTTTCTCAGTGTCACAAAATGTTTCGTTACAAAGTGAAAAATCATGGGAAATTACCATTTCACATCTGTAGTGTTTTTCTTATTATTATTAGCACAAAAGAAATTCAGCCTGGTAATTTGTATTTGTGCCTGTTGATATATACATGTCAGATGCAGTGACATTGTGAAAGCATGCATGATTTTGGGAAAAGGTGTACATTATACATGAGTAAATACAGTATTATTCAATATTTTGAACAGCTTTTAATTGTTACTTTTTACTAGCAACGTAATCTGTAAAAGTATTGGTTGAAAGTGGTATCGTCTCAGTCCTAGTACAAACACGTTATGGCATATTTTGTTAAGGAATCTGAAGGCAATGAAATATTATTTTCGAGTCCTTGATTTGTGCCCATAGAACATGTTGAGGGTACACAGTAAATGAAGCTCCAATTCACCTTTCTGATCTTACTCTTCATTATATCAGTCATGTAACCAGTGGTGTACAGTGGGATCCATGAGTATTACCGTGCAAATTGTCCATCAGCATATTCGTGCACTTTATTTGGCCCAATAACAGCTTCAAGAATTAAAAGAAAACTCAAAACAAGCTGTTGACAACTTCTGCACCAGCATACATAAAAATCCATCGCTTGAAAACACATAGGATGTAAGAGGAAAATTATTGAAAATAGTCATGGACAATTTGCACGTTAATACTCATGGATCCCACTGTACCAGTCCATGAGGGCCAGTGCATACATACCGACTGCCAGTCTCACTTCCGCCAGAGATGGAAGATCATACAACCAGTTGTGGGGTGGCATGTGGTCAGCATGATGAACCTCCAGTTGTTGTTGTTTCCGTGACTGGGTTACGCTACAAATTCGTAGCCCCCCATTTTCCTCACCATGGTGGGTGGCCACCAGCCTCATAAACTGGCCGAAATCTCATGAGAAAAGTTGTTATGCTTTCCCCCCTTCTGGAGACTGTAGCCTGAACCCAAAGCCTAATCGCTTAAACTGCACGGTGCGGGACAACATCGTCACATACGTACTTGAAATCCTCCACATTTCGACATTAAATAAGGCTTTCACTAGGAACAAATAGTAAACTTGAGTGAAAATTGGTAAGAGGAGGTAAAATAGGGGAGTTAATACAATGGGACACCACCTTTATGTATTCTTTCTTCATAAATTTGACATTCATAGTCCGATTGAAGTAAATTCTTTTCAACAGCAGATAGAAAAGCTGTACTTGCATGGGAGACTGTTACCATTACCAGCACCGAAGGTTTCTCTTTTGTGAACCGCATGTGAACTAAAGTGGCAAGCATGATGCCACTGACGATACCACTCTTACGTTGCCAGAAACGGCACGTGTGTTTGTATTATCTATTCTGTTCAGGACATTACTCCATCAGCATGCTTCTTGAAATGTCTTTTGCGTGGAGGATAAGCTGAGTGCTAAAGGGCGTAAGTTTGGACTGCATAAGCCTTTGCACAGTATGCCAAAAATCCCATCTTGTCTTTAAGAGAGTGTTGATCTCTGTGGTGGAGTGGTTAGCATGCTATGATGCCAGGGGTCCTGGTTTTGAATCTCAGCTGGACATGGGTGTACTTTGTGAGCGTGTCTTCATCAATTTCATCACTGACCTTCATCTTCGTAATTAGCCAAGAGTACCAGAAAAGTGAAGTAATTTAAACCAGCTCAAGGGAAAGCATGATACGTGAAGACACATAATTACTAAGCCACGATACGAGGTAAAAATGCACAATTGAAAAAATTTATTACAAAATGTTTGTTATCATAGTACTTTACGGTAAGTAATGATGATGGTATTTTCTTATTGTTAAGAAAGTAAATGATTGGGGGCATTGTGTTTGTCCCTGTGTATTTGTCCCTTCATCAGTTTCGTCTAATCACAATAGTTGTAATTTGAAGGGCTCGTGTGTAAAACATGGTAAGTGACGGTGACATTTTGGTTATTTCTGAGTTCATGAAGAAAAATGGTTATTAGAAGCTATACTGTAGATAAATTGTTTTCATGTGTGTTTACCAATTTCACAAGGCTTCATTGGGTCCAATGCAAATTGTATGACATGGCAATTTCACTCAAAAATTGAAGAATGGCACATTTTACTTTGTAACTTAAAAGTTACCAAAATGTCTCTCATGTTTTACACCCGTGCCCTTCATTTATTTTACAATACAGAGCATCTGTGTTCATGTGACGAGATACTACCAAATGCCTTGTGCTTGAAAATTTATTTCATTCATTTTTTTAGAACCAAACAGCACATTATTACTTATTACCTGGTGACATGCCACAAAACTTGTCATTTGTATCACCAGACCCGATGATGTGATGGTATTTCTAGAGGCACATATTTTTGGTAAATAAAAGAGCAAAATTTCGGTACAAAAACAGTCAATTTCAGGTTCAAAAGCAGTAAATAAAATAAAATTTCACTGTGAAAAAGCGGTATATAAAATGACATTTTAATTTTTAAAAATTGAATATAATCCCAAATTGGATTTAAAAACTGCACTTACTACACAAAATAAACATATCCCTTCTAATAGCACATTTATGTCATTACCAGAATATTAAGTTTATTCCTGCATAAAGAGGTCCATTCTTGCTTCTCAAATATTTGCATCAGAATTAATCAATTTTCCGTGAATTGCATAACACTCAGGATGCTTGTGACTTCAGAAAGTGTCTCGTCTGTAAATAATGTCTAAAATTCATGTTTAAAAATCTATTTCGCATTATTTCGTGACAAAACAGGCTAGGAAAATGCACCTCGCACCTTTCAGAAACCTGAAAAATTAACATTACAATGTGTTATTTCACGTTTCGTGTTTTCGTCAAGAACAAAATATGCATGCCTCTAGTGATATATTGTTACAGTGTTCAAGCATCAGCATCTCTATCTGTGGGAATCCATAAGGTCATATGTTTTATCAGAAATAAATAATCTGTCATGTTGGATGAATACAATAAGTAAGTGATTTCACCAGTTTCTTTCAGTACCGTCGTATCTGATGATACAAACAAGAAGTTTTTGAAAAGTTACTGTGTGTAAGAAGTAAGAATGTGCAGTTTATAACATTAAGTAGTCAATAAAATCTGTGTTTATATTCAGGACAGTGCAGATAATTATGCCGACAAGTTCACGCTGAATATTATGTTCTGTTAATCTGTTTCTGCATGTTCTGTGGTCTATTTTTTCTTTTCTTTTTTCTTTTACATTGAAGAGAGATCTTGCTCACGCTTGATTGCCCCCCCCCCCCCTCTTTTGCTGTTTTTCCCATAATTTTATATCAGAAAACTAACATTAAGGTTATCACCAATTTTACTCATAAACCAGTAATGTGTCATGGCTTGACTGACGCTGATAATTCCTTCCTGTCTCTAACGTGTTGAGCATTGGAAAAAATCAAGGGTTTTCATTTTGCATAGGAAAGTTACTTGTATTGCTCTCAACGTCAAGGTGAACATTGCATTGGGGTTAGAAGAGAATTTTTGTGAGAGCGATAATACACCACTCATCCAAGAATGAATGTATTTAGGAAAGGGGTCTGGACCCCCTCCCAGATATAGGATTTAACAAGGACAAAAGATAAATAATGAAAAAATGCACGTTTACCACTTGATCAATAATAAAGGATTATTTATTTATTTCCACCGAATTTACTGGAAGGCAAGGATTATATTGCAATCATATGGCTTTAAATGACAGTATAGGTGAACACTAAGGAGTAGGCCCCTACATGAACGGAGACAGAGGGATATGGGGAAGGAGGGAGTCACGTCTATTTTGGGATTTGAGGGGTGGTGCGAAGAAAGAAACAGTTCCTTACTGCCCCAGCGAGTCTCCCGTTGCCTGCCTGCTGCAGCATTAGCAGATGACAGTCCACCACTCTCCCCCGCACCAAATAGTAGAACAACTCGTACTACGTCAGCAAAAACCCACGGAAGCCATCTCGTTAGCCGTTACCAATACCAAAGATTTATGCATGTTACTACATATAATAACATTCATAAAATATTATTCAGGAACTTTGCACCTGGGTCTAACATTATTTTTTGTTATTCAATAAATTCATTCTTTATCTTTTTGACATTCATTTCCTTGCTATGACAGTTTTTTTTATACAAATTTTTGCGATCGTAACTACGTCTAAGGTAGATAATGGCTACAATGTTATATCTCGATTCTCCTTAAAGATTCATGTAATAATAACAGTACAATATTAATTATTTTTCATATGAATAAATCTATATATTAATGTATTAAACATTTATATTATTATTATTTGTATAATTGAGACACTTAGTTTGGGACCCCCCCAAATATATTTCTAGATACGTGTCCGCACTCATCCTAAATGCAGCAAATTTTGCAGAGCCATAAGCTGTTAGGTAGCCTGTGATGATAAGTAAAAGGTTTGAGATGTGTGTGAGTGCTTGAAGAGTCACATAGTTAATGCATCACGTCCATAGATTGAGACGTGGCTATGGTATTTGGAGGAGAAATTAAAAGACCTATAAACAAGAACCTGGAGCAGTTATGTCAGAGTTCTTATGTACCGTAGGTCAACATCAACTGCCGCTTACTTCCGACGTCACGTGATGATTGCTATGTATTCTTCTTGCACCTGCACGTTACGTGAGAACAATTCAACCTGAGGCTTAGTACATGGTTTTATGGCAAAGAGAATTATTATCATCATGTGGGATCTCAGTTTGAAACTTACACTCTATTGTAATTGAAACCTTTATGGTGCAACTTAAGTCATTATGATGCTCTTACAGCATAATTTTTTTACTGCATATTATGTAGTAATTCATAATTATTGGTGAACTTTTATGTGGTCAAATATTTCATTTAGTTTATAAAAAAAGGTAAAGTGCTCCTCTATGCTTAGAACCACGTCATGAAGCGGGGTGGGGGTAATGCCCCACACTTTTTTGATCCGGTCGTGAGTGGGGATGATGTGATTCAGCATCACGCCCCTGACTGCTGGGTGGGTGCCGGAGCCGCTTCCAATGTTAGAAAAGTTCCCGGATTTGAACCGGCCAAGTATCGAACCCGGGACCTTTAGCATGGTAGTCAGACGCGTTACCAACTGAGCCACCGCGGCCACTTTTTAATTTTGTTTATTTCCTTGAATTTTTTTTTGCAATACCCGGTGGAGGCACATAGTGGTTTGGATCCCACTTTACAGTCCCAATTAGCCTTACTGTGCATAAAGTGGACTTAGAACACCAACTCGATCAATCAATTGATATTATTTTTTTTATTATTTTTGGCATAGAGAAGATAACAAATGCATAAAAGGTGTGTGTGTGTGTGTGTGTCTCAGCCACGTGAGGAATTGAAAGAGTAAAGTGTCCTAGTCAAATCCATTCCCAAGATCCCATTCAAACGTGGACCCTTTTCAGATGGAGATGCTGCTGCCACTGGAGCTCCAATACAGAAGTGGGTCTTGAAACGGCCAGAGTATGGTGTAGATCACATCCTCTCCATTGTAGGTTCTACTTCCACATGCTCCCTATCTGCCTTCATGGCATGGTGGAGTGAGACCTTGCTAGCTTTATCCTTTTTTTATTGTGTATTGAACTCCACTTCTTGTATTGGTTAGTTGCAATGGTAAAGGATGAAAGTACAAACACATTGAAAGGTTGTGGTGTGCGAGTAGAGGTAGTGTTCTAACCCAATATAAAATGGAAAATATTCTTCGAGAAATTAATAATGTCCATAACAACCATGGCAAGATTCCCACTGACCCGGTAAACATTAATAAGTCTGAGAAATTGATCTATAACTTACAAAGTTAGGGAATGTAAAATATTAAGATGTAACTGCAGTGATGGTGGATTTTTCACATATTTCTAAGAACGTGATTTGATGCATGTGTTTGTAAGCAAAGAGAAATGCCTAAAAGTGTGTTATTTCTTGCAACAGGAATCATTACTTTCATATTTCCATTCTAAAATGATGCTATAAACAGAGTTATAGTGCAGGAGGCCTTAGAAACGCGGGCTAACAGCAGACGTCGCTTGCACACTATTGCTGATACTCTCGTGTCGTCTGCACCTCCAGAAGGGTGCAGCGAGCTAGCTGTTTCAACCGGGCTCGCTCATTCGCGGACCTGATTGGTTCTCGCAGACACACCCCCCATATTGTTGTCTGCTGTAAGCCCGCAAAGCAATCTTTCTAAGGCCTCCTGCACTATAATGTAAGTTGAAACATTGCAGAATGACCTGCATTGATCGTTTCACCCTGGATTTGTGCTGCATGTTGTCCAAAACACAGTAACAAGAACTAATTCAGGTGGAGATCTCTTGTGGGCATTTTGCTTGGTGTTTCCCAGAGACAGCCATTGACTCAGTTGCACAAAATCGATTTTTCAACACAGTTGATGATGCGATTTACTACGGCGGGTTTCATATCTTGTCTCACATCAGTGAAGAGGAAGTGTTCGGACTCGATATCTCACATTCACCTGGTGGTTTGTGAGTAATGTGTCTGTTCAGTTTCGTCACCTTTCTGATCTTGTGGAGATGAAGTCTGGCAGCACATTTTTATACTGAGCTCCAAGCATGTTTGACTAGGATCTGACTCGCCTATCAAAGCTGGTTGATCCACTTCTTGTGAAATTCTTGAATGATGCTCGCTTTCAAAGATTCATTGCAAACTGCACAAACCAAACGTTGGCTTTGCAGTTGGACAGTGAACTTTCCCTGAACATATTATGAATGCATTGTGCCACCTCGATTTCTTTATGGTCCAACCTAAACTCATACTGTGGTGGGCACCATTCTCCATGTTCACTGGCACATGTTTGACAAGTAGCTGATGCCAGACTTGTTTGCTGTGGTCATGATTAAAGACAACTCCATCTCGGTAGCCACCGTTTGGTCAATAGGCCTGTCCCTAGCACTGAACTGGATGAAAACTTTGTTTTGTGTGCTGAATTTTGTTAAATAGGCAATGAAATAATATAACAACTCATGGTGCAACAGCCCGTGAGGGTCAAGACCTACGTACCGACTGCCGGCCTCACTCCCACCTGGGGGAGATCATCCAATCAGTTACGGGGTGATGTGTGGTCAGCACGACGAACCCCCCAGTCATTGTTGTTCCATGACTGGGTTATGCTACTCATTCGTAGCTCTCCAATTTCCTTATGATGGTGGATGGCCAATGGTCCCAAACAGAGGCCGAAATTTCAGGAGAAAAGTTGTTAACTTTCCCCCGGGAGAGAGAAACCTGCATGTATCCTGTAACCGAAGCCCAGTGTCACTATCAGTGTTGGATATTACTGAATAATACAGTAAATATTATTATTAAAGTAGTTACCATGTTAATAGTAAGATTTACTGAATTATTTTGTAATAGTTTTTCATTATGAACAAAAAGCAGTGTTTTCATTGATTTATAAAATGTGTCCATAAAAAATGTTATCAGTATGTTAAATTGTCTCCTGTGTGTATGCACATGTCATGATGGATGCTGTCTTTCTTTTACAGGGAGAAGTTTCGAATGTGCCAGAGCATGCAGTCAACAGGGAAATTACAAGTATCTCCTGAATTGGTAAGGAAATTATTGTAAGGACTTTATTTTTTCTCATATGAGCACTTTTAGTCTGGGGATGTTATTTTACAAAGAGCTGTGATCATTTTTATGGTACCATCAGTGATGTATCTGTGTTATGTCCCTGATAAGTGGTTCATCACTCCAATATTTGTTCTTTCAACTCACTGGCTTACATTAGTTATGTTTTGGCCAAGGGGCTTATGTTCACATATTAGAAGCAGGGCAAATGCTCTCAGTGCCACTATAATTGTTAATAATGAACTGATGTCTTTCACATATTTGGTGTCCAAATGTGTACTCAACAGTGGAAAAGTTTGAGTAAGTAGATGGGTGGTGGTTAGTGTTTATTTAGTTTCCATGCAGTCTAATGAAAGACTAATACCTACTCACAGTGAGTATAATTATCGGTGTGGTTTCATGTGCTGTCTCATCTGTGTGTGTGATTTTTCACCAATTCATCATTGATACTCATTGTTGCAATTAGCCAAAAGTAGCAAGAAAACAACACAAAATAAATTGAGTACAAGTTATTTGAGGTCTCCTTGATGGCGTAGTGGTAACGTTGTTGCCTTTCCTGGGTTCTATACCTGGTGGAGGCCCATTGTATGATGGTTCAGATCCCACTTTAAACTGCAGGTCCAGCCCCGATGAACTGTACTGTGCATATAGTAAACGTAAAGCAAAACAAAAGAAGTTATTTGATTTCATTGACAATTTCATATTAACCCTTTCAGTGTGGAGACCGTACATCTACATTTTCCTCTATTCTATACAAATCATAGATAATGTATGTTCTTAATTTTTGAGTGCTTGTGCATACATGTTTCGACGTTGATTACTGATTGTTTTACTGCAAATGTTTGATACTTCAGTTCTTAACTTGCTCACTTGATGAGAACACAAAGTGCTGCTACTTTGTTTTTTATCTACTTGTCCTTGTGGCGTGTGCGCTTTGCATTTGCTCCTTTGACAGACATAACTTTTGCTATTACTGCTTGTACTGAAATTGTATTAGGTTTGCAACACTGATCAAATTAACTCAGATTGAATATAAATGTTGCCTTATTAGCATCAATATCTGCCACTCATTAAATATTTAGGAAAAAGAGATTGAAGTGAACAAAAAAAAAAAAGAAATTCTTGAAATTTTTGGTTGATAGTAACACTGATGCTTGAAGAAAATTACATTTTTGCAAGTTATATTGTAAGCTGTAGCATTTTTTATTTGTATCTGAAAGTTAAGTACATAGTAACAGTGAAATTAATTTTCATAAAAAAAGGGTAAAAGATGGTACACTTGCCGTCATATAACTGTGCATATGTGCTGAAAGGGTTAAAATTTAATCCTTGCCAGCTGCAGAGAAATAAGTAGTAATTACTAAGAACCAGCTACAAATGTGGTAAATGTTTCAGGTGTACGATTTTACTTCGGATGACCTGCAAGATCTGGGAGAAATAGGCAGAGGGGCTTTCGGAACAGTCAACAAAATGGTGCACAGGAAGAGCAACACTGTTATGGCTGTTAAGGTATGTATCATGAGAAATGTGTTGAATTGATTAGTTTAGTTCTTGTCTTTAATTTGTATTCAGCACATTTAGTGTAGAGAACCATTATTATGTTTATTTAAGATGCACCAAAATACCATGTGCTGAAGAAAATATTTTCATTCATTCTTCCACTTAAATGCTTCGAAAACAATTCTCTGTCTTAGCGTCGTTGCCTTGTAATCAAGGGTTCCCGGGTTCGATACGTGGTGAAGGCACGTAGTGGTTCAGATCCCACTTTAAACTGTAGGTTCAGTCCCAATTAGCTTTACTGTGCATAAAGTGGACTTAAAACACCAATTCGACATTTCTCTGCCGTTTCACAAACACCACATTTCCACATTCAGAGACTAGAACAGGAAATGCAATGTCATCCTTCGGTCACTTGTAAAGGCTGCGTATCCTGTCATTTTTGTAATGTCGCATATTCTTGTTGAAGGTGCAGATTCTGCTCTCCTCAGGCAGACTTATAATTTTCCCAACTGTTTGTCAATCCTGTTGCAAGATGACGACAGTGTTTTATCAAATGTTTTTTAGCTTTTTACGAAGAGCTGGACTCTTCCACTGTCTGAGGAAGCTTCTAGTCTATTCTTACTTTTTAATTTGTTGCGTTTGTCTTGTGCAGGTCCCTTTACAACGTTGCAGTAATAACTTTTCTCAAGGGTCTTTTTGCACCACTTGCTTTAAATGTTTAAGTAAGATTTTTAGACAAGGGGATATTTCCTCGTATGCATTGACTGGTACAAAATGGCCATATGTGCCAACGCACCCAACAATTTTAATTCAATCAATTAATCTTGTGATGTATGAAACTACATTATTTATAAGCATCGTTTCAATTGTTTTGCACCCTCTATATATATATGTAGAATTGATTTGCCTGTTTTTGTTTTCAGAGGATACGATCAACAGTGGATGAAAAGGAGCAGAAACAGCTGCTGATGGATCTGGAAGTTGTGATGAAGTCGAACGACTGCCCATACATTGTTCAGTTTTATGGAGCACTATTTAAAGAGGTAGGACTTGAGAATGACTTTCAATATAATTGTAGTTGGTTTCATTCAGTTTTAATGAGAAAGCATTTTTATAAAAGCATTTTCAATTATTCAGGTTGTCTACCAGTCAAGACAAAGTAAAGAAATCAACAAGTAGGTCAAGAAGTCAATGGAAAGTCAAGAAATTATACTTGTTGTCAAGAATTTTTGCTATCACAAAGACTGACTAATTTAGTTTAATTTACTTCACTTTTCTGCCCATTTGGCTAATCGCGAAGATGAGGATGAATGGTGGTAAGATAACATGGATGAAGGGGCAATCACAAATATATATAGGGACAACAACACGAGCCCCACAGTAGATTCTATGGGCTGTGAGTCCACACACCAGAGCCTTGCTAGTCTGCCAATTGCAGTCCTGGATGCATTAATAGATAAGCAAGTGTTTAATATCTTCAGTTTTCATCTTAACTGACTTTTTGGTAAGGTTCTTTTTTAATTAAATATTTATTTTCTTAATTGCTAATTTCCAGCTTTACCTAAATAGGGGTAAATGAAGGTTAAGAAAAACTAAAAATAGGTCAAGAAAAAGTCAAGAAATTTGAATTTGTTGTTTGGGTAGACACCCTGTTGATTATTTTTCAGTATTTTTTTTATGGTTCTTTTTGTTTGTATGTTATTTTTGAGGTTTCTTAGCTACATTTTGCTACTTCATAGTTTCATGGATTTTATTCATATTTATTTCTCCCAAAAAACCAACACTGAAATCCAGCTTGATGATGGTTATGTTGTTTGATGTAAACCCATCTTTTACTTCTGCAGAAATTCAAAGTGGGAGAATAGTCTGTGATACCTGGTTGCAAAACAGAAATAGAAAGAAATCATAATGACTTTATGTTGCAGACAGCTGCAGGTGATAAAAAAGATTTGACTCTTGTGCTATTTTCTCCAGGTCTCATGACTCATCACTGCACCTTTGTAATATCTTACCTTTTGTGTTGCTTGTTAGACAGTTAGGTTTTGCGTGTCAATAAAATAATCAGAAATTTCCATAGTGTGTAGGTGAAATCAGATTAACTGCTGTATAATAATAATACTCATTTTTCCACGTTATGTCTTATGATCAATGGAATTGATTTAACTTACGAAACATTGACAGTGTGCTAATTTCAAGTTTTCACATAGGAATATTTTTTTTCCAGAATAATCTGGCATATTCTCACACATATACTACAATGATAATTTTGAGTGTATGCGAGTTTGTTAATTACCTCCACCGACACATATATTCAAACATATAAACACCATAAAACATTTGTCCACATGTAGGGCAACTATTTCACTAGTAATACATGTATTGAAAATACCATTATGACGACAGTCATACACATTATCCCAGTTCCAGTAATTTCCATTTATCTAAACTCTCCATCTTGTAAGGCTCTGTAGGGACACATCACAAACATATGAATAAATCACAGAACAACATGTGGTCCTGCCTCAGTACCCTGCAAGAATGCACTTTCCATGTTGCGCTCTGGCAGAGAGGTTGACACTGTAGCACTTCTGCATAGGTCACGTGTTATTCCAGAAGTAACTGTAATAATAATAGAATCCTGTGAAAAACTTGAAATAAAATATATGATAATTGTATGTAGCCACTTTGCAGGATTTATATTTGTAAATTTGGCACATATTTCTTTTATATATATTTTGACTTAAATACTTCTGTTTCATTTGCAGGGTGACTGTTGGATTTGCATGGAGCTGATGGATACTTCTCTGGACAAATTTTATAAATTTATCTATGAGAAGTTAATGCAGAGGATACCTGAAAACATTTTAGGAAAAATAACAGTTGCGGTATGTATTCCTATTATTTTCTAAATACAGTAGACTATTATCCAGTTTTCATTTTATTAAGAGGATTGCGTGTAATTTTATAATTTCAAAAGAACGGAAGTTTTTAGTAGTCGTCATCCTTTGCTAATGTTTCAAATGTCAACATTGTTTGATTTTTTTACGTCTACTGTTAACTTTCTTACTTACTAAATTGTTCTAAATGCTGCTTTGCACGGAAAATTGGTACACTTTTGGTGAACAAATACCCTCAATTAAAGACTATTTTTTTCTTACATACTCTTGATATTCTGAGGATTATGTGAAAATGTATGTGAGCTTGTGTAGTTAATTCAATGTGGCAGACTCAATTCAAGAGCAGTGCAGGATCAAGTTCCTGGCAGGCAAATGCATACCTTACTGCCATAGCTGCTGTACTTAAACCTTAGATGTCCTGACTGCTTTCTGCAGTATTATATTTAACGCCCAGCATGTTTTCAGTGCAAAAGAGGAACTCTGTACCACTAAATAAAATTGTATATCTTGGAAACTATTAATGGTAAAGTTACAAGTCACATGTTCCTTTATTCAATACAGATTAGGTTGTAAGTACATGCTCATAGTTTCTGAGGAAAAGGTTTAAAATGTAAAGCAACATGCCTCACGTCTGTTTGTGTGTGTGTGTAAAAGCAAGTATTTAATCTAGAGTTTTCCCCATTCTCCTTAGAGCCACAATCAAATTACTAGTGATGCATCTCAAGGCTCACGTAGCAATATAAACATGCATGTCTGAAACTGAGCTCCAGTATGTTCCCAAAATTGCAAAGCCACTGTGTGGAATAAATTATCCCAGCTGGACATGGCTGCAAATACTGGCTGGAATGATTTTATCTCAGCTGGGCTTCTCAGAGTTAACTGATCTGGCAACGATAGATTATACAGCCGTACCTATTCGGAAGATGGATCTCCACAGTAAGTGTTTCTCAACAAAAAAAACATAAAAGTTAAAACAATACGTGGAAAACAGTGCATACGAAAAGGAAACAGAAATGGCAGACCCCATTGAAACAGGTGTCTGCAGAGAGAGACAACACTTCATTTTAAGTTTTGATTAAGTCCAGAATCCTCGTATATTGTCTTCCGTAGAATGGTTTGCACAGTGTATATTGTTATGCACATAGTAATTTATGTGCTGTAACATCAGATGGAGTATTAATCTGATTCTTTTCCTCTGCAGACTGTAAAAGCCCTGAACTACTTAAAGGAGACGCTGCAGATCATCCACAGAGATGTGAAGCCAAGCAACATCCTTTTAGATAAGCGGGGAAACATCAAACTGTGTGATTTTGGTATCTCAGGACAACTGGTGGACTCCATAGCTAGAACAAGGGATGCTGGCTGCAGGCCATACATGGCTGTAAGTATTTCTGAGGAAAATGTTTGGTTGGAAGACTTTTCTTTGGTTCCTGTTACTTTTTGCTATAGCATTTGTTTCATAGAGGGAAGTAAGTTGCTAAGGTATATACAACTAAGTTCAACTCTTCTTACTTATTTTTTGCTTCAATTATTTAAGCTTTTTCAAAAAGTGCATTACAGATTGTGGAAGTTAATCGGTATTGCTCAAGATAGGCATTTCTGTGACATTGGTAAAATTTTCTAAGGCAATATCTGTTCTACATGATCACATAATTAAGCATATTATGAAACTATTTTAGATCAGTTTTATCTGAACTACAATTTCAAGTACATTGTGCCCATGATGGAATAGTGACAATTATGTTGCCTTCTAATCAAAGGGTTCCAGGTGGAAGCACATTGCACAGCTGAAGGAAACCTTTGTTTTTTTTTAGCACAAGTGGCAACAGGGGTTACCCAGCATTGTCTAAAAATAGAATTTCAAGCAGCTGCAAGAGTTGGCGCTCATCTGTCACTACGTTCTAGCTTTTCGTCTGTGAATGTTGTGCGTAGGTGTCGTTTTGTGCCCAAGTGCGAGGACATTTTTTGGGTGGTGACAATTTTTTTAAATAATTTTTTGGGGTTTTCTCCCTTCCCCCTCCATATATACACCAAATTTGCATAAATTTTGCATTTTGTGCATTTTGACATTTTTTTTCGGGGTGGGGGAAACACTATTTTTTCTAAGAAAAGTATTTTTGAGGGAATTTCCCCCCTTTCCCCCTCCATATGTACGCCGAATGTGCATAAATTATATATCGTCTGAATCTGTGATTCATTCTGCGTACAACGGTATATCTTTCATATCTCTAGGGCATTTAGTTTCTGAGCTATAGTCATTTCAAGGTACCGCTGCATTTTGAAGCTTGAATCGGTGGCCATTCCTTTCGGGGGTACAACTCAAGTTACATTGGTCATACGACAATGATGCAAATATTCTTACATGCCAGCGATAATTTCTATGTGCATTTTGAACTTTTCATATCCTTTTTTTCGGAGGGCGGGGGGGGGGGGACGAAACCCCATTTTTTTTTAAAAAAAAATAAGTATTTTCAGGGGATTTCCCCCCTTTCCCCCTCCATATATACGCCGAATGTGCGTAAATTATATATCGTCTAAATCTGTGATTCATTCTGCGTACAACGGTATATCTTTCATATCTCTAGGGCATTTAGTTTCTGAGCTATAGTCATTTCAAGGTACCGCTGCATTTTGAAGCTTGAATCAGTGGCGTGCCGACCATTCCTTTTTGGGGGTACAACTCAAGTTACATTGGTCGGTCATATGATAATAATGCAAATATTTTTGTGTTCCATACATGTCAGCGATCATTTCCATGTGCATGTCGACACTGTCATGTAATTTTTTTCTTGGGGGAGGGTGGCGGAACCAAATTTTTTTTTCCCGAAATTTTGGAATTTTGAGAGTTAGCCCCCACCCCCCTGCCACATATACGCCGAATTTTCAAAAAATTCATATAGTCTGAATCTCTGGTTCATTCCGCGTACAACGGTATATCACTTATCTCTCTGGGGCAATTAGCCTCCGATCTACACTCATTTAATTGAAACTCTGCATTTTACTCAAAATCGGCTCGGGCAATAGAGGCTTAGTTGTGAAAAAGGCCTTGGGCGGCAATGCAATGTCGGGATTATAAAACTGAACATTTTGTGCATAAAACATCACCGTGTACCAATGGCATTTGCATTTGTAGACACCCTGTATTTTCTATATTTGTCAATATATTTTTTTTTTTGGTGATAGTATCATATCAATTATACAGGGGTGCAAATTGTTGAAGTAAACTTTTTCTTCTTGTTTGTATAGCCGGAGAGGATAGATCCCCAGAGAGCACGTGGCTACGATGTACGTTCCGACGTGTGGTCTTTAGGTATCACGCTGATGGAGGTAGCTACTGGTCACTTTCCATACCCTAAATGGAATTCTGTGTTCGAGCAGTTGTACCAGGTGGTCCAGGGTGAACCTCCTAGGTTATCGCCCAATGAAAATGGAAACACGTTTACAGTGGAATTTGTGAATTTTGTGAACACATGGTGAGTACTTGAGCAAAGCATGATGGTGGAACCATGCCTACTTTTGGTTTGTCGAGTTAGGTACTGACCTTGCAACAGTGCTAAAACAAAGTAGAATTCATGCAAGTTCCATTGCTCACACCTGCACAGCTATCAGAAAAGGCAGGTCCTTGTGTAAATAGGTATGTGTGTGTGTGTTTCTTCATTTTGCTCTCCCCCTCACTTCACCTTTTGCCCTCTCTCTTTTCTTAAGTATAGTGGTAATTCTTTCTTCTTGTAAAAAATGTGTCCCAAATTTGATCTCTGATAGAAGCATGTTGCTGGAGCCACATATTTATGGTGAATAAAATATCAATATTTGCAGCAAAAACTGGGTACTTTTCGTTATCAAAAGCAGCATATATAGAGGCACATATATTTGGTAAATAAAAAGGCAAAATTTTGGTACAAAAACAGTCAATTTCATTCATATGTCACTCATTTACTGTATGCCACTTCAGTGGCCAAAGATGTTGAGTTATTGACCAGCTGTTTAGTGTCCCTGGGCATGGATGTTCATTGTGAGTGCCCCTTCATGAATTTTATCTCATCCTTATCATTACAGTTAGGCTGAAGAGGTAGAAAAAATATAATGCTGGATTCACTTTCCGTGCTGTACCCATTTTCTGACAGTTTGTCTAGTTTTTAAACATAGAACATTGTCTCAACTTTTGGTTCAATCTGATGTCCAGTAATTTATAAACATGTAAGTGCTGATTTGTGTATTTTTTTGTTTGTTTATTGTGTAATATTAGATATTTTTATCTCTCTTTCAGCTTAATTAAGGATGAGATTCAGAGACCGAAGTACAATAAGCTGTTGGAACATCCATTCATCAAGCAAAGTGACGAGGACACGATTGATGTAGCTTTGTATGTGAGTGATGTTCTGGATCGGATGGCAAACAATGGAAGAACCATGTTCACTATGAATGACCCTTGATAATGGAAAATGGTGTGCGAGCTAAGATCTGGTCCAGTGTATTTATTATTATTTTTTTCCAAAGGAGATTTTATTCATCAGAAGTTCTCTTCAAGTACCTGCCATAAAATGCCATCAGCTCGGCTAACTTCCCTGGCTCGCAAGTTGAGCCTTCGCCAAGTTTGGTAAATGGGTTGCAGGAATGCGAAGAGAAGCACGAAGCTCAGCTTCCTCAGAGAACGGAAATAGTCCTTTTATACTGATGAATGTGATAAAATATATATACATAAATATATATCAAGTGTGGTAGAGCACCCTAATAAACTAATTATGCAATTTTTTTTCCATTAGCTCAATTAATGGAAAGTAGCCTACGAGAGCTTCACTCCCCCTCCCCATTTAAATTTCCATTTTGCAGTACGGACTTATTTAGGATTAATAAGAGAAGCAGAAAGGATTACCCTTATTAAACTGTTTAAATATATGCTGGTGCTATGTTGTACCTTTAAACCTAGTTATATATTTTTAAGTGTAGAGAAATTAAAGTTTGAAGCTCTGTATCAACTTGAGGACAGCCGTATGATTACAAGAATGACAGTTTGGAAAGACAGTGCTCGTCAAGAATTATTTGTGGACTTTTTTAAATGTATTTTTATGTAGGGTTGTGTTATTTATAAATCATGATTATTTTTAATTCACATAAATTATTATGAGTTGTTGACTACATAGTGTCATTTATATTTCAAAAAAAAAATCAATATATAATTAATGTTAAATACCTCTATGTAGATAATTTTAAGAGAAAAATTGAAATCTTGAAAATCCAGCAATGACAATATTAAATTGTATTTTATTTATTTTAAAATACTAATTTAAGGATAAATTTTTGACTGAAGAAGGATCGCATCAAATAAAAATGATGGGAGAAGTTGCAGATTTATTATTTTTGAAAGTTATAAGCAAACATTTTTTCAGGGATATGTTTTGTACTCTAGTCAGTTTCTGTGTGACACAATGCATTGTGAAATATAGTCATTGCTTAAAGAATTATCTGAAATCCAACATTGATTTTTATACACATATACCAAATATACCTACTTAGTTTATGTAGAGGTGACTTCTTTTTTGCAAGGTCATGGAGGAGTGAAGGTGTTAAGAAACTATGTAGCTATTTTTGAAGGTCCTTCGTCAAGTACTTTTGTTTGCATGTAAGATGTACATCCACAAAATCTGTGAAGGACATAAGTTTATCTTTAGGACAATAACATTCCTTCTGTCGTAATGTTCCTAGTAACAACTCTTATATTGTTATTTTTTTTATACATGAGGCTCATATTTGTTTCCCAGTTTTGCACTCGTGATTTGTAGTATTGTGTTATGAATAATTGGAATATTACAGATTCTCCTGTAAGCTTAACTTTGAGCAAACTTTCAAGAAAAAGTCAAGAACGTTTTCTGAACACTTGATCGTGTGGTATAAAGAGACAGATTATTGAGTAATGTACATTCATGGATGCTTCTCGGTTGTAACGGCACCAGTGACAGTTTTGTTAGTGTCGTCACCCCCTAGAAGTACCCATGACTGTGCATGGGAACTATAGCACATCAGGTTCTGAAATCTAAGTATTGTATTTTGTCTTATCCGTAAGTGGTCCATGACAGTGTGTGTTTGTGCACTTGCATTCTGATATGCACTATTTCCATTCTTTTTATCACAGTAAGTAGGGAGAGACAATTTCAGAGACAACTAAGATGTAGGCAGCTTTCACACCAGAGCTACAATGAACCTTCAGGAATAAAGACAACCTTTTATATCCAAGTGATACTTGTCACTTACATGTCGTTTGGACTGGGCCATTTTCTCGATAATCTGATGGTCACGTCTGCACAGTGAATGCCTTCGTAGAGACCAAAGGTGGGATCATCTCTCTTGCCACTTCAGTGTAAACCCTCCTCCCATCAAAATGTCATCTGTTACTTTGGTCTGAAAGCTGCCTTAATTTCTCTCCCTTAACTTTATTTTGTTCAATGATAGGTTGAGTAACAATCGAAAAGTGACAAGCTATTAATTGGTCGAGTGCGCAAATCCCGAGCTTTGTGGATGTTTAAAATTATGAAATTGTATTGCAACTGACAAGAACACTACATACACTTTAGCTCTTATGATTTTGAGGCTGCAGTGTGAAGCATAGTGTTTATCACTAAGGAAAACACTATAAGATATTAGCATGAGATTGTTCAGTACACAATAAAATGTGTATATAATGTGTAGCCATAGAACGTGGCAAGGAAGAACTTATAAGTATTCATGCAACATATTTCATAGTCTTCTGCTTATAATTAAAAAAAATATTTACAAATCAGTACTAAAAGATTAAGTAATAAAAGCATATTTCCTTAAATATCTTTTTTAAGTAATCCATGCACCTTTCCTTTCTTTATCGTAAGGTCGTGAATATATTTGTGGTGATATTAAGTATGCAATAATAAATTAACTTAAAAACCAAAAGAGCTTAATAAGAAAATAAGGCAGAAAGGCATAGTTGTAGAGTTAGAGTTAAGTCTGTGCCAGTCTTTCTTTGTGTGTTTATGAATGCCTGAAGCTTGCGTACCTGAGCAGAACAGTTTACTTTCTCTTTTTAAAGGCCATAGTGTTGTGGCAAAAAGTGGGGGCAACTGCCCCTCCCCCCAATTGCCACCACTGCTCAAACTAAACAGAAGCGAATACAAATCTTTTTTCACAACATATCCATCTGCATGAAAGCAAACACTGATATTCACGGCAGACAGAGAGGTGTCATGTTCCAATGACCTGGATCTGGTCTTGATATCATGTTGAACAGAATTAGCCCTTGTCAAAGAGAAACTTCATAAGCTTGAGTTGAGGAGTCGTGCACATCCAATCTCGCCAGCAAGCAGCATGGTTCCAGCTGTTGCGTGGCACAATAGCCAAATGAATGCGCTGTGGTTGTGGACAAATATTCAAAATATGAATTCTCTATAAATTTGGTAATTCTCATCTGATTGTGGCAGTCCTTTCGCTTAAATCATGGAAAACCACCATGAAACCAAGGCTTCTTGTATTCAAGTTTCTCAAATAGTGTGTTGATTCTCTGAATGCAGGTCTGTCAGCAGTTCAGGTAGTAGAATTTCTGAGAAACCCAATAGAACCTAGGAAATTGGCGAAGAGAATGAAAACATATTTTGTGATTTTTTTCTATATTTTTATGGGGACATGTTTTGGGTACATAAAAATCTTGGCCTTAGATGCAGTTGGCAAGCAGTAGTGGCAATTGGGGGGGGGGGGGGGCAAGGACAGAATACTTTATCTTGGTATACAAGGCTTAGGATTATGAGGCCATAGTGTGAGGCAAAAATTGTTGGAAGGCAACTAACTGTCTTCCCCACCTCCTCACTTGGTAGGTGATTCCAATAGTTTCCACATCTTATGAAGTTTTTGTTCTGCACAAGAAAGAGACAACCATAACATAATTTCTGAGATACTGCAAAAACTAGAAATTGTTCCATCTCCGGGACAGGGTTTAAATGCATGCCCATGAAATTAGGCCAGTGGCAGAAGTTCGTGCTGTTACCATATTGGAGCACAACCCCGTGTGTTTAGAGGTGTAAGATAATGCAAGATCTCATCTTACAGTTGGTCTGTGTGATTCATAGATACAAACTGACAGTATTAGCTAAAAAGTGTCATGGATGACACAAAAGTGCCCGTAGAGAGGTTGGTCTGATGTTCAAACTTGGCAACGCAGTACAGGTGACGTTGCCACACAGTGCGTGGGAACCAGCAACTTTTGTCCCACTCTCCCTTTGCTTTTCCCATATGTGCCACCAGTGCAATTCTGCCCAGCTGCCTATTTTCATGGCCATTAGTGTAGGCACATTTCTCCTGCAGCTGAGAAACCATACCTTTTTCTCCTCACTGACAGGTTGGTAGGAGGAGGTATCATGTGTTCTCTCCATATTCCCATAAGCACCAGGTGCAGGTACAAGGTAACCAAAAAAGTTCTGGCCGTTCCAGAGCAGTGATAAATAAAGAGCAATACAGTGTACCTTTAGGTTTCGAAGTAATCTCCATCAGCATCCAACACCTTTTGCCAATGTTCCTGCAGCTGCACAATACCCTGGTGATAAAACTCAGCGGGCTTGGATGCAAAGAATGCGTTCCGCAGGTCTCCCTCATTGGCGAAGGATCTCCCACAGAGGTGGTTGTCGAGGGAATGAAACAGGTGGTAATCTGTTGGTGCAAGGTCCAGTGAGTATGGTGGATGCCACAGTGACTCCCAGCCAAGTTGCTGAAGGGTCTCCCGGGTCCTCTTTGCCACATGTGGCTTGGGATTGTCATGCAGGAACAGCACACCCTTGCGATTCACCAATGCTGGCTCCTTCTGCCGCAATGCACGGTGCACCCTTTGCAACTGCTGAGAGTAGAGGTCAGCAGTGATGGTCTGACCAGGTGGAAGCAGCTCGTAATGCACCACTTGCCGACAATTACACCATAAAGAGAGCATAACCTTTCGTGGGTGCAGAGGTGGTCTTGAGGTGGGAGGAACAGGGTCACATGGCAACAAGCAATGTGTGCTACACTTGGGAGTGTCATAGAGGACCCACTTTCCGTCACCAGTGAGCAAGTGATCAAATATGGGTGTGTTCAGGTGCCGAGTGAGCAAGGACAAACAGGCTGTCACTCGTTCCTTGTTGGCTGCCGACAATGTGTGGGGTACCCACTTGCTTAACTTGTATGAGTTCCCTATCCCATGCAGGTGCAGTCTGACTGTTTCAGCGGAAACATTGAACCTTTCTGCAAGTTCATCACACGTTAGACCACTGTCCTCCTCGATGGCTGCTTTCAGGGCCTCATCATCCAACACATGTGGTCGTCCAGTGTGAGGTTCATCCGAAAGGCTTACATCTCCCGAACGGAATTTCTGAAACCAATGCCTGGCAGTGCGTTTGTTCACGGCATTCTCCCCAAATGCCTGGCAAATGCAGCGACTTAATGCAGCAGCTGACAGGCCCACTTTAAAGTCATACAACAAACACGCGAACAAGCTGTTTCCATACCTCTATTTCTCTTCGACAATGGACGAGCTATGACTGCTGTGTGTGCGCACTGTGCCTGTATTACTGACAGTCGATGGTCAGACTAACTCCCGATCGTTTGGCAGGCATGTGCGTCATTTCGTTTCCTCTCTGTGAGCGCATGATTAATGGGACGTCAAAAACAGCAAGAACTTTTTTGGTTACCTTGTAATTGGGAAGGGGGCATAAAATTGACTTTCCAAGGAAGAGGGAGACAAGATATGACAATGCTTTCAGATTTCTGCTGCTGCATATGCTGCTGTTTCTACAGGAAGAGGAATGGGGCAGAGGTATTTTAAAAAGTCTCAATCTGTATGGTCAGATACTCTTTCAGAGTGGATCTGTAGTTTAAATAGAATGGATTCATTTTATTGTAATCATACATTATTAGTAATTAACAAATTAAGTTCATCTAACTTTCAAGCCAAGCAATTTTTGTTGGATGGTGGTAGAGTCGCATACTTTTCTCATATTGCCCGAACATTTTGACAATATATTATTGGGTTCTTAGAATTTTCACCCGAGTAAACTTTTATTGTGTTCTCGATTCTCTGGTAATGGTTTTAAATACTGATAAGTTAAATCTAATGATACAATGTTGCATGGTAAATGGCAATATTCACATTAGAGAGACGATCTAATTGGAACAACTGCTTCAAGTGGTAATAACTGTAGTGGTGCAACAGCCTAGAAGGGCCAGGCCCTGCGTACTGACTGCTGGTCTCACTGCCACATGTCTCGGCAGAGGTGGGCGACCATCCAACCAGATGGTGTGGTCAGCATTATGAACTCCCAGTCGCCGTTGGTTTCCATGAAGGCCTTACACTACTCTTTTGTAGCTCCCCAATTTCCCCATGGTGGTGTGTGACCTGTGCTTGAAGTAGGAAGGGAAATATGGATGGATTCCATTCGTCCCAAGTTAAGAAACTCCACTAGGATAATTTATGTAAGAACCCCTCTCCCCACACATACAAATTGCTGCATTGTCTTCATGTTAATCCAACAAGCATCACCCAGGGAGGAATTTGCAATTTTAGCACTGATGTTAACCTCAGATAAATCATCGTGACTAATTATTTCATGAGTATAAGTAGTAGCATAGAAATTACAGAAGGGTCTGGTATTGTAAATTCTTGCCCTGATTAGTTCTGGAATACTACCAAAATAACATAAATAGTGCATGCCATAAATAAATAAGAACTAAACATGGTGTGTAATTGCTCCTATGTTCTTGATATTCACCCAACAATTGATGGCTCAAAGGTCCAATTAGGTAGTTAATTAATATTATTTTGTTGAAAAGAATGGTCCCTAATAATATTGATAATTATTATATATAAATATATATGATTAGGTAATTTATTTTCTTGAACGTACTATGATTACATGGTGTAATAAAAGCACTCATAGAATACTGGCTAGATTCTATGTATCTGTTATCTGCAGTGAGTTGTGTGTAGGAGGGAGAGGTGTGCAAAGCACCAGAATAAGCACAATTTAATACTTGTGTGTAGGAGGGAGAGGTGTGCAAAGCACCAGAATAAGCACAATTTAATACTTAATTTTAAATTTGGAGAACAGGAAAAAACCAATCCTGTGTAATTGGGGTATTAATGTTCGCTAAGATTCACGGAATTTCGTATGTAGGTAAATGTGGCCCTTTCTTTCTTTCAATCCAATTTTCACACATGTTTTCCTATGGGCCATAGAGATAAGTACTCGTGATATAACATTTCAGACCATTTTATTTTGTCGCGCCTCTGGTTATGCCTACTTTTCCGTGAAGATATACATAAAATAAACGGCGTTGAATTACAAATGTAATTTTTCCAGGAGAACTACAAGTACAAAATCGATGTATAAATAATATAAATGTTTTATTCCGTGTGACCGATGGAGCTAATTAAGGTAATTATTTTTCAACTTTCTCTATTGCCTTTGAATTCACATTAGCTCACTGTTATTTATTTTCATTAGTTGCAAACATTTATGTGGAACACAGTAATTTTCATATGCACAGTGAAATTACGCTGTAGAAAGGAAATAAGAAAGATTATCACGGAGCAAAGTTGTAGGAATATTATTGCAGCACTCGTGGAGTGCATCATCCTCTGCCACCTGATGGTGTGATGTGTTATTATTGGTCATTTCACAAAAGTTCAAAATAAAACACAATTATTTATAGTTTTAGTGATTAACTACAGCAATAATGCTTACGTTGCGGCACTTACTCAGTCGTCAATTACAAACAAAACATGTGTGCGGAATTCTACATGTTCCGTAAGTTTCACAATATCGTTTAAGTACATTATTGTAATTTAGGGGCATAGTTTTGTATATAATTCAGATCGGTAAAAATCTTATCTTCCCCGTACACCTATAAATTCTTCGTTTTGTCAATTTTGGACATTTGTACTTACCTATCTGCAAGTTTGGGCAAATATGCGATATAGCCCGAACGGATTTCTTCAAATTTACTTACTGAAATCAGTTTCTATAGCATTGTCGAAGTTCTTCGACGTATTTTCTTTCGCGGCAACTGAAAACTTCACCATAGAATGCTGCAGAACAAGAAATAATCACTTTTTATGTAAGGAACCTGCATTTTCTGTAAAGCGACAACATTTTGCCGTTGTTTCCATTATGTACCTGCAGATGGCGCGAGCGTCGAAAGTCACACGGTTTCGGCAGTGTTTCCAAACGTGCCTTTTTTTTACGAGAATTTTTTTTCTTTTAACTATGCTTACGTAACCTAACCTAACCTTGCCGGAAATGGTTTTTGGGGCTATCGTGAATGGTTTTTGGGGCTATCCATCAATGGTTTGTGGGGCTATCGTGAATGGTTTGTTGGGGCTATCCGTCAATGGTTTGTGATGACATAATAAACACGAAAGTAGGTATTTTTCGGTTAAGAAGGTTGAAACACCTCATACCCACCCCAAATCGACAAAACACAAGCACGACGTGCGATGATCCATGACGAGTGCATGCCATATTGTCTGTTACCCAAGCAGAACAAGGAAGACAAATAATGACTTAATATGAAAAGTTGATACTATTTTATGGAAAAAGGCACCTCAAAGAATCTTCCGCAATGCAGAATAGGCAAGTATAAATGCTAAAATGAATGAAATAAACGAGTGAGAGGTGTTCGGGCTATATCGCATAATTACCTCTACATGTTCCGTAAGTTTCACAATATCGTTTCAGTACGTTATTGTAATTTAGGGGAATAGTTCTGTATATAATTCAGATCGGTAAAAATCTGATATTCCCTGGACACCTATAAATTCTTCGTTTTGTCAATTTTTGACATTTGTACTTACCTATCTGCAAGTTTTATCTATTATATTAAACAAACGAACTGTGTTATAATTTTCTGATGCTACAGAATAACCGCATTATGTTCTTAGACGGGAGAGTAGCATACACTGAACCTCGCCTTCTGAATAAAGATATTATTATTATTACTTTGTTTGGTACTACTTTACTATAGGGGTGACACTATAAATAATTTATTTCACACTTTTTACATTGTTAACGTAGTATTCTGGAATGCGGAACATTTCTTTAGGTGAAATAATGAATTTCTAACAAAAATAATGTCTATTTCTTACATTTACGAGTACTTACTGTTTCTCATTATTTCGATTCTGTAACATACATTATGACGATAGCATACTGGTTCATCACGCATTGTGATAGTGTTTTGTCGATTTATGCAGTGTTGCAACCTTGTTCACCGGAAAATACCTACTTTCGTGCCCGGATTTGAAATTATGCTACTACCTTGCAAACCATTGATGTTAGCCCCACAAACCATTTCCCGTATGGTTAGGTTAGGCAAGAATAGTTAAAAAAAAAAATTAAAAATACTCGACACAACTAGATATTGTTGTAAGGTTTTTCAAAAAATTGTGCACACTATGCATTTAAAACCCTTGAATAAAACAAAATGTTCGCATGAAACATTGTCCATCCCTGATTTTTCAATACGTTTACATGTTTTGCAGAGCGATGGGTATGCAGAAGTAGTTGTCAGTAGAGGGCAGAAATTCACTTCCATAGGCCTTTTGTTTATTCTCTGAAATTTCATGTAAGAGTCACACCACTCCACATCAAGTCAACACACTGTTTCAGATTGATCTTGGTCATGGTTCTGCCTGTGTAATGATTTTTTTTAAGTTGAAGAATGCATCTAGAATAATGAAAATGAATGTGGAATAACTTTAAGGCTCAGGTTCCTATTGTGAAGTTCTGATATCCTCATGATGTGGAACCTCCCTGATTGTGTAACGGTAATGGTGTCGCCTTGTAAGCAAAGGTGTGCTGGAGGCTCTTAGTAGTTCGGATTCAAATTTGAACTAGTTGAGTCCTGGTTAGTCTGTCTGAGCATAAAGTGGACTTCAAACAAACTTTGTCAACATGACACACAGGTTTTGTACATATTCTATACATATTGAGGTATGACTGAAGATGACTGGACCCCTCTCCAATTTTCTTCATATTTGGCATACTTACTAATTGAGGCCTGCTAATGACGAATCTGAAGTTAAAATTTGTCGGAAACGTCTAGAAATTACAAAATAATAGCGAACCATTAACGCTAGCCCCACGAACCATTGGCGCTAGCCCCATGAACCATTGATGTGTGGTTAGGTTAGTTTCTGTTAGGTTAGGCAAACAGTTAAAATTTCGTGTCGTGGTAGTATCAGGATCTAGAAATTTCAAAATAATTGCGAACCATTGATGCTAGCCCCACAAACCATTGACGTGTGGTTAGGTTAGGCAAACATAGTTAAAATTTGGTGTCATGGTTGTATCAGGAATATATATATTTGCTTGTAAAACAAAAAAAAAAATGTGAAAATCGATAGTTTCCATTCTGAAAACTAACGCCTTATTTTAGCTTATTTTGCAATTTCTAGATGTTTCCGACAACTTTTAACTTCAGATTCGTGATTAGGAGTCCTCAATTAGTGAGTATGCCAAATATGAAGAAAACCGGAGAGGGGGTCCGGTCATCTTCAGTCGTTCCCATATTGATAAGTATATACTGAACAAGTTTTCCAATTATTTACTTCATCTTTGTGCAGAATGATTTTTCCTCTCATTCGTACCTTCTGTGCATAAGTTAAATGGGTCATGTTTGGTGCTGTTAGTATTATAGAATCATGGAACTATATGGTTCGAGCAGTACTACCAGGTGTGCCGGTTAATAATTCCTAATTGATCTAAAAGAAAACAAGTGTATCTGGGGAGAAAGGTAACAAATGCTTTATTCAAAGTATTCACCATCACTAGCTATATATTGTGCCCATCTGTCCATCAAATTGTGGATGCCATTCCAGAAAAATCGTTCACATTTTGAGGTGATCTAGTCAGCAAGCCATTCGTAATTCTTGAAGTGTTGCTGGGAAAGTGAGTGAGACATCGATGAAAACAAGTGGTAGTCCGAAGGGGCTAAGTCTGGTGAGTATGGCGGGTGGGTCAAGAATTCCCAGCCAAGTGCAGAAATGGTGTTTCTGACACCTTTCGCTGTGTGTGATGAGGCGTTGTCGTGCTGCAAAATCACTTTTCCGTGTTTTGTTGCCCAATCTGGGTGCTTTTTGATCAATGCATGGTTCAAATTGATGAGTTGTTGACAGTAGCGAACGGCATTCACCGTTTCACCTGGTTTCAGAAGCTCATGGTACACCACACCCTTCTGATCCCACCAAATGCACAGCATTGTCTTCCTTCCGAAGCGATTTGGTTTTGCGGTCGATGTTGAAGGTTGTCCTGGGTCAACCCATGACTTTTTGCATTTTGGGTTCTCGAAGTAGATCCATTTTTCATCCCCAGTCACTATCCCATGCAAGAAAGACTTTCTTTCATGCCGAGAAAGCAACACTTCACACACCGTTTTTCCATTTGTCTATCATTTAGATGATGTGGGACCCATTTTCCTGCCTTCTGGATCTTTCCCATGGCATGAAGACAATCAGATATGGTTTGGCGACCAACATTTAACTTCTCTGCCAGTTGTTGTTGCGTTTGCGTATCGTCTTCATCCAACAGCACTTACAATTCGGCGTCTTGGAATTTTTTCGGCTGGCCCAGGCAATCTTTGTCTTTCAAGTCGAAATCACCACTTTTGAATCGTCAAAACCAATGCACACACGTGTCTTGCATTAGGACATTGTCACCGTACGTTTCCACAAGGATACGATGGCTTTCACTCGCGGTTTTCTTTTGATTGAACAAGAAAAGCAGGACGTGCTGCACATGCTCCTTTTTTGGTTTGAAAGTCAACATGTTTCCCACACAAACCCAATATCACGATCACTCGCACTCTGTTGCACATCCACGGTGTTTTGACAGGTACTGTCTTGGCAACACACTGACGTAACAGTTGAGACTGTGCACCAACCCTTGCTTCCAGCGACGAAATTAAGAATTATTAACCGGCACACCTGGTGTTTACATATTATGATTCAGGTAAAATGCACAAAATAGTTTGCATTTCAGACTTATTTTCATAAATGTTTTCAGTATTACAAATATGTTTGTGTACTCCTGTGTATCGTGATATTATCAGTATTATAATCAGACCTTGGGTCAAACTTGTATTTTGGTAAAACATAAATCAACACTATAGTCCTGTTCTTTCTCTAGGGTTGCACAGCAAAGGAGTAGATTTCATTTTGCCCATATTCCTATTGTAAATTCCAATATCACCATGATACACATGTATATTCCTTGTGAATCAAATTTTATGCATGTTTGTGAGGATATACTGAGGAGGTTTACTAATTCTTGCTGCATTTTTTGTGCAGAACTTTTTTTTTTAACCCCTTGTAAATCTTTATATGAGTAGGTGGTACTATTATAGTATGGGTGAGACACCTATAAATCATATATTTCACACTTTTTTACATTGCTAACATACTATTTTGGAATGCGGAACATTTCTTAAGGTGAAATAATGCATTTCTAACTAAGATAATGTCTATTTCTTACATTAAGGAGTACTTGTTATTTCGATTCTGTAACACATTATGGCGGGCGATAGTGTACTGGTTCAGCACACACGTTGTGCGAGTGTTTGTCGATTTATGCAGTGTTCCAACCTCGTTCACTGGAAAATACATACTTTCGTGCCCGGATTTGAAATTATGCTAATATGTCGCAAACCATTGACGTTTGCCTCACAAACCATCGACGTTAGCCCCAAAAACCACTTTCCGTAAGGTTAGGTTAAGTTAGGTTAGGTAAGCATAGTTGAAAAAATAATTAAAAATACTCGACACGTCATGTTCTAGTGAAAACACGGCGAGTTTGAAACACTGACTATGGGGTTACATCATCTTAACACACGGAGCATTGTGCTCTCGTGCAGAAAGCAAATGGCGGTAGCAGAAACAGCGTGTGGGACAGATATTTTCGCAGAAAACAACATGTATTCGCATTAAAATGGATCAAAACTACATTCACGAACTTCCACAACGCTACAGAAAATGATTTCCGTAAGTTCTTTCTCCAGTATCAGTCTCCCCTATACTATAATGTTACCTGAGTAGGTTAGGCAGGTCAGGATTTGGTGCTTGTAACATGATAGGGCCACCAAAGTAGCATAATTTGAGTATTGCACTTGACATAAGATCCAACACTGACCAGATTTTGTATTCACACATTCTCTCAACCTTTGTTTTCTGACCATGGTGAAATTTATGACCTGTTCATAATAATGCTAGGCATGTGCAATGTATGTGGGCAACTAACATATACACTGATGAATGTTACAGAAACAAAACAATTTCCTTTATGGTTCTTGTGTAGCTACTTCGGTAATTATGCGGTATCGCCCGAACCTCTCACCCGTTTATTTCGTTAATTTTAGCATTGATACTTACCTATTCTGCAGTGTGGAAGATTCTTTAAGGTGAAGTTATGCCTTTTTCCATAAAATGGTGTCAACTTTTCATACTAGGAGTCATTATTTGTCTTCCTTGTTTCGCTTGTGTAGCAGACAATGTGGCGTGCACTCATCAAGGATCATCACGTGTTGTGCTTGTGTTTTGTCGATTTGCAGGACTTGACTAGCATTGTCGATGATCAGTGGTTATGCAGTGTTGCAACCTTCTTCATAAAAAAATGCCGACTTTCGTGTTACTGATTTTGTATTTTTTTTTCAGGTTCAAAAACCCTACAAACCATGCAAGGATAGCCCAACGAACCATTCATAAATAGCCCCACAAACCATGCAAGGTTATGTTAGGTTCCGTTAGGTTAGGCAAACATAGTTAAAATTGTTATGTTCTTGGAAAACAATGGTGTGGTTAGAAACAATGACCGGGGGTTACATCATCGAACGCACACAACATTTGATTCACGTAGTGGAAGGACATAGAGGCAACAGCTTTCGTGTATTGGAGAGACATTAATCTTCAAAAATACATGATTTACTGGCAAAATAAATTAAGCGATGGGAAAAAACACTTCCACAACCTTTCAAAAGTGTACGGAAAGTCAGTTCGGTAAGTACTTTCTCCTGTAAAAATGAAGAAATCCATTTGGGCGATACTGCATATTTACCGCTACTTCTCCTAGCATGCAAGTTGGTGAACAAAAATAATATAAAAATTCGGTAACATTATAGTATAGGGGTGAGGGATTTCTTCAAATTTACAGGAGAAAGTACTTACGGAAATCATTTTCTGTAGCGTTGTGGAAGTTCGTGAATGTAGTTTTGATCCATTTTAATGTGAATGCATGTTGTTTTCTGTGAAAATCTCTGTCCGACATGCTGTTTCTGCTGCCGCCATTTGCTTTCTGCATGAGAGCACAATGTTCCGTGTGTTAAGATGACGTAACTCCATAGTCAGTGTTTCAAATTCACCGTGTTTTCACTAGAACATGACGTGTCGAGTATTTTTTTTTTTTTTTTACTATGCTTGCCTAACCTAACTTAACCTAACCTTACAGAAAATGGTTTTTGGGGCTAACGTGAATGTTTTGTGAGGCTAACGTCAATGGTTTGCGAGGTATTAGCATAATTTCAAATCCGGGCACGAAAGTAGGTATTTTCCAGTGAACGAGGTTGCAACACTGCGTAAATCGACAAAACACTCGCACAACCAGTACGCTATCGCCTGCCATAATGTGTTACAGAATGGAAATAACAAGTAACAGTAAGTACTTGTAAATGTAAGAAATAGACATTATCTTAGTTAGAAATGCATTATTTCACCTTAGGAAATGTTCCGCATTCCAAAATAGTACGTTAGCAATGTAAAAAAAATGTGAAATATATGATTTATAGGTGTCACCCCCATACTATAATAGTACCAAAAATTCTTCACATAATTGCTCACATGTTGCATATATGCATTCTTAAATTCTTCTGTACAACTTGCAAAAATCATTATGTAGCATTGAATGATGCTATAAAATTTTCCTGGATTTTACATTTTTTCACCTTGGTCCTCTGAAGTATGTAAAATGGAGGTTCCATCGTACAGTCAGTACCATGATCCTTCATTTATAAGCACTGTGTATATTTCTCTCCTGGATACTATAATTGTTACTCATATTACTTGCAGGTCTGAACGGTATAGCACATATGCCCCACACTTTGTTGAGCCTGTTTTCAGGAAGGAAGAACAAGAACAGCTGATGGAGATGGGAGAATTCCAGAAATTCACTCATTATCCAGTGAAGGCTGCAAGAAACGACGAAACATGCTCAGTATATCATGATGAAATGCTCAGGTATTTTATAGGTTTTTGGGATTTCTGCCTCATTGAATGATGCATTACGCACATTTTCTTTTTATTTATTCAAAACTAAAGTTACATCTGGGTAACTTTCAACTGTTACCACCATTTTTCTAATGTATTTGCTGTTACAGAAGGATTTTTTTTTGTTCTAAGAATGTAGTGGATATTTTCCCTTGAAGTGCACTATAAATGCTAACCAATGCCCCCTATACGCTTTCATGGCATGGTGCAAAGCACAGGGGAGCACTTTACTTCTTTTTTTTTAATTCTGACCAAGGCAGTATTTATTGTAATAACACACTATAAACTAGGGCTGAGCTGATACCGATACAGATACTTGAAAATTGCAATAATTAATCAATCTACAAAGAAATTTGCTTTAGAATATTCCATAATTAAATCATAATATTAAAATATATGTGTAATCACAAAATACAGTTTTTCATGCAAAATTGTTACAAAATAAGAATAAAGTTCGAATTTTGCATAATTTCCAAGATAAGTAGGCTCTGCAGAAGAGTTGCGCAGCATTTTTGCGGACCCTGTGAAAGACCAATATCTATGAAAAGTGTCAGTTGGTATTGGTAGATGAATTCCAACCGATACCACTGGTATTGGCTCATTGGTATCAGCTCAGCCCTACTATAAACATAACCTTTACACCCTTTAACAGGGTCATCTTCAGACAAAGATTCAAACTATAATGAAACCGAGATCCAACCAGAAGATTAATGCACACACTAATCTGAGATGTTTCCTATCATAAATTCCTAAGTGTGTTGTCTCCTGACAGGTACCTGGCACCATACCCTTATCAATTCCTCCACATCTGAATGTGGACAGATTCCTTATCTCCTGGTCTTCTTCCCTTTCTCTGTTTTTTCCTTCTTTCCACTCTTCTTCCATTGTTCGTTGATCTCAAGCCTCCATTCCAGTTTATTCCTTTATATAACATTATAACTAGGGCCCGGAACTTTATGTCCTATAAAACTGTAAAATATGTATGTAATTATGTCATAAAAATTTAAAAATATGTCAGAAAAAAGGTAGAAATATTCCCAGTAAAACAAAAAATATGCACAACAGTACTTTCGAATTTCTCATAATACGGGATTCAGTATCTTCCAGGGAAGATCGACTAGGGTGGGGTGGAGTATTAAATGAAGTCAGAATCCCGCACAACAATGAGGAACATTTTCCCTCAATAATGTTTGCATGGCTATATAATTATCGGCGGGATAAAAAATGGGGGATATTATTCTTCTATTTTTAGTTTGTAAGAAAAGACTGCATCTGCTTTTAAATTCTTCGTTCGTAATTTCCTTATCCTGGCATCGATAATATGAACTATCAGTTGCACTAAATTTACGAAGAAAAATTATAAAATAGAAATATGTCTTATTACGAGAAAATTGAAGAAATATGTTGTAAAAATGCGAAATAATAGAAATATGTCTTATTACAAGAAAATTGAAGAAATATGTTGTAAAAACGTGAAATTGGTAAAATATGTCAAAATATGCTTTATCGAGTTGGTCTATTTTGGCTGATTTTCATCAGATATGTAAAGATCTCACTCCAGTACAAGATCCGATCCCCCCCCCCAAAAATATGTTATAACATAAAGTCCCGGGCCCTAATTATAATGTTCAATCAAACAACATTGTAGTGTGACAATAATCGTAGAAACATAAAATGTCAGCCTAGGTAGTTTAAGCCTATAATCATCTGTTGCATTTTCAGATATGACTGTGTATTGGTAAGCATTTCCACATATGACTATGTTCACTTAATTTTCAATTACTTCACTGTCCATATTTGAGGGCCCGCTACCATAGACAAATGACGGAAATACGTGTATTAATAGGGTTCGAGTATATTACACTCATTCAAGTGTTTTTTCGCTCGAGCGGAAGACCTACAAAATTGATGAGTCATCCATGTTATTCATTGAAATTTACTTGTAAGGGCCAACTTTCCATCCCAGCCGAAAATTGCTTGCATCTGCACAGTCTTGGGCTATGTATGCAAGATCTTTCAAGTTCTAGCCACCAATAACCAATTTTTTTGAACAAAGTACAAGAAACATGTGTCTGTGAGAAATCAAGATAGAAACTCACATTTGAAAGCAGTGACTGCTGTTTGAACAGAATATGATATTTCATGGTTGGGTGTGGTAATGTTTCATATTTCTGCATTGCTGTTTGTGTTGTCTGAATAATTTCAACAGACTGTTGCCTTCATTAACGCAGATTGCATCATCTATGAAGAAGATGCCTAGCATTTGTTTAGAACTTTACAAAACTTTAGCTGCACAGAACAAAAGATGTTCTTATGCAAGCAGTGTTAGTTCTGGTGGGTTTTTTTATGATGTGCATGAATAATGTGAATGCTCTTAACATTGCATTTGAATTTCGAGTTTTTCGGAATTTTCATGTTACCTAATCACTGTTAGCACACAAGTTGCAATACTCTTCTTTCAGCTACCACTATGATTTTCTACCACTTTCTAAATTACATGATTGAAACACCACTGTTGAAACCATTAAGGTACATATTGTAATTTGTGTATCAATGAAGTTAGCATTCCAATGCTTTGTTAATAATATTTTTTCTCTCCATTACTTTATATAGGAAGTTTACAAATCACATCATGAAGAAGGGCAACAAAGAACTTGCAAGGGATTTACTGGACAGGGTAATTTACATTCTTTGTATCTAGTGATCACATTTTTTGCTTTATATACTGATGAAGGAATTGGGAGCATAAAGTTAGAAACATTAATTTGCCTCAAACATCGCTCTGAAGCTCGCAAGTTGAACGCTCATTCACCCCACATTCCACCGGATGCAGAGCCGAGCAACAAGAACTTTCCACTTGGCTCTGCACAGTCAGCAAGGCAACGGCCCTCGCCAGCGGTGAGTGCATCTCCACTGTAAATTTCCATCTGCATCCAGGGATACCCCAGGTGCACAGTGGAGGTGCAAAGTCCACCAACCTATGACTCAAATCCAATGTATAAAACCCCTGGAGACGGTAAATCGATCTCTCACTTCGCTCCAATATCACCACCAAACTGAGCGACGAGAAGAGGACGACGGCCTGCTGAGAGATCGCGACACTACGAGGCGGCAACAAGCGAGAAGTTCATAAGCAGTCCGGATTAAGCCAGCCGAAGAATCTGCAGTTCATTTACAATCAAGTCGCCGAATTGCCTGCCGTCTCTTATCGTCATCTTCGATCTCTCAAGCGGGCACCTGTTACCGTCGCCGACGCCAGAAGCCGAGGGCCAGATCTACAGCAAGGGGTGAGTAGCGTTCAACATCACAGGCTCCCAATAATCCTTCATCAGCTTCCTTAAGGGTAGAGGTGGTTAGCCAAGTCAAACTTAAGACCTATCGTATTTATCTGAGCTACGTCCCGGCGTGACTCGATCCCGTACCTTACCTGACATCACGCTACATGGTGGAGGTGCGGGGCAATTAATAGTGGAGGCTAAGGAGAGAATCTGGTCAAGAGAACGGTCTAGCTCTTCGTGAAGAATAATTGGATTTGTTCATGCGAATTTAGGGAGGGGGAATTTTTATGCACTTATTCACAAGAAATGAAAGATAGTGAGCGGAAGAGAAAATTTAAAAGTGGGGGTTTTATAATACGAAGTGTATTATCGAAAAAGAAGAATTTCTAGGGTTGCTGCTGTGTGCGGCGGGGATTTTAAATTATGGGGTTTTAAGTGACGTAAAAAAAAAAATTGCAAATGCACGGAGTGGAGCCGGATTACCCGACGTCACGCTACAATACATACTCTCCTACTGCATTTTGTAGTGTTTTATGTTAGTTGTAGCAACGAGATTAAGAAACAGACATGCTGGAAGATTCATGTTCTAGCTTGGACTCAAACCCAAAAATCTCCTAAGGTGCAATCGTGAGTCAAACACCCAGTATTCTTGAATACCAAAACGACTTGGAATCACATGATACACAAAGATAGATACATATTTAAAAAAAAGTAAAGTGCTCCCCTGTGCATAGCACCATGCCATGAAGGCGTATAGGGGGTGTGGGAGTAACGCCCCACAATTTCTTGATCCGGTCGTGAGTGGGGGTGATGTGATCAGCATCACGCTCCTGACTGCCTTTACCCCCCAGGGTTTCCCCCAGGTACCCATGTTATTCGACGCTGGGTGGGTGCCGGGGCCGCTTCCATCGTTAGAAAAGTTCCCGGATTTGAACTGGCTGGTGATCAAACCCGGGACCTTTAACATGGTAGTCAGACGTATTACTGACTGAGCCACCGTGGCCTATTTCATGATAACTGAATTTTATAATTTGATATCTCATATCAAATTATAGTTACAGATGTAAAATAAAAAATTGATACATTACCATGTATTATTGATGTAATTTTTTGTGCATTTTATATTAGGGTGTATATCTTAATTTATATCTGGATAATTCAGGTGCCTTTATTGTTAGAGGAGTGGGTTTAATTATTTCAATCCTTAACTAGATATGGGAAAATCGGTCATGTAAGTAGGTACATGTGATTTGGTTTATTTTACTTTTCTTTTCTTCCCCTTTTGGCTTATTGCAAAAGACGAGGCTGCGTTATGAATACTATGAAATGGATGAATGGATATACACAAAGAACATCCGATGCACAGCCTGGGATTTAAATCTGGTACCCCTAGCTTCATAGAATGCTGTGCTAACCACTCTGCCCCAAGGGTCAGCAGGCATAGTTAAATGTATGCATGGTGTTTGGCGTCTTACTGCATTAACTTTTTAACATGTAACATAATCGCAATGATGATGATGATTCTATAAAGTTAGTGAAGTGGCACTCGCAAAGAAACACCCATGCACAGACTGAGAGTTGACCCTGTGGCATTGTTCTCTGTCTGTGCAGACATGTAATTCTCCTGACAGTTCATTTTTGTGAGCACCACGCTCGCACGTATACCAACTGTGTAACCATTTCTTTTTTACACATTTCAATTCTGTGTGCACTGAATTCGTGTTGTATCACTGTTTTCTGCTTTAATTCTTTGGTAATTATTTTATTTGACTTAATTCACCTATTACTGTCATTATTTCTGGCTAAATGAACAACGGCAGTTAGGAGCATTGCTTGCTGAACCGAGTGATGACAAAAAGAGAAGCCAGGGCAGGGTGTTTGATGCTCAGGGCACAGATAATAATGTTGTTAATGAGTGATTGAAAAGCGAAAATGATAGCAACACGGATCATACTCCTTGTGAAGATGAGCCTATTTTTACGTGTTTTTTTCCCTCAATATATTGGGCAGGATGCAGCTATGAAGTAGAATGTACATGTCTTTTGTCAACATGTAATTAATTATTGAATTTATTACTAATGTTGTGCAAATTAGTTAACTCAAAAGTAAATTCCAAATAAATTTTTTTTTTTTGTGTTGTCAATGATAATTTGTCTCTCACATTAGATAATCAGTAATATTGCAATACAAGAATATCATTTTGTTGTTATGTAATAAATAAGATAAATTTTAACATGTAAGTGATGTATGTTAGGCAATATATATATTTATAAACTATTTTTAATGTGATAAATGTAAAACTATATTAAAAGAATACCAAAAAACAATGAAATTCATAAGCGAGTGCCACACTCACACATACCAACCATGTTACTCTCAAACACGTATAGCCTACCAACGGAGGGTTAAAATTAGGTTTGAAGACCAGCAATTCTCTTTGCTTCCTGTGTATTGATCAGTATCTGTTCTTTTTACAGACATTTGAAACTATTAAAAGAATCCAGCTGGAAAAGTTCCATAAGGCCAAACCAGAAGAAAAGGAGAACATAGAAATCAATCCTCACTTGATATTCGAGAAAGCAGTTACTAATTGCAAACCCATTCTTCAGCTGACCGCCATTAAGAGAGGAGGTGTCACATATCAGGTAAGCTTGATCAGGATTGATTCTTCAACTAAAGTACTCTTTGATTTCATATCTAAGGTTAAAATCAGATGCAACATGGAATTTAAAATGAGAGTAGTCAGAATCAGTCCATATATTTATATGGGAGCACAAATACGTAATACATTTGAATGGACACAACTTATGTGCTGCCACCTACAGTTTAAGAAGTAATCTCCACTCCACGTAGTCTCTACAACAGAAAATTTCATTCCATAAGATTCATTTGATACAGCTACACTCAACAAACTCTCTGCTGATTGGGTGATGCTATCAAGTCTCCAACTGTCAACCGGCCACAAGGTAGTGGAATGCGTAAGTATTACCAGACAAATCAGAATAATTATATTTTTCCTTTTTCTTACAGGTGCCAATTCCAGTTGCAGACCGAAGATCGACGTACCTTTCCATGAAATGGCTAATAGAGGCAGGCCAAGATAAGGACATGAAGATTCATTTTCCAGACCAGCTGGCAAAGGAGCTGATAGATGCAGCAAAAAAGCAGGTACAGATGAGAGAAGGGTGCTGTACAAGACTAGCCAAGATTCACTGCGTGTGGAGCAGGCCTGCTCATGGCATTGTCTTTCAATATAATATAAAGTGTGTGCAGTATGTACCATTTTTCTCTCTTTGGCACTATGCCTGGAGGTTCACCGGGAGAAGTCAACTAATATTGCTTGGTCCACCCATACAGATTTCTCGTAGTGAATGAATTTGATGGATGAAAGTAAGTCATAATTCTACATGTATAGTTCCCTGTGCACATTGTGCTGTGCCATGAAGGTACATTGGAGTGCAGAGGGTGATCAGCACCATGCGCCGGCTGCATCTATCCTCAGGGACAAGGCTGGAAAAATGCTAATCTTAGGTCACCTTCGTCACAAATTGAACCTGGGTCTCCCACATGACAGACACCCTAGGGGCAGCCTGCACCATGGCTTCTACGTGAAATACTTTTCAATTTCACCACTCCACCTTTTTGTATCCTGTTAGTACAGTAGACTCGCGATTATCCGAGCTAATTGGGACCGAGATTATCTCGGATACGGAAAAACTCGGATAATACGGAGGTAATGTGCTAATAGGTCGTAAATGACAAAACAACACTTAAAACTGTATAGTAATTATTTATTACTAGTACAACATAAATGAGAAGATTACTTTTTCCGCTTAGAATAGGCCTACACAGACTTAAACACCACCGGATACACCGACAGTGTAACAAACACGTGCAGCGCAGACGGTGACTTGACTCCATAAAGAAACAGGGGTTGCGTTATGAAGCACGATGTTTTGCAACCACTCCTCGGTTCACCCAGAGCCTCGGTTAATCGCGAGTCTACTGTATGTTAATAACTAAAACAGTTCCATTCCTTGTTCATGTTTTTCTCGGGATCACTTACAAATTCAATCTTAATGGTCCCAACATAGCAAAATGAAATAAAATGTTCCCCATTTTACATTTACTCAAAAGTTTTTTTGAAAAAACATAGAATTAAGGTTCCACTGTATACATGAGGCATTACTAAACGTTAAACTATGCACTTTAAAAAGGTTTTTAATTTTATTTTATTTTCTGGCAGGGCCGAGTAGTGAAAAGGAAACAAGATTTACACAAACAGTGTGAAGCTAACAGGGCATATGCTCACTACAGATGGAGCTGAAGGACCTTCTTGGTCATAGACATTTGTAAATAATTTACCACGTGCAAGTGTAGTGGTAAATATCAAGCAGCAGGAAATACATTCTCCAGAAATGAATGTGAAGCTTGTGGGATAATAAAAAACAGTAAAGAACCACGACTCCAGTTTTCTTGAGTAAAAGTGTCTTCATGGAGATCTTCATAATGTACTTATTGTGCCCACATGCTTGTTGAAGATAATGTAATAGTTTAGACACTGTGTGACAAGTAAAATGTTTAAAAAAAAAACTACTAGATTGCTTGTTGTTATTATTTCTTGTCCACATCATAGACAATAGCATTGAAATTGCAGCACATCACTAAGAGTGGATGAATTATAGTTTTTTCGTGGGTTATTGCAATGTAAAAATTGAGAAAGCAAATGCATTTTTCTACACAGTGTGTCAGATTACATTAACTATCATGTGTTTTGAGTAAGAATTTATTATTTGAAATTTTGTTTGTTGGGTTTTTGTAAATTTTGTAATTTCTTTTACATCAACTTGTGACCTACGAGGCGTGTCAAGCCATCTTAAAAAATAAAAGGTGTAGCAATGCTGTAGAGAGAATGACCACCCATGTTTTTTTTTGTTTTTTTGATGGATCCCCATTTCATGTAGCTCATTGTCTTTGTGATGATAAATCAACAGTGAAGTTCTGAATCCATGTAGGGATTCGAAGCCCATGACTCCTTGCACCAAAGGGAAGAAAGTTAAGTTACGAACCTTTTACCATGTGAACAACAGACCGGGGAGAAGCAATGTACGCTACTGAGAAAACAGCCCAGTGCACCTGATATTTACAGATTGTCTGTCATTTCAGTTTTGAAGGTTGCATTTATTTCCGATGGTTGGTTTACAAGCAACACATGCTGTCTGTTGCTTTAATCTGAAAGCTTCCTTAGGCTATGCAGGAACTTGTCAAGTCTGCAACCTGATAGATAAAGGCTGCAGTCCGTACACACATTGGAGAGCACCACGTGCAGATCACCAAAAACCAAGTCCCGTATCTCCATTCATTTTCAAGCGAGTTACGCACAGCAGATGTGGGTTGAGTAGGTGTTTACAAATATACACAACTATGAATGAGTAATTATGTCGTTTATGTCAGAAATTACTAAATTGAAAAGTATGTGAGGGAGGAGTTTATTTATGTGAAAAAGGAGCACACACTCTCCACTAGTGGAAACATGATCATAAGCACTTATGTATCCGAAATTTTAATTTCAATTAATCAGCTGTGGAAAAATGTGAAAGGAAGTTGCAGTGTATGTATTATTTGAACAATGCAGATGTGTATTTGTGGAATTTAAGTGTTACACACATTGTACTTCAAGGAAGAGAGGGTAGTATTTGAATGCCTTCCAAAAACATACCTTTACATCTAGTTTTCTCAGTCAATACTCTACAAAATGTGATTTTCAGGTACATATCGCCAGCTGAATAGTGTGTTGTCCTATGTCCATCTGCACTCTTGAGGAAAGCGGATTGAAGTTGAATTTCTATGGATTTCGAATACATTACACAATTTGCGCAAACATTTTATTAATGTTTATAATTCACACCACTTTACAGCCAGATACGTCGCTTTAGAATATGCTGCAATAATATGTACGGAACATGATAGTGTCATCAAGTCGCATCTGACAAAAATTGGAGATACAATAAAACATATTCAGCCGGCGATATAAAGAAATAGAGAGAGACAAAATAAATACTCAATTAAAAGGAGAGTTCCATTTTTCCTTTTGTTTATAACCTATGTAATTTTCAATCTACTATCCTCAGATTCAATAACTTGCTGGCATTCCTACAGAAACTACAGTGTTAATGTAACTCACCAAGAGTATTGGAAAATGCTTTGTAGTCCAGTATCTTACCAAATCTCAAGGTATATCTAAACTTTTCTTTAGTCGAGTATCTCCTGAAATACAAATACACATCGTACGGATCACTTTCTGACTCTGAAATTGGCATCACGTCGCTTACGGGCATTACGACATCTTTCCTTTTCCCCCAGTACGTCAAGTAAGCCACTTTCACCGTACTTTTATCCTCACTCAGATACATGATTCCAACCAAATTGTGGAGCAGCAGTCCCAAAGCATGAAGTGAGGCGCAAGTAATAACACTACATGCGCTAACTACAATGAGACTTGTTGCTGAAACCAGGTCAACTAAATGCAGGACCACCGCGGGAGGCACTAAAACAACGGTGGCCATCGTTTTGTAATACTTAAAACGCTGGAACATTTTAGCCTGGTGGATATATGTGAACCTGTACATCGTTGTGTAGTTTGTTGTAGGTACATCCGAGAGCATTCTTAATGGTACGAAACTAGTTCTGTGGTTTGGATAGTTTTCATTTTGTGTCCATGGTACAAAGGCTCTGCTGTGAAGTGATAGAGGTCTTCTGATGGTCTGGCAAAAATAATGATGCACACTTCTTGCTAGAAATCCCATGGCAGAAGACCTGTTGCTCAAACTCGAGATTCCTGCAAAGAAAACATAATATTGTGTGAACATTTACATAATAATAAAGCAGATTGCACATTTTGTGTTAATAAGTGGAGCCCTGAGCAGCTTGTGCTCTTTTAGTTTTGTTTTGAGCTGTCTGTACTACCAGTATGTTCGCAGGCATCGAACTGAGTAAAGCAGAATGGAATAGTCACATTCATTACACTTTTCAACTTTCATATCTGCCCCTCTGGCTGGACACAAGTAACTGAAAGTATGGTTTTGCTGATATTCTCCATGTAATTGCAAGTTGATGGATTTGCCAATTACTGGTCCTGAATAGCTTGATGCGGTGCTACCAATGCAATGCAAGTTCATGTCTTTTCTCCCTTGAATTTTAGTTTTTATAGCACAGAAACATGTATTTATGTAGCTATGTGCACAAGAATAATTTTTGTAATAGGTTATGTGGAACAGGATATTGGAACTTGGTAAAATTTTAGTATCCGCGAAACGTATTTCTTCAATTTTACAGGAGAAAGTACTTACAGAACTGACTTTCCATACACTTTTGAAAGGTCGTGGAAGTGTTTTTTCCCATTGCTTAATTTATTTCGCCGGTAAATCATGTATTTTTGATGATTAATGTCTCTCCAATACATGAAAGCTGTTGCATCTATGTCCTTCCACCACGTGAACCAAAGGTTGCGTGCGTTCGATGGTGTAACCCCCGGTCAGTGTTTCCAACCACACCATTGTTTTCCAACAACATGACAATTTTAACTGTTTGCCTAACCTAACCTTGCTGTGCATGGTTCATGGGGCTATTTATGAATGGTTTGTGGGGCTATGTGCATGGTTCGTGGGGTTTTCAAACCTGGAAAAAAACACAAAATCAGTAACACGAAAGTAGGTATTTTTCGATGTAGAAGGTTGCTAGTCAAGATTTCTCCACCATATTGCATGTAACACAAGCGAAAACGAACAAACAAGAATTACTCGATATGTCGAGATTATTTAAAAAGTAAAGAAAAAAAACGAAATGGCACCTTCAAGAATCCTTAGCAATGCAGAATATGTAAGTACTAATGTGAAAAAGAAGAAAATAAGGAATTTCAGACATTTCGCGGATAATAAACTCTTAATATTTGGAGAAATGTTGACACAAAAATGGAAGCTATCTCACGCCTAAGAATTACGGGTAACAGTTCGTTATATGAGAGACACTTTTCTTCAAATTTACAGGAGAAACTACTTACGGAAATCAGTTTCTGCAGCATTACCGAAGTTCTTCGAGGTATTTTCTTTCATCTTTCAATCTATTTCAGCCGGAAATCAATTCCCGTTGCTTCAATTTAAGCTAAAACGTAACCACGCCGTTTTTTAATTATGTTTGCCTAACCTAATCTTCTGTGAATGGTTTTTGGGGCTATTCGTGGATGGTTATATGATCCCAAATGGTTTTTGAGCCTATCCGTGAATGGTTTGTGAGGCTCGCACCATGACGTGCGTTCCCTCACTACGAGAAATGGCTTATTTTAGTGTAAAAAATGTTTCTAATCGTGTGAAAACCTTAAAGGCACCTTCAAATATGTTCCGCAATACACAATTGGTAAGTACGAACCATACGAAACAAAATATCCGATTTTAAAGTGTCTCCGATATAACGAACTGATACCGAATTACGAATAAGTTTCCTATCGTTTCGAAGAAACTAAGCATACATATGATGCGAAAAATCAAAATTACCAAAAGCATCATAGAACTCGCACCATACTGTTCAAGCTGTGGTTGAAGCGTCGTCTGCTGCTATACGCGAAACTGTATTGTTTAGTCACCCCACAGTAGAGTACATATTCTTTTTTTTCTTGGTAAATTGAGCTTGCATTCCTCGGAGTTGAACATAAAACACATTGCTTTTGAGTGCATAATAATTTGAAATGATAAAGATGAATAATCTAAGAACTTGTTTTGATAGAAGATCCTCTCGCGAACTGTGATCAATCGACTAATGTTAGTAAAGATAAACTACGAAAGGAGTCATGCAATTAGTCCTGCCCCGTAGATCAGCTTTCCTTCATATGTATACCTATTATTTTATTTATTCAAATTTCTTATATTAATATTTGTTCCAATTACCAATATTAGTGTCGGAAAAAAGCTTCTATCCGTCAGGCAATATTTATCTTGGTTCCAAACATATGACATGGGACAATTAGCAAGTCATTTTTTCTTCGTAATACCCGATGATTTCTGCTTGTCGTAAATGTGTATATAACAGAGTAGATACATTTTTTAAAAACCAGAAATAATTGTTGTATAAACCTTATGGTCCGATACAATGAAGTAGTTCGTTTGACATTGAGGTGAATGTTGACGTCCTGTAGTTAATTACAATGGATTTGAGAGAACAGGTTGCGAAAAAACTGAATGAAGAATTCGGACGTGATGTTAAAAATTTAAGTAAATGTCGGAAGATATGTGAAGACCTTCGAAGGGAAAAGGAATCCATCGAAAATAGGGTAAATGTTGTATAATATTTTATAAACATAAATGGCTTCGGTAATTATGCGATATCGCCCGAACACCTCTCACTCGTTTATTTTGTTAATTTTAGCATTAATACTTACCTATTCTGCAATTGGGAAGATTCTTTAAGGTGAAGTTATGCCTTTTTCCATTAAATAGTGTCAGCTTTTCATATTACGAGTCATTATTTTTCTTCCTTGTTCCGCTTGGGTAACGGACAATATGGCGTGCACTCGTCATGGATCATGACGCGTCGTGCTTGTGTTTTGTCGATTTCGAGTGGGTGTGCAGTGTTTCAACCTTCTTAACCAAAAAAATACCAACTTTCGTGTTCACTATGTCATCACAAACCATTGACGGATAGCCCCAAAAAAAAAACATTCACAATAGCCCCACAAACCATTGACGAATAGCCCCAAAAATTGTTCAGGATAGCCCCACGAACCATTGACGGATAGCCCCAAAAACCATTCACGATAGCCCCACGAACCATTGATGGATAGCCCCAAAAACCATTGACGGATAGCCCCAAGGACCATTCCGGCAAGGTTAGGTTAGGTAAGCTAGTTAAAAAAAAGGCATGTTTGGAAACACTGGCGAGACCACGTGACTTTTGACGCTCGCACCATCTGCAGGTACATAATGGAAACAATGGCATAATGTTGTCGCTTTACAGAAAATGCAAGTTCTTTACATAAAAAGTGATTATTTCTTGTTCTGCAGCATTCTATGGTGAAGTTTTCAGTTTCCGCGAAAGAAAATACCTCGAAGAACTTCGACAATGCTACAGAAACTGATTTCAGTAAGTAGTTTCTCCTGTAAATTTCAAGAAATCCGTTCGGGCAATATCGCATATTTACCATCTCTTCTTCAGGGAACAGATGATGCTTACCTAACATTCGCTAGGTTCAATGAAGTTTGTTGTAAATTGTAGGAATCAAAGGGGTGACGTTTTTCAGACACTGAAATGTCAATTTCTCTCTTTGCATATCACTCTGGAAAACATCTTACTGGAAATTAACGACCCTCTGCCGCGCGAACCTCCAAGTTGAGATGATCCTGTGTGTCATGCGCTACTCCTGTCGTTTTATGTCTATGTGCTGAGTGTCCTTACACGCCATGAAGTGTATTATTATTATTATTATTATTATTATTTTAGGAGGGTGTAATTACTGTCAACAAGATGGTTAGACTAGAAGATTGATCTATTTCCACCAACCCCTTTTTTCTGTTAAATAGTTATGCTCTTAAATTTCACACATTGTTTGTTTCTCTAACAATCACATAGGAGCATTACACGTTAAGGTTTAGATGTTTGTGAATGCATATGATTCGCACATTTCACCAATAAAAGTTACTACAACATATGCAGTCTATATGCTTTACAGACAAATAAAGTCAACAATTGCTACATTTTTAAAGCTTCACACATGTAATGTACTTAAGTCAACGTTTTTCATGCACTCAGACTGTGTCATTATACTTAATTTTTTCAAGTAGCTAGTTCATAATTCTATGAATATTTTAATCTAATCTCATGACTAGAATGTCAAATTTTGAATGTAAAATGTCACACTGGAATGTCCCAATAAAATACTTTTTCTATTCTATTCTATTTTATAATTGGAAAGAGCAGTAAACCTAACTACCTCATCAACAAACTATGGGCATTTCCAATGGTAACATTATAGTATAGGGGTGACGGATTTCTTCAAATTTACAGGAGAAAGTACTTACGGAAATCATTTTCTGTAGCATTGTGGAAGATCGTGAATGTAGTTTTGATCCATTTTAATGCAAATACATGTTGTTTTCTGCAAAAATCTCTGTCCGACACGCTGTTTCTGCTTCCGCCATTTGCTTTCTGCATGAGAGCACAATGTTCCGTGTGTTGGATGACGTTGCCCCATAGTCAGTGTTTCAAACTCGCCGTGTTTTCACTAGAACATGACGTGTCGAGTATTTTCAATTTTTTTATATATTTTTTAAACTATGCTTGCCTAAACTAACTTATCGTGGTACTTGTTTACTATCGTTCGAACAGATTTCATAATTTTTTACAGAAGAAACTACTTACCATAAAAAGTTCGTGTAGCATTGTCTAACATCTGGAAGGTTTTTTGTGTGATGTGGGAATGTTTTATAGCGGAAATTCAACCATTGACGCATAGCCCCACGAACCATTCATACATAGCCCCACGAACCATTTCCGGTAAGGTTAGGTTAGGTAGGGTCACGTATAGGTTACAATAGTTAAAAATTGGTTTAGAAAAAAATATGCATAGCCCCACACACCATTCTCGCATAGCCCCACAAACCATTTGTGGAAACGTACATTCTTCAGTTACAAAAACACTTTTTTTTTTTAAAAAAAAAAATTGCAATTACTTTGATAAAAAAAAACGTGAATACACGTTAAAGAATGTTCTGCGAAGCATAGGTAAGTACAAATGTCAAAAATTGACGAAACTCAGAAGTTATAGGTGTCCGAAGGATAGTCAACATTTACCAGTAGTTTTATGGGATGGTTATAATAAACAAGCGGTACCAGTTAGATATGCCGGAGACACATTTAACTCGTTTATTTTCAAATAAAATTCATTTCTACTTACCTCATTTGCATAGCGGAACATTTTTCAACTTTGGATCACTTTTTTTTTTCCATGAAAAAAGCATTATTTTTAACATTATAATTATTTATTGGTCGTTGCTAATTCGGCGGGCAAATCGTGACTCGCGTTGTCCATCGTCATCTGATATGCAGTATCGTCAGCTGATGTGCCGTATTTCCAAACTTATGAACCGATAAATGCCGCACAAACTATTTACAAAAGGTTTTTAAGCGAAAATTGATCCACAAACCAGTCACTGAAGGTTAGGTTAAGTTCAGTTAGGTTAGGCAAACATAGAAAATTGAATTGAAAAAACAAAACGCTCACACGTCATCTTGTAAAACTACCGCGTGATTGTTACACTAACACTTATTAACCGAAAAATGAATGTTATTAATCAACAAACCATTCACGGAAGGTTCAGTTAGGTTAGACAAACAGAAAATTAAATTGGAAAAAAAAAATCCTGCTCACACGTCATCTTGTAAAACTACTGTGTGGTTGCTACACTGACAGGGGGTTTGGTAATCGAACGCACGGAACATTTGATTCACGTAGCCGACGGTAATGGTGGCATGAATGTCGAAAAAACACTTTCCCCAGCTTCAGAAAGTCCACAAGAACTAAATTCCGTAAGTACTTTCTCGTCTTTTCTCCTGTAAATTTCAAGGAATGTGTTTCCGGTTTATCTAATCGTTACCTAAACAAGCAACTACAGCACAATGAATTAACGGTAACATTTGACTAAGTATCCAATGTTGGAATATTAACTGGTACAAAATAAGCAGTCTTTTGGAACATTTTTTTTCTTTTTCTGCCAGGTCTTCATTGTAATGCAGTGAATATTGAAGCCTTGCAATCAAAGTGTCCAGTTGGGGCACACAGGGGCTGGAATATCCCTTTAAACAGTAGGCTCAGTCCCGATTAACAAAACAAGCATAAACAGACTTGTAAAAAATTTGCCACGTTTTATTTCTAATTGTCGTTCTGGTTTAACGCAACTTGGAAATTTTTATAGTGATTTTTAAATACTTTAATCTCTTGTTTCTTATTTGTATATATATGTGATGTTTTATTCAGCTGTCTCTAGCAAGTTCGGTGGTTCCTTCAAAAGTGAGTGCAGCTATACACGATGTAGAGGAAGTACACAAGACAATCAATGAAACAGTTGCCTCATATGATTCATTGAGTTGTCAAATCCGTAATCAGCTACACAAGGCCGAGCCAATCACAAGCAAGGTTCAGGAGTACATTCATAAAATTGATGAATTGGAGAAGAATCTCTTGTATCTGCAATGGATAAAGGCTGTTGAAGATTTGAGGTAATTTTTTTCTTCATTTACATTTGTGTAGGTATTCTGGTATGGTTCAAGTAATTATACGTGATGTACCTGTAATTAAGTGAGGTTAATGTAGAGTGTAGAGGCTATCCTCTATCACAGTGATCCTAGGTGCATGAAAGGCGGAGGGAGGTAATTTTCTTTTAAAAAAATAGGTCATTATAATTATTACGCTTCATTTTCCTATCCACTCAGAATGCTTTTTCAGCAGCCCTCTTCCTCCCTCACAAACTGTCTGATTGCCCTTATGACAGTATACTGTTTGACAAACTGCGACAGTACCTGTTTACTTTGAAACACTGTTTATGTCGAAGCTGTTAAATTTCTCCCAGTGTAAAGATGTATTGTTTAGAAATTTGAATGTTTACGTCAACATTGTTTCAGAAACAATATATCCTGTTAAAGTAGCACTGACAAGCAATTTGATGCAGGTAAAACAGCAAAATTAAAAATGAAGCGAAACCAGGGCTAGCTGGGTTGCTTAATTCATGGAGTAATGGCATTGTGTGCCAAAGACATGAGTTTGAGTCCTGGTCAAGCCTTCATTTTTGTCGGATATTTCTACATATGGAAGTATTTTACTAATTTTGGTAACAGTTTGATATAGGAAAGACACATTTCTTCAATTTTACAGGAGAAAGTACTTATGGAACTGAGTTTCTTTAGACTTTTGAAAGGTCGTAGAAGTGTTCAATTTATTCGGCCGGTAAATTGTGTATTTTTCGACATTAATGTCTCTCCGATGCACAAAAGCTCTTGCCTCTATTACCTTGGACTACATGAACCAAATGTTCCGTGCGTTCAATGACGTAACCCCCGGTCAGTGTTTCTAATCATGCCATTGTTTTGCCAGAACATGACAATTTTAACTAGGTTTGCCTAACCTAACCTTGCCGTGCATAGTTCGTAGGACTATTTATGAATGGTTTGTGGGGCTATCCGTGCATGGTTCGTGGGGCTATTAGAATGGTTTGTAATGCTATCCATAAATGGTGGGTTGGGCTATGCGTGCATGGTTCGTGGGGCTACCCGTGCATGGTTTGTGGGATTTTCGAACCTGGAAAATATACAAAATCAGTAACACGAAAGTAGGAATTTTTCGGTGAAGAGTTGGAAACACTGCACATGCACTGATGATAGACAACACTAGTCAAGATTTGCCTGTCATATTGTGTGTAACACAAGCAAAAGAGGAACAAACAGTAATTACTCGATATGTGGAAAATTGAAGCTATTTTCGTGAAAAAAGCGAAATCCCACCTTAAAGAATGTTTCGGAATGCATAATATGTAAATACAAATGTAAAAAATGACTAAATGAACGAGTGAAATGTGTTTTCCCTTTATCAAACTGGTACCCAAGTTTTGGTGCTGAAACATATATTTTAATATTATTATTAGTTAAAAAAAGGTTATTTAATTTTAGTATTTGTCAACTCTTTTGATTAGCCAAAAGTGGCAGAAAAGCTAAGTAAAATAAACCAATTCATTAAATAAACTCTTTTGCGAGGGTGGGTCTGGTCCTCCTATACCCTCCTCTAAGTACATCCATGTATATATCTGAATTGGCTAAATATTGGCATCAGAACCGATTTAAATAGTTATCAGAAAGTATCAAGATATTCTTGTACGTATGTATTTTCACTTACGTTGTAGAATTATTTATTAGGCAAGAATAAATATCTAATTGAAGGAGCTTGGGTTCTCCCAAGATGTTACATTGAAAATTGTATTTATGTGCTTGAAGGAACAGTAAACTGCAAGATAAATAAGCATCAAAAGTTATAAATTTGTTGCTTTGTCACTTCATTACTGCAGTAGTTATTAATATTACAAGAAGCTGCATATACAGTGGAACCTCAGTTTTATGTTTTTCAGGGGACCAAGTTCAAAGAAATTAAAATGCAGGAAAATGTAAAATACGGGTTCCGTCTCTTTCTCCTTACATCGATGATGCTATGAAGTTAGCGAAAATTTTGAATTTTTCTACTGTCCGGTGAGTGTTTCCTTTTACCTTCTTTGATTTATATATATAAATTTTTATATATATATAACAGTTGGGCTGAAAAGTTCGTAGGCTAACATAGTAAAAAATATTTTTTTGACAAAATTCGATTTTATTATTCAATATAGTTGCCTTTGAGGGCGATACAACGATTATAGCGGTCATACAATTTTTCGATGCCATTTTTATAGTACGATTTCTCTTTAGCCTCAAAATAGGCCTCAGTTTCGGCGATTACCTCTTCATCAGTGCTAAATTTCTTTTCAGCGAGCATTCTTTTAAGGTCTGCAAACAGGAAAAAGTCACAGGGGGCCAGATCTGGAGAATATGATGGATGGGGAAGCAATTCGTAGTCTAATTCATATAATTTTGCCATGGTTTTCATTGATTTGTGACACGGTGCATTGTCTTGATGAAACAGCACTTTTTTCTTCTTCAAATGGGGCCGTTTTTTCGTGATTTCATCCTTTAAACGCTCCAACAACGCTATGTAATAATCGCTGTAATAATCGCTGTTGATGGTCTGGCCCTTTTTGAGGTAATCGATGAATATAATACCATGCGCATCCCAGAATACTGATGCCATAACCTTGCGAGCTGACTGTTGCATCTTTCCACGCTTTGGATTCGGTTCATCACGTGCAGTCCACTCGGCTGACTGTCGATTGGACTCTGGAGTGTAGTTATGGAGCCATGTTTCATCCATTGTAATATATCGACGGAAAAATTCATGTTTATTACGGTTGAATATCGCTAAACATTGCTCCGAATCATCAAAACGTTGTTGCTTTTGATCAATTGTGAGCACGTGCGGCACCCATTTTGCACACAGCTTTCGCATGTTCAAATATTCATGCACAATATGTCCAACACGTTCCTTTGATATTTTTAAAGTCTCAGCTATCTCGATCAACTTCACTTTACGATCATTTAAAATTATTTTGTGGACTTTTTTGATGTTTTCGTCGGTAACAGCCTCTTTGGGGTGTCCACTGCGTGCATCGTCTTCGATGCTCATTTCGCCTCGTTTAAATTTAGCAAACCACTTCTCAACGGTTGATTTTCCTGGTGCAGAGTCCGAATAATGTTTATCAAGCCAAGCCTTGGCTTCAACAGTATTTTTTTTCACCAAAAAGCAATGCTTTATTAACACACGAAATTCTTTTTCATCCATTTTTTCACAATAACAAAAGCTGCTTCACTCACAATGCTATATCTCATGAACTAATTATCCGGCAGCTGTGAAATTTATACACGTATCTTTTGAAGGTTAGTACTAAGTAAAAATCACATGGATTTAATTCTAGTAACGCCATCTATGAGTCAGCCTATGAACTTTTCAGCCCAACTGTTATATATATATATATATATTTATTTTAAAACTTTTGGAAGGTACAAAGGTTTCATCATTTTTTTGTAGCAACTTCAATGAAACTACATGTACATTTTAAGAACAACACACTCCAGACAATTTTGTGACAAATCCACATGAACTTTCTTGCAGCAGTGGGATGGAAACTTCGTTCTTGGAGAAGGAAGAGCAGAAGACGGTGGCAGGCTTCGTGAATTTGTGTGAATTGTGCACAAAGCTACAAGGCTCCTCATGTAGGCATCTGGTGAAATTTATAAACGATACAGTCATTTTCTGGCACACATTCCTCAAGGAGAAGTTTTCGAGGTAAGCAGTTCAGAAAATCTGCAGTATTTTATTATTATTATGCTAAGAACAGTGAAAATACAAAATTGATGTAAAGTTGCAGTTACTCTTCTCAAACGGTAATCAAGTTACTTAAATATTAACTGTAAGTCACTTCTATATATTGATTGGGAAGCAGCTGCAGATCCACAGAGAGGGTGATAGGAGCAATCTCATCTGCCAGGTGTTAGGGCATATTATTATGCCTAATATTTTTGAAGACTCAAAATGTTCTCTCTTTTGTTTAACAGGCTTGAGAATATTTTTAAAGTTTCATTTAAGTCCACTTCATGCTCGTGAGAGGCTAATCGGAAATTGATGGACCTACACAGGTTAAATTTGGATCCGAACCACTGTGCGACATTTCTCCAAGGATGATCGGTCTGAGAACCCTTGGTAATAGGTTTTTGTTTTCTTTGTTTATTAATTTCACTCTTTATCGTACAGTTTACCGTAGTGATGGAAGGAATTATGATTACGACATACAATAATAGCCATATACTTCCGTTCTGAAATTCTATTTTTGCAAAACAATTTCTAGAATATGGAAATTAGTTTGGTTCTTGTGTTCACACTACCATATATTATTTACATAAAACAGTGCAAGTGTACTTACGTGACATTTTGAAATTTCGTATTACCGCTTTGCACAATTTAATGTAAATCAATGGACAGGCATACCCGACTTGGCACCCCATCCTCAAAAAGATCCCAGACCAGAGAAATAAAAGATGCGGTGCACATACTCGACCCCCTCCAGCCACGTGGGAAACAGGAACTGCACCAACCGAGCATCATGACCAGCCCCTCCCAACCACCACCTGGCAGCGCCACCTGACAACAGGAAGCAAAAAACACAGCAGACAATGCAAACCAGGACACACACGCCAGCGCTGCCGAATGGGAGAAATTGCAACTACCGCCGCCCAGGAACAAACAAAGCAGCAATGTGGTACTATCTCCGGTTCTTCTAAATTAATAGGACATTAAATTGTGCAACGTGGAAATACGTAATTTCAAAATTTCACGTAAGTAATTTTAAACCGCATTTACTGCATCCATCATGAAGTGCAAGTGTAGGTTAGAATTGATTATAGTCGAGGTGAAGTACTCGACTGAAGATGGCCCCTCCCAACTGCTGTAACTGCTGGATCTGCCACTGTTGGCAAGCTATCTGTTATGGCAAATATTATATCTGTTTTTTCTTTGTATTTGGTAGGAACATTCTTATCCATCTTTCACTTACAAAAACGTGCCAGAAATGTTACTTAACAAGTGTGTGTATTTAACAATTTAGATTCATTTGCTTAGAAAATATCTCTTGCTTTGCAGTGAGTTTGAGGAAGTTCTGAAAGTTATCCACTGGCCTTTTGTGGCAGGCAACATCACCGTGTCAGCGCCTGCACCACCCACGGAGGCCCTGCAGAGGTTCCAGGCACTCATTCACTTTCTCCTTCAGTTGCAGCTTCCGTATCCTTTCAGGCTCATGATGTAGTTTTAAGTTCTACGACTGATCCAGTGCCAGTAGTTTTCATCATTTACCACTGAAAAAATACTGGTTCTTTAAGATTGCACCCTGACAAACTACTGAAATTTTATGCAATTTTTTTCTTATTTTTTCATCCGAAATTCAATTCAAATTTGGCACATAAAATTCACATTTGGAACATTCCACGAAAAATGGTCCTACTCCATGCAAGCAAAAAATAAATCAATCTGAAAGTTTGTATTGTTTTTAATGCATTTAATTTGCATATTTCACCAACAAAAATTATTAGCAGTTGCAACCTGTATGCTTCATAGACAAATGATGTCTAACTTTGCTACATTTTCAAAGCATCACACACGTAACACATTATTGTTACTGCTTTTAAGAAATTCAGGATATGTCATTGTACTTAAGTTTTTTTCATTTGTTACGAGGCACCAGAAAATGCTTCATAATTCCATAAAATTAGTTCATTATGAATGTTGTAATCCAGTCCCATGTATAGAACTTTATATTTTATGTGTAAAGTGCCACACAATGTAATGCTGGAATGCCCCATTTCCAGATCATAAATAAGCCCCGGTTTACTTGTGACCTTTGGCACAAACACAAACTGTGAGGGAGAATAAACAACGGAATGCAATGCATATTCTGAGATTTGTAAGAGAAATGCAGAACCAGGCTTTCTCATGAAAGTAATGTTAATTCACTGTTCGGTATTATTATTATTATTATTATTATTATTATTTAGAGCTTTAGAGCTGCGGTGATGTAAGCGGTAGGATGTCTGATGTGGGAGACCCAGGTTCGATTCTAAGGTTGGAATTTTTCAGGCCTTGTCCCCGATTTAAATGGCTCTGGGGCTCACCCAGCCTCAAAACAATGAGTACCTGGGGCAGCCATGGGAGGTAAAAGTGACTAGTGTGGTGCTGATCACATCACCTCCATATTTAATAAATATGTGATGCACTTAGGATGTAAAATATTGAGTTAAATCCAGTGGTCCAAAATTATAAGGTATTTAAAGACTTGCCATGGTAACCACTGGTTCAACCTCTTAATAAAACATATGATGTGTTCCTTAACCTTGTGATCAGTGATGAACTGATGGAGAGACCGGTGGTGACATCTGCACTCATGATAGACTTCAAGCCACTGCTGCTGCCGCTTCAGCTGCTTCGGAAGCCTCTCCGGAAGAGGTTCATATTCCACTTCTATGGCGTGAAGCCCACCAACAGGCCTGAGAAGCCGGAGTGGTACTTCACGCAGGTCCTCACGTGGATCAAGGATCACCTGGCGTTCCTTGACCAGTGGGTGCAGCCGGTGCTGAAGAAACAAGGATTTGGGAATCTGTCTGCCAAGGTAAGGGAGCTGGCTGTGTATTAGTAACTTCCATTTTCTTTCTGGTATTCAGTTAATGTGACAGAAGTTTCCCTTTCATACTTACAGAAATGGTTAATAAATGTTAGTTCGTCTGTAAGCTTACTTATACAGGGTGTCTACCAGTGAAGAAAGTAAAGAATTAACAAGTAGGTCAAGAAGTCAATAAAGAATCAAGAAATTATACTTGTGGTCAAGCATATTTGCTATCACAATGACCGATTGATTTAGTTTATTTTACTTCACTTTTCTGCCCCTTTGGCTAATCGCGAAGATGAGGATGAATGGTAGTAAAATAAGCTGGATGAAGAGACAGTCACAAATATATAGGGACGACCAACATGAGTCCCACATAAAATTATACTGGTGCCAGAGCCTTGCTAGTCTGCCAAATGAAGTCCAGGATGCATTAATAGACAAAGTAAGTCTAATTCTCTTGTTAATACAGCTTCAGTTTTCATCTTTTGGTAGGGTGTTTTTCATTAACCCTTCATGGGTCGCATGAGAAAAGTTACGTCGATGGTCGCGCACGGTCTCGAAGACCAGGTTTTCTAAATTGAAAAATTAATGATCTAAAACTCAAATCCTCAATTATTATATCTTTTCTTTTCAACAATTGAGATTCTATAAAACTATAGAAATTGAAATTCTATAAATTTATAAAAAGGAACTGTTCGTTAATCGGGCATAGAACGGCATATTGGCTACAACGAACCCTCCCGAGGCTCGGATATCTTACTAACACTGAAAACAAAATCGTGTGGTAAAAGAGGAAGGTTAGAAACTCAGCTAGACAGAGGGAGAGTGTTGACACGATGTTAAAATCACACACACTGAACGAGAGACCGTGCACGACCAATGCAGGGTTAAATAAATATTTATTTTCATAATTGCTAATTTCCAACTTTTCCTAAGTAGATGTTGAATAAATAAAGGTTATGAAAAATGGAAAAGAAGTAAAGAAAAGTAAATTTTGGATTTGTTATTTTGGTAGACACCTTGTTATAGTTTTACTAATCTACTATTCCTATAAAACAGTCCATGATTTAAAACAAAGTTTACTACAACCAACTCTGCTGACCTGATATAAAATTGCTTCCTTGAAGAACTTAATTACATTATCTAATGCGCATAACCAGGTGAATGCAATAGGCTTTGCAGTCAGTTCAGTGGCCGAGCATGTTGATTTTTGATTTTACTACTTAAGTTTCCGTCCCGCATTGTGCCCATGCAGTCTAAGATGCAAGCTTTGGGCTCCAGCTACGGAAGACATGCAGGTTGAAGTCTCCTGTGGGAAGCTTCACAACTTTTCCTGAGATTTCGGCCTGTGTATGGGACCGGTGGCAACTCACCATCGCGAGGAAATTGGGAGCTACGAATGAGTAGCAAGACCCAGTCAGAAAACCTACAACGACTGGGGGTTCGTCGTGCTGACCACACGTCACCCCGTAAATGGTTGGATGATCTTCCATATCTGGTGGGAGTGAGGTTGGTAGGTAGGCCCTGACCTTCAGAGTCTGTTACTCCATAGATTTTGCTTAAGTTTCTAGGTGTATTCCCCAGCCTGGACATTGGTGTTCTTTGTGAGTGACATTTCATCTAATCATCCATGAATTCAATAGGTTTTGCCTTGGAAAAATATCCTGTGTTTAGCCATTTACTTTATAAAATCAGGGTACAGGAATTGTACTTTTACATTCATAAAAATGACGACAAAGTGGCAGAATTTTGCACTAAATTACAAGTATTTATAGAAGTATTGTATTTGTACATTTATTGGCAATTTTACAATTGTCTACAGTGGCCGACACCAATAGACTTCCAGTTAATGTGTAAAACCTACAATATTTATTAAAGATGGACCAGTGTGGAATTTTTGCCTATACCTATGAAATACCAATATAAATTATCTGGTCTGAAAACTGATTGTGCTGATTGAAATAAATTTTACGAATGTTCTTGGAAGAACATAATTGGTGCATTGAGCTCCTTAATTAATATACGTAACAGATATTTGCAATAGGTTTGACCTTTGGAAAAATAAACTGTATTTAGATATTTAGACGTATTTAAAAAAAAACAGGCATATACATTTTATGTATATAGTAGAACTTTGCACTAAATTATAGGTTATTTATTAATATGTCTGATTGGCAAAATTATTGGTAATTTTACAGATAACACTGATATACCTATTTTCACAGATACTGATAAAGTATCAAATTAATATGTATCTTCCCTAATACAGTAAATCTGTTACCAATATCAAAAGGAAATGCAAGAGTAGCAAATGTTTCCAGTTGTCTTGCATTAACCTGATTTCACCATGCCATGTTGTGTAAATTGACATTTCATCCTTTTCCAGGTAGAATTAATGCGAGGTCTTGTGCAGATAGTGGTAGAGAAACTACAGACGGAGTTAACGGAGCTCCAATACGATGACAACTTATTCTCGCATACTGTGGATGAGACCCTGTCATTTGATCGGGAACTAAGGTGCAATTACAACTACCCAAAGTCCGAGCCAAGTGTTATCAGCGTACTCACTCAAGCGCAGCTCTTTGTCAAGTGGATTAACATGGAGAAGAAATGTGAGGATTACTTCTTATTGCTCTCTTTATTGTGAGAAATGGTGGTGTAGTCATTTATACCATTGTTTCAGTTAAATTGTAATTATTTGTGAACATGTTGCCGGCTGAATGCTATATTGTCATGTCCATATGCACTTTCGTTTGCGCTAACTGATTGAAATTTGACATGTGTGGATTTTGAATACACTACAAGATTTGCACAAACATTTTATTATTGTTGATAATTCACACCACTGACATCCAGGTATGTCGTGCAAATTCTGCGTATACAACCCTTTATCAGACTTCTCAAAGGGCATCAGTGGGCTAGTAGGATCAAGCCCCTGCGTGGTCTGTGGTGTAGGATTTGTTTGTTTTTACCTATTATGATTTGGAATAAAAGATTGTTAGCTTCTCTTATTTAGAGATTTATTCAGGCTTCCGATGATATAGGTAAACTTTTTAAACAGACAATTCACCCGATATAACTTGTAGGCCGAAACCTATCAGTTTAAAACCGTTGTCTTTTGGTAATGCAGAAGAGCACCTTTTCAGCATTGGGTTTAGTAATATCCACCTTGGAATACTAGTACTCCAGAACCGCCCATAAGAGCACGGCAAGATATTTCCCCAACTGTCCCCTGAATCACCAGCTGTTCAGCAACCAGGAGAGTGCCCCACAAGTTTACAGAACTTTGCCCCAAGACAACACTATATTTGTTTACACATTCTCATAGTTACAGAACTTTTACAACGATTTACAATTTTAAAGAAAACTGAGTTGGACACAGATTTATCTTGCACAGATGAAACAGTTAGTGCTTGAAAAAGGTGCAGTCGACTAGGGCGACACACATGTATGGAACATGATTACGTGATCAACTCATTTCCAATGAAAAGTGGAGATACGACAAACAACATTCAGCAGGCGGTATTGTAACATTTTACATAGTACTTGCTCATGTTCCAATCTTTCTTGTGGAGATTCCATGATAGAATTTAGCTTGCCTCTGAAAATCATGAAGATTCAAAAATTCCTGAAATTCTTGCGTGATTTTAGTTGTTGGTTAGGGATGTTGTATTGAAGAGCAACATATTTTTTGTATCTGGTTTTTAAGTTATTGACTTACACAACACTTTTCTGAGCCTGAATTATCCTGTCTGGTCAACCTCTGTGGCTGGGTGCTGATCACAGCACCTGGCATGGGCGTTGATGTTTTTTCAATCAGTTTCTTCATATCATCACTCATTGGGTGTAAGGGCGACGCTTTGCAAACATACCCAAAAGTCACCATCAGTTCCATGTAGTGCACCCTGGTCTTGCAGGGTAACGAGGCTCTGGCGTCTGGGCCTATGGTCAGTATAATCCTATGTAGGGATGTGTGTTGTTCTTGTGTGTGCTGCGTGCCCCTGTACAGCCTCAGCTTTTTATTAGCTAAGGAAATTTATTCCTCAGAGGGCTATTCATTTTAGTTAAGATAAATAGCCCAAGTGCTGGTGCACCCAAAATTTACAGTTCAATCAATCAATATCACTTATCCTCCAATCAATTATCCTGTGCATTACGCACAGTCCCAAAGGCATTGCTTAATTGTACAGTAAATTGTGGGATGGAAAAATACACTAAAATAAAATAAACCTTATAATATTTGTGTCTTTTATCTGCAGTTCAATCTATACTAAAATGTTTCATATTTTTCCACTGCAAATATGTGTAGTATTACAGCAATAAGTGATGTTTGTTATCAGATGCTGGAGAGAAGATGGACCAGATGATGTCTTCGGAGACCGCATGGCACCCTCTGGGCTCTGCAGAACTGGATGAACTGAAGGTCACGGAGTGTGGGGAGAGCTTCCTCACTCTGCTGCTTACCATGACGGAACGTTACAAGGCTCTGCCTCAACCCGGACACAGGTTAGAGCTTCCCATAGGTCACTAACAGTGTTTGTGGAATTATTTTTTGAAAATATAATTGTGCTAGAAGTTATTATAGAAAGGTTGGCTGATTTATTTTAATGAATGTTTGATATAAGTTGGTAAATGTGCTGTTACGTGATTTGGTGTCCCTATATGCGGGTAACATCTTACTGCATGATTGAAGGATATTGCATATTGATAGAGCTGTAAAGGTATCATTGACTTCATTCCACCTACAAGAATTCCTGGTGACATCCATGCCCAATGAACTCACCCTGGCCATAACTCTTTAAAAAGTACTGGGTTTCACACTGTAATGTAACAACCTAAAGCAATGTGTCACTTTGTGTTTGTTTTTATTCCCGTGATTGAAAAAATAGTGATCAGTAGAAGCATGATACTTCGTTTCTGATAGAAACGCAAAATGTGAAATAACATACTGTCGTGTTCATTCTTCATGTTTTTGAAAGGTATGAGGTGCATTTTCCTACAGTGTTTTGTCACAAAAAATAAGCTCTTAAATACCAAATTTAGACTTTATTTACCAATGCGACACTTTCTGAAGACTGAATTTTCCTGAGAGTTATGCTAGTCATGCAAAACTGATTAATTCCGCTGTAAATTTTTGAGAAGCAATAATGGCCCCTTTTACACAGGAATAAACTTAATGCTCTGATAACTACATAAATGTTCTATTAGAAGGGCAACATTTATTTTTAATAATAAGTATTGTTTTAAAATTAAATGTAGAGCTGTATTCACCATTTTAACAGCAAAGTGCCATTTTATATGTAGCTTTTGAACCTGAAATGTGCCAGTTTTTGTGCTGAAATCTTGATGTTTTATTCGCCATAAATATGTAGCTCTAGTGCTTAGCTAATAGGAAATCCGTACTATACCTCTTTGCTAGGCAATAATCATTTTCACCACTTTTCATATTGTATGATGTAAGGAAGAGTGTATTGTACAAAATACTTGAATGGCAACACTGTCGAATCATGAACTTCCTTTTAATCTGAAAATGGCACTAGGACTGCACCGAGTCTCCTAGGATCACCTGATAGTGATAGAGCTGAGTTAATACCATTATATGCTCATGTTTGCTTAATTTTGTCATGAACATTTTTTTTTAATTTTTTTTTTTGCACTGCCTCAACAGGATCCAGTTCTTGGACCTTCAGCTGGAGTTGCTGGATGAGTTCCGTGTTCGTCTGCTTCAGCTGCTGCACGAGGAACGACAGGATCCCCTTTCGTCTGCTCTGCCACCAATCCTCAACACCATCAACTACCTGGCCTCCGTTCTGCAGGAGTGGAGTGATCTTCCTGTAAGGAATGCTTCAATTTCTCCATTTGTTTTATTTTTATCAAGTTTTTGTTAAAACTTGAATCTGAATCACTGATGTGTTACCCTTGTAGGAATCAAACCTGAAATTCATTGTGATACAGTTTGTAAACTCTTTTTTTAAATGAAAATCTAGTGTGGAAGGCCAATTTTTTGTGCACGTTCAAGGAATATACATACAGTGAAACCCAAATTATGCTTTTTTTTAGTGCACCACAGCTAAAGAACCGAAAACAGGAAAATGTAAAATCCAGAAGAGAATGTTATCTTCTTATTGCATTGGAACTGGAAAAATACAAAATAGTCAGGTTTCACTGCAGTCTGTTTTTCCACCTGAGGATCATATACCTGTTTTTTGTATTATATATTTTTTAGTTATTTTACGTAGCTTTTCAACCTCAAAATGCTTGGAGGTTGTATTTGTGCTCATCTTTGTAATCACATGTATGTGATATGAGAAATGCTCACTCTTGTTTCTGAGTGATGAAGCTACACTCTAAGAACATCCATTCTCGGGCTGGGTTTAAACCCAGGATGCTTGGTGTCATAGTATGCCGTGTCAACCACTCCAGCATGGAGGTCAGCAAATATTTCTCTGACTCTTAATGAATATCTTAATAATGAAATAAATAATAATAATACTTTTTATATGAGATATTTGTACAATACAACCTTGGAAACGTTTCTAAAATCCAATATATTACATTAATAACACCCCCTATACGCCTTCATGGCGTGGTGCAATGCACAGGGGAACACTTTACCTTTTTTTTACAGCAATAAATGACTTTAAAATATAGGAAAGAACTGATGTATTTGGAAAAATAATCAGTTAATGGTTTTTAAACACATGTAAAATGAAACTTGTAGAGTGGGATGCATAAGTATTTCCAAGCAAATTGTCCACCATATTCATGCTCTTTGTTTTATGCGATGAGGGTTTCAAGAATTGAAATGAAACTCAAAACAAGCTACTGACAGCCTGCACACCAATATACTTAAAAATCTATTCCTTAAAGACACACAGGATGCAAGAGGAAAATTAATGATAATTATGATGGACAATTTGCCGGGCAATACTTGTGCATCCTTCCGTACAAGACATTTGACAGAAAAAGAACAGGTGTATTTTTAACATAGCATTTGTTATGGTCTTTTTGTAAAAAAAATCTAGTGTGATTATGCCCTTTTCTTTGTTTAGCATTTCTTGGAGTTGCAATACTACAAGGCTCAGAGAGAGAATTTACAAAGCCAGGAAGTGGCTGCCTCCAAGGACAAAATGGAAGTTTGTGAAATGGAGGACGGTTTCTACTCCCTTTCACGAGGGCAACACAAAGCTGCACAGAATTTCCAGGTTATCAGCGGGAATCAATCTACGGAAGATATGAAAATAGAGGACCTCGAGGGAACGGTTTTTGATGAAATTTTGGAGCTCTTAACGCTAATGAAGAACGATTTGCTCCACACGATCTGTGAAGCGGTGATGCTGGATGTGAAGGCGAAAAGTAGGCCGTACAGGAAAGACAAGTAAGTCGATATTGGTCAGTCTGTCATTTTATTTCAACATGCCATGTAACAGTGTTGATAGAAATCTTGTGGAACGTATTATGTTTTCTTATTGTGTAGGGGGAATTATGTTGCTCATTTGCTTTACACAGTTTACCATATTTGGTGCATAAGATGAACCCCCTTTTTTGTACAAATTTTTGATGAATGAGCTTTATCACTGAATTTATAATTAATTTACAGTATTTCAAATATAAAGTAATGCAAAGGGCCTCCCCGATGGCGCAGTGGTAGCATCGTTGCCTTGTAATCAAGGGGTTCCGAGTTCGAAACCCGGTGGAAGCACATAGTGGTTCGGATCCCACTTTAAACTATAGGTCCAGTCCCGATTAGCCTTACTGTGCACACAGTGGACTTAAAACAACAAATCAAAAGAAAATCATAAAGTAATACAAGTATGTAGGTCTGCTTTCAACAAATGACTTACCTATCTAAGTAGGAAAGAATGCATTTATCTTTTTCGTCACACACCGCAAGGAAGCAAGAAAGAAATCTTCTTACGCAGAAGAAAATTTCCAGAAATGAAAGTTATCAAAACTGAAGTATCAGCGTAATAGATGCATCCTGTTTTTCAGACCTATTCCGAAAGTAAAAGTGTGTATCTTATATGCCGGCAAATATGGTGTATACTGCAGTTCTTTTTCTTTTATCGTCGTCGCCTTGTAATCAAGGGGTCCCGGGTTCGATACCTGGTGAAGGCACATAGTGGTTCAGATTCCCGATTAACCTTACTGTGCATAAAGTGGACTTAAAACACCAAATCAATCATTTTTCTTTCATAATACTGTACTTCTTTTTTTTATGGTTTTTGAATTGCTTTGATCTGCACTAAAGGTAACTAAACTGCTCATAGGCCCAGCACCTTATTTAAAATAAATTGTACAGTGGAACCTCGATTTTAAAGGGACCACGCTGAAAGAACTTAAAATGCAGGAAAATGTAAAATTGAGGAAAATTTCGTGACATTTTGCTGTGTTGGGATCATCAAGATTAAATGTAAAATCTGGGAACGTAAAATTTGGGTTTCACTGTATTGGGTTTAGTCTGAGAATAAGTTTTATAGTTTTGTTAGCAAAAAGACATCTCATTTTGGTGGCAAATAGCATTATAGGTAAAAAGGCAAAGATAACCCTATTTACCAACCTATTTCTTGCTGAGAATGGGTCACTTGCACCATTGTACCAGGGTGAAGAAGCCATACTGTGGAATCTCTACCCTGCATATGAACACATTTCATGTCGTCATTATTTGTGTAATGGTGTCTCTTCAGTACCTTCAAAATTTGGAAGAGGGCCAGCTTCGGTTGCTGAGCTGGATAAATGGTCAACTTTCATCCTCACCTCACTCCAAAATTCCTGCGTTTGATTCCTGGCTTGGACATGGGATTCTTTGTGAGTACAGTGGAACCTTGATAACTCATACCTCAACATCTCGAATTCCTTGATAAGTTGATTTTTTGTAATCCTCTTGAATTGTCCATAACACTCAATACTAATTTTACCTCAACAACTCGAATAAAACCTTGATAAGAAGAATTTTTGGAGAGTGTATGGAATGCCGTTCGAGCTCAATAACTCGAAGGTACAGTTTGAAAAACCTCTATGCGTCAAAGTTAAATTCTAATCACCTCGAAGTTTTAGTCGCACGGACCTCAATAAGTCGAAGTGTAGGGTGCGTGCGTACAATGTCAGGTGATCAACAACCGTGTCGGGACTTGAACTCCCCCCACCATGCCGTGTATGTTGCCATCATTGTTAATGTGTTTAGACCTCTATAACTCGAAGTCGGCAATTTTGGCCCTCAATAACTCGAACCTAACTAACTAACTAACTCTAGTCTTCTTAAACCCGAAGGTTCATGGCTGCAGCAACACAGGCCTTCCATCTGTCCCTATCTTGAGCAAGATCTATATACTCTTTTCCATCCCTACCGATTTCCTTTAGGTCCATCTCAACGTTGTCCCTCCATCTTCGTCTTGGTCTTCCTACAGGTCTCTTACCGTCAGGTTTCCCAACAAGAATCCTGCAAACCCTCTTTCCTCTCCCATTCGTGCCACATGACCTGCCCACCTAAGTCTTCTTGATTTAATTATTCTAATAATATCTGGACATGAATACAAATTATGTAGTTCTAAATTATGTAACCTTCTCCACTCACCTGTCTACTCATCCCTTTTAGGTCCAAATATTTTCCTAAGGATCTTATTTTCAAATACTCAACTCGAACCTTGGTAAGTCGAAATCTTTGACACCTCGATTTTTTTCCTTTTTCCCCTCAAGTTCGAGTTATCAAGTTTCCACTGTATCTACATGTGAGTTTGATGAAATTATCACATCCTCATCGTCACAAGTTGGAAAAATGCAACATAAAATAACAAAACTATGAATATAAAGCTTGGAAGAAGTTTCAAAACATTTGACACCGTGCCAAAACTGTCTAAGAAGGGCTTAAGTTGTTCCCAATCATGTGCAACGTCCCACCTACACACAATTACCACACTCTAAACACTTTAATTAGTAGGACGGCAAAAGTCTACCCATATGCACTAACTTTTTGTCAGCCGCAGAACATGGACTCAGAAATATCTCAGGGCTTGCTGGGTGTAAGGAAATACTATACCAGCTTAATATATGTATTTATATATGTTTATTATTGTCTCAACACAGGGGTGTCCGTTTGCACACTTACACACGTGTCTTTACCTGAAACCTTTACCACGCTCGTGCATTTACTTGTACCACACACGTGCTTTTACCTGTTCCACGCACGTTCACCAAGAGATAAGGGGGGGCAGGGAACATCCAATTTATTCCTCGCTGTGAGGCGCCAGGGGGAGTATGGGGACCTAATTTTATTTAGGGCCTTGGTCGCTGCTGACGTCACGGGTTCCCCTGTAAAAGAGAGTAGGTTGTGCGTAGTACCCCAACCACAGCCGGGAATTGGCCGAAACCAATCGGTACTCCCGAATAACGGGCGCAGGTTAAAAGGATTAAAGGATGCCGCGACACCCCGGCGTTAGCTGGGAGTTGGCAAGCCAACCGGTGTCTCCTATGAAGGGACGGCAGGTTAGAAAAGGAAGGTCCGGGTGCTCCCAGACAAGCCGGGCAGGTAGAACCTGGGCACCTATCAGCCTAAGCGAGCGGACCAGGTAGGTAGGTTGCTGCTAGGCTCTTCTTCTTCTTTCTTCTTTCTCCGTCCTTCCTTCTGGGATGGCTTCTAGTTCTCAGGCTGGGAGGCCAGTTAACCCTGGATGTTTGCCTGTTGACATCAGGGAGCCAACTGAGCTCCGGTCTCGCTGCGCTGGGTTTTATACTCGCGGTGGCGCATGGGTGGTGAAAATTTTAACTACAAGTACGCGTTGCTAACTCATTTTTTTACATATAGCAACCTTCGTACTGAGAAACACCCAAGAAGTGACATCAAGAAAACACTAGTGGGAAAATCACTAGATGCACGCGTTAATATAAAGCAAAACTGTGTGCATTCAGACAATACAATTAATAATGAGCCTCGCAGGACTCTGCAATTCTAAACAACGAGTTGAACAGTGTAAATGACAATAATTAATAACATTTACTGAATACAGCAACCACGCAGGGTCTAATAATAAGCAAAACTAATAAACATAGAGGTGGATCCGTTAGCGTTTACAGAATACAGCGACCACGCAGGGTCAAATAATAAGCGAAACTAATTATCGTAGAGGTGGATCCGTTAACACATTTAAACTAAAAGCGTACGCCTCGCAGGGACATTCCGCTTAACTCTTTCATCAGATTAAAAAGAATATAGTGACCACGCAAGGTCTAATAATAATTAAATGGCGACCAGGCAGGGTCGTTACATATGCCCCTTCCTCGGGCGAAAATTTTGAAGAAATTTAAATCTTACAATTTATGAAAAATTTTCATGAAACATTGATTTCAAATTCAATAGAAAAATGACAGTAATAAGAGTCTGTTTCTCCTACATATTAGTCACTAAGTCATCTTCTTCCCCTACCACTTCTCTTCTTCGCTCCGATGAACACCTGTAGAGGCGAAGGTTGTCGAAGTTGACTCGGTCGACGGGTTGCCTGGTCCTGGGGTGAACTAACATTGCTGTGTTGTTCCGAAGATCAGTGGCTAAATAAGGTCCAATATACACTTCGAAGAGCTTAGCTATTGTTTTATTCTTCCTCGAACTAAGCTTATGATTTCGAACAAGAACCAAGTCGTCTTCGTGCAGCTCGAGCGCATGGCCTTTAGTCTTAAATTTTCGTTTGATATTTCTAGAGCGCTCTTTGGACTTGGCTAGAAACAGCTTTTGATTCCAGTTGGAGATTTGCGGGTCTACTTCGTTGATAGGCTAGTTGAAATGATCAAGGACTTCGTTAGACATGAATACATGGATTAGTGACCCAAGAATAATACATTGTAATAACAAAGTAACTAGCCAGCTGATAACCAATACACTCACAAATAGATACCGTGATAGTCGGATGATGTTCCAAGTCTTCCACAGATATAGTTTATTCTCCAGAACTTCCATCAGGAAAAGTGGCACAGAATACGGCGTGTAAAGAACAGTTTCGGTACATTGCAACATCTCACACTTATCTTCCTTCACTGGCACGAGCTTTTCAGGGATTCTCTTCAGAGTACAGTCCAGCACACTTCTCGACTCCTGTGTTTGGGAACCAGTCAAAATATCTACTGACTCTACTTTCCGTCGTAGGTCCGCGGATTTATACATCTCAACATCCTCTTCCTGGGCCATGTGGATGTACCGCACTGCTTCAATATTCAGAGGATTCCCTTCCTCATGATCAGGAGTTCTCCCGAAAAATAACTTCACTGAGCTTCTTCTGAATCGCATCTCTACATCGTGCTGCTCGATGAATTTCATGACTAAAAGAAGATCTGTAACAATATATTTCACAGTTCCGATCTCCAGTCCCACACGTCTACTTCCGATGACACGCTTCTTATGACTTCCAGAGAAATTTACCAATCGCACCTCTGGAACTTTCTGGATCTGTATGCCAGGTATCTTATCAACTAACTTAGTCCAGATTGAATAATTAAGGATCAAGCATTCACTTCCAGTATCAATCACACAGGTCACTGTAAAGTCCATTAATTTAGCTTGCACTACCGGAGATCTGTATCTAATTTTGGATTCCCTTGCAGACTTCAATTCCTTTTGTAAAATGGTTTCTTCAGTTTCTGTTAGCTGGAAATTTACTAGTAACTCTTGGACATCTTTATCTATTAATTTGGGCCGCTCCATCGAAGTCCCTTGCCTAAACAGGAACGAAGCATTTAGACAAGGTCCTAGTTTGTCTGGCTAGACTGGGACCTTTGATTTTGATGAAACTCCTGCGCTGTTTCTACGGCCTCCTCCTGCTCCGATGTAATGTTTTGTCTAGGAGATGGAGGTCCGCGAATCTCATTCTGCTCACCCGTAAATCGTCGTCTCGGAGGACTAGGGCTACTTCTACCCTCACGGATCCTTCTTGGGTCAGGAGATCTACGTCTTTGGTTTTGGTAAGGTCGAAAAGAGTTTCTTCTAAATTCACGCCTGCCTCCTCTTTCATTAGTGAAACGTTGAGGGCGCTGGTAATTACCTTCTGACCTCGTTTCTATGTTCCGGACTTTATAGTTCCTTGAGGGATTCTGTTCTTTTCCCTTCGGTTCATCTTTGTTCCTCCATGCATCTGGCTCGTCATAGATTTCAAAATCCTTCAGGAAATGGGTTAGGTCATCTACCGTTCTGGGCGCATGTGCTAAACAAAGGTTTCGCATTCTATAAGGAAGTTGTCCTATGATCAAATTAAGTACTTCTCCCTCATTAAAGTTATCACTCAGGTTTCTATAGGCCGCATAAACGCTCCAGGCAAAGCTCTCCATACTTTCGTGGACAAGTCTGGAATATTTCCTGTTTCTCACAGCTGTTAGCTGCCGTTGTCTAGCCTTCTCAGAAGCGAATTCTTCTTTGAACCTGGCGCAAAAGTCAGCATAATTCACGAAACTATCAATATTTCCTGCAAGCCAGTGTTCAGCTTTATCAGTGAAGACTCTAGGAAGCAACTCTAGCCTATAATGTTCGGGTACCTGCATAAGTTCAAAGCTGACGTTGAGCTCCCGAAGATATTTTTCAGCTGACTGAGCCTCAATGTCGCCTTTAAATTTAGGAATGTGGGCGATATCCGCCATTCTAGGCATCTTAAAATCTGGCCTTCTTCTAGGTGGCGATCCATCTGAAGTATCATCGTATCGAGGCCTCTTTCTTCCGTCAGCCTTCATTCTGTTGGCAGCGAATAGAGGTTCCTCAGCTAACCTGGGCGGCTCATAAGGAGTAGCATCCGGATTCAGATCTCTATCCGGAGTAAAAGGGCTGGAATGAACATCTGGAGTGGGTTCTGGCTGAACATTCAATCTTTGGAACTGAATCTGAAGTTCACTTACCCTCTGGACAAATGTTCCTGTCTGATCTTGCATTTCTCTTCGCAGAGATACTTCGAGCTTCCTTGTCTCTACCCTAAGAGAATTCACCTTCTCTTCAGCTGCCTGCTCTACGTCCTTCCGCAGAGTTGAGGTTATTGACTCCATCACTTCCTTCTGTTCCTGCACGACTTTCTCGATGGATTCGGTCTTGTCACCCAAGTTTTGGACAGCTTTCTCAATGGACTCCACTGTAATCTCTACTTGTCCGCGCCACTGAGATAATGGTTCCAGTCTTTCCTGAAGTACCTCTTTTACTCTCTCCTCAACCTTTGCTATCTCTTGCTGAGAAGTAAGTTGGATACTTTCTACTCCGGCCTTAAGACCTTCTATGTCAGTCCTCTGCTGGGCAAAGAGGGCTTGCAGTTCATTCCTACGCTTCTCTTCTTCTTCCTCTTTCTCTCTCCGTCTTTTGGCTTCTTCTTCCTCTTTTTCTTTCTTTCTTATTTCCTCTAGGCTCTCAATTAAAGCTCGGAGAGTTTCAAAGTCCTTTTCCCTTTTCTCTTCAATCTCTCGTTTCTCTAGCTCCCTTTTCTCTTCATGAAACTCTATTAGGGATCTAAGTTCCATCAGTTCCTTTTTTCTCAGCTTTTCAGCCTGAACTGCCTCTCTTTTGCGCACTTTCTCTTCTTCCTGTTTCTCTTTCTTCCTGCGCTCTTCATCTTCAAGCCTCTCTTTCTTTCTATCTTCCCTATCTTTCATCAACCATTCCAATAACCCATGGTCTGATGGAGGATTGGTCAGCGGACTTGGTTCTTGTATTGCGGTCACCGCTACCTGGGTCAGCGGAGCAGATTCACACGTCTGGCATTTAACTCCTACAGCAGGGAAGGTAGCCACATCCTTTCCATCACAGCTCCAGTGAATTTGGCGCTGGCACTGGCAACACTGGAAATGTGCTGCCTCTTCTCCCAGTTCTTCACAGCAACCAAATCCAGACTCTGAATCCATGGTCTTCCTCCCTCTACTTCTCAGGTTCGTACCAGTAAATTCTTGATCCATGTTTAATACAGTCCACACTTTCACTTTCACTGGACAGTCCCTTTAATGCACGGTTCGGTTGGCTTCACTTAATTGCACAGTTCTGTCGAGGCCCCACGTTATGGCGCCAAAAACTTTATGCAACGTCCCACCTACACACAATTACCACACTCTAAACACTTTAATTAGTAGGACGGCAAAAGTCTACCCATATGCACTAACTTTTTGTCAGCCGCAGAACATGGACTCAGAAATATCTCAGGGCTTGCTGGGTGTAAGGAAATACTATACCAGCTTAATATATGTATTTATATATGTTTATTATTGTCTCAACACAGGGGTGTCCGTTTGCACACTTACACACGTGTCTTTACCTGAAACCTTTACCACGCTCGTGCATTTACTTGTACCACACACGTGCTTTTACCTGTTCCACGCACGTTCACCAAGAGATAAGGGGGGGCAGGGAACATCCAATTTATTCCTCGCTGTGAGGCGCCAGGGGGAGTATGGGGACCTAATTTTATTTAGGGCCTTGGTCGCTGCTGACGTCACGGGTTCCCCTGTAAAAGAGAGTAGGTTGTGCGTAGTACCCCAACCACAGCCGGGAATTGGCCGAAACCAATCGGTACTCCCGAATAACGGGCGCAGGTTAAAAGGATTAAAGGATGCCGCGACACCCCGGCGTTAGCTGGGAGTTGGCAAGCCAACCGGTGTCTCCTATGAAGGGACGGCAGGTTAGAAAAGGAAGGTCCGGGTGCTCCCAGACAAGCCGGGCAGGTAGAACCTGGGCACCTATCAGCCTAAGCGAGCGGACCAGGTAGGTAGGTTGCTGCTAGGCTCTTCTCCTTCTTTCTTCTTTCTCCGTCCTTCCTTCTGGGATGGCTTCTAGTTCTCAGGCTGGGAGGCCAGTTAACCCTGGATGTTTGCCTGTTGACATCAGGGAGCCAACTGAGCTCCGGTCTCGCTGCGCTGGGTTTTATACTCGCGGTGGCGCATGGGTGGTGAAAATTTTAACTACAAGTACGCGTTGCTAACTCATTTTTTTACATATAGCAACCTTCGTACTGAGAAACACCCAAGAAGTGACATCAAGAAAACACTAGTGGGAAAATCACTAGATGCACGCGTTAATATAAAGCAAAACTGTGTGCATTCAGACAATACAATTAATAATGAGCCTCGCAGGACTCTGCAATTCTAAACAACGAGTTGAACAGTGTAAATGACAATAATTAATAACATTTACTGAATACAGCAACCACGCAGGGTCTAATAATAAGCGAAACTAATAAACATAGAGGTGGATCCGTTAGCGTTTACAGAATACAGCGACCACGCAGGGTCAAATAATAAGCGAAACTAATTATCGTAGAGGTGGATCCGTTAACACATTTAAACTAAAAGCGTACGCCTCGCAGGGACATTCCGCTTAACTCTTTCATCAGATTAAAAAGAATATAGTGACCACGCAAGGTCTAATAATAATTAAATGGCGACCAGGCAGGGTCGTTACACATGTTTTGCAAGAAATTGTCTCTATTTGGAGTCTCACCCCATCATGAAGCAGAGCCATGGAAGTTACGAGGGATGAATCCTTTCGTCAAATGGAGGCATCCCATCATACCAGTGTGTCTCTTTTTCAAACTAAACATCACACATTGAAGCAGACGACTGCTGACTGGGATTGTTGTGGCCACTCGTTTTAGATTCCCCTTCCTTTCCACACCTGTAACAGTAATCAATGGCTCGTGGGTGCTGGTGGAGGTTGCACAGTGGTTCGGATTCCAACTTTAAACTCTAGGTCTAGCCCTGATAGCCTATCTGAGTGGACTCCTAACAAACTTTGTACCCATTCATACGTTGCCTCTGGCAATATTGAGATGTAAAACTCGAGCTTTTGAGGTGCACCCAAAATTCAAGCTCGCTTCCATGTGGTTACTGCAGTGGTGGTGGGCAACGAGGCTCTGGCATCTGGCTCTGCAACCAGTATAATTCCTCTGCATGACTGTGTTTTGTCCTTATATGTGCCGTGTGCACCTTCACAGCCTCAGCTTTTAACCTACGTAAGGCGATGTTTGTCCTCCAAAATTTTAGTTACGGCAAGGGACCAGGCAACATGCATGACTGGTGCAAATAGCCCAAGTGCTGATGCACTCAAAATTTCCATTACATTCATTTATTCAAGAGGAATACCACAAAACTTTTATTTAGGCTACCCTTAGTATATTGTAGCTACTGTTAGCAACTGTTAACAGTTATTGGAAGTATTTTTAGTAAACCTGTGTAATTTTAATAATAAAGAAGTTTTCTTGAGATATCAGTCGGGTGATTTCTGGACAGGCTTTCGAGAGCTGGCGCATCTTCAGGCATTGAAGAATTATTTCACTGCAATTTTATTTTGGATGTATTCAGTTATAAGAAAACAGGTTATACATATTAATTCGACATTTTTGTACATTTCCAGGTGGTTTGCCATGCCGTCCCCTAAGGACTTTGTGAATCCCAGCATAACCCCAAGCGTCTGCCCAATGTTCCAGATTCTAGCTGCGAAGCTGAATGAACTGCAGGAGCTCCTCTCGGTGCCCCTCTTCAATGAGATGTGGCAGATGCTCTGTGAGCAGCTGAACCAGGTGAGTTTGTTACGTTCTCTAATAAAAACATCACAATCTAGAAGACTAAGGCTGGACACGCAATACAGAGGTTGTTCACTTCATATCCGACCATTGTCGATTCGGTTCTGCCACCTTGCGTATCATGCTGGAACTATGGGTCTGCTGGCCGGAGCAGTGTTGTGTCTGACCTTGTAGGTGCATGAGTGTTGGTAGTGAATGTTATCAAATGGCAACGAAAATCAACCGGTATTGGGAGGGTTACGTAATGGCCCTTTTCCATGCTAAGTTTCCATACGTACGCATTGTGAAACTGTCGGGAGAATGAGTCAACACTCGGGGTGACTACTGCGAAAACTATTGTAGCCTGTTACAAACAACAGGGTCTCCTTGCGAAACATTCACCCACGAAAACCACCAGGAGAAGGGCTGCAAGCAAAGTGTCACCCGTAGTGATAAGGGGGATCCGTCGATTGGCTTGCCAAGAAAATCCCCGGACTCAACGTGATATGGCCCACAGATTTCACCTCGCACCGTCAACTGTGAACGAAACAATTGGCAAGCGCCTCAGGTTGAAGTGTGTGCGGAAGGCCCGTGTACACCACCTTCTACCGTGCCAGATTGCCGAACGTAAGACGAACTGCAGGAAACTGTATGAAAAGTATCTGGCAGGTTCCAAATGGAAGAAAGTTGTCACAATGTCTGAATCATATGTCCATCTCACTGCTGGTAGTCACATTCGGGCGATCACATACCGTGACATTGACGGCAAGGGGCGCTGCAACTTTCAGTGCAGGGAAAGTTTCCCTCGTGGCTTTATGGTTGTGACTGGATTCGGATATGAGGATAAGTTGATGATACGCAAGGTGGACAAAAACGTGAAGGTGAATGCCAGATACTTCCAAGACTCCATTCTGACACCTATCTATCGGAGAGACATCCCTCAATTGTATGGAATGGACGCGAACCAGGTGATGATCCATATGGACAAGGCTTTGAGTCATACCGCCAGAACATCACTACGTTTTTATCAGGAAATGGCAGAGGAATTAGGAATTCGTGTCATTCCGTTTGAAGACATACCTGTGAAAAGCCCAGATGCCAGTCCAATGGATTTTTGCACATTTGGACTGTTGAAACGACGTCTTCAACATCGCTGCCCACGCACCCTGGATGGTCTATGGAACGCTTGCAGGGAGGAGTGGGACAGAATATCCCATGCCTGTCCTGCGCCGGAGCTTGCTGCAATGGAAACTGCGATGCCGGGCGATAGTCCACAATGCTGGGGTTCCAATAGAACATGATCGGTGGTGGCAGCCCGGGATCTCTTAAGGTGAGTACCCGTCAAGAATGGTCGGATATAAAGCGAACAACCTTCTGTAGATCAGAAACTGTCCGATGCAACACTTTGCTTTACATGTCATGAGACACCTGGAGAAGCCTAATGACAACTTACCACCATGTGATTTCATCCATCTAAAACCACTACTCATCCACTATAAAATGTTGTTTCATGAAGATGGCACATACCCAGACTGTCAGTCTCCTTGACCAAAGTGAGAAATCATCCAATGTTGCCGTATCATGCTTGTCAGTGTTTGCTGCACAGCACCACGTCTGAGCTATTGGAGAATGCTACTGGAGGCATATATGCCACACAGATACAATCAGACAACCTATCACATTGTGCTATTCTGTCTAATCTGTTGCGCAACAGCCTAAAAGACTAGAACATTTCAACATACAAGATTGCCAATGTTAATTTAGACAGTTTAAAATTGACATCGAAGGTTTCGGTCAATAGGTGAAACACCATGCCACTTTCGTTTGTGTGTAGCATTTCAAAGCATGTGGTTTCGATGGAGCACTGATCATCAGTCCATGATGTTCGTAATTTTTTTCAATGTCAGTAATTAAAATTTATGACAAACATGCACCAGTATGTGATATAAATTTCTTCTCAGCATGTTGTAAAATCACATTCATGATTATCGTATAATTTGTAAAATATATGTGCAAGGGAACAGCGCAACTGGTTCTCTTCACACATACTTGTATGATAAAAATCAGTGTCCCGATCCCAACAATTTTACTCATAAATAGCTTTATATTTTTTTAAAATTTTATACGTTAATTAATATGTACCCTTGGTATTTAATATTGATAAATAAATTACGGCAAAATCATGGAGAGTATTAGTTCGAATATGTTGAGGCTTCTTGACAAATATCAAAGGTATTTAATTGACATGTTCCGTTTCGGACACAGAAAAATTCCAATTAGTCACAGTATTTCCACCAATTGTATTTGTTAATGAAACTGCTGAGGAAACTAAATTGATTCTGGTGACCATCTGATGCTTTGGAGGCAGGAAGCAAATGCACCCTTCCCCCCAATCCCTCTCCCATTAGATTGTTTGATCATTCACAACTACTGTCATGAAAGAATTTCCTTTTTATCGCTGTTGAACCCCGAACATAAGGCCATCTTTCCAGGTGGTTGCCAACTCCGGCTGAAGGTGCAAACTTCAGGACAATCTCTCACTGCGGCCGGGTATGATTGATACCACGGCTCGCTATCGGGCCGTGGCCCAGTGGTTGAGAAACACTGGAGTAAGGTGAGAACTTTATTTTCAGCCGTGGAAGGTGAACAGAAATGTGACTGCATTGTACAATGCCACAAAGGCACTTAGGGAGGGTGGAGGTGACAAGGCCTCTCACATTCGGAACCTCTGCCCCCCTTGTCAACCTTAGGTGAATGTGGCCCACATTCGATCCTCGATGGAGCTCCAAAATGTGTGTGTCGATTCAGCATGGTGAGGACAATAGTTGCGAACTCTGGTCTCAAAAGCCAGAAGAACTGCATCCATAGGAATCTGCACCACCAAAGGAAAGAAAAAAGCTTCTTAGCAGAACTTGTCCCTCAAAGGGCTGTTGCATCATAGAGTTTGGTTTTTGTACTGGTAGAGAACCTGTTAATGTATCCAACCCCTATTTTTTAGTGAGAATTATTTTACTTTGCATTCAAGTGTGGATAAATGTGCTAAATATTTCTGTATCTTTTTTTTTTCAGTTTATTTTTGAGGAAGTTATCCTGGAGAACCATTTTAATGAGGGGGGAGCAGCCCAGTTGCAGTTTGACATGACCAGGAACCTCTTCCCTTTGTTCGGACAGTTCACCCAGAAGCCTGAGAACTATTTCAGGGAGTAAGTACATTTTTTTCCCCTTTCATTGAATATTGATCATCCAGACTGCAGCAGCACTTCACACATCTTGCTAAGAAGTCAGGGTCCTAGGTTCAAATCTGAGTGAAAGGGGTGTATGTTGCTTCATCTATTTCATCATCATCATTGAGAACAACCTAGATAGATGGTGATGTTAAGAATCAAGATAGATATGGACAGTACAGACAGATTTGTTAGGTTGTGTTTGTCATTGTCCAAATGTAGTTCAGGAAAGGGCTCTTCTGAATTTCTATGCTCACTTACAAAAAGACTTTGGGAACTATTGAAAAGGGCTTCGAAGGTACTGGTGCCATTCATAGTGACATAGTTGCAGGGTCGGATTAAGGTGGGTGCTATTGATGCTGCAGCATTAGGCCCATTCCTGAGATAGGCCCAGATGAAAACAGACGAGAATTTTCCGAAAGCTGAACAGTTTTCTTTTGCTACATTAACCTGAAGATAAATCTTAGAATGAAATTTGGAGCCCCAATTTCGGACGCCTAGACACAGCGTTACTTATTATACAGTTACTGTTATTCTTTGCGCTGTGTCGTAACTATAATGTCGTTGTGTTTATTGTTTACCGAAGATTTCAAGCATCAGTCTCAATTTCGTCTTAATCCGGCCCTGCATAGTTGTGTGAAAGAAATGTTTTATCATGTTTTTACTTTTATTGCTACAATAGAAAATAAGAGTATAGTAAAAAAAATGTGTATGTCTCATAAAATACCATTTGTGAGTAACTTTATGTAAACATTTGATCGACTTTGGGACTTTAAATATTGATGTAAGTCCTGGAAATCTGCAATGACAAAAGAAGTATATGAGAAGTTAAGAACTGCTGCTCTAGGTTCATCTGTCCATAGGAGATACTTTGCCAGTAGGGCTGAGCCAGTACCACTTTAAACCGATGCCGATACTTTTACCGATTTCCACCTGTACCGATGCTTGAATATTAACTAATATTAGCTTAGCTATTCCACGCCAATTGTAAACATCAACTACCACAGTTTTGCTTCAAAACATTCAAGACTTACACCAGATTATAAATATGTGTTCCTCAATCACAACCCTGTTGGGATAAAGGCAGCCAGAGCATGGTGCTGATCACATCACCTCCAAAATGGCGGAGATCGATAGAATATGTGGGGCCCAACTCCATCACCCTATATATGCATCATGGCATGGTGCAAAGTACATGAGAATCTTTACCTTTACCTTTTATTGGTGAAAAATAAGTGGAAAATTCTCATTTGGCATAACTTCCAGGATAATTATACTGCGAAAATGCTGCATGGTATTTTTTGGACCCCACAAAATGCAAAATGCCGGAAAAGTATCGGCTGGTATCGGTAAGTAAAATCCAACCGATCCATCGGTATCTGCTCAGTTCTATTTGCAATATACAACCAGTGGTTCCTGGAACGGTCGCAAATTCCAAGTAGACATTACACAAAACTTCCATCTGCCCAATATAGTGTCTCCAACTAGCACAGCACACTGTTGAGCAGTTAATTGAGAAGAGCAGAATTCAAGGCTTCACTCTGCCTCAATACAAAGAACATACTCTTTCGTTCTAGGATAAAAGAAGCATGCATTTTACTCAATCTTCCCCGAGGATCAGCGTTGCTCCTGATAGACACCATCAAGACGGCCAGTGCTGCATCGGAGGACAGTGTCAGCCAGATGCCCGAACCAAAAGATGTTTTGGCAGAGATGGGTGTCCACAAGCTGAGTCCAGAAAGATCTCTGACAATAATGAACTTAAGGACAGATCTCAACATAACGTGACAGTGAAGACTTGCACACGTTTCTGTAAAATAATTTATATGCAGAAATAATTGTACAGTGATGCTAGAGGTTTGAAGAAAGGGAAGTGTTTCTCTTATTTATCCATTTGCAATGTAAATATATATCTTTGCCAATAATGTCAAGGTTTGGGCATATTTAAGTGGTGCAGACCTTAACACTATTGGTCTAGGTCCAAGTAACCTTTGTGTTTAGAACCAACTTTTATAGTCCATTAATTAGATGCTTGGTGAGCTGCAGAACTAAATATAAGGACATTGTGAGACGTCACTTCACCTGGGAATCGAACTAGGTCTTGTACATGATAGCCAGACTTCCTACCAACTGCGCCTCTGCAGTTTTGCATCAAGGGCTGTGACCTTTTCTTTATAGTTAGGTGCCGAGAGGATAGCTTGCCTTGGTGATTTCTGTTTGTTACCTTATCTATAGGGCTTTCCAGTAGAAGCTACTAGATGTTGCTATGGTTGCAATCTGGCAACACTGTTTCAATATACAGTAGTGTTCATCAGTTCTCAGCTGCAGACCATGAAAAATGTAGTTTTTGAGTGAAATACATTGGAACTACATGTGCATACATGAAAACTTGTGCTAATTCATGTTCTGTGAAAACCATATTTTGGCAGAGAAAATAGAAATATCAAACATTGGATTATTTGGTTTGGAGCTGTGTGAAAGGTAAGGTGTATGGCAACAATTGGACAACCACTGATGAGCTCAAAGAAGAAATTCAATGCGTCATTGGAGAAATTGAGCCTCATGTGGAAGTAGCATCAGAAATCTAGACAAAAGGTGTCATTAGTAAAATATTACTTTTTCATATCTAATTGTAATTGATCTTACTAAGCCAAGCATCAAGTCAACTTTGCAGCAGGTTTTCGCATATGTAGATCCAAACTTGCGCACAGAATATAGTTCCACTGAGACGGGTTCTATTCCGACACAACTGCATACTTGCAAGAAAACAGTTATTTAATTTGTAAAATACAGACAAAATAATACATCCATTAGCAGGTATGTACTTGATCGGTTGCAATCACTGTGCAGAAGAACTAGGATCCGCAGATTCGCCAACTGGAGTTTGTATTATGCTGAAGAATCGCTGAAGATCAAGAGCGAGTCGAGCAAGACTGAATATGTTGCAGAGCACGTGGAATTCGTGATACCAGTGTTGCACATCCCACTATTTTAACCGTATGTTTATCATGATTGATTAATAATGGTGCTATACAGCGGCGAGAATGGCTGAATCGAGGTCTCCTGTTCAGCGTGCGGTTTTACCAGAGTGTTATTTTGGGCTTCATCCGAAGGGAAAAGCTCTTCAAATCAAGTTAAGTTGTTTTAAATGCATAACCCTCCTTACGACAACATGATGAAAGTAAAACAGGGCGTGAGGTGATTTGCCGTCAATGTGCTCACGAACTGTATCACGTGTGCTGAATGATTTGCTGTTTAAGTTTAGGAAGAGGACACGATTGTTTGTTGTTTGATAACAAAAGAATCTCCGCGGTATTAAAAGATATCGCCGTGATAAGAAACATGTTTATTATTTGGACGAGACGTGCTTTAACTCTGGGTGGGGGGGGTGGATGGCATACATTGAATCAAACATTGAAGGACACCACCGTGCAAAACCACCGCCAGGGCTGAAGAAACCGACGAGAAAAGAAGAGGGGAATGGGGAGGCTTATTGTTTCACCCACTGGTGGCAATGAAATGACGTCTTTGTTGAAGGTGCATATTTACTGTTCCGTGCAAAGAAAGGGTGATTATCATCAAGAAATGGACAGACCAAGATTTGAATCCTGGTTTAGTGAAGTGATTCATAAATTGAAACCTGAGTAATAGCAGCAGACAATGCACCTGATTGTCACCAGTAACAAATCATGCTTTTGTTGCTGGTATAACTTGAAGTGCGTGTGTCTTATAGTAACGGATGTATTGCGAACGAAGCAACCAAGTTTTTCATAAATTTATTTCTTTCTAATCCAAAAACAATAATTTGTCATTAAATTCAAGATGGGCCTATCATTGTTTACTTTTATCTTTGTTTATTTTTTTTTTCCTTGCTCGAAATACACACACATGCTCTCATGTTTAGAAGTTATTTCGCATTTATATTCAGTAAAAACTTTCCAGCTCGCTCCACTGATAATAATGAACAAGGAGAATAGTAACATTTGCATTATATGTTAGTACTCACTCCATGCTGGCCTGCTTCGTATTTTATAATTTGTTTTACCCTTCCACCATATTCGTATTATTGTTGCAGTCGTTGCATGCTTTGTAGCTAACTTCCCTCCCTTGCTTCACTGTCTACAAAGCAAGAGACAGGTTTTGCTGTCAGTTGTTCCCACTCCCCCACCCCCTCTCTCTTGCCCCTGCCATGCAGGAAACAAGGTGGGTGAGATGGCATCCCTTTAAAATCCCTCAATTTGGCATGGTGTAATTGTTACCACTCCAACCTTTAGTGAGAGTGGTTCTGGGTTTGTTCCCAAGTGGGAGCTCCAAATTTTTTTTGTTTTGACACCATTGTGAGGCCAATGGGGAGTTACTTGAAGAAACGGTAACAGACTCAGCCTCAAGCTAAGCCTTAATTAATTGAGATCTTGTACACCCAACGGCGAGAGGAACAGTAGGCGGAATTGTCCACCACCATTTTAATTCGGTCTGAATTACACAATGTGATGACAATAATTTGAAATAAAGATGCCAATAAGCAGAGAACAATGCCTGCTTTGAACCAACATAGTTTCATTCCTTAAAACAACACAAGAAGTAGAATATAAAGGTAGTGAAACTAGCGGTGGACAATTTGCCTACCATTATCTTTGTTGTTGACTGGACAAGTTTAGAATTACAGATTCCACAACAGACTGTGGAAAGAACTACAAAAGAGACAGTGCAAAATATTTCGACAGAGATGGAGATCTATGTCACTAGCACAGGGAGGTTTGAAATTACCTGGATCAAAATCTACCTCTACGTAGGACTGACTATTGAACCAACCAGAAAATGGCACTGATGCATTGACCACCAAGAAGTCCAGATTCCTATAAGAAATAACGGATTTGCAATTATTTCCTATGGGGCTATATCAAATACAGAGTTTCTGTTCTTCCACTTCTTGTAAGAATAAACCATCTAAAAAAAAAGCATTGCAACAGCTGTTGCAAGTGTTGACGAGGACATGCTCCAATGAGTTTGGAACAAATTGGAGTAACATTTTGATGTCATCTGACATAAGGTTCACACAGAACATATGTAAGTTAGACACACCAGAAATCGCACAATTTTTTTGACTATTTGAACGATACTTTGGTTTGTTTAAAATGTTGAAAGCATCCATTCCTTTTCTAGTAACCCTCTATTTACATCATTATGTGTAGGTGTGGCATAATGAGTCAAGGCACAGTGAACTAATAGGTACCAGTGTGTGCTAATTTAATAACGTGTAGTGTTATGTAAAGAATATAAAGTAGTTGTTATTGGGTTAGTAAAGTAAGCCTTGAAATTTTTCTCGAGTTTGAGTGCTTTCAACTGGGGAGAGCTAGTAATGAGGGCTAACTTTTGGAACAAGGTTACGGCGACTGAACGTTGAACCAGCTTCTCATCTTGATTTGTAAATGCCTGTCCTGTTTTCATCTCAGGCTCGTCTTGAAGACTAAAAAATATTTATAATATGAGCAACATATACAGTGTGCCACTGCATATGTTTTTTGAAATGTGTAAAGATTTTTGAGACAATAGTATTTTTCTGCTTGATGCCTCATTTCGTTATGGATCCTCAAAAATATTTTTTTATCCTGAATGTATGCAACCACAATGTACAAGGTATATGGGGAAACCCTCATCTAAAATATTACCTGAAAGTTAATAAAAGGGGGTCTAAAAAGACCCATGAGTAAGGACAGAATAAAAAATACCCTCAGAAAGCAAGGACCTATCCAGGGGGTCTGGACCACCCTAATTCCTTTCTTCTTTTTCAAAATACAATGGTAGATTCAGCATACTTTCCGATAAGAGACTTGATGTGGCAGGTATAGAAAATTCTCTGTGTGCGCACGGTTTGTGGATTCTGAAAATAACATCCACTAAAAGATTTTTAATTTCGCAATGGGTACTATTACGTATATCAGCCTGAAAATCTGACTTCAAGAGAAACTGTTTTGATACAGTTTGTGTTTTTTTTTTTTTTAGAAATAATACATGCAGAGGTGAAATACTAAAAACAAATATATTGCATTATGTACCAGACAGTACATTGAGGAGGCAATATTGTACAAACTATTGTCGGTGTGTGAAACTAGATTTCTAGAAGAAAACATGATTCACTTGATTTTTTTGTTAAATTTTTTCAACCTTGTCAGTTTAGTGGAGCTGTCCGAGTGAACAATCCCGTGATCATCTAGCCTCAGTTGAAAAGGGGATTTTCTTAATTGTACTCTTTAACTGTGAAAAGTTTTTAAGTTTTACTGTACAGTTGTCAAAGTATTTAGAGCCCTCATCACAATTTGGCCTCTGCTCATTTTTACCCAAGAGCTGGTGTGCCCATCCCCCAAATCATATCATTCGCGCTATCAAACCATATTGTAATCTGCAAAAAGTATTTAATTATGACAGTGTGTCTACCGAAAGTAACCTTATTCTTAGCTTTACTGAACACTATACTTGATCTGCCCTCCTCCCTCAACAGGGAGCCATCACTCAAGACCACCCCTAAAATCGTTCATCATAATCGAGAATATCGCTTGTCTTGTAATGCAGCTATAGTATACAAACTTCACATTCACCTCATTAAAGTGCCAAACACGCATCATTGCGAGCAAGAAAATTTTTACATCCATTTCTTTGCGGGCTTTCAAGAATATTAATTTAATAGGATGTCGATACTTTCTTAGTGTTTTCCAGCTTCTCCTTTGGGCCCGTTCGGGGTCGAAAACGTGTGGATACCATATCGCTAAATACAGTTCGAACTCTCTCTCCTCTACAGAATCCCCTTGACAATCTAAGATTTAACACTTTATCAATAGCTTTCTATCTCTCCCTTTAAATTTAATACTCAATTAATTTTAGACTTACTGTTGATATTGAAGAGTGGATATTGCCTTCTCAAAAAATTAATTCTCAGTCTCCACACCAGAATTTCCGCAACAGTCTAAGACAATAGCAATACACAAGAATTGGATATCCCCTCAATTTAATGCTCAATCCTCCCCATAATCTATGACCTAGAGTTGGATACTGTCCCCCCAAAAATTAATTGAGAATCCCCCCCCCAGAACACACATGTCAATTAAGACCTAATATGTAAAAGTTGAATATCTCCCTCGCCACTTCCCCCCCCCCCCACCTTCAATAATACCCTTAAACACTTTCTTTTCTTCATCTAATGGATTAAATATGGTGCATTTAAGGTGTAAAATCTTTACATATATTTTGGAAACATATGTAATTGTTGAATTTTATATTATTTGAAGGGAAAAAATCCCCCCAAAAATCTCTATGGTGCAACTTGCGCCATAATCCCCCCTGTGAGCACCTCTGCCCAAGAGACATTACAGAACTGCTTCAGAGACTTCGGGAGATTTCAGATGAAGAGTTCAACCAAATATTTCAAACTGCTTCTGAAAAGTGTCAACAGACATTCAATTCTGAAATTGCGATTTCAAGAAGGAAAAACTGTCGTATTATTATAGGGGGAATGCAGCATTGACCTTGGAGGATGGGTACCTCTGGCTGGACCCCCCCCAAAATTTTCTTTCTGGATACACCGCTTTCAGAAAGTGGAAAAGCTTCGCTGTTCTCACAAAGCTAAAAACATTGTTAAAATAGTTAAAATGCATTCATCATCTCCCAACATGAATGATAAAATGCTGGAAAAGTTAAATTAGAACATTTGAAACGAGATTACAGACACTGAACATCGGGCCGTCCAGCCCTGCAACAAATTACAATTTGAAAGACTGTTGTGTCCAATTCGAAGCAGAGTTAAAGTGGCCTCTTCTCGACGGGAGGGGCAGTACGAGGAACACCATGCACCGATAGCACGAAGCTTGTTCTCCATTACCTGATCCCACCAAGTGTCAAGAAGAAAACAATGGAAACCATTAGGCAGTTCCATAGCTGGTAGGTGGAGGTGAACATCACCATCTGAATCATCAGACTTGGCGGCAGCATCCGCAGCTTCGTTCCACTTGATGCCCACGTGACTGGAGACCAGCAGAAGCGGACTTCAGCCCTTTCAGATGACACAAGCCATCGAAGGATGCGCTGACAGGGCATCTGGAAGTCGGCTATTCCAGACTCGGGAAGGCACTGATAGAAACACTGCATAAATAATTATTTAAAAATCGTGAACGTCGCAAAGTCCAAAACCTTTAGGAGTGCATAGAGTTCTGCTTTGTATGCATGCATGATGTAATACAAACAAGTTTAATTTACTTTGCAAGTATTACCATAAACAAATTAATCAGGCGGGTCTATGCTTGCTCGTATGTTGAACAAGTCAGATGAAAGTAAATTTTGGTTTGGTTAAACGCTTCCAAGTTTTATAGATTACCAAAATATCGAACCAGACCAAGAAACTGACAGTAAGTAAGTCGATTTTACCGAGGTCTGTCTCATCTTGAAGGGTTTGACCTTGTTCTGAGACTTGTCGATCTCGCTACCATCTCTACAACAAAAGCGAGAACCTGGAAGTGTAGTTTTTTCTAGCTGGTGAACTACTTACATTAAAACCAATAATATATGACTATTTCTGTCTGACAATACTAATATACTGCATGTACATGAAACTTACTTTACATTCTTTTTATACCTATTTAATCGTGACAATGAGACTGAATAACGATTGGATGAAATTGATACAGGGACAAATACAAAAGACTTGAACTCAGAACTTTCGGTGAGGAGACCATGTATTGTAAACTGAACGCGAAAAATATTGATGTATTTTTCTAATTGAAGCCAGCTACACAATGGTCAGTTGTATGGCTGATATTTGCACCAGTGGCGTTCCGATAAGTTCTCCAAGAAGTCTGTAACCTAGGATGTGCATGTCTTTTTCTTTTTTTGGTAGTCTCTCCATATTACCATATTTTCACGTATACACTGTTCTTTATTTTGTCAAATAAAGATAGATAAACTTGGCCAAAGGGGGAGATTGTAACCCCCGCCTTCCCACTCTTGCACGAAAAAATAATGTCCTGAATTTGTTTTCGCTTGAATTCTTGAACAACCGAAGACAATTTTTTGGTTGAAAATGAACAAAAAGGTCCAGGGACGTCGGAACTTATTTTGGTGGGGAAGGGGGGCAGGTTTTCAATTCCATCAACCAGTTTTTACAATCTTACAATTTTATTGTTATATTTATATATTTATTACATAAATAATAATCCACAGTGGAAGGCCCCGAGACCCCTATTACGGAATATTTTGTTACTTATAATTCCATTAAACGGCACTTAACGCATGAAAACTGAAATTTTCATGCAGTGAGGCATGATGGTATTGAGGTATTCCTTTACAATGATTAGGAACATAACTAATAACGTGCTACTTTTAAAAGGGGCATAGTAGGGGAACCTGTCCTAAAATGACATACGGTAAGGAAAAAATGCTCTAGCAAGTTTATTAATTGCAACTCTTTATTTATTTTTTACATATTAAGAACTCAAAGCATTACCTTTTATATGGTACAGTTAAAAATAATATATGTTATGTTATATGCTCTTTACAAAGGTTTTTTTAAAAATGCAACAGTATGTCATTTTACCTGAGGTACGTAGATAAAATGACATACCCATTTATAACACGTAATTGAAACTATTTACTTGCATAAATCGCAAGTAAATGTCCTTGATTTTGGTACACCAGCACACTCACTGTACACCAGCACTGTGCGCCCACATTGAACTTTGTATGCACTTCAGCCATGTTTCCTTAGGTTTCGAATGACTGAATAAGTCGTTGCAATAGATGCATGGCGCATCGTCATCACTATCATGTAGCTCATAATCATCATCGTCATTATCATCTAACTGAAGTTTAATCTTGGCTTGTCGAGCTGCCCGTCTTGATTCTAATAGTTTCTTCTCTGCAACTTTTGTCTTCACTTCGGTGGGAAAAGGGCTACCTGTTAAGACTTATGGTCCCTCATGCTTCCTTTTTCTGGAGGACCTGGCCTGGGATGTAGAGGGTAGTGGTGATATATCGATTGATCTGAGCAATGAGGGGATGAAGTTGCAGTTACAGATGTGGTACCGTAAGGTGATGGCATTGCAGATGGCGGAGGAAAAGATTGTGCAATTCCGATTACAGGAGTCAAAGCTGGAGATGATTATGATTCGGCTGCAGTTTCAGGTGTATCAATTCCTGGCTGGCCCCCACATTCAATATGCCCAGTCTCTTTTCATAATCCTGATTAGACCTTTCAGTTGTTGCCGCTGCCATAAACATATGGTCTGGAAAGACATCAGGATTAAAGGCCAGATGCCTGTTTCAGAGAATCCACGAATGGCTTTGCTGAAAGAGGCAGCTTTTCCATAAGCCAAAGAAAATAAACTGCCAACTTGGTACTGTGTTACTACCCTCCCGGGATGGGTTTTAAACCATTTGCGGACTTCTTCATTGTAATATGTCTTCAACGGGCCAAAAAACGTTACGTCCAAGGGTTAAAGTCGATGTGTGCATTTATAACATGTTGCATATTGTCCTTATGCCATGACTGTCTGTCAGTTTTTCTTACGTACTCTTCGACCATTATTTCTGTAGCCTAAAATAATAATAAAAGAAAACATTTTCAGTCTGCTGTCCATAATATCTACAATAATTCAGTTGCAATAGTGATTTTATTTAAAATTAGGGCTACTGTAGCCATTACTTGTGTTATTTACACATTGAACAACTTTCAACACTTACATATTTTATGCTTTGGCATTAATAGAATTAATATTAAATGTGTAGGTCCACAAAATATTTACTCTGGTAAAATGACATACGCGTACTATGTCATTTTATCCTAGTTAAGGGTATGTCATTTTACCCTTTGTCATAACCTCAAACAGGTGTATGAATACTTGCAAGATTTTACAATAGGTTTATAATATGCACAATATAACTATTGCCTTACCTTATTTACACAAATGTTGACCCGCTTCTTGTAATTGTAGAAATCTGGCATCAAACAATGATCACCTCAAACTTTTACAACTCCGTATTTAAGGATTACGCTCCTGTTCCGAAATCCGATACACAATGGCACCGCCACTCGCACAGGTTATTTGTTGTCTACTACAGTACACAATCAGACTGAAAAGTGCTGCCCCTTGCGGCAGTAACGAGAAACTCGAGGTATGTCATTTTATCTGAGTATGTCATTTTAGGACAGGTTTCCCTACACGTGCAAACGTATTGTAAAAATCCTTGTTTCTGAAACTTTCTGATCAATGTGTTGCAAAGAAAGTTGCCCGTGGCAGTGTTCTCATTTACCATTTCATCATTTTATAAATCTTAGTATAATTTTAACAAAAACGTCACATACTAAAGAAGAATTACATGAATGAAAGAGTTGAAAGGAAATAATTTAATGATAGATTTAGTTTATTTTACTTCACTTTTCTACGATTTTTGGCTGATCATGAAGGCAGTCGATGAGATTGCTCATCATCATAAGATTAAAAGAAAGAAGATCTCTGATCGGACAATCAGATAAACAATATGGGTTTACCCAGAGACGATCAGCAGAGGATGAAAAATCAAGCGATGTAGCTGAAGTGACGGCATATGCAGATGACATTCTCATACTAATAAATGCTAATAACCGCAGAGAAATAGAGGGAAGAGCAAGCACGGCACTGGAATTAGAGAAATGGAAGCAGATTTCAAAAGAAAAATCTAAACACTTACTACTAAAAGGAAAACTCATGAGACCTGCAATAATCAAGGAACCAAATCTTGTTATTAAGAAATCACCAAATATTAAATATCTTGGAGTGACTCTGGAGTCTCCACTTAAACTCAGACTACACATAAAAGAGGTATTAGGAAAAGCTAAGACAACACTTCATAACATCCTGAGTATGGGAAATCTAGCATATAAACTCCCTTTGGAAGATTCTTTAATATACTACAGAGCCAAGTTTCTTTCTGTAGTATGTTACTCTGCCTCGGCGTGGGCACATCTAACCCACCAAAGACAGATAAATAATTGACAGTTTAAGATCAACTCGATGCAATGTGTTAATGAGAATACTCGGTTCATTCCGCACCACATCAACTGCTTCTACAATTGCCATCACTGGAGTGCTTCCTTTAGACTTAGAAGTAAGGCGTTGTGCAGTCAGATACTGGTGGAAGAAGCGTCAGTATGGAAAAGTTGAAGATCTACTGGGAATACAAGTAAACTCCATCAAGGAAGCAGACCATCATTTGTGGAACCTTTGGCAAGAAGAATGGAGCCAGTTAGAAGTTTCAGCGCATAGTAGAAGATACCTCCCAGATGTGAGGGAGAGATTAAGACATCGATTCTTTAAACCAACCAAAGGGATGGTTCATCTAATCACGGGTCATGGACCCTACAAGAGTTACCTTAAAAGGTTCAATCTAGAAAAAGACGAGTTATGCCTGACTTGTGGAGTCAGGGACATGCCAGAGCATGCTGTGGTCAGCTGTAAAAAACGAGAAAGTAGTGAGATCCAAAGATTAAGGATGGGGTTACAGGAAGAAACCCTAGAACAAGATATCTGGAGACTCGGAAGTTTTAAAAAGATCAAGAAACTAACAGATGATCTCCATTTAAGAGGGATTGAACTACAAGCTCGGACTTTGAGAAACAAGAGAAGTAAATATAATCCAGACACAACAGGAAATAAGAAGAAGCAGTAGACTCAGCTCCAAAAATACAGCACCTGTAGAGCAAGAATCTGATGAACAAAGCCAACTTCAGAAAGGGGTAAGATATTACGAAAAGGGCCCAACAGCCCTGAATAGAAGAAGATTTTATATTAAGTCCCTGAGAGGAAAAGATACCCAAGAAGATTTGAGTTAATTCTTGAACATTAAGTATTAAATGTTGAGTTCTGATAAATGGACCTAAAATCAGACTTAACCGTGTCGTGAATTGCAAGGGCATGAGCCTATATCCTCAAGTTTATAAAAGAGACAATAGTGCAGTGAAGTGAAGTGATAGAACCTGATAAAATGGATTGAACAATGTTGGACCAACATTTAGAGATTGAAAACTACAAGAATAATAACATCAATTTGGAATCCCACCAGAGGACAAAGAAAAGCTAAGAGGGATGACTAAGGGAGGAAGTCAAGAAGATAGCTGAATGAAGAAGACCATTCAATGGAAACAAGAAGAAGAAGCCATGGAACTCCCAACTAGTTCAGGGTACTCCCAACCATAAGTTACTCCTGCTACTTCGGGAGTCTACAAGGTCTAAGGACCGAATTATATGTCTATAATATTTACTTCTTGTACTATCTTATCCCTCCTATATTGGGAGGTCAAAGGGTCCATGGACCCTATCATCAATCGCTGTATCAGCATTAAGTGTCGTCCATTCTCTCCCTTCACCCAGGGAGGTTTCAGGTCTAAGGACCTGACAGTATGTTTCTATATTATATATTATTATATTTTGTATATCATATCATATTTTCTCTTTAAGATATACAATTAAATTATGATGTTATATTTGCACTTATGTGGAATTTACACTTTCTAATATGGTTCCATGTAATCATATGAACCATTAAGATCTAAGGATCTAACACATAATTAAGTATCGTAAAATGGATTATCTTCTTCCACCTATCATAATCTATTATATATACACATATATTAATTCTTAAAGTTAATACAAGCCTAAATTTTTAACTAAAACAAGTAAACACACCTTGGTTAAATTCATTTTTAGATGCCAAGGTAATTTTCCCTTTCGGGTCAATCCATATGAAGTCATACAACATGGTTGCTTGACCATTTTTAAAAAAGTTTATTTTTTGTGTGGTGTGAGCCTCATATGTTGACAGTTCAGAACCACTGTTATTTTATTTTTACTATCACCGATTTGAAGATGGCGGGAATTCTTTTATCATGGCACGAGTCATTTTCTCCATTCGTAAGCATCAGCGGCAACTTTTTTATCTCAGCTCTGGTAAGTCCTACGACAATGAGACAAAATCTGTGATGTTAAGCACATTATAGGCTACAATTATAATTCTGTGTAATTTTCTAAATATTATTCCTTCATAATAAATTTTAAGGTCAAATTTGTTTATTTTAATCGCTCAAAATGACATTTTCGGACATTTTTTTTGGGGGGAAGGCAGTTTGTTTGACACTTGAATTTTTTTTTTGTGCAAGTACCTGTGTACCAATAGAGTATGCCAAAATTATTTGAAGCTTGAGACTTTTAATATTTCCTTTTCTACAGGGTCATAAACATGTACTTTTTGTTAAAAAATCCCAAGTTCAGGGTTAAATATCTCTGGTGGACAGTTGTTTAAAAATCTGAAATTTGTACACAATACAGTACTCCATGATAAGTAAATTCAGTAAAAATTTTGAGTTTGAGATTTAATTGGTTTAAGAGATACAAAACTAGTGAAAAATTCAATATTTTGTAATAAATATGATATGCCTAATTTAATTTATTAACATTTTATGTTAAAATTTTGCAAATTGTAATTTGGAATGTCAATGAACAACATTTTAATCCTGAAATGGATCTACAATAAAGTGTATATATACGAGGGCGTGTTGAAAAGTAAAGCTTCCTATGTTTTTATTTTCTTTGTTACCTTGTAAACGCATTTTGGATTTTGAGCAACCATACATTGCACTTATAAGACATTCCCACTTCTCCATTGAAGGTTTCAAACTTCTGTCGCCAAGGGATGCTGAACTATTGCAAGGAAAATGGCAGCAAGTAACCATGCAATGTCGGTGGAGTGCCTGAAGTAGCGTGCCGTGATCGAGTTTCTAACCACGCAGTAGCGGCTCGTGCCTAAAATAACAGGTGAAGAAGTATATTTATAGGCAATGAAAACAAATAGTAAGTGCCAGTGCCCCCCCCCAATTTAAAACGTCTTTTTTGTCTTCATCCGTCCATCTGGAAAATGGTGTCTGCAACAAATTACACACTAAGTCATTTACTGGGTTCATTGTAGAAACCACAGCTCAACACATGAACACAACACACGATAGGAAACGCGAAACACACACGCGGAACAAGATCTCGCGAGAACGCGAAGATTTTGCCACAAGCACTGGATGCGATGTTTTCTCCGACGAGAGAACTGCTTCATCTAGGAGGCGACACCCGTTGAAGGCCAACGCTAGGTGACGTCACCGTTGCCATGACAACCGGCTAAGTTTTCCGCAACCTAGCTGTGTTTGCTCTTGGGTTGGGACGAACTGAATACGTGCGTAGCGCCGAGCGGCGTGTTATTTGAGTATTATCGTGTGCGTTCTGCTGGGAAATAGTTAAATTTAACAAGCAAATGAAAAATGTCAATATTAATTTGAAAATTAGGTGAAAACATCTGCACTTGTTGCACTTGGCCAGCCGCCACTGAACCACAGAAAATGTGCTACAAATTGACATTCATCTGAGACTGAGGGCACTTTATGAGGATGAATGTATAGACATCAGTACTTTGCGATCTTGAGTTTATCATGCTCTTAAAGAAAACCCCCAGCTGAAGAAATCTCAGCTATGTGAGAGAATGGAGTGAAAGGCGGCGAACTGCAACTGATGGAGGTCATCGGAATCGTGTTCAGCTTGTGCCCTCAGTCTCAGATGAATGTCAATTTGTAGCACATTTTCTGTGGTTAGAAACTCGATCACGGCACGCTACCTCAGGCACTCCACCGACATTGCATGGTTACTTGCTGCCATTTTCCTTGCAATAGTTCAGCATCCCTTGGCGACAGAAGTTTGAAACCTTCAATGGAGAAGTGGGAAAGTCGTATAAGTGCAATGTATGGTTGCTCAAAATCCAAAATGCGTTTACAAGGTAACAAAGAAAATAAAAACATAGGAAGCTTTACTTTTCAACACGCCCTCGTATATATACACTTTATTGTAGATCCATTTCAGGATTAAAATGTTGTTCATTGACAGTCCAAATTACAATTTGCAAAATTTTAACATAAAATGTTAATAAATAAAATTAGGCATATCATATTTATTACAAAATATTGAATTTTTCACGAGTTTTGTATCTCTTAAACCAATTAAATCTCAAACTCAAAATTTTTACTGAAGTTACTTATCATGGAGTACTGTATTGTGTACAAATTTCAGATTTTTAAACAACTGTCCACCAGAGATATTTAACCCTGAACTTGGGATTTTTTAACAAAAAGTACATGTTTATGACCCTGTAGAAAAGGAAATATTAAAAGTCTCAAGCTTCAAATAATTTTGGCATACTCTATTGGTACACAGGTACTTGCACAAAAAAAAAATTCAAGTGTCAAACAAACTGCCTTCCCCCCAAAAAAAATGTCCGAAAATGTCATTTTGAGCGATTAAAATACACAAATGTGACCTTAAAATTTATTATGAAGGAATAATATTTAGAAAATTACACAGAAATATAATTGTAGCCTATAATGTGCTTAACATCACAGATTTTGTCTCATTGTCGTAGGACTTACCAGAGCTGAGATAAAAAAGTTGCCGCTGATGCTTAGGAATGGAGAAAATGACGCGCGCCATGATAAAAGAATTCCCGCCATCTTCAAATCGGTGATAGTAAAAATAAAATAACAGTGGTTCTGAACTGTCAACATATGAGGCTCACACCACACAAAAAATAAACTTTTTTAAAAATGGTCAAGCAACCATGTTGTATGACTTCATATGGATTGACCCTTTCACCATTACTGTTATCCTCTTCCTACAGAAATCCTACACAATCCGCTCTTGGTAAGATGAAACAGCTAGAGTAGCAAGCGGCGCTAAGTACGCCAAGAGAGAGGGTGATTAGTGTGAGTGGCGAGAGGAGGTTGGAGGACCTCGTCCCTCAGTGTCCCTATCTTGTTCTCATTTACCATTTCATCATTTTATAAATCTTAGTATAATTTTAACAAAAACATCGCATACTAAACAAGAATTACATGAATGAAAGAGTTAAAAGGAAATAATTTAATGATAGATTTATTTATTTATTTATTTATTAATGCCTTGTTTTAAATGGCGGAGGTAAGGCCGTACAAAGCCTTTTCTTCCACTCAACCATACAGTTAAAATTATACATTATTATATTATACACAAAGTACACTAAGTCATTTCACATAGGTCCACACACACACATTATACTCATACACACAAGTCTTAAAGCCCTGAATATAACACACAAAATACAAAATATATAATACACAAAATACGATATATGGAATGCAAAATTTAAAACTGTCTATACTAAGTAATTACAAAGTATTTTAAGAATTAATGCACTTGCATACGCCCTTTAGTCTGCTAGACAGGGGAAGAAGTAACGAGAATTCTGAAGAGAGTGGCGAACACGTCTGCTAAAGGAAGCGACGGAGCTTACTGTTCTAGTGCTTTCTGGCAACTGATTCCATAGTCTTACAGCCGATACGGAGAAAGAGTTGGAGAAGAAGTTTGATCTGTGGACGGGGATAGAGAGAACTGAGGAGCTGCGTGATCTGGTGTCGCGATCGTGAAATTCGTGAAGAAATTGGAAGCGAGAGAGGAGATAGGAAGGTGACTTGAGGTTGAGAACTTTGTAAAGTAAAATCAGTGTGTGCAGCAGTGGCGTACGCAAGGGGGGTTACCGGGTTTAACCCCCCCCCCCGAGCTTTTGAAATATTATGGAAAATGCTGTAGAAAAAAATAAAAATGGCTAATTTATCAGTCAAAAATCTCCGACAGTAATAATAATAATACCAATAATAATAATTTGAATTATTATTCCCATGCAGCATGAAGAAAACACAACATTCCAAACACAATCTATGTGGCTGCAAAGTTCAATTTTTCAATTTTTTTTTGCACAAAGTCGCGCAGTGACTCTCGCGGGAATTGTGAAAATTCCTTGCTTCGTCGCAGTATGGTGACCTTATTGCGAACGTTCTTCCCGGTACTGATTTCACATCCCGTTGTGAACTCTCAAGTGATGCTGAGTCTACATCCACATCATTAAATAAGTTGAAGAAGTACTTTGTGAATCACCTAGAAGTGATAAATGTGTTGGAATGTCTATAAACTTACTTTTGATCGTAAAACATAGACTCAGTGGAATTTAGCAACATGTAGGTGTAGGCTTCATCGTCATCCTGGGTGAGTTCCATAGGTAAATTTCCCCGTGCATATAGCACTGTGCCATGAAGGCACAAGTAGTGGTGTGGTGGGCCCCACACATTCTCGATCTAGGCCATTTTGCAGGTGATGTGATCAGCACCATGTTCCGGCAATTTTTATCCCCCAGGGTTGCTCTCAGGTACCCGTTGATATGAAACTGGGTGCGGAGACAAGGCTGGATAAATTCTAACCAATTCCGGGAATCGAACCCGGATCTCCCGCTCCACGAGGTTGTCAGATTAGACCACCGCGGCTCCATGAATGTGTTACATATTTTGACTATTTCAATTAATTTAATATATTTGCTTGTTTTATGGATTTTCTTCACAGTTAAAATGTCTCGCCTATCATATACAAATAACCGTTGACTAGACAATTATTTCGTAACAAAGAAACAAAAAAAAATGTAATTTTGTTCAATTGCTTCCATAAATATATTTATGTAGATCTTTACTACTTAATAATAGTAGTGATATAAGTAGTAACAGCAGCTGCATTAGTAGTATTATTAGTAGTAATTAAACTAATTAATTAATTATAAGTATTATTAATTAATTATGATGGTTATTAATTAATTAAAGTATAATAAAACAATGGTAATGTGAATTTGTAGAAAGTTTTTGAAATAACACCCCCCTTGATTAAATCCTGCGTACGCTACTGGTGTGCATCGTTCGTCTTTCTTGCATACGTAGCCACCCCAATTTGAGAAAATAAGGTGACAGGTGGTCCCAATATTTTAAATTAAAAATGTATCGTAAGCAGGCATTTTGAACACTCTGCAGACGTCTAGCTGACTCACCTGTTAAGCCGGAATACGCTACGTCACAATAATCTAAATGGCATAAAACTAGGGACTGACATAGTTTGGCCTTGATAGAGGTGGGGAGGAACTTGCCCATGCGTCTATAGAATACAGAGATGCGAAAGCTTTTCTACACGCCGAACTTGCGTGATGTGACCATGATAAATTTCCGTCTAATACAATTCCCAGATCTTTAACAGTTTGGTTAAATGGAATGCGAGTCGAATCTACAAGAATGGCAGTGGCGTAGCGTTATAGTACGCCCGGCGTTCCCAGATTTAAAATTTCAAAAATGCTTAAACGCTGTGATTATAAAGTAAAACGTGACTAATTTCATATATGTTTGACCTTCATGGCATTATAATAGCTATTTTTCGCGATCCGCTTGCAACGCTCCACTCTCAACACTCGTTCTAGCATCTCTTTTCAATGCCTTTCCCGGCCGGACGCCGAGCAGGTTCGGTGTACAGGACTCCTATATTCCTTGCTGCCTTTATGGAGGGAAAGCTTCCATTTCTACAGCACGCGCGTAAATGGGCTCTCTTACGCCAGCGTACGATAGGTCTACCGTGATTGGTTCATGTGACCCTTCCTGCCTTCTGAAGCAGACGACAGCGGCAGAATTCCTACCCGGTTCTTCGCTCTTCGCGCTCATGCCACTCGTGCTGTGTGATGCTACAATATGCAATATTGACTGACGTAACTTTACCAATCTCAAATATACTGCTTCTTAATGGCCACTGCATTGTATAATTTATCGCACGAACAGCGATGTGTATTAGAAACTAAAAGATCAACACAGTTTTTGTCAAATAAGTTGGTGAAGTCCTCGTGGTAGAAATTCAGCCTGTGGCTGCTCTACCACTTAACCCGCAAAACTATTATTTTTTTATTGTATTTTTTCGTTATTATCTAATTACTTAATATTGTGTGAATGGAAATGTTTAGCATTCATTTGAAAACTCTTAACATCGAATGGTCTCTGGAGAAAATTATTTTAAAATGTTTATCAGCATTCTCAAGATGTATTAAACAGTTTTCTGAATTACTAATCGGCACTGTTACGTCAGTAGAGTGTACGATATTTGGATCATCCACTCTGCTTTTCACAGTGCGCCGAGACGACAGAGGTCCCTGGTTCGAATCCCGGCGTGAGCACGGGTATTCTTTGTCAGTGTCCCTTCATCAATATCACTCATATTCATATTCGCAATTAACCAAAAGTGGTAGAAAAGCGAAATAAAATAAACCAAATCAATCAGTAGTTGGATCGCCCACAACAATGACGTCTACTGTTGTGCAGAGGCGCTTGTGATTCAGGTAGGTTTTTAATTACTTGCGTCACGCAGAAAGATATAAAAAAGGTATAGAACACCAGAGTTCAAAACATCTGTGGCATAGTGAGGCATCTAATTTTCTAGCTAAAACATGCAATGATGATGTTTTATTGAAAACCCAGCTTACTTCAGGCAAATAATACCTGTGGCGACTAATACCATAAATAAATTATTAAGCAAGAAAGGGCCGACTCTTCCTTCGGACTTGGCGTTCCCACCCGAAATGTCCATGCTACGCCACTGAAGAATGGAAGGCTGAATGTTAAGATCTGCGTAACGTTTCAGTTTATCGGAGGAAATCAAAATTGCTTGTGTTTTATTAGGGTTAATATACATGCCATTGTCTAGCGACCAGTTAACAATCCTCTCTATATCTTAATTAACCTTGGAAATACCATCGTTTAACATTACTGGGGGTGCAGAATAGTACAACTGTAGGTCATCGGCATACAGGTGATAACGGCTGTGTTTTAAGATACTTGGCAGGTCATTAATGTATAGAGAAAATAATAAAGGGCCGAGTACGCTTCCTTGCGGAACGCCACAGGTGATCTCAGATAGCGCCGAGCACTTGCCATCATAAACCACCCTTTGTTTACGTCCAGTTAAGTAGGATTTGACCCAGTCGGTTGCAGAGGTGGTGAAATTAAAAAAAACAGCGATTTTAGCTTGGAAATTTGAATATCATGGTCGAGTGACTGGAAAGCTTTTGTGTAGTCCAATAAAACTAAAACTGTCGCCTGTCTGCAGTCCATAGCTTGTCTGACGTCGTCGGTTATGTGAGTCATGGCGGTGCTAGTGCTGTGATTAGGTCTAAATCCCGACTGAAAAGGAGCCAGAACTTCATTTGTATGTCGGCTGATTTGGTCGTGAGCAATGTATTCTAATGCTTTCGATAGCGCGGGAAGAATACTGATAAGTCGGAAATTGTCAATTGTCAATTTATTTTACTTCACTTTTTTACGATTTTTGGCTGATCTCGAAGGCAGTCGATGAGATTGGGTGAAAATATGGTATAATTTATTTTGTAAGCGCTATATTTTTCATATTTCAACATATAGTGCTGTATCGGGACGATACTTGTCTGTCTCTATAGATCCACCAAACTTTCTGAAACCTCGGAAAATATGTAAACTGCTGGCTTCCCCATAGCTTAAACTGGCGACACTAGCGCCACTGCTCCCAAGTCAAGGTTTTAGATGCCTTGGTGGATCTATAGTGTCGTCTTTCTCTTTCCTTTCACACAGAAAATATAAATTAGTAAAGAAAACGTACGGAGAGTTACCAGTCTCTTGATTTTATATCAGGCGACTAATTGCAGTGCAGTGACGAGATCTTTAAGTCGGTCTACTTTCTGCAAATGATTTACACGTATATATGCACAGTTTTAACGCTTTGTGCAGAAGAAAATCCAAACTCATCACTACAATTTGCAGAGTAAATGCCGAAACACGCCTTCTGCAGTTATTCAACTTTGAACAATGACCGGGTCGTCTGACCAAGTCTAAATTTGGAAAGGAAAGGGGAGATTAGCCTAGGCTTGAATTTCCAAGGAAGATTTAAAGTTAAGCTGTCCTCTGTGCCCCTCCCTGGTGCATTGTTATATGCGAGCGCACTTGCAGGTACAAAACCTGGCAGGCTTCAAAGAAAAACTGGAAACAGAAGCAGCGAATTCCTACGGGGATACTTGATTTGCAGAGACCTGCCTATGATGCCAAGTGCTTCTTTCTGTTAACGGAAACTTGAGTGCACGTTCAGAAATCTAGTGCAAAAACATCTTTTTCCAAATATTCTTCACAACCAAGATAAGTTGAAATAGATATAGTCTCATTTTTTAGGGCGTGACTGGGGGAGGGGGAGCAAAAAGACAATCTTGCCCCTCCTCTGTGGCTTCTTCACATCAGGCAATACTGAAAACAGTTGAGGGTCGAGGCGGAACAACCAAGGGTGGAACTTCCATTTCTTGTCCATTTAGATTTATTAAAAGTTTACTGTTTGTTTTAAACATCATGTTCAGGGCTGATGTCTTCGTTTTACACCTCATAGAGAGGTAACAACATTCATTCTTATGTTCACGTGTGATTTTGTTTTTTAACCCCGTGCATATAGCACCGTGCCATGTAAGCACATTTAAGGGATGTGGTGGGAGGGCCCACACATTCTCGATGTCGGACATTTTGTAGATGATGTGGTCAGCACCACGCCCAGGCCGCATTTACCCCCAAGGGTTGCCCCCAGGTACCCATTCGTTTGAAGCTGGGTGAGCCCGGGAGCCGCTTTTTGCGGGGATAAGGCCGGAAAAATTCCGACCTTAGATCATCCACCACGGGAATCGAACCCGTGTCTCCGCGTGGCCGTCAGATGCCCTACCGGCTAGACTACCACGTTGTCTCGCATTCGTCTCGATTTTTTTTCCCACCTTCAACTTTTTACCTAGAGGCTCAAGCTCCACCTGCCCCCTTGGTTCGGAGTCCTTGCATCCATGGAATGTAGTTGCAGATGGAAAAAGAAGAGATTTAGAATTAGGCTGCTCTCTGCCCCCTTCCCATCGGAGTACGCTGGGTTTATTGTTTCACACCGACCGCATCTGTATGTAAAATCGATGCGGTGAATTTCTAAGGGGATAATTGAATCGGCAGGTTTAAGAAGGAATTAAGTCCAATGAGTAAATTTGTGGGAAATAAAAAAAAACAACTGTATAAGTTGTAGAGTGTTCATTTCCTTCTTACACCTTACGTTGATTTCGGGGTTATTTATCTTCCTCTAGGGACTGTTATTTATATCTTTCTTCACACTCACGTGTAGAGCGACGCTTTCCGATGATGTTGAGCACAAAAGGTCATTTTGCCAATATTTGGTCTTCATTCCCTTCTTAAACCTGTCGATTCAATTTCACCTTGCACTTGATTTGCGGAGACATGGCTGCGATTCTTATCTGCACATGGATCTTTCTGTCACGTACTTCTTGCTGCTAGTGAAACTTGAGTCTACGTTCATTTAATTAGTGCAAAAATATTTTCCCATGTTTTTTCAAAACGAAACACAAGTTCTAAAAAATATAGTCTCATTTTTGGCACGGGGCGTGGGGGGTGGGGTGCAAACAACTATTTTGCCACCCCACCGGTTCCGACGTCCCTGATTTGTCTATTCTAGCAAATGAGAAAATTGTGTTTGCTGCGGAACAGAAAGATTTTTCGTAACTGTTGAAACTCGGCAACTTCTACAAAAGTTGCTGCTAAACAAACTCGGACGCCATTGCAGTTTAAACATAGGGTGTTCCGTATAGGACACCGAATTAGAAAATTAAATAAAAATAGGGAAAAATATTGATGTATTTTTCTAATTGAAGTCAGCTACACGATGGTCAGATGTATGGCTGATATTTGAACCAGTGGCGTTCCGATAAGTTCTCCAAGAGGGTCTGTGAACTAGAGGGTGTACATGTCTTATTTTGGGTAGCCGCTCCTATATTTTATCATATTTTCACGTATCCACAGTTCTTTATTTTGTCAAATAACGATAGATAAAATTGGCCAAAGGGGGAGATTATAACCCCCGCCTCCCCACTCTTGCACGGAAAAATAATGTCCTGAATTTGTTTACGTTTGAATTCTACAGCAACCGAACATTTTTTGGTTGAAAATGTTAAAAAGAAAAAAGTCATTCCAGGGAGTAGTGGCGTACTCAAATGCAGATGATGGGTCGTCATATAATCTTATTTTGGCTCCTTTCCTAAGATATGAACATTGAATACGGGAGAAGATGGCAAAATACAGGATGGTTTGCTGAGAAAGAGTCTTAACCCCTCTTACATTCCGATGCACGCCACTGAGAGAGATGGAACATATTCTTCTGAATAAGCTTCTTAATACGATTAAGAAGGTTCAAGCAGCATGAAGAGAACAAATATTTCCGATGTACACAAGCAAACAGAACGACGTTCTTACATGATGTTGCAACTTCGAATCCTGAGGCGCCCCACTGCCCTCTATCCACCTCCGCGGAATCGATCGAATCGCGCGGCGCGCATGCGCAGACACGTTCGCCTTACCAATTCTGATCAACTCTGTCGTCCGCTGCTGTAAGATCGGCGGTGCGAACGACGTTCGATTCCAGCTCAGGATTGAAACGAGGACAGGTGGGAAAAGGAAAGCTCGCTATGCCTGCGCCAAGGTGATGGGGTAGTTCGAGAGGTCATGTGCTAAGGCTCTAACAGTCCGTCCAGCTGAAACCGTCCAATCGCACGCCACAGGCACCGAAGGGGAAATTCATACAGGTAAGAGATCTATCTACCTGTGTCTTGTAGTTTAGAAGCATGACGCGCGTGGCGCTCGGACTCGTCGCAGCTTGTCAGTTGCATTCTGGAAGCAGATTGTGTGGAAAACGCTGTCAACCGTTACGACAAGGGACAGCTGAAGGGAATATGCCCTGAATTTGTGCTTCACGGGGAAATATCACACGCGCACCTGCGAAATTTGTCGGATGTCCAGTTTGCTCTGTGTACCTTCCAGTGTTGCAAACCGTTAATAAGCAGTGCTCCCACTCTTGGTTAGAATTTAGAGCAAAATGATGTCCACATTTACACCATAAACAAACATTAATATATGCATCCAAGTTGCCAATTGTTTGAGTTCATTGCGTCACTTTTTATATCATTATGTTAATCGCGACGCCGATGTGAAATAGATGAAGGCAGTAGAGAACACTCCCTTCGACTCTTAGTTGGATGTACAAAATACCAATGCCTTCATATTTCAAGAATGTATGTGTGTGAATGTATTTAGGACATTTTTATATTTCTTATCACACTCGCTATGTTTTATACCAGCTGACCATCCAGCCGCAAGACAGGGGTAACTCGCACTACCCCTGGGTTTATAGAATGTTGCAACTGGATGAAGAAACAAACGAATTTAAACCCCTGGTTTTGTAGTGCAGCACGTTAACCACTCCCCTACAGAGGCCGACACCATTTGTTTTAGGTACATCCCATTTTGGCTGTTGTATTTGAATCTGAAGTAGGAATTTTCCACATTTTTTTTCAGCTTTCGGATATTAGGATATATATATATATAATTATATATAAAAACTTATCAAAGGAACTTGTCAATATGAAATGTAATCTACTTATCGCAAACGTAGCCCAGAACATGAACGACATTCACCTCATTGAAAGATATCGCTCAAGAAACTACTACTTAAGAGGATATACCGTTAAAGACTACGTGCTTTATAAAATGTATTTTTGTTTTTAATAGAGTTTCCTCTCAATTTGCGATTATTTGTAGTCTTACTATAAACGCGGGGCAAAAATGTAAGTTATTGCCGTTAAGTTCTGTTAAACATTTTGGAAATGGAATTCAGTTTATTCTCACACTATCACATAACATAAGAAATATTGTGTGGAGTACTGGTCACATGCAACTATAAGACAATACATTTGTGTATATAATATTTTTAAAACTTTCTTCATAACAATCACACAATATATGCTAAATTGAAAGGAATCGGATTGTTAATAGTTAACAAATTTATTGATGTAATGCCCATTCCTAATATTATCAATTTAACTAAGATTTTAAAATAAAACATAGGATGGTAATAGGTACATAAAGTTCGTTTTAAGTCTAATTGAAACTCAGATTATAGAATCGACATTGGACTTTCAATTTATAATGGGATCTATGTACGCCTTAAACAGGAATCGAACCTAGGATCCTTTGATTACTAGACGATAGTATTATACACTACGCTAAGGGAAATCCAATTTGACCAATTTAGAAGAGCCCGTTCTTTGCCTTTGAGAGTTTGGCAGTGCCTAGTTCTTCAAATTCTTTATCTAGAACATACAAAAGGATTCTGCCCCTCTAGGGCACAACTATAGGACACAAAATTCAAATAATTTTGTTCGCCTAAAAGATTGATTGATTGATTTTATTTTACTTCGCGTTTTGTGCCTCTTGGCTAATTTGCGAAGATGGGGATGAGTGATGAAATTGATGAATGGACATTCACAAACAATTATGCCCGAGCGGGAATCGAACCTGGGACCCCTGGCGTCGCAGCGCGATGTGCTAACCACTCAGCCACAGGGTCCGAGTTCGCCTATAAGAATCATAGTTTGGTGAACTGAGCGAATGTACTAAAAATATACATAGCTTTAGTGATATTTTCGTGAGGTTGGAAACCCGACGTCCGTATTGATTACCTGGACCGCTAGATGCATGTAGGGTAGACAGGTAGCTGCTCCCGATGTCTGATGGGGATTTCGAAATGCAGACTTTATCGTTTTACCTTGCGGATAAAAAAGGGGCATATTTGGATATTTGACCGTTCGATTTCTCTTGAACGGCATGATTAAGCATTTAGGAGTGTTACCTATTCATGAGGTTCGGAATGATAACGTAATATTTGCAAAAGTTCGATCTCTGCATGTTTTATGAGCTTGCTTCGAAGCGAACACGTGTCGCCGGCCGTAAAGTAAAGGGGTGGGCCAGTACACGCGTGGAACATTCAGTGAGGTAAGCGCATTGAAGCGATAGTCTCTTCTTGGCTCCGAACGAACTGACCAAGGCTGCATACTTTTCGGCAGGGAAATCTTTGATGACGAGCATTAATGGACACGGATTATTTTTCTGTTGTATATGTTATAGTTCAGAAATTGTATACTATATTCTTTCAATTCAATTTTCGGTACATTTGTCTACGTTAAATTATAACCTAACCTAATACAGTGTTCCTATTATGTCCATAAGTGTTTCTTTTGCTTTCCCAGAAAACAGACGGTCTGAAATGAGGTAGTCCGTATAATACTAAACTACCTAATTTTCTCTGATGGGGATAAAAAGATCCCTGACAGGGATACGAATAATTTTCTTTTGACGGGATAAAATGTTTTGTGGGAGGCAAATCCCCGGCACCCCTCCCCCGTTAATTCGCACACTGGGCACGGGTAAGCTAAGGTTAAAACAGATAGAAGAACGAGACATACAAGTGTTATCTGAACCAATGACAATTGAATAACAATTAGATCAACAGGTGGCGTTGATGGTTCCTAATACACTGAAGAGACAATTGAACGTCACGTAAAATCACAGACTTTTGAAAATTTTCCGAGTTTGTCCTTTACCATTCATCCCAGTCTTTGTTGGAAAATCACTTAGCTGGTGAGTATTGAACAAAATTGGTTTACCTACCTGAACACGACCTACATAATCAAATGCGTGTAGAATACAATGCAAATGAACAAAATATTTTGGTCATAAAACTGATGTGTGCTGCGCTGCAATATTTGCCTTTCAGGAACGTTTTTAATCTGTGTGCGTACGTTGAGCAGAGTTTTCACTTTCAAAGTTTTCATAAGAAGTTGTTAGATGAATATGCACGCACACTATACGCTTACCGTAAACTTTACAATATTCCACCGTTAAAACTTAAGTTTGCCTGTTCGAAGTTCAAACACTGGACAATAATGTAAGGGAAGAAACAATACGAACGATTTCGACCACCGTTCACAGAACCGCACCAAAATTTTTCTTCTCGCCCATTCGGCCAGAACACGTTCAGTCAGCTCTCAATAAAATAAAATCCACTGCTGTGGGAATAGACGAAATCTCTGTTCTAATGATTAAAAAAATTCTCCCGTACGTTCTCGTTCCTATAACAGGCATTTTTAATTTCTCCCTGTCCTTCGGCATATTCCCGTCGATTTGGAAACTCGCTAAGGTTCGCCCTCTGCCGAAAACAAACAAAGTTCTCAGCCTCGGCGACCACCGGCCGATAAGTATTCTTCCGGCTCTGTCCAAAGCTCTCGAACACGTTGTCAGTAACCAAACGCGTAATTTCTTATCACGAAACAATCTAATGAATCCCCTCCAATCGGGATTCCGGCGCAACCATAGCACCTGCACAGCGCTCATCAACGTGACGGACGACATAAGACACGCCATGGACATTAAAGAAGTAACTATTCTTGTACTTCTGGACTTTAGTAAAGCTTTTCAGACTATTGACCACGACATCCTGCTATCCAAGCTATCCTTCCTGTACAACTTCTCTGACCCAACCGTAGCTTGGTTCCGTTCGTATATTAATGAACGCCAACAATGCGTCTTCAACTCTGGTGAGAAATCGTCGTGGCGATCAATCAGCGCCGGTGTCCCCCAGGGAACCGTCCTCGGTCCACTCCTCTTCTCTCTGTACATTAACAATATTCCTGACGCACTCGAACACTGCAAATATCACATCTATGCAGATGATGTTCAGCTGTATTTGTCATTTCCTCCAAAGAATATTGAAAATTCAATTCGCGATATAAATTATGATCTGAACAAAATCAGTACTTGGTCAGCTAATCATGGGCTACTAATTAATCCTTCTAAAACCCAAACTATTATTATAGGTTCACAAAAAATGCTTTCAGCATTTGAAATTTCTTCCCTCCCGCCCATAATGGTCTTAGGGAAAGCTATTAAATTAAGTAAAACAGCCAAAAATCTGGGCGTAATGTTTAATCAGCATCTCTCATGGTCAGATCACGTAAATTTAACTAGTAAAAGAGCCTTCGCTGCATTACACGCTCTTGTTCGGCTTAAACATTTTCTACCCGTTAGCATTAAAATCAAACTGGTGCAAGCACTTGTTTTTCCACACTTCGATTACTGCGATTCTGTCTATTCCGAATTACCAGATGATCTCGCTCAACGTCTTCAACGAGTACAAAACACCTGCGTCCGCTTTATTTTCGATCTGAAATATAGGGACCATTTATCCGTTTTCTTTACAAAGCTAAATTGGCTCAAATTAATTGATCGGCGAAAGGTACACAACCTCACCCTTCTCTATAGGGCAATCAGTTCAAAGGAACCGGCTTATCTCTCGAGCAGATTCTCAATGCTTTCCGAATCACACAGCCTTGACACCAGATCGCGAGGGAGAACTCAACTACTCATCCCCCTTCATAACTCAAATTTTTATTCAAAATCTTTCACCGTTTCTACTTCTCGTCTTTGGAACTCACTGCCCCTCGAAATCCGAAACTCATCTTCAGTATATGTCTTTAAGACGCAATTAAAACATTTTTTATTGGGCACAAATAGTTAGCACATTATATTTTAGTGATAAATTGCATACAGTTAAGCGCAGAACAACACTGAAAATCCTTATTCAACTTAATATTTCAAATCCCTGACTACTGTCATGAATATCTGATTGTGTGTGTGTGTGTATGTGTGTGTTTTGTTGTATGTTCGTGTGTATAGGTTAGGATTTTATTCCCATATGTATTTTTTTTCTTATCATTTTTTTCTGTAATTTTTTCTTTGTAATTTTATATTTCTCTTTTTATATTTTAAAATTTACCTTTCTATGTAATGGTTTAAATGTTGTTGTAAACATGGTTAAGTGGTAGAAAAGGCTACAAAGCCTTAACTTCGCCATGATAAACAAGACGCAATAAATAAATAAAATAAATAAATAAACTTACAGACACGTGATGCTACTGTTTATGTTTAAATTTGAATATTTTTATCGTGCATAAAGATAGATGTTGATTATAAACAGTTGCGTGAGTTCCTTGTGTCTTTTGATCAATTATTATATCATACATCAGACCCCGGATTTTTATGTAATATCAAAGTACAAAAATATGTACATAAATATGTAATTTTCTCGCACTCTTTTTAAAATAAAGCGTTCATCACGTTTATTCAACCGTCTCTCTTTTGGTTTTCTCGGCACATTCTGTGTTGAACCTTCCTCTCTAAATTTGTTTACTATGTATTGAACTGAGGAGTGTGATTTATTGACAGTTTGTCCAATTTTTCTTAACGAATAACCTCTAATGGCCAAATTTATAATAACATCCTTCAGATCGGAACTACGTTCCTTCACCTTTCCCATTTCGAACACGCTGATAGATAGACGATAGGCCTACAACAATACCTACGCCAGCATTCCGCTTGACGGGGAGCGCGCCTACATGTTCAAACTTGTTACGAAGTTGCAAACTGCCCGAATAGCGGTGGCGCTGTATGCGAGGAAGATTGAAACTCTTGCCTGTACGAATAACAATGTTGCATGAAACAGCGTGTTTTTCTCTTTTCACACAAATTATATGCTGTGTTTATACACTTTGAACATACATTTTTATTGACATTTGTTGGTGAAACCTTCATTAACATTAATTTCCAAGTACATATGAAAATGATTTCCGAATTTACTAGTAGATATGACATTTTTCCTCGGAAATTCTGTGTACGAATAACAATGTTACATACTGTAACAATCGAGTATCCAAACAATTTCAAGAATTCTGCTAGATATTTATTTTATATGAACATATTCAACATAATTTTAAGGACGTAAGATGTTCAAATTAAAATTTATATCAAATATATAAACTCAAAAAAACACAACAACGTGTATCCTACATATTTAAGAAACCAATTTTGTCAACTATTAATTACTTTTCGTATCGCAAATAATTGTATAATATGTAAATATGTACGAGAGCTCTTTCTAACTTTCGAAGCAAATTATAAAGAGAAGCATCTACAGAAAGAACAATCCAATGAAAATACATAGCTACTCTTGTACTTTTTGTACAAAAGTAGTTATTGTGTAACTCGCTACGTGTACAGAAAGTAGCTTTCTTGTCCACCGGTGCCAAGTTTCTAGGTACTTTGCCTAAATCTAAAAGCGAAACGAAAAGGGGAGCATCTTTCGATAAATAAGTTCCTTTTTTTATCAGCCTGTCTTTCGACTTGGCAGTCAATTTCAGCTGACTGTAAGCACTGAGAATCTATTGATCAGAAAATATGACATCACGTGAGCTACAAATTTTCTTAATCGTGTTTCAGTGATGGAAAATATAGGGAAAGATACCGAAATCTGTTGTTTTATGTAAAGTAAATTAGCAAATATGTAAAAATATGTAACCTAAAACATATGCGAAATCATGTCAGTTCGTTGATATTTTCCTGTTCAAGGTACGTATGTATCTAGAGAGGAATACTCGTAGAATATGTAATTACATACAAATCCGAGCTCTAATCATCACTCACCCTCAACGTCGCGATTAGCCAAAAATGGCAGAGAATCGACGCTAAATAGCAAAATTAAACAATTACATGTAAAAATTAAACAAATAGTAATTTATTGTTGATACTCCCATACTAAATGTGTGGTAGAACAGGAAATATGAAAAATCACCAGCTGTAAAACAATGAATATTTGGACGAAACCGGGAATTTTCCTCCCGTGTGCGAGGAAGGAAACTAATGATTCGTTATGTAGTTTTGGTATTTGAACGTTTTCTTGTAATTAGACTTACTGTTGTATAGCAATAATGATGATGATTTATAATAATCAGAAATAATGAATTTTCTTTCAAATGACTGGATGTTGAGTGTATCAGAATCCAGCACCAGATCGATTACTCTCAAAGAAAAAGTTTAATTTGCGGACGATATACATATATGTAGACCTCCCCCACTCATGCATATGCTGTCGCCGTAGAACACAAACTATAAAAGCGCGCAGAGGGCATCAAGGCGATCAACTTTTTTCAAGCTTGAGGGCTCGATTTGATGCTAGAAGCTCACGAAAAAAATGACATTTTATCCTGTGCATAAGCAACCAAGCACTATATAGTCAGAGCGGCCACTGATATAGACTCAGTCTAGCGAGCCTGACATATACGCTCCTGTATAGACTACTTAATTTTTTGCGTTGGGTAACTCACTAAGGGGCAGAAACAGTGCCGGATCTACAAATTTTGGGCCCTCTCGCAAAACGTTACCAAAGGCCCCTTCTATACAAAATACAGGTACTTGTGAAAGGACATGGCAAAGCTCTTGATATTATTCAGTTTCTTCAGTGTGTATGTGCGTTTGTGTGTGTGTGCACATACACATGCTTATATAAATATACAGGGTGTTTCTAAAGGTCGTTTACAACGCTTGGGAGGTGATTCCTCGCACGAAAACAAGCAAAAATTGTGAGTTCCATTTTTACGACTGAGGCTTCGTTTCCGTTTGTTGTGTGTGTGTGTGGGGGGGGAGTTGGTATTACGTAATTGTCTCGTGTAAAAATACACGTTGTCGCAATCATCTGATATTGTGTTTTTCTTTCCCTCCTCCTGGTGGAGTAATGTGTCTCTCGTATGCCACATGACATGATTCGTTCATTCCTCGCGTGTAATTGGGGTATGCAACCGTGCTCAACTTTTCGGATTTTGTGTTCCGTGCTCATGTTTTGATGTTTGAGGTCGGGATGTGTTGTCTTTAACGCATTTCTCATTGTCACGGTCCTTCTTGCTGCGTTACATGCCCTTTCCATGCATTGTTCTTGCTGGAAATTCCCAATTCCTTTGAGGACTCCATTGCGCATGCGTGCCGTGAACTTTTCATAGTGACGTCCGGACTGAGCACATACGATTCCTTGATGATTCCCTTGGGACCGCCTCTCTATCAGTGATGGTATTCGTCCCAGTTAGGTGTGACGTTCACTTTGTCACCTTTTGCGAGGCTCCACTCTAGGAAACGAAGCCTCAGTCGTAAAAATGGAACTCACACTTTTTGCTTGTTTTCGTGTGAGGAATCACCTCCCAAGCGTTGTAAATGACATTTAGAAACGCCCTGTATATATACATACATACCTTTGGGAAATTTTAAAATTTTGTTTTGGTTAGCATCGCTCTTCTGCCACTTTTAACTAATCGCGACGACGAGGATGATGATAGGATGGCATTGAGGAAGGGACACTCACATAGAACAGCCATGTCCAATCTCGGATTCGAAACCGGTACCCCTGTCGTAGTACGCTGTTTCACTTGCGGTTAGAAAAGAAATTAATGTTCAGTTAGTGAGTTATTAACCGAGAACTACTGTAGCTATCTTAGTCAACTTAAAATGAACAACAAATCACTTCACCTTTGTGGTCTTTTCTTCTTTGCTCTGCGGTGCTGGACAAATTACTATATTCATTGTTATACATGCACATATTTGAGTATGTGAAGGGCATGGCAAGGGCCTCCTTAAAGGCTTGCTCGTCCCCCCCAGCACTGCCGGGTTTTGCGGTTTATAGTTCCAGAAATGACAAAGACCAAGAATTTCTTTCAAGAATTTTTAAAGGATTTATACTTGATTGAAGCAAGTGAATTCCGCTGGTGGCTATTTATAACATATTCGTGAAAACATTTAATAATGCTTTTTTCCAAATCTTCACGTTTCTCTGAGAATTTTTGTATTTTCCCATCAAATGCCAGGGGAAAGCGGTCGTTCAGTGTTAAATATAATGTTAATATAGTGTTAATAATTAAAACTGCCCTCAGAAATTCAGCGTCGGATAGCAGACTTTCTAGTTTTAGTTTTCATCCTTCACAGCGGATGCTGATGTTCTACAAGAAATTAACTTTGAGTCTCTCATTTTTTCCAGTGGCGGCGATTGGGTCTCAAAGTCGGCACGGCCAAAACAAGGGACAGCCTAGGGGCCCAGATTTCATAATTCTAACTGTAAAAATGCTACTTTTTTGTAATACAAGTAACGTTATCAACAGTTACATTTACAGTTACTTTACGACACTTAAATTCTTAACTTGAAAATTTGTAACCTGAGGGAGTGCTACATTAGGCAACTCTTGTATCCAACCATGAGTCTTCTCTCTGGATGCTAAGGTGAAAGGATTTACGTGAAATCGCCTAAGACGAGAAAACCAGTCTTCGTTGCATGCTCTATTTTGAACATCCACGCTTTGTTGCAAAATTCCAAGGTACATAGAGATTAGGTAAAGCCATCCGAAGATTGCCGATCTTGCACGAACGCGTGACGTCACCGGAGAAACAGTGAGCTCGGCTGAAGCAGACGGCCCCTAGCATTTGTATGGGAGATTCAGAGAGCGAAAGTATTATTACTATTCGGAGGGGGAAAGTAATAATTGTCATCCTCCAAGATGGTATTGAGGCATCCTTTTAATGATTAGTACCATAATTGAAAACGCGCTACTTTTAAAAGGGGGCAAAGTACATGTGAAAAAATGTATTTTGAAAATCCATATTCCTGAAACTTTCTGACCGATGCGCTACAAAGAAAGTTGCGTGTTCTCCTTTAGAATTTCGTCATTTTACATATCGTAATATAATTTTAACAAAAACGTGGCATGCTAAAGAAGAATTAAAGAGTTTTAAAAATAATTGATTAATAGACTTAGTTTATTTTACTCCCTTACATTGGAAGCCTGGAGAGAACAAAACAGGGGTTCCTTCGTAACACGATTTCTTGAAAACCATTTTATACATTTGAATCAACTTTGTGATAAATTGATTAGAAAGGATGAATCTTCACAGTAAAAGTTGCCACTTTTTCCCTGCTACTATATTTTAGAAGATATTCGTTGTCAGATATCTCAATATTTGCATAAGGAACCAGTCTTTTCCGTGCCGATCGTTTCGACGATGACGTCATGCATCCACGGACAACTGCGCATACGATCTGCGCCACCGAACGAGCTCCCCTGGCATAATTCGTTATACTTCAATGTTTTGTATGGAGTGCTTCATTCAGCCAAAGATCAGTGATCGGTTAGTTCGTATGAACTATCCAGCCTGATCATTACCAGTGCGTAGTTAGAGATCGGTTAGTTCATTGAACTCTGCAGCCTAATTATTGCTTATTTTTGTGGGAGCAGGAAAAGGTTTGTTATCCATTGCTTCATTCATTTGGGAGGTGGTAGTCGAGCGAGAAATAAGCCATTGTTGAGATTCGAATGGAAGAGAAAGGAACGGTGTAAGTGAAATTGATGTCGCCACACAGAAAGAACCGTGTTCGGCATACGGACCATATCTCGAATTAAAATCATCCAAGCAAAGTCGACACCTTATTCCAACATCTGTTAGTTGTAATATTATAAATGTATGAACACTTATTATATTATGTACCACAAACATAAATGAAACATATATTTATTTTATTACTTGGGTCATTCAAAAATGATTTGCACTACATTTTGTCCTTCACACTAACAATGTATTTTAAACAAAGTGAGTACACGTTATGTTAGAGTTATCTCCCACCAATGTCTGTGCACTTTTGTCATCGTTCCGGCGGTATTCGTGTTGCCGCAGTTGGTCAACCGACTGAAGCTCGTCGTTGGAGGCAAACTTCTCGCTGTGCACTGCCGCTTTCATTGCGTCCAACAGAGCATTGTTGTTACGTGCAAGGTCTGGCGAATATAGAGCATGAGGCAGCACGGTGTACTCTATATAATCCAAAGTGGCAATGGTGTGGCGACTGACATGTGCTCGCGCATGAAGTCCGACATCCAGCGAAACACGGTTCTTCGACTTGATGCTGTGTTCCCACACATGGCTGCTAAGCTCATGTGGATGTCCGAACCAGACACTCATTCCCTCCAAAGAAACCACACTGTCCATCGTTGCCCATGATTATGCGCTTTCGTGTTTTCTCGGTTTGACCACAAACGCGCCCGCACAGGTCCGCGAATGACGCAGCACTGTTCTTCCTGTGCGATGCAGCAACATCAACTGGTGGCAATGGGCCTGGTCAAAGCAAACTATTATAGGTGGCAGCACCCCTGTTGCGTCTCCACGCTTTTGATCGGCAATTGTTCTCCCATTTAAATACATGGGGAATTTGATGCCGAACGTGCTGCTATTAGCCTACATTAAATTGCAAGTTTTATATCATCTTAACCTCAGAAATTATGTCTGAACATGATAGTTGAATAATCAGTGATGTAAGAGTAAGACTTTTGAAAGGACGATCGTCAACTACAGAAAATATATCGGAATTCAAAAAAGCTTTAAAATTTGCACAGCACTTTTTTACGTCACTTGCAATTTTCACAATTTATTTTCACGACTTACAATTAATGATCAATGATTGTGTGTAATTTGTTTGAAAGAAAATTTTCAGCAGAAAGTAACTGCAAAAGTAATGTACAGTAATTTTTCACATACCAACTGAGTTAATTTTTAAGGTGTGTATAACTTGTAGTCATGGACACTTCTGAGTTGTAACTACCCTTTTGACTTGACATTCAATGAATAGAAGCGTTCGTGATTGTACTGATACCAATGTTTGATTGACACTTCGATTCAATTTTTGACCTCACATTATGTAAAGCGATGGTCAAATTGCCTTATATTATTCTTAACATTTGACTATACATAAAGTCGGGAAGCTGTTGCATTGTATGTGCCGTATATTTTAAGTTTACGTCTACATACGTTGTCTACACGTAATGTACGCATAGATTACATTTGGTTGTAGTTTACATAGACTACGTAGACAATCTAAGAAGCTAACATGAAAATTAATTTTCAAGGCTTTCAAGAAAGTAAAGTGAATTCTTTTTAACTAGATTGCTCCTAACGAACTGACAAGAATCCTATTTACAACAAAATTGCTCTCTTCTCTATCTAACATCAACTGTGAAAAAACTAAAGATGTCAAAGACGCCAACAGATGGCAGTCGTGGGGCAAAGTAGTCTTTTCCCCCTGAAACACTAGAATATTTCCTATGTTGCATTTTTTCCTCGATGATAAATTGTTCGCAATTGTAGAAAAGCGTATAAAAGGTTCTTCTCTACGCATCAGAAACTGATACGCAGTATAATTTTTTTGTACTTCTACAGCGCCCTTTGCTAAGTCATCACCTTTCGCCATTACATTATCTACGTGTATAAAATGGTCTATGTGTAGAATGCAGACTATCGCTGTTTACGCGTAGACGCACATCACTATGTTTCTTATGATACCAACTTGCTAGTCAAATGAAAACAAAACTATATTTCTCAAAACAAAACTATATTTCTCTGTTTCTCTCATACATGCACACTTAGAAAGAAAGACAACATTTGGGTCGCCATTCCATACTTTATTCTCCGCTCGTCTCCCTTTTGCACAAAGGTTCCCCAGAAAGCTTTTTAGCAGCGGGAACACCCTGTCAGAAACTTCTGTCGAAATCACAGCTCCTGGTATTTGCCAAGCACTCTACTCAAAGGCGCTCTGCGGAGGTTGTGAATTCTTTATAAGGACAGGGACAAATTTCTCTAGTACTATCGATCAGTGCTTCTGGAAATGGGAAAGGACGGACTCTTCCCATAATTCCCCGACAACGCTGATGGCGGAGGGAATTTCTAATGTCTGTGGGGAAAGTTAGGGATTTTTCTACTTGTATTAGAAATATCGCTATCACTGGCTTTCTTAGTTCCCGCTACAACAGGCAGTAAATGTAATAGCAGGCAAATTGACTATATTCATTTGCTTTAATTTACGAATGGAAATAAAAATGCCAACGTAGCTGAGGGCAACGTTTACTTCAGCACTAGATCAATTTATTTCCTTGGGCCAGTTTCAAACGGTACTTAATTCCATTCTGAATTCAGGGCATGTTTAAAACAAAAGTGTTTTAAACGTTTAAACACACGGCTTTGTTTTTTTGACAAATGTTTAAAACGTTTTAAACATGTTTTTTCAGACTTGTTTAAAACACATGTTGATACTTGATGTTTGATTGTTTGTGGTTGTTTGCGAGTTTTGTAACTTTGCCTTTTTTAAAATACAACCTCTTATGTAATTTTTCACAAGCATAGCCAGCTGGTTAAAATATTTTTTTGGTGGGGGCCCCGGGGCAATTGCCCCAGTTGCCCCCCATAGGGTAATCCGGCCCTGTGAATACCCGTGGGCCATGTTTAAAACACTGTGTTTCTTTTACAAGTGTTTAAAACAGGGGCGCCGCCAGAAATTTTCGACCGGGTGGGCAGAAGCTGTATATTGATAGATTAGGGTGGGCAGGTATAAATGTAAGGCCATATATAAATACATGTTCCTGATTATATTATTTTCATCATATGAGTTTTGACTGAAACTTAATGATCACTTTTCTTGGCTTACAAGCTTATTGCAACTGACAAATGTATCTGAATGTTTGCAGCAACGGCGATCGGGTGCCAAAACTTGGGGGCAAGAACAGTTTACATTTTTGGTATAACAGTCTTAGCATTAAGAGGCCATAGTGCGGGTGCAACAAGTTGCAAAATGGGGGTGGGGGGGGGCTCGCTCCTCGTTTGATTAACTTCTTATTGATTTCTAGTCATGGTTATTATGTACAGTTTCTCTACCTACCTGTGGGTGATCGCGGCGTTTGGGTTGAAATGAAACACCAGCTCTTATGCGTTTAGAATCGGTTTGGATGGAAAGGGGGGGGGCGTGCTGTTCGCATTAATGCAAGGGTAGTCAAGCAGACAAACTGTTAAGAATAAGGTTCAGTACGCTAACAATGACAGTGAGCCTGGGCACTTTTGTACGCTTTATGTTAGCAAACATGAAAGCCTAAAGTACCTAATGTATACATACATTGCTTAAACATCTGGAAATAGGCAAGAGATTCGCTAATCTTAGCGCATCAAAATGAGGCCTCAGGACTACCCCTCGCGCCGAACCCTCCCGCCAAGATTCCCATTGAAGGCAATGGTGTTAGAACGCTCAGCTCATCTCAGAAGTGGTGCGAATCCCTCTTGGCTTTGCGAACACTTCCGGACAGACTGACCCTGCGACAAGGTCCAACAACCTCTACTTTCCCCCACTCTTGAAGGTCTGGATCATAACAGGTCCTTTTTTTTCAGCCTCCATCCCCATGATTACAGCCACGGCAAGGTTTCTCTGGAGTCAAGATTCTTCCGAGTGTACAGTGGCGTGCTCAAGGAGGGGTTGGTGAGGGTCGTAATCCCTGCTTAGGCTCAATAATCTTACAAAAAAAGAACGTCCAATGCAGGAAAAGATGGCAAAATGAGGAATTCAGGAATGACTACTGAAAAGTACACGTAACACCTCCCCCCTTCGAAACTCCTGGGTACCACTGCGAATGTCAGCTATTTCCAGTTGTTAAAAGGAAAAGCACACATTGAACGATATGAAATCTGCTTTTCATTATCAAAACAACAATTGACGGCGGACCATAAAACTTCTTACCTTTAAACGAGACAATTGACGTGTTTTCATTTCAGTTTCAATCATATTTAATAATTCTCATCGTATGGGATAGAATTATGTGTCTTTCGTAGTCGTAAGGTCTGTGGTATGAGCTTTTATATTGAATTGGCAATGACGTTGGCGTTTATCGCACAGATATATATTGTACCTCCTCACCCCCTCCGTTGAAAGATCGACCCTGACGTATGGCAAATCTTGCGATGACTACGTAAAAATGTCACGCTTCGCCACTGGTAACAAATAGTTTACATTTTGTAGAATGTGATTTTGGACACAAGGAATTCATCGAAATTGATCACCATATCCAGTAATTCATCTCTTTTTCACAGACGACTTGGGTTGTATGGCGCGACCTTTTCGAACACACTCATACCTCTATCCTACCCAGTATACCCTGGAAACTATAATCTTGCAGGTGAACGAGTCTCTGGCGCCTGAAACCACAATCAAAATAATATTTTTTGGGGGGTTGAATTTTCAGTATCTGCGTGTATTTGTTTTCGCCCTTCGTCACTTTCATCTAATCACCATTGAACCTCATTGTCGCCATTAGCTAAAATTAGCATAAAAGTGACTTCACATAGAACAAATCAGTCGAATCAGCAACAATTTACTCTTCCAAAAGTGGACTTGCATTAGTTCATACCCCTTCCAAAGTTGAGGTGGTAGTTTCAATTTCACAGTGTTTTATTGTTGGATCAATAACGTTGTTTTCCGAAAGTCTTAAATACTTCCCTCTGGCATACACCCTCTTAAAAGAACGGATCTTCTGTGGTGATAAGATGACACGTTTCCTGTGAGGTCTTTCTGTATATTTTTTCTCCAATGGCATAATGTTGTCGCCTTATAATGATCTTTTAATCAAGGGTCAACGGAAGAAAATAAAATTCAATTCAATTCAAGGAGGTTCTGCCCCTCCCCTGGTGGATCGGACTTCACTTTAAACTGTAGGTTCAGTCCCGATTAGCATATCTGAGCATAAAAGTGGATTTAAAAACAAACAAACAAAATTTTCTTTTGGATACTTCGTGATAATACCTTTTTTCTTTACTTCATCTGCATCTACAGATTCTGCTGACCTTTTCGGCTGAACCTCTGATGCTTCTAAAGTTTAAATCATTATCATCGTGATTGGTTAGTTTTCTTATGCCCTCAAAACAAAGCTTTCCTGCCAACTCCTTCTTCTTTTAATTCTACGTAAGTTAATCACAAGAAAAATCTCATGATTACGTAACTGATAGTCTAAATTTATGTGAGGAACGAAGATTTCTAAATAGAAGTAGCCACCCATTATTAATTCAAAAATTCTGCAGATTTTCCCAAACCCAGATAACTGTTACATCAAAATTTATAGGGCCTCCCCGATGCAGCAGTGGTAGCGTCGTCGCCTTGTAATCAAGGGGTCCCGGGTTCGATACCCGGTGAAGGCACATAGTGGTTGGGATCCCACTTTAAAACTGTAGGCCCAGTCCCGATTAGCCTTACTGCGCATAAAGTGGACTTAAAACACCAAATCAATGAATCAAAATCAAAATTTATACACCTCGGTATTGTAGTGGTTATTGTGATTGCTTCTTATTAGTTTATTAGTAGAACGAATACAAAGTTGTTATTTTGTAAACCATATAGATATTCAAGATGACATGCAAGTAAAAATTGTAATGATATAAGGAAAGACACTTCTGGAATTTCAATGTAGACCTAATTAAAAAGTCGATAATTTATTGTGTTGCTGGAGGATGGAACGCTAAGATGGTTTCTTTATTTGTTTATTTATAGATTATTTTAATCATACGCAGGCCGGGATTTATATATGTGAAGGCCCGGAGCTTACAACACCAAGATCCCACCCCAATCCCCTCCACAGTTTCAGTTATAACTTTTCGCCAAGCTACATGCGGTGGTTAGTTATACGTATTTGTACATTTGTTCATAACATCCGAAGTACCTCATTTTTTTCTTTATGCAGTACTTTTCCAAGCAGTTTTCCCCAGTGAAGGCCCAGAGCTGCAGCCCTCAAAGTCACCCTAAGTGCTGATCTCATCTTGATCATACCCTGCATAATTTTGCACCTCCTAAGCCTAGTAGCTGCTTCTAATCATAGAAGTATTCAATTGATCATAGCTTTTTTGTTTCAAAATCTCTAGTAATTCATTTTGCTTTCTAATGACAAAGTTAAGACAGCTTTTTATGGGATGATGATATGTGAACATTTCTAGTATAGATGATATTCATGAGTAAAATATACATGTAATGAATACCAGAATACACTTATTTATTGAAACATTCACACGCTTCCCCCCCCGTGCTCACCCTTGTCGCCGTCCCTGGTTTAAAACATTTTTAAAATTGAATACTATGTGGATGAAACATTTTTCTTCCTCACTTAACATACTGCACATAGTTGTTAATGTCAATATTTAGTTGCGTTCACGATAAAATATATTTAAAAAGAAAACAGTAGCTATCACTTGGTCTGAGTGGGGCCTGGCAACTGTGGAGTTCTCGAACAACTAACATGCGAGATTTAAGATAAATATGTATTTTAGGAAGTTAGTCAAGCTTTTACTTTATAATAAGAACACAGCCCATCCTTGGATGATTAAGAAATTATTTTTAATCATTATTCTGAGAAAATAAGTCGTCTTGGCATTATGTTTTAAACGTTTTATTTGTTTAAAACATGTTTTTTCGGTTGCTGTTTAAAACAAAAAAAACTGTTTGTTTTCTTTCTTTTATAAAAAACAGAAATTTTGCCAACCCTGAGTCAGGATAAAATTCCTGCTTCCTTACTTTTGGATCGCTTAAGAGATTTCTTCAGTTCAAGATGGACATTTTTGGTTCCTCAATGGAACGAAGTCTTTGAAAACCGTCCATAATTTCATTACACTGCCAATCAGAATTGAGAAGTTGATTGTTCGGCCATTAATTTTAGGTATCTCGTTTTCACGCGACTACGGACATGATTAACGGCCGGAAAATGTTGATTGGACAATATGATGATTACATAGTTTTATATAAATGATCCACATGTCTGAACTTTTCTACTAACGTATTTTATTCTCACAGTAGCATCCGAATATTGTAAATTGAACATAAATGTAATGATGTAACATAAACTATTATTATCTATAATAACGGTATTCTGTATTACAAACTCAACGTTCATTCGGCATTTTGTCGAGTAATTTTAAAATTGTCAGGAGAAGAGACATGTTATCATTTGAGCTTTATTGCAAAATATATACCCTCTGTCGTAATACCGATAATTCAACTGCAAACTAGTTTGCTCGTAGAGTAGCAATCAGCTTGGAATGAAATTTGTGATGTACACACATTCACTGCTGCGAGCCGTACATGTTACACTTGCAGTGGTGCCTATGGAAAGCCCCTATCACACAGAACTGGATGTCTAGAGTGCGCGTCAAATCTCCTGCATATGGCCTTGAAAGGCTGAACAGCACCAGCGAATCACAGACGTGCGGCGTTGCCTAGTTCAGAACCTGTTTCACCTCGCTACTGAATCGTGTACCTGGCGCTCGGATATAAATAGATTATTTCAAGTGTCAATAGTTCAACATATTAAAAGATAATGAATTTGCGAGTACGTACGAAAAACAAGCGTGATTGTAGCTTATACCGTTCCCTCTGTAGAAGCAATGTTATTATAAACGTATTTGCATTGTATCGTTTTTGCTCTCCCTTCGTTCCTGCTGCATTCCGAATTTTCCGATTGGCGAAGGGAACAGGGTACATTCGTTACCGGTGATGGTATAAGAAGTTGACGAAGAGGATACCGCCACTGATAGTTTTTTCCGTGTGTTTAGTGGGCGTTTGCAAGTGGTAGTGGTAGCGAGAGAAGGGAGAAAAAATACAGTGTTGTACGAAGCCAGGCACGACAGGTGATTTTTCAGGTGTACATTTTTTAAAAAAAATGTTCCAGTGAAGAAGAGAGAAGTAAAATTGACTTTAAGAAGTGCCAGGCTCTAACAGCTCAAGCGTGTGGTGTGAATCAAGCTACGTTTCTCGATATGTTCGGGGTCAAAACAGTGTGGATCGGGGCCTGCTCCAATGTTTCAATCACCTAGAACACATTAACGTACCGAAAAGAATGACAAACGTAGATGACTTTGAAAAAAACGTAGTTCGTAGAACCGTCTTTGAATTTTACGATAGTGGCGAATTTCCTACTGCCAAAAAGATAACTTACTCTTTACGGGACAAAATATCTTACAAAGGCTCTACAACTTCCACCTTGAGAATATTGAAACAATTAGGCTTCAAGTACAGGAAAACCAACGACGGTTTACGAAAAGGGGATTCTTACCAGAGAGTAAGTGGGTATTTCGATCAAAATTGACATCAGATTATCACAATGAAATGACAGCTTATATATTTAAAGACTGGTTTCTGAACAGGTTCATTAATTACTTGGAAGAAGGAAGCATAATTATTATGGATAATGCAAGTTATCATTCCGTAATAGTTAACAAAATTCCGAACACCTCTACTCGCAAAACTGACATTCAACAATGGTTACAGCAACGCGGAATAAATTTTTCACAAACAGAAACTAAAGCAGAATTATTACAACGTGTTCTGCCGTTTAAAAATCAGAACAAAATATATGAGCTCGATCAACTTGCTAATGAAAGGGGGCATCAGATTATAGACTGCCGCCATACCATTGTCAGTACAATGCAATTGAGCTTGTGTGGGCTCAAGTAAAGCGTCAGGTTGCCAATAGAAACAGTACATTCAAAATTGTGGAAGTTGAAAGACTTGTTAACGAAGAACTTAACAATGTAACACAAGAACAATGGGCGGCTTGTGTTAAACACGCACAACAATTACAGGAAAACGATTTTGTATAGGAGATAGGTCGGGATGAAATTTTTTGACCCAATTATAATAAATTTGAAGGACAGTGACACAGAGGGCGAAAGTAGTGCGGTCAGTGACGATGAGGTCAACGACGGCAGTTGTTGGAGTGACGAGGAACTCCTGGCAGTCCCTCTGGCATAATCAGGTATGTTCTTTTCTCCCATTAAGTTTATTATATGTTCTATTATCTAATGTTCCGTGCTCTCCGTGACAAGGTGTTTCGCTCAACCACGCTGTCTCTTTTCCGTGTGAGATTTCGACATGGCACCGCCGCAGTGCGCTGCTATTGGCTATCGCCATATGCAGGAGATTTGACGCGCACTAGGAATGCCCTAGTTAGCGCTGAAATGACTTTCTAGGTAGAAATCATGGCCGCCTGGCTGACTGCTTGACTGGTTTGAGGGAATAGGACATGATGGTCTAATTGCTACTAGCTTTCCTCGACTGGATTCTGTGGAACAGCCAATCAGAGCAAAGTTTGTCCATGTGAAGATAATCTGTGAGTTTGCAAAGGATCGTTTGTGGGTATCCCTTATTGCACAACACTTTAGCAACCTTTCGTCCTGACGTCAGACGAGGAATGCCTACGAGGTTAGGTTAGGCCTATTAGGTTAGGTTCCATTAGCATAAATACAATGAAAAATTATTATTTAGGCTAAGAGAACTAAACCTAGGTAGCCTAACCTGACAACGTAAGCATCTAACCTAAAATTAAAAAGCTTATTACCATGACGTCAGAACACAAGGCTGCTCAAGTGTTGTGCAATAAGTGAGACAGGTTTTTAATTGTGCGCCATTTTTTCCCCGCAGGGTTGGCAGCGTTCTGAGAGGTCACATGTTGTAGTAAAAACATTGCGGTTAGTCAATATGGAGCGCTACATTACGAAGGAGTGAGTGACGATCGTTAAAATTTGTTACAAGTACGAAAACTGTGGGCAAATTACCTGACATTTTCGATAGGAGAAGCGGCCCAAATGAAACAACTGTACGACCTCACACCGTGCGATTTTTCTCCTCTGGGGATTCATTAAGTCCAAAGTATATGCTGCGAAGATGACAACGATCACTGAATTGAAAGCGCAAATTCAATTAGCTATCGACGGCATTGAGCCACAGTTATGCGAGAAAGTGATTCAAAATTTTGTCAAAATAATTCGAGTGTCAAATGCGTCGCAGAGGACATTTTGTCGGATATTCTTTTCCACATTGAATGGCAATTATCACCCTTTCATATAATATATATAATAACTTTGCCAACTAATAAATATATGAAATGTTTTTTCTTAAATTAAATCCTGCGTTTCTTTTGGGACAACCTAGTTTCTCCGTTTCTCGATAAAAAGAAGTAAAGAGATGACGTGCAGTGCATTCGTGTTCAGTTCATTAATATTTAGGTATTTATGCAAAGCGATGAGATGTATACGTGACAAATATGATTAGCCGAAAATGAAAATCCTTATTACTGTATTACAAGTCGGTCCAATGACATAACGACGTATCTCATTTTTTTTTTTTTGTTGCGAAATTGAGTTATTAACATCGTTGTGATCATACCGGTGCCCTTCATCACCTGGCAAATCGGCGTAACTCAAATCAAATTAATAAGGAAGTTATGAATATTTTTTTGATTTTGCGTATCTCAATTTGTTAAAAAATTTGATATGACATAGCGGCGTATCTTGACTTCCGTCGTTATGTCAGATAAAGTAAATCCTAAACTGTTTCGCAAGTTGGCGTATCTCTTTTTGCTTACAGCAGAAAAATGCAACAATCGGGGCCAATACACTCACAAAGAGGAAAATAAAGCAATGCAGAAATGTATATTTCAGTATTTACAATTCAGCGGTCACAATCTTAACAATAGCGAAACGGTCTAACAGAGGATAATTCAACTACAGGGAAGGTTAGGAAAAGACGATTGCTGTAACCCCCCCTGCACAGGCTGCACCCACAAAGGAAGAAAATGTTATGTACGGAAGAACAATGAGAAATCACAAATAATTATTTAAAATTGATTTTTCGATCTTGGAAACTTGCAACGTCAAAGGAAGTACGTTGCACGACACGTTGATGTAGAAGATACGAGACAAAAAAAAACACAAAACAAGCATCGAGACGTACAAAAACACAATTTTACTATCTTTCCCTGGATGGAACAAGGCTGAAGGTTTGCAAGAAGATGTTTTTGAATACTCTTGGAATTAGCGAACGATTTATACGTACGACAGTGAACAACATTCAAGAAACAGGCATATTACTAACTGATCAACGAGGTGGAAGATACAAACATTTGAAAGAAAATGATGAAAGGAAACTGAGTATAGTAGAAGATCACATAAATCGCTTTCCACAAATGGAGTCTCACTATTGTAGAAAATATTCAACAAAGGAGTATCTGCATTCTGATTTAACTGTAAAGAAGATATATGAGATGTACAAGGAAGAGATCGACACAACATGTCAAGCATCTTTGCAAACATACACAAATGTTTTCAAGGGTATGAATCTTGCATTTCATCAACCCAAAAAAGATCAGTGTGGATTATGCATTACGTACAATGCGGGATCTGATGAAGATAAAATGAAGCTAGAAGATAAATTTAAGCAGCACGTTGCAGAGAAAAGTAAAGTGAGAGAATTGAAAGCAATAAGTAAGACTACAGCGATCTGTTCTGCTGTTTTTGATCTGCAACAAGTTATTCACTTGCCTATGTCGAACCACTCATCCGTGTTCTACAACAGACGTCTGGCTAACTACAGCTTCACTGTCTATGAACTGAACACGAAAAATTGTCATTGTTTCTTGTGGCATGAAGGAATCAGCAAGCGTGGATCATGTGAAATAGCAACATGTCTTTACCAGTATCTAATGAAAGTGGACCGAGAAAAGAAGAATACAGTTCACTTATATGCTGACAGTTGTGTTGGCCAAAACAAGAATAAGATTGTGGTAGCTGCGCTTATGCATGCAATGCTAAAAGCAGAGAATATAAAAGAAATTGTGCTCAGATGTTTTGAGCCTCATCATGGGCAAAACGAGGGAGACTCTGCGCACAGTGCAATCTCCAGATCGTTACGGAAAGTTGGAGAGATATTTGTCCCCTCTCAGCTTGTACCCATCATAACACTAGCCCGATGAAACCATCCTTACATCGTGCACACAATGCAGATGGAAGATTTTCTGAATTATAAGGCAATTGTTGAAGATCTGAGACTTTTCCAGCTTAAGAAGACCGATGATGGTATTAAGTTCAGTTGGAAAGATATTCGTGAACTACGATTGCAGAGCAACAAGCCAGATAGTATCTACATAAAACAAGTTTACTGCAAGAGAATCCCGCAAAAATCGTAGTAAAGAGATGTAATACTATAGCTGCGAGAATGTCACCTCCATTGAACAAAGAATCTGTGAAAATAGGGCAAGAGAAATATGCAGATTTACTGTCAATGTGTGATGGTCCTTTTCCCGTTGTTCTAGAGAGTGACTGCAAAAACTTTTATGCAAATTTGAATCACTGAATCTGTTCTCCACTCTATTCCACAAAAATGTTTTATTGATGTTTATGTAATGTAGCCAAATTATAGCTACATATACGCATTTATAGCTTTTTAATTGTACTTGTAGTGAAGAGTTTTGTAGTTTGTACACGTACTTAAAGCATGTAAAGCTAAAGAACTTCAAAATAAAAATAACCATTCACTTTTTTTAAAAAAAGCGTCATGAACAATAAAATCATAAATATTATATAGTTTTGCTCACATTTTGACTAAAAAAGAAGATTTCTCAAATCATGAAGCTGTAACTTGATACTAATTTCCATGGCGTATCTCAAAGATATTTCTGTGTGAGTAATTATTTTGATCTAACATACCGACGTATGTCAAGAAATTATGAAATTTCAAGCACGTAACGCAACACATGTAACATTCAGCCACACTATTTTACAGCAGAAACATAATACAATTTAATGACAAAACAAAAGTTGTTATGGGGTAAATAGTTTTCTCACAAACATCTACGAAAGTGTGTGCGAAAACGTTTTTTGCTTCTGAAAAGTTGGAAAAAATGAGATAGGTCGTTATGTCATTGGACCGACGATAATAAATGTTTGACTTTTTTTTCTTTTGTGAATGAATCCTGCGAATCTCATGTATGAATAATGCAAACCCGAGTTAAAGAGCTTTTTCGGTACTCATTGTTTACCATATTTTATTTTGAGCCAATCTCTAGTTCATACTTTTACTTTTTTAATAAAAGCACGAAGCAGTAATTCTCCTACAACATTCTTCAAATTGCTCGTCCACGTCCACCTTTAAGCCGGCTTTAGACGAAAATCTTCCAAAAATCTTATAACAGATAGTACTTTACAGTTTTACACCAAAGTATTTCATGGATCATTTCGGTTATCTGTTCCAATTACAATGTATAATACATACAGCACGAAAGGCACGTCGAGTTACACCGTCTATGGTGAGTGCACGGTGTTTACAATTGAAAAGCTAAAATATTCTTCCATACGTGTACAGTAAACGTTGTAAAGTATGTATTTTATCAGCGCCATTCTTCTCTACCTAAAACCATTTAATACGAAGCGATATTCCTCTCGGTTGAATAGTTATCGTATTTTAAAAGTGTGAAGTGATACGTCTTTTACATCTCACGCGGCCGCCATTATGGGAACAAAAGACTATCGACAAGTACGGTGTAACAAGTATCGTGTGAGGCGAAAACTTGCAAATGGGTAGCCAGTCCAGCGTCAACTAGAGCTTTTCTACTGGAAATCCAGTTCCGTGTGATAGGGGCTTTATTCTTCTTATTGTTGTTGAAGGGGTGTAAGGGGGCACCGTTTAGGAAGGCACCTATTAATGTCAACCTCACTTCTACGTAGTACACCCACGTACTTCATTTTGCAGGCAAACGAGGATCTGGCACTGGATCTGCATCGAGACTTGTGTTGTGTCGTCGTCCATATGTGTTTGTGATTACCCCTTCATCCATCTTATATCACCATTCATCCTCATCTTCGCGATCAACCTAAAGTAGCAGAAATCAGAAGTAAATAAACAAATTGATGACATTTTACACATTCTTCAACAGTTATTGGCATCTAAGTTTGTGAAGCATTACATTGTATTAAGCAGTGGCATGTGAGACCCTTATTCCTCTTGCTGCTTTCCTGAACTGAGGATGCAAAATATGAAATTTTCAAGCAGGTATTCCGTCCACGATTGAGGAATGACGTAAAAATCGTACAAGACGGGCTTTAGAAAAACACAGTACGTAGAAATAGATAATTTACCTCCCATTTACATTAACGCCTGCAGTAGCTACGGTGTCCCGTATATTACAAGGCAAATTCACGTTAAGTTAATCATTATGTGGGAAATTTAGTTACACGAAATTGTCATTCAGAAAAATCAAGAATCTACACATGATGTAATCTGTGTTCATTGTATTTTCTGGACGACTCTAGTGCTATTCCAACTCTGTACACCCAACGGCAAAATTAATAGAAGGCGAATTGTACATCACCATTTTCATTCAGTCTGTTTAAACAATGTGATCATAAAACAAACACGTCAATCACAGAGGACATGTGCTTCTCATCAGCAGAACTCCAGTCCTTAAACAACAGGAGGTAGAATAAAAATGAATTACAAAATTCATGTACAATTTGCCGAACAATATTTATGTATCCCACTGTACATTTCCACTTTTTCTGCCATTCTGCTAATGGAAGGAAAAGGGGAATTTTAAAATTTTAAATTGGGAATTTGTGGGAAATTCACCTTCTGTCTAAACTTGGTAAAACCCAGCGAGCGCGTTAACAGGAAATCCAGGAGCGGCGCATTTCAAAGACGATTCTCCAAAGGAGTAAGGGGGGGGGGAGGGATAGGTAAGTAAAGAATTTTCCCAGTTACGTTCACAGAAGCAATAAAAGAAGAAGCTCTATTTTTCAATAGCGCCTGGTCCGAGGCTAGTTTGCCTTAAGTAAATTCAGCAACACATTTACCGAGCGAGTGGTTTTGAATGTTTCTCAGTTTCTCTAGTAACCTATTGATCCTATACTTCATACTTAGCTAGGATCTATTATGAGTTATTTCTCGGATTGTAAAGTATATGTATGACATTGAGTTATTGGTAACTCCAAAATCTACTAGCAAATATCACAATAACTAAAAAAGTACAAGAGTTATCTTTTGTCAAGGTCGTGTTCCTCTTAAATACCTAGGTGCATGTAAATTCAGTACTTTATTGCGTTTCTTTAGTTATTTTACGTAATTTTATTCACTCTTAGGCCAACCATAAGGTTAACCACAACAACATTAAAACTCAATGGACACTTCTACATCTGAATCAGTTCTGAATTAATGTTGTCCATCCAGTCATGTGCCGTAGACTATAAGTTTACGTCTACATGCGTTGTCTACGCGTAATCTACACGAAGATTACATTGGCTTATAGTTTACATAGTCTACTGCAAACAACAGTGAAGAAAAATCCCAGTGGTCCTTGAAAGATAAATTATTTTTTTCTCCAAACATGTCGATAATCTCAGCCAATAACCAACTTAAGACCATCCGACGCAATGAAAGTTATCGAATTTTCACTAACAAGGGGAAAGGGGGACTACCCGAAGAAAAACAAATGACAGCCATAGTGAAAACTGACATTATTTTTTACACTGATAAAAGGGAAGGCTAAAAATATTTCTTGTCTTATTACTGCACACTGCACAGGAAAATGGATGTGATTTTTCCACTTGTGAAATGGTGGAAATACCAGGTGTAGAAGTATGAAACCGGAATTTGTTTGCAAGAAGTAAACGGCTGGTGTTTGCAACTGAGAAACAATATTTTATTCAAAGTAAGCTCCATTGCTAGTTACACATTTCTCCCACCTTTCCGGCAGGTTATGAATGCCACGCCAAAAAAAAACGTTCTTCTTTTGAAGCGAACCAGTCCGCGAGCCATGTTCGTACATCTTCATACGAATTGAAGCGCTGTTCTGCAGGAGCGTGTCCCAGTGAGGCAAATAGATGATAATCTGAAGGAGCCAAGTCGGGAGAATACGCCGCATGCCCTAGTATCTCCCATTTAAACGCCTCGATTGTTTCCCGGACCAGTTTTGCTGTGTGTGGTGAGGCGTTGTCATGGAGCAGGATGACCTTGTGTTGCCTTGCTTCATATTCCGGCCGTTTGTCACGTAACGCTCGATGTAAATTGATCATTTGCTGTTGGTAGCGATCTGCGTCAACTGTTTCACCGGGTTTTAGCTTGCAATTCGTTGTCTTCGAACTTTTTCGGAGGTTTCCCACGTTCCTCGTTTCGCAAGTCAAAATCGCTACTTTTGAATTTCTTGAACCACTCGAAACACTGTGTTTTCCCGAGAGCATGTTCGCCGTAAGCTTCGACGAGCATTCGATGCGATTCTGCGGCGGTTTTCTTCAAATGATAACAGAACACCAATGCTGTCCGCAAATCGTAGTTCGTAGGCACAAAACTCGACATGTTCCGTGTGTGCAACATTTTCCTCTGTCTGGCACTCGGGTTACTGTGTTCCGATATAACGTCCTCGGGAGTGGCGGGCAGCAGCTGGCGCTGCTTACGCGATCTTCCGCGCCCTCCACTGCCAGCTAGCACCATCTATCGGCCAATTCCGGTTTCATACTTCTACACCTGGTAGAAGTAAAACAAATCTTGTCATTCTACGGACATCGCATTTTTTTGGGTATGTCGCGATAAGTTTATTTCACAGTTCAATTAATACCTAGTGAATTTGTTGAACGTAAATAAATACTTAAAACACTTATTTCTGGACAGTGGAATACTTCACGCTGTCTATGTCCACCTGCTGATGCTGGTTGCTGGTTCTAGAACGATGCATGTAGAATGTAGACAATCGGTGTTTACGCGTAGACGCACATCACTGTGTCCATCCCAAAATTATTCTCGCTTGTGGGAAAAGAAATCTCAAGCCACCCTTGCTCCTACCTGTCCTGAATACAGAAAAGTACTTTCATTTTTTGTTTTCATCAAAAACAGTATTTTGGCCAACAGCAGAAATTCTAATTTGCCTCTCTTTATTCCCCTTTCCACTTGTTTCAAATTTGAGCTTTTCCTCGGAGTTCCAATATTCCAATACCCCTCGCTCATTTTCCATTTAACATCAAAGTTGTCACTGTTAAGTTTCACTTTAGTCTCTTTAATACGTAACATGTTTTAAGGTCACTGATGTATGGGTTCCCTATGGAGGGCATGTTCGAAATTGTGGTAGTCCTTTTTTCATGGAATAACATTTTCTCTTTGCTTTCCAACGTAAAAACCGGTGGGCACTTGCCTCGCCCCTCATCTCCGCTGGATACGCCCATGAAGGAGGCCAATTTTCTGCAGGGGTTGTCTCCCTTAGCCTTTTGAGGATGCCTCTTCACCACAAGGCAACGGGGTTCTCATATTCCAGGAGAGCAGGTTGCCTCTTCCGTCATCTGTACCGTACTGAATGGCCCTTCCATCTTGCGTTGAGGATTTCGCCGAACTCTGGCAAATGGCACTTACAAGGTACTATCAGTTGGGCCAATTGAACAATTGAACCACTATTTTTGTACGAGGCACCCGGGCTTGGATCAAGAAATGGCGAGGTTTTCTCTACTATGGAGGTAAAAGGCTGTTAATCAGCTCAAGAATCTTCAGATCTTACTATTCCGAATAGTGGCGAAGGTGAATAATCACTATTGAACTTCTCTTTTGCTTGTATAGTTTTTCTCTGGACTTCTCTGAGACTGACAATAAGAAAACTCCATGTAAGAAATGATCTTTGCCTCGATGCCTTCCAAATGTCTGGCAAGAATCAAACTATCAAGTCACTCTTTTAGTCAGGGTTCCAACAATGCATTATATAACACAGTGGCGACTCGTGGAATTTTTGGGGTGTAGGAAGTTATGGTAAACAGACCGAGGAAAGTTTTCGAAAATGCGTTCAATTACACAGTGACATGTATCGCCTATACCTTGGATTAGCCATTGGATTTGTAATGTTATCTGCAGGCACTCCCTGCCTGTCATGTGTGGATTAAGAACAGCTTTGCCAATACCAACCTCCTGATAAGAAAAGGTGCTGTTTCAACTCATAAATTACGCTAAATGTGATACAATTATGTTAGGGTTTATTATTATTAATTTATTATCTTCCTTTTAAGTTCAATTTTATTTTGCTATTTTGGAGTTCTGAACTGCGTTATTGATTATTCATTGCAGTTAATCAACATTAGGAATTTCGACCATTCAATAAAATGGGTTTAGCATAGTGCTTTAAAAAAGTTGAAGAAAATTCCATGACTGGTAACGGCGTGCGTTTGTTTTATTTGTAACCCCCAACTCTTTCTACCGATTTCCTTTTATGAAATATTCCTCCCTCGTTAAATCGGGGAGGGTAAAGAAAAGATGAAAACAAGAGGATGAATCAGGGCCTGTAAAAGCTTGTCTCTTGGTCGGCATACTTCCTTTTGTTTGAAACAACTCCGGTAGAGAAGTACAAACAACATCTGGAGATTTTCTTAAAAATAAATATTTCCTCAAAATATCTTCATTAGAATTCAATTTCTCTTTTTCCCAGGGACGCCCATTTTTTAGATGATGCTGGATTTTCCATTATGCCAAACACAGAGTGTTAGGTGCCAACAAAGTTCAAATTTTGCGAGGTTTAGAACCATTATGCTAGAGTTGGCATCACTGTTGAGGAACCCACGGTACCTTCCTCGCGGACCGCATAACTGGGCAACACCCCGTGTACCCCCGCCCTCCCTTGCACTGCCTCTCACCCATCTGCCTTTAGGATGACGAGAAAGGTTCCTCAGCGGCAGGCAAAGACGGTCGTCTTTGGGCAACAGATATGGAACGAGCGGGTGATAGCTAGAACATTGACTCTTGACAGTCGAGTAGTGAACCTTGATTGCGCTCAAAATTTTATAACGCTCATTAAACTCTTAAAAAGTAGAAAACTGGAAATAAGCATAAATGAAACTGTAGGAAGTTCCTCACTTCCTACATGGAGGAATCGCCACATATAACTATAGAATTAAGTTACAGATATCAGAAAGTACTGGAGATTCAAAGATGAACTATGGACATAAGATCCCAGTACTGCCAAGAAACATTTGGTGGTCTGAACTCGGAGATTTATTTTATAATTTTATGCAATAATATGCCATATTTAGGCTGAGGATTTACCCTAAAATGCCTTTTTTTTTGTTTCTTGGTCAGAAAATGTAGGCCTTTACATTAAAAAAAAAACTTTCAGGCATTTTAAAGAAATTTTTGTAATGGTCGCTTTTGTGTATTTTGAAGATAACAGCTTTTTGAGTTTCTTACCTGGAAGATTGTGAAAAATCTGTCCATGTTCAACACTTTCAGTGCCTATTTTGTATTTTTCGGTGCATTTTGCCTGCCTATTTTGAGATTTTAGTGCCTATGTATCCTCATCTTGGTTGTAACCCCTAATCCTCTCTTACTATCCTGATAATGATGTGACCACGGATAGTGCAAATAATATAGAACACTGAAAAGTACCACATTGGAGATGTTTCAAATTATTATGATATGAAATACTTTGATAAGACTGTCAGTAAATAAATTTTGAAAGATCTTTAAATTTGTAACGATGAAGCATTTTGTTTTCTTAAGTACGGGGATTATATTTCTAAAGTAAGATATAACCAGGGGCGGCGCCAGGGGGAGCCCCCTTTTCAAAATTTATTTTCAACCTATTTAAAGATTATATTACGTTATGCTATTAAAACAATGTCGTCACTTTGAGCATAGAATGTTAGGTATTGAAGTGATACCGCTATTATTGGGCAATCCATTGGTCCTGAAAGAGAAGTCGCATTTACTTTATTTTAGTGGCGGCGAACTATACTAATATCAGCGGCTGTTGTATTTCTTTTGTCACCATTGTTGTTAAGAAATGTTTCTACTTTTGTTTATTCCAGTGGCCTGTTTGTGATTTTCGATAATTGTCTACAGCTCAGTGTGAGTTGTGTCATGTTTTTTTAAAAATTTTTCTTGACATTGTTGACAAGGAAAAGTTTTATTTTCTGCCAACTTGTCCCTCCTCTATTCTCAAAATCGAACTGAAACAAACATTTTAGTTGCTTTCAGTAGATCATTGGGGTTGTGCGAAGGAAATTATTGAACGCAAGTTGTATCGAGACTGGTGGTTAATGCACACTTCTATGTAAGGGAAGATGTATAACAATTACGTTTTATTTAATCCTGAAGTTCTGCTATTTTCAAAAGAAAATACTAACACGCTAAAAATACGAAATAATGTAGATTGTGTTGCTAGTTATGTCACATACACTTTACTAACTTGTGTTGTTTGAAAATCTCTCGTGTAGGCTATTCGGGAGGGTTTTGTACTATTTTCAGTAGGCCGGGGCACCCTCTTTTCCTACGTTGGCTACGCCGCGCTCAGAAACACCACATTTTGTTGTAGGTGTAATAAAATATATTGATATTAAAAACAATTCATTATAATATGGGGCCAAAGGCATTTCACTAAATTCCTGTAATTAAAAATGTATTTAACCTTTAAGTGGGTATGTGGGGGTGGCCACAACACCCCATGTCTAAAAATTGTTTTAAAAAAATAGTCTTATAAGTTGGCAACACTATTCATCTTTCCGTTACTTTCATGTTGTTTATTCTTTTAGTCGCCTGATTGTTGTGCGCTGGTCCACAATAACAAAAGAACTCCGCGTTCTGGGGTGTTATCAGCACCCCAGCTACCTACTTGCGTATTGTTTTAAACTTTATTTTGCTCGAGTGTTGCAATACTTATGGCTTTTCTTTTCTTCAATATGGAATACAAGAAAGAACAGGAACGTGTCAAAAAGCTATTAGAGTTATTGGACGTAGTTAGTAGTGTAAATGCTCTTGCAGATCCTTATCTGTCAAGTTTTCTTTAGGTTACTTGTAGTGATATTCAAACATTATAGGCCTGTATCTGTTTTCTATATTTTTTGTAGCCTCAAATTCATGTTCATGTGTTACCATTTAATTAGTAATGATTAAATATAATTCCTCGTACATTTGTTTAATACATATGCTACTTTTCAGTTACTACTGTGCCCGACCCTGTGGCCGAGTGGTTAGCACATCGCGCTGCAACGCCAAGGGTCCCGGGTTCGAATCCCGGTCGGGCTTGGTTGTTTGTGAATGTCCATTCATCAATTTCATCATTTCATCACTCATCCCCATCTTCGCAAATTAGTCAAGAGGCACAAAACGCGAAGTAAAATAAACTAAATCAATCAATCAATCAATCAAGTTACTATTGTGTATTCTGTTTGGAAGGAAAAGTAAAAAAAATATAATAAAATAAGGAATTGTCCCTAAAAAATAGATGGAAAAAGGAAAATTATAAAAATGTCCTTAAAAAGTTTCAAATTTAGTTATTTTCATTATTCGCAATCTTACAACCGTACAAATAATGTAAAATTACACATATTACAATTATAATTGTTAGAATATAACTGTAAGTGTATTTTTTCTGTGGGGTGTCGTGAGCACCCTACTACCCACTTGTGTACAATTTGGCCACCTACCTACTTAAAGGTTAAACACATCTAAAAACCACAAGCATATTTGCAAACGTTTAAAACATGATGCTTTAAACACTTTTGTTTTGAACATTCAAACCTTACTCTAGTCACATAAAGTATCTTTTGATATGTGTTGATTAGGTCCCTAATAAAAGCAAAAAATACTTTATATCCAGTTACCGATGTATTCTTCTCATGTCACCTGGAAAAGGAAGTTCTATCACGACATTATAGCATTAGTCAAAGTTCCATTTTCTCCTTCCCATAATGCAACGTTTCCACTTCGATTAAAATTGACTGTTGGGGCGGGAGGTGTTACCTGGGATAAAAGCAACTTCGGAAGTAAGAAGCTCTGAAGGGGGGAAAGGCGGAACGAACACGTCATGACTTCTGTTAAAGCAATTCTCTTTCCTCTTCTTCTTCTTTTTCACAAGCGTGGCAGCTTTTCTTGTTGATTCTTCGCGGAATCATCTCGGAGACCTTGACAGCAGCACAAATAGACTTCGATAGTCGAACGCGGCCAATGACAGTTTCTTCCTTCTTCCTGTAGAGGGGAGCACCACTGATGCCTCGTCAGACAAGAATGATAAAAAAAATCTGTTCAAGTAATTTATTTCCAAGGGGAGAAGTGCTGCAACGGAAAGTCGTCTAGTAGCTTTCACGGTGCATTTTGTGAGGCACAGTCAAAGGATGCCAAATTTGTAATTTATAACAGAAATGACAATCTGTCTCCGCCAAAATGATGTAGGCATTGAGGGAATGTCTAACGGAAATTGAAGAAAAAAGTTTTGAGGAAACTACCACTAGGGTATTTTGGTATTCTGTCCCAGTTCAACACAATACTGTTAGTCCATAATTGGCATGTCTCAAACTGGAGTCATTGTGACCTTTATCACAGGCGTCTACTCAGATTTTTTTTGGGAGGGGGAGAGAATTTAATATCCCAAAGCATAAATGTGGGAAATATTAAAATGTTAGAGTTGCGCTGACTCACCTATTGCATATTTCTATTAGAAACCAACCAGCATTGAATATAGAGAATTTTTGTCCAAGATCTCCGCGTTCCAACAGTTTATTTGCTTCAGTTTGTTTTTTATTCAACTTTATGCACAGATTGGCTGATCGACATTGGACTTGCAGTTTGAAGTAGGACCCGAACCACTATGTGCCTCCACCAAGTATCGAACCCAGTACCCTTTGATTACAGGACGGCGACGTTACCACTACACAATCGGAGAGGCCCTCAATATCTCAGAACTAAATAGAGTTACAAGATGTACCGAAAGAAATATAAGATATCAACTCAATTGTAGAAACTTTTCCCGATTAGGTCTGCCATTTGTCTGTTAATCTTAGCAATCGAAGCATTCAGTATTTGTTGATCTCTCGGGAACTACTATGAATACAAAGATAAAATTTTGTGAACTAAAACAGCTTGAATGTGTTGGCAAAGTTTGTTGTTTTTTTAAATAAAAAAAACAGTTCTTTGTTTTACACATGTTTTAAATGTTTTAAACAGTGCTTTAATCAAGAACCGAAAAAAAAACATGTTTTAAACACTGTGCGTGTCTGTCAATGAGTGTCAAAAATATTTTGATTTGATTTGACTATTTGTGAAACTATAAATAGTACAAAGATAAAATTTTCAGATTTTTCGACTTTATTACTACCTTAAAACGAGAAATATAAATGTCAACAATGGGCATCGCTGTATGTTATTGCCTTATCAACAAATAACTTGGTAGCCGCTATATCTGAACTTGGATGTGCTGTGTGCCAACTGCTTGCCTCTCCGAGTCGCCACTGGATACAGAACGATTTCTAGTACATCAAAAACAGTGCTTGGAAGTAACTAGTTTCAAACAACAGTTACTTTTTTGAGAAATCATAATTGTAACTAGCTACTTTTAAAAGTAAGTAGCTGTAACGAGTTACTTTTTTGCAACAGAAGTAACTTTATCAACAGTTTCTTTACGACACTTACATTATTAACTAAAAGATTTGTAACGTGGGGAAAGAGTAAAAATTGGCAACTCTGTTTCCAACCGCATGTCTTCTATGGATGTTAAGGTGAAAGAATTTTCGTGGAATCGCCTAAAGCAAGAAAGCTGGACTTCGTTGCATGTTCAATTTAAAACTTCAATATTTTGGGTGAATTGCTGCATTCATTTGGAAGGTAGTAGTTAAGATAGAAAAAAGTATTTGTCGATGGGGTGTCTCTTGTTGAGCTTGGATTGGAAGAGAAAGAAACAGGTGCAAATGGAATCGATGCCACCACGTGCAAAGTACCGTAGTCGACAAACGAACGATTTTTCGAATTAAAATCGTTGAAGCAAAGCTGACTTCTTTATCCATCAATTTTTATTTGTTGTAATAATATAAATATATGAAGACATATTATGTAGCAGAGCCATAAACGCATGTAAGTCTTCATATATTTGTTCTATTACAATTAATGATCATTGATTGTGTGTAATGTGTTTTTAAGAAAATTTCGGACAGGAAGTAACTGTAATTTAGTTTTTGAAGCAAATAACTGTGACTGTCATTCAGTAACTTTTAAAAAGTAACTTTCGAAACACTGATCAAAAGAATAAGTGCTTAAAAAACATTTCACTTTACGTTCTTGTGTAAGCTTGCCAACCCTTCGGAATCGAACTCGCACTTCCGGTCTCCCGGACAAGCTTTGTTATATCCCAGAATAACGAGATTTAGTATTTTTATTATTATCTTTTTATTGTTTTTAGTATGCATTTGCCGATCTAAGATATTTGTTATTCCAAACTAAATAATTAAACTTCACAATATTATTTTGGAGACTTGTATATTATTTAATTTTGAAGAATTTTGTTACACACTCTTTTCTTTCCTTCATTGTTTGTTTCTTTCATTGCTCCTTTCTCCTTTCTTTCTTTCTGTCTTCTTTCAGATGTTAACAATTTAATGAGAGTCTGTGTATATAGGTTTGTCTTGTTTACTTACAAATCATGGCTGCCAGGTTGTTTTGTTCAAGTTGATTCAGCAAGAAAACAAAACACACAACAGCATATATTCAGGACCTTAGTCTTCCAGAACAATTGAATCTAAAGAGTTTGAAGGTTGTAAATAATTCTTCCGGAATTTTATTCTTTAAAGTTGGCAACCCTATTTTTGTGGTTAGTAAACCTCGTTAAATTAATAGTTGGTGCGTGGGAATACGCCCCCAAAAGTCACGTGCACCAGCGATCGAGTTCATTGCTCTGTTCCTATCCACGTGACACAAACTTGTGAATAGTTCTGGATGAAACTCGCGATGCACCTTAATAAAATGGCTAGCAGTATGTCTCCACTTCCTGCGGGATCGAGTCAACTGGAAGTTTGTCATCTCACATTTCTTCCCCTTGGCCTGCTACCATTGATTTCGCGTTTCCACGTGACGTCAGGAGCCTTGAAAGGTAAGCAAAGGCATTTTCCTCTTCTTATTTCTTAAGAGCCTCGCACAAGGTTGCCAACTGCAGAATCAAATTATCTCCATGTGTCTGATGGGCCTCCCCGATGGCGTAGTGGTAGCGTCGCCGCCTTGTAATCAAGGGGTCCTGGGTTCGATTCCCGGTGAAGGCACATAGTGGTTCGGATCCTACTTTAAACTGTAGGTTCAGTCCCGATTAGCCTTACTGTGCATAAAGTAGACTTAAAACAGCAATTCAACCAATCAATCAATTCATGTCTCTGACTATGTGGGCTTGTCAGATCCAGAGCTGCCGTTAGGAAATATGAGGTCCTTTGTACACATCTTCCATTTCTCGTAAAATTTCTATATTTGAAACAACATTGAATTGCATAATATACTGCAATATATTATATATATGTATATATTGTAGCGTGACTATAATATTACAGTATGTAATAATTAAACAATACTAATAACAATGTTGCTTCGAATGTGACACAAAATTTGTCACCGTGTAGAGAAACTTCACAATATTAAAATAAATAAACTTTACAGAACAACTTTGACAAGCCTCATTCGTTGATGGATGACGTCAGAGCTTACGTTACGTAGTCAACGACGTTACTACTTTTATGTTTTGAATCAGTTAAGTTAGTTAAATTTCATTGCCCCAGTATTTCCACAATTTCTTCGTTAATTTGTTCGTTTTGTTTGTCTTTTTGACGTCATGCAGCGAAGATTTGGTCCTGTATTCTGTGACGTGTAGAAGGAACTCAAATTCCAATCATAGACAGGTTGAGAAGGAGGGGAGAGAAAAGTGATTACGTGGCGATGGGCGAACTGCAATTTTCTTTGTTTATAACCCAATTTCACGACAAAAATACAGACAATTTGAGAGGTGATTGGATATTGATTGGTGGAGTTGCTGTTATGATGTAGTATCCTGTGCGTATAGTCAACAAAGCCTTATCTTTGAACAGGACGATGCTTTTGGCTTCTTGCATTTGGTGTTGTTCAGATTCCTTTGGGATCTCAGCAGCTCAGAGTAGATAGCGCCACAAAATTTACACATGTGTTCTTTGTGCGTTAGACACATTCAGTGAACGATGTTGCACATAACGTTCACCCGCAACAGTAGGGACTCGGGTTGAATTCCCGGGATAGTTGTTCCCAGGGATTTTTCTGCCAAACCTGAGCACACATGGTTATCAATAAAGGAGCGCCAAGAGCATGGTGCTAATCGAACCATCTCCGTTTTGGCATAGTTCGAGAGTGTGAGAAGTCCTAGACTTATGTGTCAGCTACTTGGATAACAGAGAATATGGTTGGTCGATATCGATATTCAATCGATATCGAAAATCGATATCGCACAGTTGGAATGAAGTTTTACATTAGAATACACTAGAATATACGTTAAGTGGAAGTAGGTGATCGTAATTTAACCTCATGTTAACTGACGATTTATTGTTAGATCTAGTAATCTCGGTGGAAATTGTCCGAGCTATCAATTAGAGCTTATCAATGATCCAACGCGTTGGTGGTAATGAAGTTAGTTTAAGGTGACCAGATTTTTAAAACAACGAAACAGGACATTTTTCATATTATCTTGAAGGAAAACGGGACAAAACTGGACTGCAAAATATATACATTTTAATATAAAAACTGTTTCGTCATAAATACTTATGTTTGAAAACTAATTAAATAAATAAATACTATATAAAGCAAAGCCTACACGTTAGCTGTGTTTTCAAAACAGATCTGCCGTCTGTTTCTTCTTGCCAGCGCCCAGAGCGACGAAAGTCGGCACATCAATCACTTCTTATCTTATGCTCTCACATAATCAGCAGTGCAGACCTTTCATATAAACCGCCCTGTAGTCAGATGTGAATGACTGGATTTTACTATGCCACAGTTCATAGTAATAGTAGAGAAGGTGCATTGTTGCAGTAATTCTAGAAGTCGTTGCTACAAATAGGACATTTTGGCGTCCCGTTTTACGTTCAAAAGAATCGGGACAGAGGCTCAAAAAAGGGACTGTCTCGGATAGTGCAAGACATCTGGTCACCTTAAAGCCCCTATCACACGGAACTAGATTTCTAGTAGGAATGCCCTAGTTGGCGCTGAACTAACTTTCTAGGTAGCAATCATGGCCGCCTGGCTGACTGCTTTGGAGGAATAGGACATGTTCTAATCGCTACTTGCTTTCCTCGACTGGATTCTGTGGAACAGCCAATCAGAGCAAAGTTTCGCCATGTGAAGATAATCTGTGAGTGTGCAAAGGAGCGTTGTTGTCTGTGGTTTCCGAGTGTTACTCCAGCAATGTATAACGTATACAACATGAAAGGCGCGTTGAGTTACACCATCTATGCTGAGTGCACGGTGTTTACATTTGAAACAACTAAAATATTCTTCGATGCGTGTACAGTAAAGTATGTATTTAAGCAGCGCCATTGTTTTGTACCTAATAACGTTTTATACGAAACGTTATTCCTCTCGGTTGAATAGTTATCGGCTTTTAAAAATGTGAAGTGATACATTGTTTACATCTCGCTCGGCCGCCATTACAGCTTCCCTCGTACGGGAACAAAAGTCTATCGACAAGTACGCTGATAAGTATCGTGTGAGGCGAAAACTAGCAAATTGGTAGCCAGTCCAGCGCCAACTAGGGCATACCTACTGGATATCCAGTTTCGTGTGATGCGGGCTTTAGTTAGTCTGACAAACCTATATGAGCATGCGCAGTCAGTAACTGCGCCAAGTAAAGGCCCAATCACACGGAACTGGATATCCAGTTAGTTGGCGCTGAACTGGCTACCTGCCCGGATGTGATGGTTGCCTGGCTGACTGGTTTGGAGGAATGGGACACGTTCAGCCAACAGCCAATCAGAGCAAAGTTTGGCCATGTGAAGATAGTCTGTGTGCTTGCAAAGGAGCGTTTTTTTGTCTGTGGTTTCCGAGTGCTGGCTGTTTATGTTATAGTTTCCCCGTTTCTCGATAAAAAGAAAAGTAAAGAGATGGCGTGCAGTGCATTCGTGTTCAGTTCATTAATATTTAGTATTTATACAAAGCGATGAGATGTGTACGTGACAAATATGATTATCCGAAGATGAAAATCATTATTACAAGTGTATTAACTTAAATGTTTGATTTGATTTCTTTAAAAATTTGTAAATGAATCCTGCGAATCTCATGTATGAATATGCATACCAGAGTTAATTAAAAAGCTTGTTCGGTACGCATTGATTACCTTATTTTTTTCGAGCCAATCTTTAGTCCATACGTTTCTATTTTAATTTTTAATAAAAGCATAAAGCAGTAATTATCCTACAACATTCTTCAAATTGATCGTCCATCTTTACAGTACAGATTGTCTGCTCTGCGCAATGTCTTATGGGAATAGAAGTACGGTAACAAGTATCCTGTGAGGCGAAAACTAGCAAATGGATAGCCAGTCCAGTGCCAACTAGGGCATTCCTACTGGAAATTCAGTTACGTGTGATTCAGGCTTTACATTAAGATATGTACAAAAGTGCGACTTGGCTCGTCCCCATCTCTGAAACCTGAATTTAGAAGGGTGAAGCACGTCAAGTGCATTCAATTTCTCGAAGAGTGTCGCATCGATTGACGTGACCTTTTATAATTGCAGAGTGCGTCCGCGAAGGCGATTGGTAACCACTGGTTTCTTCGCAACGTCGCTTCATCAATCATCTGCACCATCAGTGTAAAAACGCCGCTCGATACTTCGGAAAGTCTACGTCAAAATTCTATATTTTCTTCCTCTTCTTCTAAGGGCTTTATTGCACTACATGGTGAAGCAAATTATCCTTCGCCAAGTTCAATCACTGTTTCATGGAAGCAAGGTTCGAAAATTGAAATAGAAGGGCTAACTGCAGCAGAACTCAACATCTGCTCCAGTGAGGCCCGGCGCTAGTAATTTTACCGCCCTGGACAGTAATGGAAAATTGAAAATCAATATATTCCTAAAACATCAAACTATAAAATAAATAATAATATATGTTACGCTATTGTAATACTATTATGAATAATGCGATGTCTCGACCACAGCAAAATTTTTAAAATGCGACACTACATTACATTTTATGTCATTAAATGTATATTAAATGTAACAAGTATTAGGAAAGAAATTTTCATTATTTTTTTTACACTTCATACAATTAGTGTACTGAAATGCATAGCGTTTCTTTATCTGCTAACTTTTGCACACCTTAACTTTTAAAAATTAGGGAACTGGAATGGGGGACTGAAGATAAACAAAGAATGGAAGAAGGTGTTAGAAAGAGTGGAAATGACAAGAGAGAAAGAGGAGAGGAGAAGGAAAAAGAGCGTGAGATATAAAGCCCAACCACATTCTATATGGAAGTAAGCATGTTTAGCCTTTTAGGTGAAATTACAGTTGACAAGGGAAAGCCACCTGCTAGAAAGTTCCAGAACAACTTTCTAATAGTCTGGAGGGAGTAATGTTTGTGTATATATATCGTCCTGTTTTTGTACCTTGTTACATTTGTACTTGGTGCAGAGTCTGATGAAGACCTTGCTAGAAGGTTGAAACGTTACGTTTAGTGTAAGTTTTTTAATAAAATAAATTACTGCCTTGGTCAGCATATTTATATTTTTTCATAAAAATTAGGGGAAAATTTTAGTAACAAAACTTTGTTGTTTGACCTCACGCCCATAGAACTCTATTTTTTGGAATTTTGAAAACTACAGAACCATTTATTATTTTCGTTTAAATGGTAAAATATGAAAACACAACCTGGTTAATGTATGTTACACTATTTGCTTTCGATCTAGTGCAGTTGTTAGTTTGGATATTAACTTTATTTCTTTAATTAACATTAAAAATAACAAGCTACAGTTCTGACAAAACTTTTTTTTCCGCAACTTGAAATAAACTATGCCAAATTCAAAGGGTGGTCGACGGACCGCTCCCCCCCCATACCTTCTCTCCCGACGCCCATGATCAGATGGCATGTCTTTAATTACTACGTAATTTCATACAAGACATGGTAATAAAATCAACTTTGTACCGTATTTGTGGATCTTCAACAGTTTCGTCCTCTGTCCCCTGCTAAAAACTGCTTCTTCTTCTTTCAATTTCGTACATGTACAGTATTGGCTATCTTGGGATCGTCTGTATCTAAATTTGAGGCCAATTCTTTCGCATCAACTAAGTAATTTTGAAGCTTTTCATCACTCCTCCCTTTTTCAAAGTGTTCTGATTTCTTTGCAAGAAAACTAAGAATGTTTGTAGACATTTGTTCACGATATTTTTGTGGACTAATCGAACAACTTTTATTCAGTAATAGTTTCATTTCCCAGTTTTCAATAGGCTTATTTTTCTTCTCTTCCCATTTTACCGCTCTGGGCGGTGGCACGGTTCGACCCCCCCCCCCTTTCGCCGGCCCTGCTCCAGTTTCGGTAGGCTACTTACAAGCAGCATGTAAAAGAAGGTACAATGAGAACAACAATGGACATTTTGCCTATTATTACATTTACCACCGACTGTACATATGCTTTAATACTACCATTGCCACATATTGTATGCATGTACAGACTTACTACTACTACTAATAATAATAATACACACGTCTTCACTGCCATACAGAACATCAACAATTTAAAACAAAATAATTTCCACAGAAAACATTATTACTAATATCACTATAAATAAATAAATAATAATAATAATAATAACAATTTAACAACATCTCCTAACCCATTAATTTATTTGTTTTGGAGAAGTTTCAGTCCCATAAACTCATTCCGTACGCACTTTTATCTTTACACGTGTTTTTCGCAATCGGTAATATTTTAACGTACATAAATAAGACTTTCGGTATTTGCTTGGTGCTACTCATTATAAGCATTCCCATGCACGGTCGCATGCAAGGATAATACCATGCAAATTAACCATCCCAATATTAATTTAACCGTACTTTGTATTACGCAATAATTGCAAAGTTCAAAAATTCGTACAAAACACCAACGAAGCAATTCACCACCGTTATCACAAGTCATTTATTAAGACAGTGTAGGAAGCAAGTGAAAAAGGAATGAAAATTTATATTGACAATTTGCTAGTACTGTACTTCAAAAGTTTCATCATCCAATCGTTCATTGACGATGTAACGGGATATGACGTCATCATTACTTTCCCGCCAATATGACTAACTATCTCTTCTTTCTTTCCAGAATACTACCTGGATGAGGACAGAGTATGTTCACCGGGAACGCACACGATGCTAGTGATGAGTGATAACAGAACACAAGAGTGCCCCAGCGACGTCGACCTCACAAGCCTTAATTGGCTCCACAACCTCGACATCATGAGCAATATGAGCGTGCCCTCGCTCCCCACGCCTCCGGACTCCCCCGCGCCGCCGAGCGACAAGTGTGCCTCTGGCGGCAGCGCGAAGAAGAACTGCATCCAGAGGCCGAAGTCCGTCGATTACAGGACAGACGGAGAGTCGAAGCCTCCTTACTCTTACGCCATGTTGATCTGCATGGCGATGAAGGCCAACAACAATAAAATGACACTCTCGGCGATATACAAGTGGATCAGGGACAATTTTCTTTATTATAAAAATGCGGAACCTAGTTGGCAGGTAATATTTTTCTCTCTTAGAATGCAAGATTTTACATTTGAGTTCTGGCACCACTTCTTACTAATTCTATTTAGCTTACTTTGAGATGCTTTCTACCACCTCATATTATTCACAAAGATAAAGATGAATTATGAACTCCTGAAATACGAGGGTCGTTCAAAATTTAATTCACAGCAATGCAGAAAACAATGGATGACGTGTAATGTGAGGGAATGTTTCAATATTAGCTGCAGGCAAAATGTTCAATCACAATCAAAATGTCAGAGATCATAAGGGAAGCACGTTTCAACCCCCACCACAAATGTCTTGAGGGGAAAGGTATTGTATTGTTCGATTATAAGTTAAATAGAGGAAAATATGTATTAAAAATGTTTGTAAATTTTGTTTATCTTCAAGTATCTATTAATTCAATGCTTATTCTTTACAAGCGAGGTAAATTATAAGATGTTGATTAGTGAACAGCGGTTCAGTCCGTTAAGTGTTACGCAGCACACAGTCATCAAATAGTTGGTGACATAAAATATTGTTCCATCTGAATTTTTTACCAGCCGTAATTAAAATGTGATGAATGTTCCAAGCAATAGTGTTTGTTTGGGCCAAGGACTTGGCGTCAAGAACCCAGTGTGTAATGACGTCATTACAGTTGTATGCGGTTGGATAATCAGCAACCTAGTTCGAAAGTTGAGGAAAGTCGAAAGTGTTATTGCAATCGAAGAGATCTACATCAAAATAGCATGTTACATTTCTTTTCAATACTAATGTAGGTGACAGGCCCGTACCCAGGAATTTTTCTAGGGAGGGGCCAGATCCGTATGATGTCCCCGTACTAAGGCCTCTTGATATATGTACACACACACACACACACACACACACACACACACACAGTGGCGGCTATTTTGCCACTTTTGCCCCCGTACTATGGCATCTAAATGCTTGTCTACCAAGAGAAAATAACTGCCCTTCCCTCCCTCATCCCCAGTTTTGGCACCCAATCGCTGATACTGGTCAGAAGTATTCGGGTAGTTCTGAGTTTCGCAAATTAAAAATGTTTTCAAATTTCCGTTATTTTTTATACCAGAACCATTGAACAGCCACGATAATTCTGTGTTTTGGAAAGAGAGAGAGAGAGAGAGAGAGAGAGAGAGAGAGAGAGAGATATTTTCACCAAGTAGCCAGTAGCAGCGATTGGTTGCGAAAACCGGGGGGCAAGGACAATTTACTTTCTCTTAGTAGACACAAGTTGAGTATGAATTTCCGTTTTAGGTCCACTTTTATGCACAGATAGACTAATTGGGACTGGACCTATAGTTTAAAGTGGGATCCGAAGCACCATGTGCTTCCACCGGGTCTGGGTAGACAAGGCTTAGCATTAAGAGACCATAGAGCGGGAGCAACAGTGGAAATAGTGGGACTCCTCCGTTTACCGCCACTGCTGGTAGCCTTGCATCAATGGTTATATAACTAAACGTACCCAATATCGCCCACTGCAGACTTCTGGAAACTGCCTCTCTACACAACAAACACATTCATATATGCAGAGACTAAATTGAAATTTTTACAAGTTTAAAAAATCTTCGATGTTTCTATCGTAGCTTTTTATGGGTTCACATTTAAAGATTTCATGGCTCGAGGGGGGCGGGGCATGGCCCCCATGGCCCCTCCCCTGGTTACGGACCTGGTAGGTGATATGGACGAATTCACTTTCATATATGAACCACCCTCGTGCATAATGGAACAAACACAATGGCATACATATAGATGGGTTGACTCATGATGTTGATAATTAATCGTTCTTTCAACTAGAGGAATTTCATATAGCTTGAAGATATCCCAACATTAAAAGTAATCGATTGTGATATTCGATAAATTTTATTGCCATAGACATGTAGACGCCCCCTCATTTGATAGGTCCTCAACTTTAGTAAATTTCACAGCTTCAAACGTACTAGTTCCCCAGATATCGACAGGTCATTTGAGATTGAGTGTTGTCTTGTAAAAGTTCTGCACAGTGCCTCCGAGAATCCTGGCCCGGTCGTGGGTGTTATTAGTGAGTGTCCGTTCATCACTTTCATTATATAATCGCACATCCTCATCTTCGCGATTAACCAAAAGTGACAGAAAAGCAGAGTAAGATAAACCAAATTAATAACTATTCAAGTCGCACTGTTCCTCAGTCAAAAAGAGTTAATGTCACAAAATGTTTAAGCCTTGTTGTTATGCAACCCAACATGCATCAGTGCTGTTTGGGTGTCCTGCATGCACAGGGTTGCCGCGTGACCGAAAAATTCTTTGGATGAAGAATAGAAATTGATGAGGCTACTATCGAAAACCTTGCATCCTGTTTGTGTCAATTTACGTCGCTTTTCTTCCTTTGGGTTAATCGTGAAGATTAGAATTAATGATGAATAGATGAAATTGATGATGAGATAAACACATGTCTTGATCAGGGTTTGAATCTGGGACCTCTGCCGTCGCAGCTAGTGAGCATAGTCTTTTACTAAGACAATATTTTTACGCTCATTATTAACTTAGTAATTACTCTTGTACCCAAATATACGAGGGTGATTCAAATGAAAACTCAAAAGTGCAATAAAAATTCTAGAGCATCCTTACAACACCAGCAAGTTTACTAATGGAGGATAAAGTTCGACAATGGCCTCACTTCGCAGGCAGAGGCAGATGGGTGGAAAGGCCTTCGCCGTGGCTCATAAGTAACTGCACGTGAACCCCAAAGACTTATTCTTCTTAAGGTATACAGGCAATAACTCAAAGTTGAAAATATATGTAGATCAGCAAATGGGTCTGTGCTAAAATGCTGCAAACTTGTGCAACCCTACATACAGATATCTACTATATAAGAAACAAAGAGAAGTTATGGTTTTCATTTGAATCACCTTGTACGTATATACCGTACTCATGTTTAACGGGACACTTGAAAGTAGTAATGTTTCTTCTTTAAATGTCTCCACGGATTGATCTTTCAAAATCTGGCCATCTAATCAGTACTACTAGTACTTTTCTTCCTGATACTGCGTTACAGTGATTTATTCTTGTTTCATGTCTTGCAGAATTCGATACGACACAACCTATCGCTTAATAAATGCTTCATCAAGATCCCCCGTTCGAAGGATGAACCGGGAAAGGGTGGCTTCTGGCAGCTCGACCCGGCGTATGCAGAGAGGGAAGAGGAGGGCATGTTCAAGCGGCGAAGACTAACCACAAGCACACCCTCTGGGAACAACGCGTCGCGGAACCGTCGCAACCGTAACAGCAGGAAAGTCGTTCAACCAGCGAAAAACCACATCCTTCTCCAACCCCTCCCGGCAGCGCCCATGCTCACCCCGACGGCTACGCCAAGCCCCGGTCCAAGCTGCATAGAGGTTAGCGTTCCGATGGCAGTTAGCAACAATTTCGATGCAACTTTCTTCCTTCCTGAAGAGCTGCTCGTGCCAAGCACAGGCTGCAGCGTAGAGGGCGCGCACACGCAGCTCAGTCCGCTGTCCATCAAGTTGGAAGAATTCAACCAATCAGAGGCGAGTGAGTGTTGTGGTGTGGACCAGGACCTGGAAAGACTGCTCACTGCTTGGGACGACACACCTATAGACTTTGAAAGCCTTCTTGATTTTGCCTCGCTTTGAAAAAGATGGAAATGGTCACAGCAAAAGGGTGGGGAATTTTGTGCACATTTTTGTGTGTGTTAGTGTATGAACTATGGAAAAGGGGTAGGGGTGAATTAGTTGAATGCTCAAGGACAAATGAGTTCCTTTTCTTATCGTTAGTGAATAGATTACAAGATGGCTTCACAACTGCAGGCACGCGGATCAGCCATTTTGAAACAACACGACCAATTATTTTTCATTTTGTGGACTCTCATTACATAATATACATAATATAATAATTATTCATTTTGATGTGAACAAAGCTTTTTTAAGAAGAAAAATGTACTGAAGCATAGGATCTTTACTTTTGCTGTCCGTACACGATTCAAGAGCGCTTGAACAAGTTCATGGAATTTAAATTACGATTATTGTTGTTCAAGAAACTTTAGTTGTATTTTTTTATATTCAACTACTCACAACGTAGCGGTAGAAGCTGTGTTAAATCAAATTCTACTCCGAAATCTATACAAATAATAAGAATGCATGTATTTTAATGTCCAAGCTTGATAATCCTCGCTAGAGATATTTGTTTTGCCGAGAGTGAAAAGGCAGACTGCTCAATGGAAAATGAAACGACTTTAAGCCGGCCGAATATCTCCCACTCGCTTTAAACTAGTTATAATAACAGCGAATTTTATAAATCTCTTGACCAAGATTTGGAAAATTACTTATAATTTCAATTCAGCCACATTAATTTTATGTTAATTATCAGAAGAGCGTTGCAGGAACGTAATAACTTCAAATTGGAGTGTTTTTTGGAGGGACCAACGCTATTTTGGGGGATAAATATGCCTCGCTTGCCACCTCGCCCCTGTAAAAAAAACTTGCTTGCGTCTTCCTGAAAAAAATCTGTGGACGTTTATGTCTTCAACTGTTCATGCATTCGTTTATATTCCAGATTTCTACTAACACAACAACGTGATTGTTTTAGGATGTCCACGCACTGCGAGTGAGCGAAATTTTCCGAAATGTGATATTCGAACTCAGAATTCATTTGGGAGTGGGGTATAATCAGGAGTTTATCCAGAATTTTCAATCTGGTGGGTGTATGCCCATAATTAGGGGAGTGTGAGTAAATTTAGGGCCAAAATGACCAAAAATGAGACACTTTAAAAAATTGAAGAGAGGTGTTCAGGAATTTTTTGAGTGTGTGTGGATAAATTACAGGATATAATCGCTCGAAGCGTCAAGGGCACTATGATAAGGTTGTTATTTAATCGTAATTGGAAGTGATATTTTACCCCATTGTAAGTGCTATTATCAAACAATCTGGTTTGGGAACACTAGATATGTCACAGGACTGGTTTGAGTATACTTTACTGCACCACACGCTACCAACATGTGACCTGATGTCAGACGACAAATGCCAAATGTTAGGTTTGGTTCTCTTAGCATAAATAGACTGCAAATGTATAATTTATGCTAGGAGAACTAAGCCTAACCTAACAACTAGGTATTTAGCCCAACAGTGAAAGGTTTTTTTCGCAGTGACCTCAGAATGCAAGGTTGGTAGCGCGTTGTGCAATAAGGGAGACCGGTCATGTTTTCGAAGAGCAGCATTTGAAGTGTTCAAGTCCAGAAGGAGAGCCAGATTGATTTAGGTAAGAATAATGTTTATGATTGTGCATTGAAATGGTTATTACTTGTTCCATTAAACATAAATCTGTATTACAAATCTAGAAGCACGAAATGATATTTTAGAATTTGCGAAGTTATGAGATTTGTTATGTTGACTGTTTGGACGTCTCTTTAATGACCCATATGAACAAAAATATTGCCTTGGTTAACACAACATGGTATTTTCTTGAGATTTGCATGTCTGAAATTCTTTACTCATATTGGAACCAGGTGTTCAGCCAACATAGGCGCAACTTGGCAGGGCAGCAAGGGAACACTTGCCTCCTCAAATTTTCGGATATATTAAAATTTACAAGGATTCTTTTGTTATCCTGCCGAGACCTAAGGAGCAAAGTAATGGGCCCAAGTTCCATTTCGAACTAATGATGGTACGCACGCATTTTTTACATACTTCTTAAGAATGCTTTATGGAGAACAATTTTCCCGTTTTATGTACGTCTATATGATTCTTTGTTTGCAAAGAGCACTGTCAAGTTGGATACAGACTGCTGTTGCCATCACTTCACGTGCGTGGGGTGCAAAGAGGTATTATGTTTGTAAATGCTTTCATAGTTACGGTCAGGGGCCCTTAGCATTATTAAAACACCCCTAAATGCTCCCGATATTAGGTTTTTCTCGTGATTGTTGATGTTGAATATGAAGGCAATATTCTTAATTATTAAGAAAGGAAAATGGAATTAGAACACTGAATATTACACTTTTATAATGTGTTGTGTTAAATACCAGCACCAAACATGTATGACCAATCCTGAGATGTCAATGAATCTGGTGTGAAGCATTAGTTTCTTGAAAGCCTGTTTACATCCTACTATTTAACCTGTTTCCCTAACAAGTAAAAATTGATTGATGTGTGAAAGAAGATAATAATTGAATAACTTTAGAAGCTAGTCACTTGCACAATTATTGCTTCCTTAGCTGTGGGGCGATAAAAGTATTAATGTAAATTGAACAACATAGTAAAATTTTGCTGTTGCATATTGTATGCTAGGGATCATTTTTTGTTCAAAAAGTTTTTGCATAAAGTAGTAGTTACTGCATATTTATTGTTTAGGCAAACTAAAAACCGCGATAACTATCCACAGGAATTGTTTGACACTGATCCACTGATCTTTCAGTGGAAGACTCTTGCCAATTGGGCAAGATTCTAACTTTAGTTAGAATTTATACTAGTATATAACAACCACAGTACTTTGGAAAAAGTTTCTCCATCTGGAAATTTTTCAAATACCACATTGTTGCCTACTGTTTAAGATTTGGGCCTATCCATTCGCGTAGTGATAATGCTGTCGTCTTGTAGTCAGGGGTTCCGAGTTTGGTACCAGGTGGAAGCATGTTGTTGCAGTGGTTGGGATCTCACCTTAAAGTTTAGTTCCAGTCTCAATTTGCCTACCTGAGCATTAAAGTAGCCTGAAATAAACACCATTAAGGATTCAACTTCCTGTAGAGCAATGTGCATATTATTGTTAATTCTATTTTTGCTTTGACAACTTTTAAATCTGAGTGGCTTGTAGAGGATTTTAAATCATTATATTTGGTATTCAGTGTCAAACTTGTGAAAGCTACATGTCATATTTACAACCCACTTTAAACAGTAAAGAAAGTTAGATCACGTGCACTCCTGTTTAAAGTGACACACATACTGTATTTTAATCCTTACAAGTGCCACTTTATCTAAACAGGAATGTATGTATGAAATCGTCAATTAGTGAAGTTCCAACTCTTTAAGTTTCTATTCAAGAACTTGTTCAAGATCATGTCCAGCTTTTTTTAAAGAAAAAATAATCTTGAATTGTGTACAGAACTTTTGATGAATTGAGAACACGTCACGATATTTTAGCAAGTAATAGAATTACCTTGTCTGATTCACAACAATGGTGACCTAAAGGAAGTATATTTGTATGTTTAACTTTATCTCACTTCTGCAGCTTTTACTCAGTAAGTGTCCATACCATAATATTGCCCACAAAATATGTTGGGTTCATTGAAGTATGGAGAAAGAAGTTTTAGTTTGTTTGTCAATAATTTTGACAGCATAAAAAAGTACATTTTCTATACAGTGAAGTTGGTAAAGCAAAAATGTATATATTTAGGTGCAAGATCTTTTTTTTTTTTTTTTAATATTTTAATATTGATTAATACAATGTTGCACACTAATTCCATGGGATTTGTTTAAAATACATATTCTGTGTTATCTGTATCATCATTTAAAACATATGTCTTATATTTCCAATTAATAATGAAATACAAAAAGGACACACAAAAGAATTAGTTAATATTGGTGATCATGGTTTTGTAAAATTCTAAGTTGGGTATTTAAACAGTGTCATTACATGCAAAAACACATAAGTTTGATTACATCTACAGTTTGACTAAGGAGAGAGAACCTCCCTCGTGCTGTCATTGAATTTTCAACTGTAAACAAGTGAAGGGAGCGTGGCCAATGCAATCATCTGTTTACCATGTAATCCTGCCCCTGCATTGCCAAAACGTGTGGCGTTCTCCAACATATCGTCATTGCCATTATTCAGTGCCAAGGGGAAAATAATACACGGTGAAAGTAGAGACATAATATTTAACATTATTGAATTTCTTGACAATGAGGCAAGGGAGGAAGATATAAATATGCAACATGGGACACACAGTCACAAGCAAAGGAAAAATGAGAGGAGATAACAAATGACTGTGCACTTTAGTTTCCAAATTTGCTGGGGATCTTCTCGTCTTGGTCAGGCTGTATGTTTCATTTGCTCTGAAGATAGGATTGTTTATGAAATGTCAACACTATTATTAGATTTTTGTGTTTTATTAATAAATTGAAAATATATTTCCCAGCACAAAACATAAATAACAACATCCTGTTACTGTTGTTGTGAACCAAGAATAGTATACAATTTATAACAGTGTAAAGTGATGTGTAATAATATACTGCATAGAGCTAAAAGACGTATGTATGAATTTAAGACTTGAACAAAACAATTTTGTTGTTTTTATTTTAATGATGTATTAATGGAAGGTTAAACCATAAGGATGTTTGACATCAAATCATTGAATATTATGAATGACATATTTTATACTAAGTTGTGTATGCCGGTATTTGGACAAACTTGTTTTGAGAAACACAATATTTAAGAATATGTAGTGCATGATTTACCTACAGTAAGGTGACTGAACTAGTAAAATTATATATTAAAACCACATATTTTAGGAATAGAAAGTAACCCAGAATTCATTCTTTACAGAAAAGAATATTGTAGTGTATGTTAAAATTCATATGAACTGGTGCACACTTTAAACACTTCATGTACAAATAGTAATAATAATAATAACTGCATGATTTCTATAACATACTAAATTGAGGTCTTCCTAGATATTTCTCATCTATTGGAACAAATGATTTAATTGGACTTTAGAAGTAGGAAAATCCATGCAAATCAAAATGTAAAAACAAATTATGAAAAAGTTACATAGAATATTACATGCATGTAATACAACCATGATTATATTGTTTATTGTGAGTACATATATATATATATGTACACTTGAAGGTTACGTCTGACCCTTGATATTATAATACATTATTGTACATTGTAGTTCTTAACCTACCATTGTTATGTTGCAGTAGTCATATCAGTCACTGCACACAAATTATAAGTTTTCATATATTTTGCAAACACTCCTACTACTTTTCATTTTCTACATTTCATGTATTTAGGAATATCATGTATGCAGAAACATCCTTTAACAGAAAAAAAAAATGCTTTAGAATATTCAAACTTGACAAGAGAATAAGCTACAATTGTATATACTTGAAACATGCTCATATAATCCGTCCAATTAAAAAAGAGCTTATTTGTTGAACTTTTAACAAGCATCAGCTCAAATGTTATAAGCTTTAATAATTATTATAACCAAATATAAAAAATGAGATGAAATAATACAATCAATGCTATCAATTAATATTTTTAATGAGGTTCAGTCCACATAAATATTTCGTTACTCAGCTTAGTGATACACAGAAAGAGAAGCAATGGATCTTTGAGTCCACATGATGCAAACTAATGAATCTACAAATAAATAAATAAAAAAAAAAACAAAGTGTAAAATAAAGCGAGATGATTTGCTTTATTTCACCAGTATGGTTTAGCATTGTGTGAACTTGCTAGTACAAATAATCGCTTGAATGGAAACAGGGTTTTGTATCATTGAAATGTATTCAGAACTTATGAAATGATTCGTTATGTGAAATAGTCCATAAGAATTTCCACAACTTAAAAAAAAAACAAAAAACAAAACATAAATATTCAATCTCAAGCTTTTATATCAAACATATATAGCCAAGAACCAATATTTCATATTATAAATTGATGCAGTACATCTGTTATGTATTTATATCTGTTTTGAGTTCTGTATATATTTGTAATAATTTATAAATATGATTTTAATATCTTCTGTTTTTGGGGCTTGATTACCTGCAACTGAGGGAGTATCAGATGGTCAGTATATGTATTATATGTAATCATAAGATTACAAACCTAACCATCTGTTGAAACAAAATAGTAGTATGTTTGTATTTTTAAAGTAAATGGACTGATAGACTGGCTTGCAGTTTACCACTGTGTGGCACCTTGTGTGTGTTTAGGGTCTGTCACATTACGCAATGTTGGTTTTTTCGCTGGTGAGCACATCACGTGTGTCAGCAGACCCAACAGCACATTGCGTGTGTATAAGAGTGTTTCATGTGTGAGTGTGGATAGATGAAACAAAAAATGAATAAGGAGACATGGTTTCCGTCCAGAGTAGTTATTTTATGATCTCCGCAAAGATGCTGTCTTCAAAGATCACCTGCACTGTGTTTGTAGCAGGAGATAAATGAATTCTTCCCATTTGTCAGATTACATTGAAAAGAGAGAAAGTACTTCCTAAAAAAATGGCAGATACTTACAATTAAACTGAATTAATATTCATTTGCTTGCTTTTACCGTTTTCACTTCATTTGTAAATTTTGTGTAATCTTTATTCTGATTTCTTAAGTTTAGTGAATGAATTATATTTATACATTTTGATTGCACTAAATTTAGCTAAATTTATCAAACTAACACAGTCAGTGGACAAGATTTAAATGTAGAATTCCAAAATTAAATTAACTCAAACTTACTTTTGCTCCTGGTTACATATGAAAGAGAGGGTTAATTTTTTTCTTAAAAAAGAATTGTAAGAAAAGCACATTTCTCCTGCCTTCAATATTCTCTACCCTTTGATATATCCATGTTGACATATCCTCTCTTGCATTTTTGGCTACATTTTTTAAGAAGTAGCAAAGAGGATATAATTTAAGTGTATGCGTAATGTATATTCCCTTGATTGAAATAACACTTACATTACCATTTTGTTCTATTAGACATCATCTTCACATGCAATCTTGTATGTACTACCATTCTCAAACACATTTTGTTATATTCTACTGTATTCTGCATGCAAACAGTGATACTTTCAGTTTAATTGTAAGTATATCTGTAATATAATCCTCTTTTTTAAATACATATATGCATGAATATATTTACTATATATATATATATTATATGATACTTGGATTTACAAAGTGCATTTGAATATTTTACTTGAACTATTTCATGTATTAAGAAAACAATATCTTCCAGTTAGAGGTGATGAACAAATCTCTTGCATTACTTATAGTAGCAAAAGAAGAAAGTGGTTAGCAAATGGATTTGCAAAGACATTTAAACATTAATAATACTCATTCAGAGAAAAGTTTTCATTTCTTTGTCCAGTTATTTACAACGAAGATATTTATTTTAATGGCTACAACGAAATATTATTTCTAAAGACTGTTTTGTGAAGCTTTAATTTGTGTTGTTCCGTGGTTGTTTTACATTGTTAATTATGGTTTTCCTTTTATAATGTACATATCAGTTTCTGTACTTAGTATTGGATTGATTGCATACATCTGAATATGTCACTAATAATGATATTTTATTTGGATAACTGACTTTACAGTATGAATATTGTGCCTTTTGTAAGAGAAGTAATTTGCATTACAAGTTTTGCCTGGCACTGTGATGAGTCATTTACATACCTTGCTATTATAGTTTGTAGAAACTTTATATTACAAATAGCTCAATTTATATCATATAAAATTCGTAATCTGAGTGACAATTCTTACCACAAAACATCTAAAATTATGTAGAGTGGAACCCTAATTTTATGTTCCTTGGATATCCATTTTCTTGCTAGAATCAAAATATTTCTGGTCACAGAATATAAAGTACATTAATACGGCTTAATCTACTATTTGTCGTTCTCTCCATATGGTTACTGTGTTCAAATGTGTGAATATTTCAGAGAGTATCAACAGAGTACCTAAATGCAGTGTTGTTAAAGATCCAGGAATTGTAAATAAATTCAATTCCGGCCTGGGAAAGAAAATCAGCAAGCGTAAATGGGTTCCAGACTAAAGAATCTTTTTATCTTTAAAGTATTTCAATTTGGCACTAGAAAATTTTTCCCGGCTCAATTTAAATATGGTCCAAGTTTGGTATTGAAATGAAAGAATACACAGCTTGGACTAAATTTAAATTGTGCAAGAAAAAAGGTTCCGGTCCTGATGTGGAACCCATTAGAATTTATGAATTCCTGGATCTTTAAGAACCCTGCCTAAATGAGATATTGTAATAGGTGAATAATTGTACGAATATCCAATTTTTTTCTCCTTGGGATGTAAATTTGCCTCATTAATTCAATTGCATACTGAATAAGTTACAAAGAAAATATATGTTATGGGTTTTGGGGAGCATTAGTGGTATGTTTATCTGATATGTGCTTTTTGTATGTTTCTCTATATGGAGTGGGTGATAGCATAATTAGAACATCATAATTAAGGGAACTTCACTATGGAGAGGTGATACAAAAAAATATGGAAGATGTGTGGGTTAATATACCATTGCAGTTGTGCTGTAGAAATACTGACATCGAAAATACAAGTTCAGTGCATTAGTAAATGAAAATTTCTGAGGCTTTGACACTTGTTTGCAGGCAACACCAATAAAAACACCACTTTGTTTGTTGAAGAGGTAGATTCAGCATCAAACTATGCATTCAGGAGAGCTTATGTTGAGATTTGTTATTCAAGGACATGCTAATAATTATTCTATTTAAATTCATTAACAGATAGTTCGCATGTTGTGGAAGCACTCTGCATTTCAAATAAACTACAATAGCAAGTATGTAAATGTCTTTCCATTTACAGCTGTACATTTCTTGATTGATCTCTTTTACATTCTTTTTCTCTCTGTAAGATAAAGGAAAAAAGGAAAAGTGAACAACTTGGATTGAATAATAAGTGTAATAGGTTGATTTGTAATTTTGTAGCACCTAGAGTGAAGAATTATGGCAAAATAGATGAGTACAAGTGTTCTGCACATTTTGCACAATATGAAAGTTTCTTGTTTGGAATCACTGTGTTACTACACATTTAAAAAAAAATGTTTTTGAACAGGTTTCTTTCGGTAGTCTTTAATCTGTTGCAGAACACACAATTTTTTTTATCACCGAAATTGTTCAGATTGTGGTACATTGTTGAGAAGTCAAAAGAAAGTGATTTTAAGTCAAAGGAACTTTCTTGGTAACAATGTTTTTATTCATTTTGTCAAGCAGTTCTGTTGAAATTCTATGTATACAACTAGTTTGGATTATTCATTTGACAGTGTGAGTAAAAAAAAAGTGCTTGAATGATGTAATTAGCATTCTGTTATTTATTAACCTTTCCTATCCTGCAACAATAATAACAAAAAAAGTTGCCAAAAGGAATGCATAATTTAGTCATGTACAAGAAGTTACTTATGTAGAAGTTTCAATGATCCTCTGTGCACAACTCGTAGATGATTCCTTTCTCTACACAAGAAAGTTGTCATTGTTTTATGGTCTATGCCACAAATGGATGTCCGGATGGGGGAGCCATGGAAAATGAAAGTTAACCAAACATTATATTTGCACTTATTTGACTTTGTTCACAATAATTTGTTAATTATTATAAGGGCATTGCAGGAGTGTTTTTTTGAGAAGGCAATGCTATTAAGGTGGAATAACCTCGTTTTGCACCCTCCTGGAAAAAAATCCCTTGCATACTCCTTCCCGGGGGAACCTTGTAGCCATCCATGATGCCATAGAGGGCAGGCACACTCAGAGACTATATCTTATATGGTGTGAAATATTAGAAATTTAAAAAATGTGAATTATAGAACTCAAATTACCTTTGCTTGGTGTTAAGTTGAAGCATTGTTGCAGTTCCTGTCCAATACTAATATATATATATATATATATATATACCAGGTGGTTATAATTAAAGTGATGGTGTTCAGAGTGGTACAGCACGGGCTGTAATGAGAGTAGCAGTCTGAAACTTCGTAGATATGATAATGAAGCAATGCGCTCGCGAAATATGAAAAAAAAAAAAAAAAAAAAAAAAATAGTTCCAATTCTCGCCACCAGGGTAAAAAATGGCGCTGTAAGCAGTCAAAACGTGGTATAGTTACAGGAAAGAGGCAGGAAAGATCAAACACATGAGAACAATGGCTCTGGCATGTTTATTAGGAACTATGGTTACAAGAACTGTTCAATATGGCCTCCCAATTCAGCAACATGCTGCATTCGTAACACGGCATGGTCGACGGTTGCTCGCAGCATGTCTGGTGAAATCTGAGCAACATGTCGTATGCTAGCCTTCAGATCAGGCAGAGACCGGACATGTCCCTGATAGACACGATCTTTTAAATATCCCCACAGCCAGAAGTCACATGGATTAAGGTCGGGGGATCTGGAAGGCCAATCATCTGGAAACTGCCTAGAGATGATGCGGTCATATTGAACAGTTGGCTGTGGGGATATTTAAAAGATCGTGTCTATCAGGGACATGTCCGGTCTCTGCCTGATCTGAAGGCTAGCATACAACGACATGTCGCTCAGATTTCACCAGACATGCTGCGAGCAACCGTCGACCATGCCGTGTTACGAATGCAGCATGTTGCTGAATTGGGAGGCCATATTGAACAGTTCTTGTAACCATAGTTCCTAATAAACATGCCAGAGCCATTGTTCTCATGTTTTTGATCTTTCCTGCCTTTTTCCTGTAACTATACCACGTTTTGACTGCTTACGGCGCCATTTTTAACCCTGGTGGCGAGAATTGGAACTATTTTTTTTTTGCATAATTCGCGAGCGCATTGCTTCATTAGCATATCTACGAAGTTTCAGACTGCTACTCTCATTACAGCCCGTGCTGTACCACTCTGAACACCGTCACTTTAATTATAACCACCTTGTATGTATATATATATATATATATATATATATATATATATATATATATAAATATATAAAAGCAAGGAGGGCCAAAAGGGCTAAATAAAAATCAAAGGAGAAAGGAAACACTCACTAGACAGTGGAAAAATTCCAAATTTTCACTAGCTTAGTAGCATCATCGGTGTGAGACGAAAGAGACGGAACTGGAAGTTGGGGCCCTGCAGAGTTGCCAGGTCCCCATCGAAGAAGAAGCGGTGCGTAGAACGAAAAAACACTATTTCGTCACAAGGCTCGTCGTAAACTGTGGTGTGTAGGATGAGTTGGGAGGGAGGGCAGGAGGGGTGGGCATTACTGGGTGGCCTTGTTCAGGCCAGGTGGAGTGGTTGCACTCATGGCCGATATATAGGCCCTCTCCCATCTTTTGCGAACAGAGGTGTTGGCTGATTGGGGTAGGAGATGGATGATCACTACCTGGAAGCAGTCATTGATGTTGTGGTGGTTGGTGTGGTCGGCGACAGTGAGCGGTGGTTATTGATGCGAAGGTTGAGGGCCGTTGATGTTTCCCCCAGGTAAAAATCTCCACAGATGTTGCAGTGAATTTGAGTTGGGATGTATTTTAATAAGTGGAAAAAGTGCACAATTTTAAAAGCAAGTATACATTTTGAGGTGAAGAGAGTATGGTGGTAGAAACTGTATCTCTGAACCGGTGATGCTAACTGCTGTCTCAAGTTCAACATAGTTTAGCTCCATATTATTCTCAGATAGGTTAATTGGGACTTTACCTATAGTTTAAAAGTGGAATCCAAACCACTGTGAGAATGATGATCACTCTCCAAGCTGTCCCCTTGTGCACTTTGGGTCCTTTACTTACAAACCTTGCTCATGATAGTTCAGATGGCCTAAAAAAACAAAAAAAAAAAGACTTGCCCATTAGTTTTACTGAAGTTGTCTTAGACACCTGCATGGACAATCACTTAATTTTGAACATTTAAGGGGAGGGAGAAATGAAACTTCTTCTTACAATGATCATTTTTTGGATAGTTTGGATACCTTGGGATGGTGATTTATCAGTGCACTGATAACCTCAAAAAATGTCAAATGGAGAATGCTGATCTCCATGGCAGAGTGTTTAGCACAACACACGACGATGCCAGAGATCGTGGGTTCGAATCCCAGCCTGAACGTGGGTGTTCTTTGTGAGTGTCCCTTCATCAGTTTCATCATCGCAGAAAAGCGAAGTAAAATAAACCAAATCAATCAAGCCAAATGAAGACTTTCTTTACTTTTTTCATTATGATTTATTATTGTTAAGTTTTAAATTGAGCAGGTGATTACTTAATTTTACACATAAAAAGGGAAGAGATAGGTACAGTAAACCCTCGTTAACACGATTCCCAAGGGACCGAAAAATCAAGAGTTTATGTTAAAAACATTGGTGCTAACCGGGAACGCAAATTTTATTGTTGCAATACAGTTTTTTCTACACATTAACCATTTACAATACGTATTATGTATGTCATCATAGAAAACAGTACTACAGTAATTAACTTTTAAGAAAAGTACTTGCAGATCATTTCTGGTGAAAAATTCCTGTATATTGCGCCGTCGCAGACGGGCACGGAAATGCCTGGTAACATCACTGGCTACGTTTTAAAGAATAGAAAAACACATCTGAACACGCAACTGAATTTGTTGATTAAATAGGTATAAGCTCATTGTTGACGCGATTGTCGAGCAATTGCACTCAAGTTTTAATCTTGATGTTACTTGTACTGGTTATGTTTTAAAGAATAGAAAAGCATATTTGAACACATTGTTGGTCTGAATCTGTTGGTTACAATACTGTATAAGTTGATTGTTGACAAGATGATAGAGATTGTTGAGCGATTTTTTACATACCTAGCAGAGGAACAACAGAAAAAAATTATGAAAAACTTTGAAAGTTCGTGTTAAATGAGATCTAATGACGCAATGGACTAAAAAACAGTTCGTAATTCGTGCTAACCGAAATTCGCGTTAACCGATAAAACTTTCTATAAGATATAATACATCCCTGCCGGGACCAACATTTTGTTCATGTTAACCGAGTGTTTATCTTAAGCGAGTTTCTGTTAACGAGGGTTTACTGTAATTACATTAAAAACTTGTTTATTGAAAATGATTTGTTTCCATTATTTCATTAAATGGTTAAAGTCTAGTTTAGGCATGTACTTACCTTTTATTAGTTACTCAAGCTTCCCGGGTTTGAATCTCAGCCCGGACATGGGTGTTTCATATCCTGATCTTCACGATTAGCCGAAAGTGGCAACAAAGCAAAATAAATTAACCCAAATCGATCAATACCTACATAAATGTTCCGAAAAACTTTAAATGGTATAAATGCTCAAAAATTCTATTTATAACTAAGCTGAACAATTTAAAATTAGACTGCAATGTTCAAGTAGAGGTGTTGGTCTATATGGGAAGTGTTAAAGAGTATAGGCATTGTTGTCTGCGTCTGCATTTTTATTACACTTCATTATTGGTACAAAAATATAACTATTTACAAAAATGACTGCTAAATGTAATGGCACTTTACACTATTACTGTGAACTCACTCAAAGCTTGGGACACTGTACATCAGTTGTGGAACAAAAATATGTCCCTCCTGTGGCATGTACCAAAGGTGCCATACCATCGTTCCCTGACCATTGATGCCCCTTTCTCTGCTATCATCATCACGGCAGCATTTATGTTCCCACTAACAATTGTTGGCATGACACTTGCATCGATCACCCTCAGATTCTTAACTCCATGCACCCTGAAATTCAAAGTTGAGAGTTACATTAAGTATTGGATACCTAGGGCAGCTTTCAGACCATAATGACATATGTCATTTGTAAGGAAACCTTCAGAAATAAATGCAACCTTGAGCACATACTTGTCAAAATTATTGGGGGGGGGGGGCCTCTGATCACTGAAATAAATTAATGAATGACTCACTCCCTCCCTTTTATAAGTTTTGGCCTCAGTGTTCGTAATCTCATAAAAGCCCATGAATTCCTCAAAAATATCAACATTTTTATTCACAGTTCGAAGCAGAATATTAATTGTCCACGGATGGATATGTCACAAGTTTCGTCAACCATAAGAGCAAAATATTCCCGACTTTTAATATCTGCTACCATGGAGTGCAAAACAGATCTCCCTAATATATCAATGACTTCGTTGTGAGAGCCATTTGTAGCCCGTACGTCCCATCCACTACCCTAGTTCATGCACATCGTCTTTTGAAACTCTTTTTAGTAAATATTTTAAGACGAAGACGAAGATGGAGGGACAACGTTGAGATGGACATAAGGGAAATTGGTAGGGATGGAAAAGAGTATATAGAACTTGCTCAAGATAGGGAAAGATGGGAGGCCTGTGTTGCTGCAGCCATGAACCTTCGGGTTTAAGAAGGCTAGGGAGTTAGTTAGTTAGTTTAGTTAATAAGTTATGTGTTTTGCTGTCTCTGGTCATAGCCCCCCAAAGTTGATGGTATAGCGGTCTCAGCCCCCCGAAGTTGATGGTCTAGAACATTTCAAATGTGTATTTAAAGTTAAGTTCATGGGGCACAATTCAGAGTAAACTTTACAAGAGAAACAAAATAATACATTAGATCCTCTTACACAAAATTATTTGGGGGGTCTGTCTCCACATCGTTAACATTGGGGGGGCTCAAGCCCCCCCCCCCAAGCCCCATGGAGTCTGCACCTATGACCTTGAGTGTGTGTGATTAAGAACCAACTCTCAGTCATTCTTAATCACTATCAATTGATATCAATAGTATAAGTACAGTGAAACCTCCATTTTTATGTTTTTCAGCTTACTAAGGTAAAAATGTCCGGGAACATTTTATAACATTTTGTACTCTGGAGACTATGAAGAGTCAGTGTATAGTAGGGGAGGAAATAAAATTTGGTAAAATAAAAATCAAGATTTCACTGTATTATTGATAGTAATAACATTATTACAAATAATTTCAGTGCAGGGGCCTAGTCGGTGGGGTATCTGACTGCCATGCAGAAGACCCAAGTTCAATTCCCACGGTAGGTGATCCAAGGTCGGAATTTTCCGGCCTTATCCCTGCATAAAGCAGCTCTGGGACTCACGCAGCCTCAAATCAATGAGGGGTGATGGTGACAAGAGCATGGTGCTGATCACATCACCTCCAAAATGGCCGAGATCAAGAATGTGTCGGGTCCTACCCTAAATGTGCCTTCATGGTATAGTGCACCAGTAACTTTACCTTTTACCTTACCCTGTGTGTGTGGGGGGATATGGTTAAAATTATGCCAGCACTTGTCAACAATATCATGAATAATTTTTGAAATATTGATGTGAAAATTGAAAATATTTACCAACCTGAGTTTTGCATCAACCACAGCGTTTACATCCGTCTCTGAACCCATTCTGCACGTACCCACAGGGTGGAAAGAAGTGAGTGTCAGATGCCTTACATAGCACTCCCAGTACTCATCAGTACCAAACGTAAATGTTTCACAGCCTGGGAATGGTCTAGTGTTGATTTTGGCACCTAGCATTTGAAATGCTTCTGTTTCAACAATTTTTATGACTACTTTTATTCCTGGAAATAATTAATAAAAATAAGATTAAATGTCGTTAAGTAGGACTGAGCTGACACTACTTTTATCCAATGTTGATGCTCTTGCAAGGAAAGGGTGTAAAGTCAGCTAAGAAGGCAGTTCAAAGATTGATAATAACGCATTTTGTTGATAAATATAAAAAAAATAAACCAAATCACTCAATCTAACAGAAAAGTGAATATGATGAATTCTCCAAGGACAAAATGCAAAAATACCAAAACAAAGTAAGGCAAGAAAAAAACTGTCTGCTAAAACTGGTTATATTTTGTTAATATAATATCAAATTATTCTTCTAAACAAACATGGAGGACCATTACATCCAGATTGGATATCATCATAGGAAAATATCCTAGGAGGGAAAAGCAGCACTTTAGTACTTGAAATCAAATCTGAATAAATAATAAATTAATCATATTTTTATTTCCATTTTTCTTAATTCAAGGAATTTAAACATTACACTCAAATTATCACAAAAAAAAGGTGGAAAAGAACTATTAAAATTAGTCTATGACCAAATTAAACAGACTTGTTATCCCTCTTATGATTAATACAGTTTGAAACCGTTAAAATATTATGTATTTTGATTTGTGTATATAACCTATGTTCTTTCTGTGATGTAACTTTTGCGATGCCACATATGAGCACTGTTTTCAGTGTTTAAATGCATAATAAAATGGACTGCTTGAAAATATGTTTGTAGCATCAAAAACATTTAGAATACAGAAAAGTTATACCACAGATGGAATGTTGTTTTTATACATAAATCAAAGTTCATACGTTGAACACTCAAGTAATATATTGTGTACATGTGCTGCAAAACTTAATTTATATGGGTCATGATATAATTTAAAATATTACTGAAAAATAGTTTTCTGCTTACCTACCCTGAATAAGTGTTTGAACATCCATAGGATGTGTTAAGTACTGTGGATCTATGACCAGAGGATCACGATGGTTTTTGCTTCTCAAATGAACGTCTCCTCGACTCCTTGGACGAAGAAGAACTGGCAACAGGCTTATTGCAGTTTCACCATGCAAGTAACTAAAGTAATTGTCCCACACCTATAAAGGCAAAGTCATATTAGATTTTGTCATTGTTACAAATTGACAAATGTGGAATTCTGTAAATATTTAGTGGTTACTGCAGCATTAAAAGAGTTCCGAGTTTCTGTGTGACTAAATTTCAAAAACTAAAACCTACAAACAGAAACCTTAGGTTTTTACGATCATGATAAAACATATTTAATAGGGTGAAGTTGATACGACTTGCAACAAATATCATGACATTGCCAATATTCTTAAGAATTTCCATCAATACCAATACCAAAGCTTGAAACAGTGTAACAATTATTAAAAGTTGTATTCAGAATATATATGTAATTCACTCATATTTGATGAATTAGATAAAAAGTAATAGAAATATCAAAATGGCTATAATTTGATTATGAAATTCATTTTTTTGCCACATTGTACTGACAAAGTAAACCAGTTATGGAAATGTTCCTTGAGCACTCACTTTCCAAAATGATGGTTTGTTTACAATGTATTACCCTTGTTTACTTGCAGTACAAAATGAATATAGTCTTATCTTCATAAAAATATTCCTTTTGTGTTCAATAAAAAAAAAGATGTCACGACTGGTTATGGATGCAGAATGCCAGATATTTTAAAATTAAATCATAGTTTTGCTTTTGAAGTGCTAATTATTGACAGGTTACAATCAAATTGATCAGTAATTAGTAGTTTTTCACCTTTTTGTCAAAGCCAGTAATTTTGATAATTTTATTAGTTTCCACCTGTTTATAGATTTGATACAAAAATGAGAGAAATAGCCGATGTCAGACAGCAACTATCAGCATTGCACTACACAGTATTATGACAGAATTGTACTCACCGTCTGCTTCAAGTTTAGAACATTCTTGAATACAACCCCTCCGTCAATAGAAGCACCCCAGGGGAGAAGTGTTATCTGGATATCTGGGGCATCACTGGAATTATTTGTATTATTGATGAACCCAACTACTTCAGCACCTCCTGAAGTCCACACACCTGCAAAAGTGCATCAAAATAAATAATTTCTTTCCAACATTTACTAATTTTCTTTTTATAATCATGTAACAGTAATGCAACCACCATTTCACCAATTATTTAAAAATATATTCATAGTATCCAAATTCTCTGCAGAATATACATAAATAAATATTCTCTCATCATTTTCCAAACATTATGTTGTTATGAACAAGCTTTCGTTTCAGTTTGATGGTTCCTGCATGGTTAGCACTCTCGCCTTTGGTGTGAACAGTCCTGGGTTCAATCCCTGATCAGAGGCATAAGCTTTTTATGTTGCACCAGTACCATGAGTACCAGAGTGCTGCAGAAAGAGCATTTTGCTCGATGTTCGCACAGATGGCGCTACATAGCAGGAATTGAGAGCTTTTTCACTAGAGTGAATAACGCTCGAACAGGCAAAATGAGCGGTATACACTTGAAGCTCAGTAGTACACATATACCCGTAATTTGTCTGTGGTAGTGGGCCCTCAAATATTGATCGTGAGGTGAAAGATGCAGTGAAATTGAAACTCAAGTAACTGTAGTCATCATCTTCATGTTAAAATGTAATTTAGTCTATCTTACCAATACACAGTGATATATGCAAATAGATGATTGTGGGTTGAAACTATCAAGGCAACTATTTCACATTTATGTCTGCGATTATTGTCACATTAAAATGATATTCCAAATGCATATGCTCGAGGGTGGGGGACTAGAATGAGTATGAGGACAGTGGTACCATGCAGTACTCTAATGAGGACAATTGGAGAGCTACTTGAAACAGTAGCTCTGGTCTGGAAAGCCAGACAACAGCAACAATGGGGCTCAGTGCTCTGATTGCATGTCTCAATGAAAAGCTGCTTCACTATGAAATGGCAGAAAAAATGTCAATTTATAACATTTAATGAACATTTTCATCACCTCTGAAGTGCGATGGAGGTTCAGTGCAACTGGTTTTTGATATTGTTCTAATAATTTTGATGGCCATTGCCACCATCTCCATTGGATGAGTACTTCAGTTCTTTGTATCTATTTACTACCGCATCTTTCATTTACCAAAGTATGAACTAACTAACTAACTCCCTAGCCTTCTTAAACCCGAAGGTTCATGGCTGCAGCAACACAGGCCTTCCATCTGTCCCTATCTTGAGTAAGATCTATATACTCTTTTCCATCCCTACCGATTTCCTTTAGGTCCATCTCAACGTTGTCCCTCCATCTTCGTCTTGGCCTTCCTACAGGTCTCTTACCATCAGGTTTCCCAACAAGAATCCTGTGAACTCCTCTTTCCTCTCCCATTCGTGCCACATGGCCTGCCCACCTAAGTCTTCTTGATTTAATTATTCTAATAATATCTGGACATGAATACAAATTATGTAGTTCTAAATTATGTAACCTTCTCCACTCACCTGTCTCCTCATCCCTTTTAGGTCCAAAGATTTTCCTAAGGATCTTATTTTCAAATACTCTCAATTTATGTTCCTCTTTCAATGTAAGGGACCAAGTTTCACATCCATATAATACTACAGGCAAAATTACTGTTTTGTATATTTTAACTTAGTTTCTTAGATACTAAACGAGAAGACAAAGTATGAGCTAACAAAATTTCTAATAAGCTAGAAATATGTTAAATTATTTATTTATATTAAAATATCTAGTTGTACTTTCACCAGGAAAGTTAAATGTGTAATGGAAGGGATTGGGGGGTAAGATTGAAGAATGTAAAATCAGGGTTTCACTGAATTTGTACTGATTTAGCCCTACTTCAAACATACCTGTCCCACTTAGAAAGTAATCCACCATTGACTTGGGTGAGAGCAGGGAGTACAGCGACACTTCTGCCGGAGAGTTGACGGTGACCAAATCCATTCCTGTAGTGATGTGGTCCTGAAGATTTCTACCAACAGGTAGATCTCTGATTAGTCTTATCTATAAAAGAAATTTACATTGTAAAGTCTTATTTTACACTGGCTAATTACATTTTATTTAGTAAAAAAAATAGTTGTCATTCATTAAGTTCATCCTACAGAATACATAATAATGGATAGAATTTCCACGATTTCATTTTTTTTGTAAGGGTGATATGTTCCTGAATCATACAGATATCCATGTTATGGAAAGAAATAGTTAAATTAAGGTGCTTTGTTAAGATCCATGCATGCATATTTCTCTTTACATAATAGAGCATATTTTAGCCATTTTTCAGTCATATTCAGCGTATCTTTATTCTTCCAAGGTATAAAGTGCTTTCTTTTACTCACATATTTTTCAAGTGCATTAAATTTGCTTCTCTTGTATCAGTGAAAGTAGAAAGAAGCTTTTCTATGTACAGAGCTTATTTGACTTACCACAGGCTGTCATCTACATGTGGAAATTAACACAGAGTAGTTATTGTACCTTTGCAACTAAGTGAACTACAAAGAAGTATGTGAAAATATCTCAGTATATGCATTTGTTTTCAAACAGTACTTGTTTACTATGTCTGAAAATTGATAGAATGAAAATATTGGAGGCTGAAATAGTCTTATGCCATTGTACTGGTAAATACATTTGTATTTGCTATTTAATATTATAAGAAGCACATTCCTTTTTTTTCTTCTAAGGGGTAAATTTTACAAACTTATTGTTTAGATCATCAGATTCACTGGAGTGTAATAAAGAAAATAGTTCCATGAATTATACAATTCAGATTTGTGACAAGTTTGTGATATGCCTCCTCTTGTAGAAACATGGACTGTGCTCTTTATAATGCAGTGTGTCCGGCTTAATCGTCCAATAAAAGAAAAATTCATAACTTGAGATGTATTCGAGATATTTCTACAGAGTTTAGTTCTACAAAAAGAGTAACTCAAAATGTTTTTTCTGTATGGTTCCTCCACACATACGCATGCACGTCATTTTTGGCATGAGTATCAATTACGACCAACTGACAATGTTCCCACGTTTAAAGCCACCAAGAAATGAGACAAAAACGCCTTCGGGAAACCGGCAGTGTGCAGTCAATGTCGGGTCACCACACAAAGCATGCAGTTTCAGAGGCTAGTGTTGGAAGAAATCCACACGTTCTTCCAACGAAGCCCTAGGAAGTCCATCCGACGTGCAAGTAGGGAATTACAGATACCTAAGTCGACAGTACATGATGTTCTCCATAAACGATTGCGTCTATGGGCATACAAATCGCAGCTTTGTCAGAAACTCAAACCTCAGGACAAGCTGCTGCGGATAGCATTCGCGGAAGAAATTCTTGCTAAAATTGATGAAAACGAGGCATACCTCGATCCGCTTTTTTCAGATGAGTGTACGTTCCACACTTCTGGGAAGGTGAATAAACACAACTGTCGCATCTGGGGAACGGAATCACCCCTCGTGGTGAGAGAACACGAATGTGACTCTCCAAAAGTAAATGTCTGGTGTGCATTGTTGAATAACATGGTTAAATGGAGCAAATTACCTGGATATGTTGGGAGTTGTACATTGTGCCACAACTTCCTCGTGACCTGATATTCCAGCAAGATGGCGCGCCGTGTCATTATGCAGGAATTGTCAGAGATTTTTTGGACCGTGAATTTCCTGGGCGTTGGATTGGTAAGGGTAGCCACCCAATTTCTTGGCCCCCTAGAAGCCCACACATTATGCCACTTGATTTTTCCCTTTGTGGGTTTGTAAAAAATCAAATGTATCGAACACCAGTTTGTGATCTACGTGATCTGCGTCATTGCATTCGTGTAGCTATCAACAATGTTACGCCTGCAATGCTGAACAACACGTGGAGAGAGATAGAATACAGATTAGATGTGTCGTGCATACTAGGTATGAAAAAAACATTTTGAGTTACTCTTTTTGTAGAACTAAACTCTGTAGAAATATCTCAAATACATATCAAGTTATGAATTTTTCTTTTATTGGACGTTTAAGCCAGACACCCTGCATTAAATAGTCAATAAAATTAATAACCTATTTCTTTTTCTATTTTGGATATTTTCTATCTCTTCAATTAATTGCAATAATGGGGATGAATGATGAACTGATAAAATTGTTGACTCTACAAACATCATGTTACAGGTACCTCTGGCTTCGTAGTGTGTTACGCTGACCACTCCACCATGGAGACCAGTAAAAGTTATAATCAACTTTAAAATTGTAATGAGATTTTCAAAGACAAAGAAAACTATAAAATGTTTCAAATTATTTTATTTCATACTTTGCCAATATTGGTAAAATAAATATTTTTTTGTTACAAGAGACAAGTAGGATAAGCGTGAACTATTTTTTGTTCTGCACAAACTGGCACTGACATCAAAGTATTTTCATAAAGTTGAAACAGAGCACTAGTTGAGATTGAACATGCCACACATACCCCAAGTTTGCGCAAATGTTTGGCTGGCCCAATGCCAGAAAGCATGAGAAGCTTTGGTGAACCCAAAGCACCAGCACACAGTATGACTTCCTTGCTGGCCACCACTTGGTGCTTGCGGTAATCCATGAAGCTACTCACGACCACTCCGAGAGCTCTGCGGGAGCTGTCAAAGAGAATCTGAAAGGAAACATAAATCCAGAATCCATAAATACACATTCCTCATTCAATTACTTTTCATGTGTAGGAGAATTTTTCAAATGATGTCTTGTTGGAATATCGTAAGATTGGGAGAGATTAATTAATACTCTATCAGTAATGGCCCATAAAGGCATATCAGAGCGTTGGTCAAATTTTTCTAATAGACCGCAAGATGTTGCAAAATTCAGACATTTATTATTACAGTTATGAATACAGTGGAACCTTGATTTTACATTTTCCTCCATTATGCATTCAACCATCATGGTCCCAACAGAGCAAAATGATATAAAAATTTCCTGCATTTTAAGCGTTTTTAGTTCGTTGCCTCAAAAATGTAAAATGCATTTTCCTACCCTGTTTTGTCACGAAATGATGCAAAATGAACTGCAAAATGTGAAATAGACTCTTAAACACGAAATTTACCGTTTATATACCAATGCAACACTTTCTGAAGTATCCTGTGAGTTATGCAATTCACGGAAAATTGATTAATTTTATTTTCCTGTAGTTTACGGTTATTACAAGCATAAGAAAACAGTTATGCATAACTGTATCTTTAGTCAAAATGAAAATAAATGTCTGATGAAAGGAGCGTGTGTTCTCCTGAAACATCACAAAGAAAAAACTGTTTTCTTATGCTTGTAATAACCGTAAACTACAGGAAAATAATTCTATAATGCAAGCAATGCGTACATACAAGAAAAACTATTGATTAATTTTGCTGTAAATATTTGAGAAGCAAAAATATACCCTTTTATACAGGAATAAACTTAATATCCTGGTAATAATTTAATGTGCTATTAGAAGGGATATGTTTATTTTGTGTAGTAAGTGCAGTTTTTAAATTAAATTTGGGATTATATTCACATTTTTAAAACCAAAATGTCATTTTATATACCGGTTTTTCACCGCTATAACAGCGAAATTTCATTTTATTTACCACTTTTGAACCGGAAATTCACTCTGTTTTTGTACCGAAATTTTGCTTTTTTATTCATCAAAAATATGTGCCTCTAAGCATTCATAATTATACACAAAATAATAATTTAATCACAAAATTGATTTTTCCCATCAATATTGTAAAAATACTGGAAATCATGTATTTTGAATAATTTCGAGGATATTTAGACTCCACAAAAGTGTCATACGTCATTTTTGCAGATCCTCCAAGACACCAGGCATCTGGAAAAGAATGAGCCAGTATCGGTGATTAAATTCCTAAAAGATACTTTCAGATATAGATATCACCGGTATCAGTTCAGCCCTAATATAAAGAGAGAAAATTCACATACTCTACTTTTGTAAAATAATGTCTAAATATAAAATGTATTATCCATGGCAAAACTATTGCCATCATGAGGTTAGATAATTAAAATGGTGAATGGCTCATTCAGGTTCTTCATAGAACAATGAAGACTTGACTTTACATTTTCCTGTATTATAAATTCATTCTTATGGTTACAATAGAGTAAAATGCTTTACAAATTTCCTGGGTTTTACATTTTCTTGTATTCTAAGTATTTTTCACTTTGGCCTCTTGAAAAATATAAAATCGAGGTTTTACTGTGTTTGCAATTTTAAACTGGATTGGTAGAATATGGGTATCAGTATTGTATCAAAGTTTTTACCACGTGTCCTTGTTATCACTAGAGCTTGGAAGTTGATGACCTAAAGAAATTGATGCATAAAGTGACTTCAAGTTGTTAAAATTACCTACTTTTCTCAAATAAGCAATAAAATTACTTTACATCCAAATGTGTAATGAAAAAGAATCACATTCTTGAATAATTTGACACAACTGGATGCTTAAAGTTCTGAAGCTAAGAAAAATATAACAATTTAGTGCAATTTATGTTTGACATTCTTCTACCATTTCTAGGGAATTTTATGTGACTGAAAAGTTCTTTAAGCAATTTCTTGAGCGGCAACCGCCACGAAAACTCGGACCCTCTTGCCTCAATCCTTTTGCATAATACAATTTGTACTGTATGGACACTACTTTCATAGAAGAATGGCAAAGAAAAAAAATATAGCTCACAGCCAAACAAATTTACAGTGGAGCCCCAATTTTTTTATGGATTTTACATTTTCCTGTATTTTAAGGTTTTCATCGTGGTCACCTAATGGGCGCAAAACCGAGGTTTCACTGTACATATACTTCCTGTCCTATTTGTTAGATTTGAAATATGATAAAACATCAGGATGAACAAACCTTTTCGACAAAGCCATTTGTAAACACCTTCAAGTTTGGGAACTCTGTGCTGGGTGCCAGGAATGCAGAATCAGTGCTAAACCTTGCTCCATTTCTACTTGTCACTTGGACTTGCATAAAACCTACAAAAAGACAAGCACAAGTAAGGTACAAATGTAGAACTGAATTTAGAAAGTTGGCTGATTTAGTAAAACTTACATGTAACAATGTAATTTGCAGAATGATCAGTATTAAGTTGGAGATGAGTGATGATATGATGAATAAGTACTCACAAACATCCATGCTCAGGCTGGGATTTGAACCTGGGATCCGTGGAGTTGTAGCAGTCTAAATCTTACAATAGATTTGGGGGACCGTAGTTAGGCTAGTTCAGCCTCGAGCACTCGCTAAGTGAAAGGGACGGTTATCCCGGTAAGAGGGGCCAAGCCCCTGTGAAGTAAGAACTCACGCACATTCAATTTAACACTTCACTTGACTGAACTCGGGGCGGGGTGAGGAAAGACATAGGAGATGTTCGTTACCTGCTGTTCTGTTGGAAGATCTTGTCCTCTGAAGTACTCGCTTCGATGGGGTCCTAACCTGTAATAAAACGTAACTAGGAAGCGTACTTCTTCTTTAACTCCCAACTTTGCCCTACATAGTCCTGAAATTCTAGATGATTGCTTCCATTCGTAATATTTTCTTTTTCTTTTTACTTTTACTATTTAGGAGCTCATTTGCTAAGACTTAATGTGATGTAAAATAGAAGGCAACTCAGCACGACTCTGGAGCTCACTAGCAATTACTGTAATCAATGTAAACTAAAGCAACTAAGAACGAGATTTTCTCACGTGGACTATTTATTTGGAATTTGAACTTTTGATCACTAATTCCATTGCCTCAACCGTGTCCTTTGGCAACGGAGTTTTCCAACTCCGCCGAAGGTCGCTGGCGTGATTAGCTTTTAAGAAGCTCTTTTCCAATGCTTCAGCGGGACCCTTTTTTATAATATGATTAGCTTTATGACGTTCGGGGTCCTGGGTTCGAGTCACGGCTGGGCGTGATACGGCACGATGTGCTAACCACTCTGCCACGGGACCGGCTTGTATCTGTAAAAATCTGTATAACTTTTTTACACACAAGTACACATTGCTTACATTGTAGAATTATTTCTCTTCTACTTTACGGTTGTTACAAGCACACAAATACAATTTTTGTTGTAACGTTTTGGGAGAACACATGACTGATGAGAGATATAATTCCATATCACTGCAACCCTAATTAAAAAGTAATCATTCTATTGGGAAACAGTTATTTGAAATGTTATATTGTCTAATTAAGAATTTCTTTAATAAAGTGCTAATGGTATCCACTAAGTTTGTAGCCACACACCAAGCACATTTATGTGGTCGACTTTCAATCTTGCCACTCAAGTTTCTGGATTTGAGTGCCAGCCTGGGTGTTCTTTGTGAGTTTTCATCAATTTCATCTAACTGTCATTCGCCCTTATCACTGTGAAGGTCAAAAGTGGTAGAAAAGGGATGTAAAATAACAAAAATACAGATACAGAACTCTGGAAAAGATTAGTGTACTTGATCATAATCTTATTGGTGTTCTTCAGTACTGATCTCAACATTGGATGAAACTGTTACCAGATCACCCCTAATTACTTAATCGGAAAAAATGCACCTTTTGCAAGGTAATCAAGAGAAAGTTAAAAACCTGCATCTGGCCTGGAGTTAACATCATGAACTGAAAATCCCATTTCCTTTGCAGCTTGGAGCATTACTGGGGCCAGTGAAGATGTCCACCGAAGATCTTCTATGAACTGGGGACCATGCTTTGAATGATGATGATGCATACCTGAAATGAACAAAGAACAAAAGTGTCAAGTCAACTCTCTATCTTGAGTTTTTGGACTTTTAACCACTGTATAAAATATTTAAGTACCTACGTTTTGGAGGCTGATTCTGCCTCTGTCCTCAGGGTATATCTAACGAATCATTGTTCAGTCCCTGGACACATGATGTGCTGGGGGACGGCATCTAATATGGGGTGTAAAATCTGCTGCCTTGGAGGATTATTTTCAGTGGCCCAGGCTCCACCTCATCTGGTGGTCACATCAAGACCTGTTTATATGTGTAAAGTGCCAGGGAGAATTATATGTGGTGGCCCAGGCTCCACTTTGTCAGAAACTCATGGGTTGATAATTTTAGTAATCAACCAGAAAAAGTGAAATTAATCTCCTTCGGTGCCGCTTATCTGTCAGAGCCTGAATGGTTGTGGGCATACATTTCTCCCAGTGCGTGTGCTACACTGATCCTAGTTTGTAGGGTTGGAGATGTATCTGTACAGACGCCAAACCCCAAAACCATGTGCGTTCAGGGACTGTACAATGATTCACTAGATATACACACTACCCTGAGGACGGAGGCAGAACCAGCCTCCGAAACGTAGGTACTTAAATATTTAATACAGTGGTTAAAAGTCCAAAAACTTAAGACGAATGAATCACCACTGTTCAGCTATAAAGAAGAACTCTCTCTAGTCTGCATGTATGGAAAAGTGAAAACAGACAAGGAGCACTAGAGTTGTGGTAAAATAAATCAATTCCACTCTTCTGGAAGACTTCCTAATTATCCTATAAAACTTGTGAAAATAACAAACATTCGGAACCATTACAAATATTATTATTGGATATTGTAGGTTTTATTGTAGGTGCTGGCTGTGCAACTGAACGTGTTTTACCGATTTTATATAGACCCCAGGTCTAAGAGGTCTCATGGAAGATGGGGAACTTTTTAAAACTGGTTGTTTTTAGACAGGAATGTTGGCAGTGATTGTTTCAAGTGTTTCTTAACCAAACCTCTAACCTAATCCTTTTCTAACACTTAGTGACGCAGCATTATGATTAGTGCCTAGAGAAAATATGAACCTAATGAAGGTGGCAGTTGTACCCTGAAACGTCATTTTCTAAACTTCATACTCACTCACGTAAGTAAGTTCAATTTTATACTAATTTAGTATTGCTTATATAGGTTTATTTTATATCTATCTTCCTTCACACCATAAAAAAATAGCTAATGCACACCATATTAAATAAATAATTTCAAGACAGAATAAGTTCCATTCAGCACATGGTGTTAAGATATTCTCATAAATAAAATTAATATGTAAATATCAAAGTCAATATTATATACTCTGAATGACTCAAAAATGGTAGACAGATCATTAAGAGTGTAAGTTCTCTATAGACAACCAACCCCGAGGCACTTACACAAAAAATTACATACGAGGTGTGATTGTGTGCGAGGAAAAGGGAGCTTGTTTTGTCTTCGAAGGATCCTGAAAAGATAGGAAAAGAAAGCTTGTTGTGTCCTAGAAGGATTCTTAAAAGGTCACGGCTCTATCTCTGATTAGTTGCAAGCTGCAGCCTGTTGAGTGTTGACTTGTGTAGTGTTGTCAGTGGATTATTGTGCATGCAGAACAATGGATGAAAAGAACTGAACAACGGGTGTGAAAATTTTGATTTAAAACTGGAAAATTAGATTCGAAGACCTATGAACTGTTGAAAATAACGTTCAGTGATATGTGTGTGTGTGTAGGGCAAGTGTTTCTAACTGGTGTAGCTGATTTAAAGATTGCCACCAATCAGTTGATGATAGGTTGCATGTGAAGACAATGTTACTCAATTTTTTTTATAATACCGGTATTGTGCACCAGGAATATGACCCCAGGGGCAGACAGCAGCGAGACAAGAACTGGATCCTGCACCACGATAACGTACCAGCTCATGGTGCATTCCAAATCACTGAATTTCTGTGTTTCCCCACTCCCTATTCAACAGATCTAGCACCAGCAGACTTTTTACATATTTCCAAAATTGAAATTGCCACTCAAATGAAAGCGGTTTGAGTTAATCGAAGAGATCCAGGCAAATACGGTGAAATGTCGAAACATCCTCAAGAAGAACTTCCAGGAATGCTTCCAAAAGCAGAAACACAGTTGGAGTCTGTGTGTTCAATCAGGAGGAGACTACTTTGAAGGAGATTCATCCAGTAGCGAAGCGTAGTCTTACGAAGGAGGCAAGCAATGTTTCAGTACAACAAAACATGTAGTACAACGACATGCCGAGGGGAAAGATTCAAGGTTTATAGCCTCATTTACCCAGTCGCTGGATTTGTCAAAATATCGTAATAAAGTGACTGTACTAAAAATAAACCATATGATCCGCAAACGTCACATTTACTTTTTTAAAAAAATCCAGGTAACGTTATTCATATGATATTAAACGTTTTGCATATGCGAACTTTCCGCATACGACTAAAGGGAGACGGCATTTCTTACTTACTTATTAGTACCTTTATTTGTTCATTATTATTTAATATGGTCAAACGGTGACCAAACCGATTTAGATAAAAAAAAATGGGAATCGTTTGTTTATTTTACGCTGCATGATGTAATTTAGTATTTTTGGGCACCCTAAAAACCGCATTGGAGTAACTTAAACACTAAATAAAAAGTTAAACACAAACAATAAAAAATTCATTTCAAAGCAAAGAAACACATGCATAGACGATGTACTCACCACAATAAATTTCAAACTCTTGGTGTTGGTCGACCCCCTTCCACGATTTTCATTTTAACACTTATCTCTCTCGAGCTAAACGAAGCAATTTTCAATTGCTCAATAATACACCCGCACTTCACATCAACGCGTTAAATACGCGTTCATTCCGATAAATTCACAGCACAAAACACGAAGCAACAATCACTCACACTATCCCACGCGCTTTCCACAACTGCAAATACAAGCATCCACACAAGATCACTTTGAAAATCTCTGAAACAACAGAAAGTGATACCAACCTATTTCCTTAATTTTATCCGTCACAAAGGAAAGATATATCAGTTTGGAGATAAAAATTACGCGGAGGAATCAGAATCATTTCAGCAGAACGAGTATGTACATTAATATTTAAGTAATAAAGTGTCATTCAATGGCGTGCCCGGGGCGAAGGGGGGGGGGGGTGGATGGTAGACATAACCCCCTTTTGGCCCAGTATATCTAAGAAAAAACGTCAAAGGAAGGAAAAGATGACAAAATGGGGACCGTAAAAAGACCCTGGGAACACCACTTGCGTCATAATAATAGAACTTAAAACATATTCGGGCCTCCCCGATGGCGCAGTGGTAGTGTCGTCGCCTTGTAATCAAGGGGTTCCGGGTTCGATACCCGGTGGAGGCACAAGTGTTTCAGATCCCATTTTAAACTGTAGGTCCAGTCCCGATTAGCCTTACTGTGCATAAAGTGGACTTAAAACAACAAATCAATCAATCAATCATTAAAACATATTCTTGTGCTCATAATATGCAGAATGTATACGATTTACTTCTATGCCATGTACAAATATCAGTAGATAGTTCTTTCTCAGATAGCTTTATTTTCACCCCAAGTTTTATTCAAAAGCAGTCAATTTATTGATTGTAAAATTTGTGAAAGAGCTCACATGAATTACTGCGTAAATAATTTGGCAGTTGCAAACACTGGTAGCGGTCAACACTTCTGGCGTAATTTGAGCTGGACCGACCAGGAAGCAGGGTGCGGGACCAAGGTCCGTCCAATCTTCCCTCCCTCCCTGAGAAAACTCTTCACGGGGGTGCAGAAATTTCACTGCCCCAACTCCCAATGTCAACTTTTTTTACGCGTTTTACATTTCGCGAAATCTAAAATAATTTGTAATATAATATGATATATATGGAATTTAGAACAGTGACAATAACTTATTTTAGTTATTTTATGACTAACAATTATTATTATATTTGCGATCTTGTTTACGTGTTCATGAAGACAAATATTCGTTACTAGTTTTTTGCTGGCAACGTACCCATAGATGAATCCTTCTGCTTTCGGTTGAACTCGGCTATTTTCGGGAATCACGCAAGCTCGGAAAGCACAGCTTTTTGTAGAAGCTTTGTGGACGGGTTCCACTAAAATTTCACGCTTCGCCATGTGACTCCTTCGGAGGCCTTATTTTCCCGCAGAACGGCTGCAAGCATTGAGGCTGGTGCTTGCTACAGAGCAGCTGGGGGAGTTTGCGGCCGCATTTTTTCGCGAAATCGAGTGCGATGGAAACTAAATATGGTTAGAACATTAAGTACATTAAATGATATTCGAATTATGCAAGCAGTGCTTGCATTGCTTGTACTATATCTTCGCCTCTGGATTCATCACAATAACACTACAAACCACTTACTATCGTTCATGTAACTTCCTCTCTGAGCTCCAGACTTCTTGAAGAATGGCCAGACATGCTTGAAATCCCAGTGGCTGTTGCTCAACTTGGCCCAGGTGTCATAATCACTGGGATGCCCTCGTATATAGATCATGTTATTCAATCTGCTGCTTCCCCCAAGGATTTTACCTGCTGGCCATCTGCTTTGCTATAATAATAATATATGTGTCCTGAAGATAACAGCTAATATATCCACAAGTACATAAAATTTTACATACTATTGATTGATTTAGTTTATTTGACTTCACGTTTTGTGCCTCTTGGCTATTTTGCGAAGATGGGTGATGAAATAATGAAATTGATGAATGGACATTCACACACAACCAAGCCCGACCGGGATTCGAACCCAGGACCCTTGGCGTCGCTTTACATACTATTATTTTACAATAAGTTGTTATTACAATGGTCAACTTATCCAATTACCACTATTATTCAAGTTTACTGCGATACATGCTGTGTTTGATTTAATGGACCTAATTTTACGCAGATGAAGAAAACATGCTCTGCTGAATATATGATGTGAAAGGTATTTATGTGACATATTCATGTTTTTGTTATTTAGCATTATTTTCTTGCCATGTGTTGCTAATTGTAAGACTGAGGATTTACCAAATTCAGATTGTGACACACATGGCATTCATTATATTTTCATAATTGTTATGGCAGAGTGGTTAGCACAGTGTGTTATGATGCTAGGTGTCCCAGGTTCGAATCCCAACCTGAGCATGGATGTTTGTGAGTGTCCCTTTATCAATTTCATTGTATCATCAGTCACTCATTCTCATCTTTGCGATTAGCCAAAAGTGGCAGAAATGCAAAGTAAAATAAACCACATTAATCATAATTATTTATTTACATTTAACTGTTTTATCAAGAATTAATTACTTTATTTATATAATGCAGGATGGCACACCAAAGAAAAAAAAAAGATAGACCTCCTCCTTGTAGCCAACCATGTAAAGGGTGTTTCATAAAGTGCGCAGTTTTTGAAAATGCAATAACTCAGCTAAAATTGCATGAAAGTTGACATTTTGTTTTTTATTATTTTACACATTCACTACGATTTAATAATTTTAAAGTGAAAAGTGTCCGGCATATGCCCGTATGCAATTTAAAAGTGGAAAATGATGTCTGGCATATGTCCACCTCCGTTTCGTAAGCAGGCAGTAATTCGATCTGTGAAGTTCACCATGACTCTTGTGCAGACATCTCCGTCGATTGAACCAATTACCTGTTGGATTTCCCTCTTCAATTCGGGGACTGTTTGAGGTTTGTTCATGTACACTTGTGACTTCACATAACCCCATTAAAAGAAATCACATGGGGTGAAGTCACAAGACCTCGGAGGTCGCTCCTGGTCACCACGAAGTGAGATCATGCGGCCAGGAAACTTTTCTTGCAGTAAGGTTATTGTTTCATTGGATGTGTGCCAGGTAGCCCCGTCCTGCTGGAACCACATACTCACGGTATCCAGTTCATCCAGAGCAGGCCACACAAAATTTCTGATCATTTTCTGATAACGAGGACCGTTTACCGTAACTGCATTTTCGTTCCCATCTTAAAAAAAAAGGGCCAATCACACCTCCTGACCAAAATCTCAAACAATCCCCGAATTGAAGAGGGAAATCCAACGGGTAATTGGTTCAATCGACAGAGACGTCTGCACAAGAGTCATGGTGAACTTCACAGATCGAGTTACTGCTTGCTTACAAAACGGAGGTGGACATATGCCAGACATCATTTTTCACTTTTAAATTGCATACGGGCATATGCCGGACACTTTTCACTTTAAAATTATTAAATCGTAGTGAATGTGTAAAATAATAAAAAACAAAATGTCAACTTTCATGCAATTTTAGCTGAGTTATTGCATTTTCAAAAACTGCGCACTTTATGAAACACCCTTTATAATCCTAGTACTGCAAGTGGTCATTTTATGTAGTTTCACCTTGACGGCATTCTAATATTCAAGTAGTATCATAATTCAGCTAAAAACTTATGGCTCATTTCCAAGAATGTGTGTGAAATATACATTTTGCAATTAACCGCTCTTACATTATTGTCCATGGCCAAGCACGCATTTGCCTGTGGTACTGTCACATGCTGCCAATCATATGGCGAGAGTTGCAAGAATGGACCAATAACAGGAATGTCCAACAATGCAGAGGGGGTATCGCCGGCCTCCAGGAGTAATACTTTGTATTTGGAATTCTCAGCAAGGCGGCGAGCAACAATTGAACCAGCTGTTCCACCTCCCACTGGAAAATAATATACTTTCATGGCATAATGAAATTAAAACATACAGTATTATGAATTGGACACATTAATCAGTAACATCTTGGTATAAGTTAATACAGATAAAATTAGAACCAATGGTAACAGTTTGTTATGTAGGAGACACATTTCTTCATTTCTACAGAAGAAACTACTTACGGAAATGAGTTTCTCCAAGCTTTCCAATGTTCGTCGAGGTATTTTCTTTCATCGTGGAATATATTTGAACGGTAAATCATGTATTTTTCAAGAGAAATATCTCACCGATGCACAATTGCCACCGCTTTCACTACATGAACTGCATGCTGCGTACGTTTGATGATGTAAGCACCTGTCAGTGTTTCCAACCCCCTTTTTTTCACTATGCTTGCCTAACCTAACCAAACCTTATCGGAAATGGTTCGTGGGGCTATCCGTCAGCTACCCGTACATAATGTAAAATTTTCACATGTGACGAACACGATAGTGGGTATTTTTTGGTGAAGAAGGTTGGAAACACTGCATACCAACAAACTTGAGTCAAATGTGCCTGCCATATTGTGTGTTACAGAAGCGAAGAAAGGAATCAAAGAAATCACTCTGTATGTGAAAAATTGTGTTTGTTTTTGTGTGAAAAGCAAAATGGCACCTTGAACTATGTTCCGCAATACACAATTGGTAAGTACGAACCATGCAAAACACAAAATATCCGATTTTAATGTATCTCCGATACAACGAACTGTTACTGAACCAATATATGTAGAAGTAGCCTGTAATTTAGTACAAAATCCTGCCCTCCTTTTACATTAATTAAGGGCTAATGAACCACACATGTTCTTAGAAAATTTAAAACTTGCAATTTTGTATCAGATTGGTAATCAGTCGGTCTATCCTAAAAAGTAAAGGATCATGGAAGGAAGTTGAAGTTTGGATAAACTAATTAGCATAGTTAAAAAACGTCACTAAGCATTAGAGGTGTGCGGGATGGGATTTTTTTATATAATCGTGATGTTCAGGGCAGAGAAAACTCGAAACTTTTGATAAGTCGGGACACGTTTGAAATTTTCCGACATTCTGGAAATTTCAAATTCTACACTCAATTTTCGCCTTAAATCAATGTTTTTGCATTTCTGGAATAAAAACTAACAATTTTCGAGAAGTGCCAGACACTTACAATGCAGAAAACATTGAGAATTATCGGTAAATGTCTGTTATATCGGAGACACATTTCTTCATTTTTACAGAAGAAACTACTTACGGAAATGAGTTTCTGTAGTATTTTGAAAGTTTGTGGAGGTATTTTCTCACCGTAGAATGCTGCAGAACAAGAAATAAGCACTTTTGATATAATAAACTTGCATTTTAGTGCAAAGCGACAACATTATGCCATTGTGCCTGCAGATGGTGTGAGCGTCAAAAGTCACGCAGTCTCACCAAACGTGCCTTTTTTTTTACCAGAATTTAATTGTTTTTATTTTTTTAACTATGCTTACCTAACCCAACCTAACCTAACCTTGCCGGAAATGGTTCGTGAGGCTATCGTGAATGGTTTTTGGGGCTATCCGTCAATGGTTTTTGGGGCTATCGGGAATGGTTTTTGGGACTATCAGGATTGGTTTGTGATGACATAATGAACACGAAAGTAGGTATTTTTCGGTTAAGAAGGTTGAAACACTGCATGCCCACTCCAAATCGACAAAACACAAGCACGACGCACGATGATCCACAGCTGTGCACGCCACATTGTATGTTCCGCATCGGAAGAAAGGACCCAAAAGAATTACTCGTAATGTGAAAAATCGAAGTTATTTTCATGTAAAAAACATAATGACACCTTCAACCATGTTCCTCAATACACAATTGATAAGTACGAACCATTTAAAACTGAAAATATCCGATAGAAATGTGTCTCCGATATAACAGACATTTACCGAATTATCAACTTAGAAAATGACCATTTGGAATTTCCCGAAGTCTGAATCCGGACGGGATTTCTTTTTACCGATCCCGCACACCCATAATTTATGGAAAAATTATGATTTGAAAATCATTCTCCAGACAATACGCAGTAAGTAATCACTAAGACTGTAGTATATGTTAACGGACACAAATGTAAATTGAAGCATGCAAAATAATGCCTGTGTAGCACGATTAATTCGGGATGAAACAATCGGAACTTGGGCCACGGTTTCTAATTGCGCTACATGGAATAATCGACTACGTACCAATTATAAAATCATACTTCTCCTCTAATATATTGTCATCGAAACAGTCGCACGTTTGTGAAAAAAACTGTACGAAAAGATAATGAATCTGTACGAAAAATGGAACACACGCACACACTACAGAAAGGACAAAAAAGCAAATTTTGTCCATTTCAAATGCTTCATCTCCTAACAGTAAATTGGTAATGTCTGTTAACAGAGAGCTCATTGAAGATAATACAAGAACTCTCTGCGATGACCGGCTGCATTTTTGTTTGTGTTGTATTTCAACTAGATTGTTTATCTTTTACTTGAAGCACGGCACATGACTTGATAGATAAGCAGACGACGCGAAGTGAGACTCATGCCAGCCAGCACGTGCTTTTTCGACATAAACGACTTGTCCTTAATTCGATTATATTTACTAAAAATAAAATTAATTAATTAACTTACATCATAGAGCATTCTGTTTGGCTTGTATCTATTATTCATATTTATAAATATACCATGTTCTACAGAAAAGTTAAAAAATTGGTGACTTTTATTTCGATAGTTCCTTTAATCGATATTCGATTGCGCATTTGCGATTGCGATTGCATGTGGTGCTTTTGTACGGAATGGAAAAACATGTGTTGATTTGATTTAGATATGAGTGTTGAAGAGAAAGAGAATCCTGTCCCTACGGGATTAAAAGATTGGTAAGATTTTTAGATATACAAGAACATATCAGAACGTAAATACAGTGTGAATGCATTATTTTATTAACACATATTAAGGTTCAGTGTACGTCACGAACACATTTTAGGCTTGCGATGACGGTGTGAACGTCCCGGAAAATGATTTTTCCCCTTCTATTTCAAAACACTGAAATTACACAGCCCAAAATGTGATCAAATTAGGGGATATCATATTCCAGAATTTTACCCTAATGTCTCACTGTGATCTCACAAGGCCTAGAAACGAGAAGAAATGCCGGTAAAATTTTCGTATCCCCAAAACGTATTTCTTCAATTTTACAGGAGAAAGTACTTACCGAAATGGGTTTATTTATACTTTAGGAAGGTCTTGGAAGTTTGTTTTCACCTCGTTGAAATTTTTTTGCCGGTAAATCATGTAGTTTTCGACATTAATGTCACTCCAATGCACGAAAGCTGTTCCCTTGATGTCCGTCTACTACGTGAATCAAATATTTGCGAGCGTTTCATGACGTAACAACCGGTCAGTGTTTCCAAATACGCGGTTTTGTAACTGTGTAACAGTTCTAGAACGTAAATAAACGTGAGTTACTGTTCATCATTTCTGATTACGAACTTGCGACAACATGACGTGCACAGGATCAGTGGCGTGCTCAATGTGAGGTTGATGGGGGCTATAACCCCCCCTTTCGCCCAGTATATCTAAGTCTATTTATAAATGGTTCGTGGGCTATTTATGTATAGTTCGTGGGGCTATCCGTGAATGGTTCATGGGGCTATCCGTGAATGGTTCGTGGGGCTATCCGTGAATGGTTCGTGGGGCTATCCGTGAATGGTTCGTGGGGCTAGCGCCAATGGTTCGTGGGGCTATCCGAGAATGGTGTGTGGGGCTACGAATATTTTTTTCGAAACCAATTTTTAACTATTGAAACCTTTGCGTGGCCCTACTAACCTATCCATGCGCCAATGGTTCGTGGGGCTAGCACCAATGGTTTGTGGAGCTAGCGCCAATGGTTCGTGTGGCTATCTTCTTCACTATTGAAACCTTTGCGTGGCCTGACTAACCTATCCACGTGCCAATGGTTCGTGGGGCTAGCACCAGTGGTTCGTGGGGCTATCTTTTTCACTATTGAAACCTTTGCGTGGCCCTACTAACCTATCCACGCGCCAATGGTTCGTGGGGCTATCTTTTTCACTATTGAAACCTTTGCGTGGCCCTACTAACCTATCCACGCGCCAATGGTTCGTGGGGCTATCTTTTTCACTATTGAAACCTTTGCGTGGCCCTACTAACCTATCCACGTGCAAATGGTTCGTGGGGCTAGCGCCAATGATTCGCAATTATTTCCAATTTCACACTTTGCACATTCCTTTCCTGTCTTCAACACCCCGTGTGCAACCAAAAACTCCACCGGATCCTCAACACCCGGCACCAATTTCACAACACACCCACCACACGACACCTATAACTTCCGAGTTTCGTCAATTTTTGACATTTGTACTTACGTATTCTCCATACTAGTACCTAGATATTTTGCTATGAAGAAGGTCGCAACACTGCATAACCACTGATCATGGACTACGCTAGTCAAGATTTCTCCGCCATATCGCGTGTAACGCAAGCAAAAGCGAAGAAAATAAAAATACTCCATATTTCGAAAATTGAGATTATTTGCCTGCAAAAAACGAAACGCGAAATAGAAGAATCCTTACGAATGCAGAATATGTAAGTATCAATGTGAAAAATACGAAAATAAGGGAATTAGAGACGTTTGGTGGTTACCGAAATTTTAATGAAATGCCAACACCATGAAACTTTGCATGCTTATAACAAAAATTTTCGGACAACATCAAACTTAACAAAAACCTAAGTTGTTAATAGCATAAAGAAATGGGTAACAGTTTCGTATATCGGAGATACATTTCTTCATCTTTACAGAAGAAACAACTTACGGAAATGAGTTTCTCTAAGGCTTCCAACGTTCGTCGAAGTATTTTCTTTCATCGTGGAATGTATCATGTATTTTTCAAGAGAAATATCTCACCGACTCACAATTGCCATTGCTTCCCCTACGTGAAACGGATGCTGCGATGTTTGCTGACATAACCCCCGTCAGTGTTTCCAACCCCCCATTTTTTTTTAACAATGTTTGTCTAACCTAACCTGATCGGAAATGGTTCGTGGGGCTGTCCGTGATTGGTTCGTGTGGCTATCAGTCAGCTACCCATGCATAATGTGCAATTTGCACACGTGACAAACACGATAGTAGGTATTTTTCGGTGAAGAAGGTTGGGGTAAAACTGTCAAAGCCGGGAATCGGAGAAAGTACTTACGGAATTGAGTTTCTGTATTTATGATATTTTTCTATAATATTGTCCGTCCGATGCACGAAAGCTGTTGCTTGCATTTCCATCCATGTACTTGGACCGGATGTTGCGAGCATCTGATAACGTAATCCCCGTTAAGTGTTTCCAAATGTAGCGATTTACTGCAATTCACATTGCAAAATCTTTCAACGTCCAACTCGTTGCTTAAACCATATCACGGCCTTTGAGGTAGCATAAAAGATCCAGCCCAGTCACGACTTTTAAAAAACAAAAGCACCTTGGAAACTTGAACGTTACACAAACACACAGTTTTTTCGCTATATTGCCCAACCTAACCTTACCGTGATGGTGCGTGGGGCTATCGTGAATGGTTTTTGGGGCTATTCGTGGATGGTTATACGATCCAGAATGGTTTTTGGGGCTATTCGTGGATGGTCATACTATCCCGAATGGTTTTTGGGGCTATGTGGGAATTTGTCTGTTAAGAAGGGTTGAAACACTGCTTTGCCATTTGAAATACAATGCTAGTCAAGATTTGCCCGCCATTTTGCTTGTTCAGGGAGCGAGAAAAGAACGATCAATAATTACTCGATATGTCGACAATAGATACTAATTTCGTTAAAAAAAGTGAAATCCCTTGTTAAAGAATCTTTCGCAATGCAGAATAAGTAAGTACGAATGTCAACAATTACAGAATAAATGAGTGACAGCCGATTCCCGGCTTTGACAGTTTTACCAAGTTTGGAAACACTGCATACCCATAACGGTAGTCAATATCGTAACCAAGTTATGACACATGCCATGTACCATGTAATAAGCAATGCAAGAGACCATCTGCAGTAAACTTCCCACCCAAAACGGCTCTGTGCTGATATCTTACACCCTGGATTTCGCAAACATTTCAAATATTTTCGTCAAATAAATAAGTTTATTGTAACAAAGAGTTTTTCTAAATAGCACGGACTCTACGGCTACGAAACTTAACATTTTTTTGATATTGAAGTTCCTTACATTCGTAGTGTCTATATGGATTTCCATGGCGTCCATAATGGATACCCTATTCATGTCACAGGCACATGTCTACACATTTTCTTTCTCTTGTTATGATTGACTTGAGCAATGGGATAACTTGCGATATGTTATTTGTATTATTACGTATTGGCGGGTTTGAGATTTCCGACATTGGAATTGATTTGTGTGACAACGTTATCTTGTGGATCATCGTGAACATTTCTCTTCACAACTGCAGGCCAGAAAAAGGGAGGATTGTATTTTCTGAATGACTCGTGGGATGGGATAATTTGCAACTTCTTCTTTGTATGATGGTAGGGAAAGGGGAGGGTAATATTCTGTGGAATAGGACAACAAAGACTTGTGACATGGGACTTACTTCTCTTTTGGACTTTCAAATTAACTTGGACCCGCAATTCAGCCTGCACTTGGGATAAGGAGGTAAGTTACCTTTTGAGGTTTAATTTCAGCCTTATTTCTTTGGTACCTAAATGTGTCAGTGCAAAACATAGGGCTTATTGGGGTCAGGTGACTCCAGCAAGTTTCTAACATACCTTCAAAAGGGACTCTACAGAAAGGCGGGGCCGCGGTAGCGGTAGGAGACGGTAAGTTAATTACCCCAGGGGTGGAGCCCGGAATCGGTGGGAAATTTGAACACAGCAACCACCTCGCAACTTCAAACGGCTGTAGAGTCGTAAATACGTATTTCCGTGCTCCAGAATTTTTTTATTCACAATTAGCTACACATAATCTTCATAAAAAAATATAAAAAATCACCTGCGAAATCGAGGTTGTAAGATTTCGATACGGTCCCCCCAAAACTTCTCAAATGTGAAAAAGGGGGTACTACTTTACTATACCAGAAACACCTATCAATGATTTATTTAGCAATTTTTTACATTGCTAACGTACTATTCTGCTTTGCGGAACATTTCTTTAGGTGAAATAATGAATTTCTAATGAAAATAATGTCTATTTCTTACATTAACGAGTACTTACTGTTGTTCCTTATTTCCCACAAACCATCCACGGGTAGCCCCAAAAACCATTGACGTTAGCCCAAAAATTCACGAAAGCCCCACGAACCATCACGGGGACGAGGTATGCCTACTAGGTTAGGTTAGGTTCCATTAGCACTTCTTTCGTTCAATTTATCATATACGGACAATACGAGAGTGTATTGTGCTCTCGTGCAGAAAGCAAATGGCGGCAGCAGCAAAAGCGCGTTGGAAATAGATTTTCGTAGAAAACCACATGCATTCGCATTAAAATGGATCAAAACTACATTCCCGACATCAACAATGCTACAGAAAATGATTTGCGTAAGTACTTTCTCCTGTAAATTTGAAGAAATCCGTCTCCTGTATAGTGGATCCTTTGTAGAATGCATATTTTAATGCTAAGAGAACCAAACCTGGCCTGTCTAACCTAACTACGAAAGCACACATTGAACAAAATGTTAAGTAATCGGTAAAACTCTGCAGTATGTGTTAACAGAAGTAAATCAAAACTGAACCCGTAGCATGATGAAATCGCAATAAAACAAAATGAACTTGGGCCTGAAAAAGTACACCATGTATGTGACAACACGAAACACATATATGTAGCCCTACATAATGTAAGCTAATCAAATGCAACTTGCTTTTCAATAAATATCTTGTTCTGAGAGTCGGAACTAACAGCTGCTGCCATAAAGATCTGAAATATTGATGAATTACACTAATATGACAATCATGCTAATATTTTATTTTACCTGTTTCAATTGGTACTATTTGTATTGATTTTATATATAAATACATGTATTTTTTAAATCTCTAAATAAATGTATTTTTGTCAAAACTTATGCCAGATATGGAATATATGACATAGAAAAAAGTGCAGTGCCAGTACACTCTAATTTGTTGCTACATTTTCAGTATAAAATGGTTACAGGGTGCTTGAGTAAATACCGTGTATCATATGTTGCCAGAGAATGTTTTTGTACAACTTGAAAATGTTGTAAATTTGTAATTTGTGTACATGGCATAGCCATTCTCAATTCGATATATATTGTTCTTTATTCTAAATTGGATAAACTATTAATTACAGCTGATGAGGTTGCGATAGCATAATGTTTGGGGAACAGGTTGTCGTGTGATATTAAAATGTCACTTTTCACTCACATCAATAACTGGTTGTTTTTATTTTTTTTCAGCTTTGATATCGAGTCAAAACATGAAGCCTTCTATACAGGGGGAAGCTTACAAGTAAGTAATTCTGGAGAGAAGGAAAAAAAATGCCTGAAGATGAATTGCATTTCTGTATTAAGATTTTATGTAGTTTAACAAAAAGAACCTTACTTTGCAATCTTGTAAAGGTATGAGAAATCATGGTGAGAGAAGTATGGTGGGCCCATTAGTAAATACTTTGCTAGCTGAGTGTTTAATAAATGAATGAAAGATCATATCAGACGTTTCAGTTGTTCATATACCAACTGGATTGCATGAAAATAAGAGATCCTTTACATCTTGATTTTTTGCAAGCAACTATGGGACTGGGAGTGTTGATTGGTCAATTCAAAATCTTGTTACTTAATGTTCTAGGTTATTGAAAAAGGAATTCACACTTTAAAATCATTGTAACTTGTGATGCTATTGAGATGTGTTAATATTTTATGTATATGGCTCGGAAGTTGATGACCTATAGAATGATTTTAAAATTATTAAAAAATGAAAATAATTTTCACTCTTAAAATTCAAAGCTTGACTTTTCATAATTTGCAAGGGTAGTTGAATAATTTTTAACTTTAAAACCACATTTGTAAGCGATAATAGGGCCCAGCATGGGAACCTGAAAATTGGCTTCACACAAAGTATTTTTAAGTTTGGTGAAAGGAGAATAAATTTACCACAATTAATTATTTACTCCATTGCAAAACATTTCAGTAAAAAACAATATGTACTTTTACATTGACCGTATTTTTGATTAATGGCGAACTTCCTACAATGACTGTCAGGAAATTTAAATGCATAAGTTATGCCAGCAAATGCATTTAAACAGTGGAAGAGTAAAGTAAATGCCAAAAATGAAGAAAAATATAAAAATAAATACTGAAAAATGACCTGAAAGCTAAAAAAGGCCGAAAAATGCAAAGTAAAAACAATGTTTTTTTTGTTCTAACTGAAGGGAAGTGGGCTGATATCAGGATTAGCCTTGTTTTCAAGGCTTACCCTAGTTATGTATGTATGAAAAGAGTAACTCAAAATGTTTTATTTCAGTGACAGTCAGCAACTGTAGTACCTGCCAGTGACACCATGTGACCACTTTTCCGAAAATGGCTGCTACACGGGTGGAGAATGCCTTTTGTGTTATGGGTTTCAAAGGTATGAGTCTGCTACCGCATTGCGTCACAAATTCAGGAGCTAATTTAAAATGGCTCCACCTAGCAGGCAATCCACCTTCGATTGGGTAAGAAAATTTAAGGAGACTGAAGTATCTGTAAAGGCAAAAGCAGTGGGAGGCCATCAACAATGGGGGAACGGGTGGAAGAGACCGGGAAAGCATCCTCCGAAGTCCATGAAAATCAACATCTCGTGCCATACCGAGCTGAAGACTGTTATGTGCATTTTTTAAAATTGGTCCTGAATTTGTGATGCAATGTGGTAGCATACTCAGACTTTCAAAACTCCATAACACAATAGGACTTCCATCTGGGCAGGAAAAGTGGCCAGTGGCACCACTGGCAAGTACTATGGTTGCAGGCTGTCACCGAAATATTTATTTTTGAGTTACTCTTTTCATACATACATCATGTTAACCCATCTCAATAGCATCACAAATTACAATAATTACAAAGTGTCAATTTCTTTTTGAATAACCCTGTATGTAAAAATGTTTTGTATAGTTTCCTTTTGTTCAGTTATTTTGAACAATTATTAATGAGTGAATGTTTTGTTTAAAGTAATTTCTTTCTGTTTTTCTGCTGTAGTGGACTGACGATGGAAAGCACATGCTGTGCCAGTGTGGAGCCACCATCCAAGTAGTAGATGTGGAGAAGGGGCAGGTGGTGAAGCGACTGGGGGAGGAAGAGGCAGGGGACACGGTCATCTGCTTTGTTCTCAGTTTGAACAACGAGTTCGTCGTATCTGCTCACAGTTCGGGACTTTTCCGCCAGTGGAGGTGGTCAGGTAAATGTTTGCATCTTGTTAGGATAGTTTCAGTTGCGAATCTTCAGAGAACACATTTTATTCTCTTATTGTTTGTTCCTTTTTGAATGTGTGCTATAATGGGACAGATTAAACAGTAATCCATTGATTTCATCTGATACATGCATGTCACTGTATAGACTCAGTAAAATTTCCACTACTGTTTCCATCCCATACTTCAATAAATCTCCTGTTATTGTATGCACAATTTTACCATTTTGTTAATGATTGTATGTACATACAAATTAGGGATGGGCTGATGTGAAATTTTGACCGATATGGATAAAGTACTGATACAAAATTTACGGATACTGATAACTAGGGACACAAATTTATGGTAAATTAAAACTAAGGAGAGCGGTAAATAAAATGTTAGATCATCGGTATATACCAGCGGTGGAAAAAAAATTCGCACACACTTTTTCATCATGAGAGGAAACAACATACAAAAGAGCTATAAATTGATAAACTACTTCATTTTTATATACTGTACACATACACAAGTACTTAGCTGTCCAACCAAAAAGAAAACATCAACACAAAATCACTTCATTTCTAAATTGCATATATCTCAAGTGATTTATTCATTGTATGTATTTAAATGATATCCTTGCTGTCCAACAAGTAAAATAATCACTACTACACATACACAAACACATGTTGAAAATCACGTCATGATAAACAAAATTCATTCGTGACTGAACACAAATGACACCATTGTTTCCCTTGATGTGCGGGAACAGACTAATCTTATCGCTGCTACAGCTAGCAAGTTCAATGAAACTGGAAGTTGAATAGACATTCGGGGGAAGAAAGGAATGCAGCTTGACAGGGAACGAAGTTTTCGAACTGAGATTATGTGCATTGGAAATCCGAATTTTCAGCGTCTTCCTGATGTGATCGAAGATAAAATGCTCTTCAGCTGCAAGTGGTAGGAAACTTTAGGCAAACGTTTCGTTACAAATCGACAGTTTGCGCGCACAACCTTGATTTCATGTTTTCTACTTAATTTGATGATATTTCACGGTTATTTCGCGAAAAAGCGTTCATTTCGTGGAAAAGCACACATTTCGCGTTACTTCGCGAATAAAACTCAGGCATATTTCATCATTGGGGGTGTAGTTACGTGCAGAATGTTCAAAATTGCATCTTTTTTTCACATTTCGCGATTTCGCTCATCGCGAAAATTCAATGTCCCTACCGATAACCAATATTCTACCGATCCGATATAAAATTCCAAATGGTTCACGGACCTCTTTAATAAACTTATGTTACCAGATAAACCAAAATTTTGCAATGGAAAAGTATTTAGCCATATACTTAAGAAACATATTGAATAGAGATTATATGTTTATATCGTAAAAAATGCAACATTTTGCACAAAATTTTAAAATATTAATAGATGTATCGGATCGGTAAAATAATCTGTAATTTTACTGATAAACCAATAACCAATATGCCTATATCGGCCGGTACCTATAGAGGACCTATTAAACTGTCCCATTCCTAATAAAAGGAATTTAATCTAAGCACAATTTCAGGCAAAACTAATTTCTTTCGCCTAGTTGCATACATTCATTAATGAGGCAAATTAATCTTTCAAGCTCTTCATGGAGTGTTTGCCATATAATATGGTGATTGGTAGGATATGAAGTCTCAGTTTGAAAAAAATTGTATCAACATTTTACCAATACTTCTTGATTCTTAATAAAAATAAAATGTTTTAATCAGTTCAGTATATTGTTTCAATATTTCCCCTTCTTTTCCGTTTCCACATTTGCAGAGGAGGTCCTTGTAAAGCTATGGAAGTCCACCCACAAATTCCCAGTGTTGACACTTGCCTTGCACAGTAGCAATAATATACTTGCTAGTGGTGGTACGGACTCCTCCATAAGAATATGGGACTTGGTGCACCATGCTGTCACCCAGAGTCTTCGGGGCGTGCAAGGTGTTGTAAGGTATGTACTTGGTGATAATTTGCTGGTTATTGCTTTTTTTCAGTTTGATGAAAAGCAAGTAAGAGTTTGTTGTATGTAATTCTATGAATATCTAGTGATTGACTCGCTGAGGTAATCCCGAATCAAACTTTTTTTTTTTTTGCAACAAACTCTGTAGTGGATCATTGTATTGACAATGTGTCCAATTAAAGTAAACAGAATGGAGTGTTTTGATGACAAATTACATTATTTAGAAATTCATGGATACATTTTAAGGTCAGCATAGTAAGTAAGGTAAAGTTCCCTCTGTGTACATTGCACTGTATCATGGGGTATGTGGGCCCCACATATTTTAGATTTCTGTCATTTTTTGGTGTGACGATGGAAGCACCGCACACTGGTTACCTTTGCCCTCCAGGCTTGTCCGTACATACCGTTGGGTGAACTCCACAGCCACTTTATGCAGGGACAAGGCTGGAAAAATTCCAACCTTACTATCAGTTTAATAATTATGGATACTTTAGTTTGGACTCAAATTAAAAATTAACCACTATACCTACATAAAAACAAGTTGCATCACAATTTAGCTTATTCAATTCTGTGCTAAGCTATGGTAAGCAATTTTTTTTCGAGTATGCCTTCAATTTTTTATCGCCGTGAGAACAAAAAAAAAAGTGCCATTGGTGGGTGTTTTTCCAAACGAGAACTCTCTTCGAAATTGCTATACCTTGTGGTCCGATTGTTATGAAATTTTAATATAGTTTAGGTAGAAAGGTTTGAAATACAATTCTTCATTTTCACGTGTTTTAAATCAGCCAAAAGAAATGGTTCTTAAACCATTTTGTGTAACAACTTTTTCTTAATATTGGATAGCCTTACAAATATGACCTTGGTCTTGTTTTGAAGTTCTTTGCAGCTATTTTTAAAACCCATTATCATTGTCAATTCATATTGAACAATCTGTTTTATTTTACTTAACGTGAAATTTAGAAATTTCATATTTCCGCGTTGCACAATTTAATAGTCAAATCCTATTACGGCTCCAGACGCCGTACCCTTAGTGAATGAAGACAGAGGATCTTCGAAATTAATAGGATTTGACTATTATATTTTGCAACGTGGAAATACGAAATTTCTAAATTTCATGTAAGTAATTTTAAACCACGTTTACCGCGTCCATTATGAACTGTTTTATTTTATTCAGATTTTTAATCAACGGAGTTAAGATGTGTGTTGAATGTGGCTACACTGCTCGCAGTGATGTGCTGGCAATCTTGCATGATCGTGGGGAAACAATTCATGTTTCAGAAGCAAATAATCTGTTTCTATCCTTGTTAGATGTAACTAGCACGCCACAGAATATAATGCCGAAGGAACAAATCTTCCTTTTCTGATTTATTGATGGTTTAGACAGTAATCAGTTTCACCATTTATGATGCTGGCGAGAAGTGACAAGAAATTCAACCTTTATATTATATTATTACTTTTTTCTTTGCACTCTACATTACAAAGAGATTTTCACTTTTTTCAGTATCCTGGAGTTCCACCCTAATGTTAAGGAGAAGCTTCTGTTTGCATCAGGTGATGACACAACCATCCACGTCTTTGATCTCAATAGGATGGAGGAGCGTTTGTCTCTGAAGGGTCATTACAGCAGAGTCACCGCAATTGACTTTCATGATGATGGTAAACACGTGGTCAGGTGAGTCTTCAAATTTTCTTTCAATTTCATACTTATGATAGGAAAATTTTAATAGAGTACCAAAATAAAGTTTACTTGTTTGATATTAAATGGCAAGCATTCCATAAAGACCATGAATAGTTTTTCATCTTCTTTATTAATGTTTGTATGCAAGTGACAGGGATGTGTTTGTTTCTGCGGGGTCCGCGACAGTCTCACGCTGCAGTCTGTTTTTTTCGCTCTCTTTCCCTTTCTGTTGACGTTGCAGACTGACGCCAGTATAATCCTCCCTCGGAAATTGTGTTGTGCCGTGTCCGTGTAGAAGGTTGTGGCTTAATGTGGCACCACAAAAGTTTACATTACAGCAAAGGACATAAAGCCCCGGGCCCTAGTAATGAGCCTTGCACTCACAGTCTGTATCATAGACACCTGAGTTGTTGAGGGGGAAGATGCAGTACTGTTTGTGTTTGTTAGCTATTTTGACAGTTTGTTTGTGTGCTAGTTGGATGTTGTAGGGGAAGGTGGTTGTATGTGATAGGATGGTAGGGGAAGGGAAACCATTTATTCTTGTTGGAAGTTGGTTGTGGTTGTGTGGGTTGTCTGACCTGGGTTTCTCTTTTACTGCACCACGTGGAGAGTTGGGATTCTGTTTAACCAAGTTTTAGGGTTAGTACTGTGACGGTTGCTATCTCTATCTAGTCCCTTAGATCTTCTTCTATGGAACAGTTGGAGAAGGCTGTTTGGTTGAAGTTCAGCCATACATTAGCTTCGTAATTAATACAACAAATTAAAAACAGCTTCGTGAAAAACATGAGTAGTAAGTTTCTCTGTAATTATTCACTACCACATTTCTCATTTCCCAAAATATGAAGGCTCTGTGATAGCGTCGTCACCTTCTAATCAAGGGGTCCCAGGTTCGATACCCGGTGGAGGCACATAGTGGTTCGGATCCCACTTTAAACTGTAGGTCCAGTCCCAATTAGCCTTACTGTACATAAAGTGGACTTAAAACACCAATTCAATCAATTAATCAAAAGAACCAAAATGTGAAGGAATAAATAGTTCAAGATTATGTCGTGCTTGTTACATTTGAAGTTATCACGTAGGACCAATATTAGGAGTGATCCGAAACCACTTCGAGTTGATATACTCTTGCTGACTTCGGAATATTTGTAAATTTCCATATGTAAGGCCTTATCGATAAAAATTAAATTATAAATATTCAAAATTTCAACATGCAAGATAATCAGAATACTGCAGACACTGCCATTTAATCCCGAAATCAATTTTTTCATGCAATGCTAGTGCAAAATTAATGGTGATTATGGCTTTACCATCACTTGCACGATATTTAGTGTGAGCCAATGCCAATGTATCAGTATTGGAAAGTATCGGTAGGATTTCATTTAACGATATTTTCCAGTTTTTTTCTTGTGTTTTGGTCTGTCGCGTGGCTAATGAACTTTAATGCAGAAATATGTTGGATTGGTTGGTTGGTTGAATTGTTGTTTTAAGTCCAGCTTATGCACAGATATGCTAACTGGGAATGGACCTACAGTTTAAAGTGTCATCCAAACTACTCTGCGATGTGCCTCCACCATGTATTGAACCTGTTACCCCTTGATTGCAAGACAATGACGTTACCATTACTCCAGAAATAGCAGGAAGCCTGCAGAAATTGGTATAATACAGGAAAATATTATAACATTTTGCTTGATTGAGACTACAAAGGTAAAATATAAAATCGTGGTTACCCTGTAAATAGTGAAAATTGCCTAAATTTTTATTTTGTCTGTCCAATGCAGAAGCATGTATATATATATTGATGAGGGAAATTGGGTGAATCTCAAAAATCATGAAACACACCAGTCTCTTGCATGATGCTATTTGTCTGATTTGATCAGCATACTATGTAAAGAAAGTGATGTATTTCATGATGTTTCTGATTCACCCGATTTCCCTCATCAATACATATATTTCGGTGTTGCATTGGATAAATATTTTGTGCACATTATCAATTTCTCAGTCCATGTCTGCTTCACGTTATTTTCCGTTCTTGCTTGCAGTTGCGGAAGAGATCAGGTGATCATGTTGTGGGACATTGAAACAGGAGAATGTGTGCGAACTGTTCCAGTATATGAAGGCTTGGAAGGGATTGTTCTCCTTTCTGCAGACGTTCCTCTTCCTGCAGAAATCAAAAGAAAAGGAATTATTGTTGCTACTGCAGGAGACAGAGGTAACAATACTGGGAGCTGAGCTAATATCGATGTATTAGTATTGATCAATACTAGTAGTATAGGAAAATATTGGTTGTTATTGAATCACAAGTAACTGCAGGACTCACAGAAAGTATTGCATGCATGAACTACAACAGGGTTCTTCACCAATGACCACCTAAAATTAACATGAATTTTTATTAAATTATGGTAAACTTCGTACGTTTATATATGAAAATGTAGAGGTAATAAAATTCCAAGCAATCACATGAAAAAATTATCCTACAAAATATTTGCTCAGAACAAATGCATTATGAATATTATTAAATGGTAATTTGTTCTGTATCTCAATAAATAAATAAATTAGGGATGGGACAATATGAAATGTTGGCCGATACCGATAAAGTACCGATAATGTTAACTGATAGTCTACTGATCCTATATAAAGAACCTGAGTGGTTCATTGACCTCCTTAATAAATGTTTGTTTCCAGGTGACTGCAGTGCAAAAGAAGTTGCATTTATTTTTTCAAAAAGTAGGGCATGGAGATTATCCATAAAATTTATAACAAAATGGCAGAAAATTGCACACTAATTATAAGATATTTATTGATATATTGGATCGGTAAAATAATTTGTAATTTTGCCAATAAACCGATACACCGATATGCCTATATTGGCTAACACCGATAGAGTACCGATTAATCTGTCCTATTCCTAAAATTATAAATAAATAATCAATCCTATTTTTAAGTAAGTTACATTTCCTGCATTTCTATATCAATCGAAATCTAATGGGTACAACTGTTCAGAGATGTTAGCATAACATAGGATTTGTTACTTTACAAGAAGGATAAGTACTAATATAATCAGACCCCCCCCCCCCAGAAAAATGCATGAACATTTTATTGTTTGCGCCCGACCCTGTGGCCGAGTGGTTAGCACATCGTGCTGCAACGCCAAGGGTCCCGGGTTCGAATCCCGGTCGGGCTTGGTTGTTTGTGAATGTCCATTCATCAATTTCATCACTCATCCCCATCTTCACAAATTAGCCAAGAGGCACATAACGCGAAGTAAAATAAACTAAATCAATCAATCAATCAATTTTATTATTTCAAAGAACATTTCTTCCTTTGTTCTTACAGGTGTAATCAGAGTGTGGCAGGTTGAAAGAGGAGGTGAATTGTATTGCCAGAAGAATTCCCTTGTCTCCAACACAACAGAGGAATCGGGCTTCTCCATAACCCATCTTTCTTACATTCATTCGAGAAAAACATTCAATATTGTGACGTATGACCACAATATCATTATTCATAAAGCAGACACTTTTCAATGTGAGAAGCAGGTATGTGGAATAAATATTCATTTCTTTTTTTCTTCCCTTTTTTTGAACACATTGTAAGTGCCTCTTTGTAGAAATATAATAGAGATTAAGTTTTCTTGTAACACTTGTTATATTTTTCACTTTGACATTGTAGAAAATTCACATTAACTTTGACTTCGTAGAAAATTCACATTGATAACCTGTAATTATACTTGAATTTTAATGGAGGTAATAGAGTAGCCATTGTGGTTCCATTATAAGGTACCCCCCCTTCCTGCGGCGACTTGTGTCAAGGATGATGTGTGCCCCAGTTTGTTTCTTTTGCTGTGAGAAAAAAAAATGTGCCTGGTGCCATTTACTGGCATAACATGCATGGAAAAATTGCCCATGTGCTTGTGCACGTACAGTGTGTTGTAAAAGTCACTTTACACTTTTGAAGTTAAACAATTTTATTTTCTGTTATACTGACATCGTTTCACTTTTTTTGTGTGTTCAAAATGTTTCCCTTCTGCATTAGCACATATCTGGAGTCTGTCTGGAACGCTGACAGCCCTAGAAGACACAGTTCAACATTGCAGTCCAAAAACTGGAAGGCATCCTCAATATAATCCTGCTACTTTTAAAGTGTTTGCAGTTTCCTCCCATATGCTGCATCTTGAACCACACCCCACAGGAAGATGTCCATTGGGGTAAGATCTGGTGAATGTGGTGTCATGCATGCATGCTGTTGTATCACTCAGTGGTCAAGAACTTTGATCCAAGTTCATAGTACATATGAACATGAACTTCTTGATGATAATGGGGAGGAGCTCCATCATGTTGGAAGTAGAGCTCCTCAAAGTTATTCACATGCATCTTGAGGCATGGTACCAACCCATAGTAAATCCAAGTACTTATTGGTAGAGGCATATATTTTTGGTAAATAAAGAAACAAAATTTTGGTACAAAAACAGTCTATTTCGGATTCAAATTTGGTACATAAAATAAAATTTCGGTGCTATAGCAGTGAATAATCACATCAAAAGTGCTATATAATATGACATTTTGGTTTTAAAATTGTGAATATAATCCTAAATTTGATTAAAAACCACTTACCCCTTCTAATAGCACATTTATGTAGTTACCAGAGTATTAAGTTTATTCCCGTGTAAAGGGGTCCATTTTTACTTCTCAAATATTTACAGCAGAATTAATCAATTTTCCGTGAATTGCATAACTCGCAGGATACTTCAGACTTCTCGTCTGTATAAAAACTGTAAATTTCATGTTTAAGAGTATATTTCGCATTTTGCAGTTCATTTCGCATTATTTCGTGACAAAACAGGGTAGGAAAATGCACCTCACACCTTTCAGAAACATGAGTAATGAACATTGCAGCATGTTATTTCATATTTTGTGTTTTCGTCAAAAACTAATTTTGCATGCCTCTGCTTATCGGTATTGACGTTACCTTCATGATAAATCTATGGCCCAATCACAGCATCTGACGATATTACACCTGAAACATGCACACCTGGTTGGTTGAGCAACCATAACTGTACATTCTGATTCAATTGTAGCTTGTAAATAGTGATGGTGGATTAGATGTGAAATTCCAAACACCAGTTTCACTACCTTTAAAACAAGTTTTCAAATTGAAAATTATTTCTTCTTTGGGTAACATCACGTAAACAGAGAAACAGTAATGCTAACTCACATGCCAACTGAACTGCTATCCTCAGTGACAGTCTTTTGTTTCTTTATCAAACAGTGTGCTTGCAACAACCCACAAAACTCCCATTAACAGTGAGACCAATGGATGCCATTGGTAAAACATTAGTGCCAAATTATAAGCTTTGTTTTTGTGCTACCTTGCATGTGCAAAATGCATCGACATAAGTTAAGTGCAGATTTTCCTCTTTATTTTCCAGTTCGTAGGTTTCTCCGATGAAATCTTGGACCTAGTATTCATGGGTGAAGATGATTCACACCTGGCAGTAGCTACAAACAGTCCGCACATAAAGATCTATAGGACAAGTGATTTTTCGTGTCAGTTGGTGAAAGGTCACACAGATCTGGTGTTAGCACTCGCTGTATCGCAGTCGAATAAGTATCTTCTGGCATCCGGTGCTAAGGTAAGATTTTTAACTTTCTTGTTATCCATCTTTTTGATTGTGGAATTGTTTACTTGGCATTGTTGTGGGGGTATTGAAAAGCCCTGTCAAATAGTTAACATTTTTGCCTTTTATGTAAGGTGTGCTTTTATCTAGGTAGCCAAAAGTGGCAGAAATGTGAAATAAAATAAACCAAAATGAGATATATCTTCGGTTTGGACCTGACAACTCTGCCAGTCGAATACTCACTTGTGTTTGCACAGTTTTTTTTCTACATCTCAGCTGCAAAAAATTAAGATTTTTTCAATGTCTGGTGAGCATTTCCCATTTCTTTCTTATTTATATAGCTTAGCTGATACCAATACTCGTATTATTTCCCACCGAGGCCACACTAAAGCAGTGTTAACAACTTAAAGTATTTTGGAATATGTAAATACTTTGTTGGAAATATACTACATCAATCTGCCAGTTTTATTTTAAAATATTCATGCACGACTTAATCAGAGTATTAAATAGTTATAATTTAATCACAAAATCCATTTTTTCACATAATACTGGTGCAAACCATGAAAATGACATGTTTTGCATAATTTTCAGGAAACGTACTCCTGAAAAGTGCTGTGTGGCCTTTTTCAGATCCTCTAAGATAAGTAACCTCCAGAAAACTTGTGGATGGTACCCATGATACCTTTTTCACTACGTTGAAGTGGCCATTTTGGGCAGCCCAAGTGATACTTTCTGGTACATGTACCCGATACAATATTATTTTAATTTTTTTGTCTCTTTCAGCTTCAGACTTGACATTACATGTTTATGTTTGTTCATTTTTCAGGATAACACTGTAAGGTTATGGCTGATGGACCCAGAAACGAGTGCAGTCAAATTGGTTGGCATTGGTGACAGGCATACGGCATCCATTGGTTGCTTAACATTTAGCCAACTAAAAGCCTCATTTCTTGTTTCTGTCAGTCAGGATCTCTGCATGAAGGTGTGGAAAGTACCAAAAAAATTGGATGGTAAGTTTAATACCATTATGGTATTTGCATTTTTCGGCTTTCAACCAATTCGCACTGATAACAATACAGGGTGTCTACTGACCTGGAAAACCTGGAAAAAGTCTGGAATTTAACCAGAAACCTGGATTTTTCTCAAAGTTACCATTTTCACTACATATGTCCCCTTCACTTTGGGGCTTATGTTGTGTGAGTACGTGGATGGAGACCCTGGGGATACCTGAGCAGAGTCTGTCACTGCCTCCACTTGAATTTTGGGGGGAATGCTGCGATTCAAAAGATTCCTTCGTTAATTTTGAGAAAGTCAGTGAAAGCATGGTCCTGCGTAACTGGCCATTCCCCATCCAAGATGCAGTAACATGTAATTATATAAATTAACATATGCTTAGAATTTAAATTAATAATTTTCAGAACTTTTGTAGTAAAAACACGGCAGTTAAAGGTGAGAACTCAGCTTGCTTTTGTTAGTTACTGCAAATTTTTCTCAACTGGCCTTCTGGTAGGGGTTATTAACAATAACAACTTTTCTTTGTTTAAAAAATATAGACCTGGAAAATAATATAAATAGACCTGGAAAAAAACTGGAATTTAAAAACAGACATTTAGTAGGACACCCTGCAATACCAATGTTTGAAAATTTAACAAATAAAAGTTGTTGAAAATATTGATTGATATTAGTGGGTGAGTTTTCAACTCCAATTATAGGCGCTGGCCTCCGTGGTGGAGTTCTTAGCACATCGTGCTACAATGCCAGGAGTCCTGGGTTCGAATCCCAGCCTGGCATTGGTGTTTGTAAGTGTCTTATTACTAGAGGCACATATTTCGTTTGTGACGAAAACACTAAATGTGAAATAACACATTGTAATGTTGATTTTCCATGTTTTTGAAAGGTGTGAGCTGCATTTTCCTACCCTTTTTTGTCACGAAATGATGCGAATTGAACTGCAAAATGCGAAACAGACTCTTAAACACGATGCGACACTTTCCGAAGTTTGAATTATCCTGTAAGTTATGCAATCTACGGAAGATTAATTAATTCTGCTTTAAATATTTGAGAAGCAAAAATGCGCCCCTTTATACAGGAATAAACTTAATACTCTGGTAACTACATAAATGTGCTATTAGAAGGGATATGTTTATTTTGTGTAGTAAGTGCAGTTTTTTTATCAGATTTAGGATTATATTCACAGTTTTAAAACCAAAATGTCATTTTATATACCACTTTTGATCTGACTTTTCACTTCTATAACACCCAAATTTAATTTTATTTACAGCTTTTGAACTCTAAATTGACTCTGTTTTTGTACCGAAATTTTGGTTTTTTATTTACCAAAAATATGTGCCTCTACTTATCACTCATCAATTTCATCATACGATCACTCATCCCCATCTTCACGATTAACCAAAACTGACAGAAAATAGAAACAAAATAATCAAATCAGTCAATCCAATTGTAGGCATCAATATACCAGAACCTTGCTTTAAAGTATTCAAAAATTGCATCAGAATATTATAATGCCCATTATGTAATCACAAAATACATTTTTTTCACATAATATTAGTGCAAAATCAACAGAAACTTGGGATTTTGCCTAACGTCCAAGATAATTAGACCCCACGAAAATGTTTGTGTGGCATTTTTGTGGATCCCATGAAAAACAAAACACTGGAAAATTATCGGCTAAAGTCCCACTGGTACTGTGATACCCATACATCAGTCATTGTCTCGGCCCTAGTATTTTTGTCACTTTTCTACCACTTTGGCTAATTGCAATGATGAGGATGAGTGATTAAATTATTGGATGAAATTGATGAAGGAGCATCCAGAATGAACACCCATGTCGAGGCCGAGAGTTGAACATGGGAACTTCAGCAGCAAGTTCAAAAGTCTTTCACTTAACATGCTTGTCCACCAATCTGGCATTGTCAATCTAGCGTTCCTATTTTATTGCAAGATACTGAAGTAGTTATGGTGTAATGGGTGACCTTCCACGTAGTACACCCTGGACTGCATTTTGCAGACTATTGAGGCTGTGGAGTCTGGAATCAACTGCCAGTGTAATCCTCCGGGGATGGGGCTCATGCTGTGTCGTGCATATATGTGTGTGATTGTCCCTTGATCCATCCTATCATATCACCATCGTCATTGTTGCAATAAGTCAAAAGTGGCAGAAAGTTAAGCAAAGTAAATCACATCAATTAACCAATTCCTGGTGTAAATGCTTTCCGAGTTGCGTAAGTACGTGAAGCAATGTTTTAAAAACAAAAATATATCTTATTACTAGAGCTCGGATTTGTATGTAATTACATTTTCTATTCTTTTCTAGATACATACCTTGAACAGGAAAATGTCAAGGAACTGACATGATTTTGCATACGTTTTATGTTACATATTTGCACATATTTTACATATTTGCTAATTTACTTTACATAAAACAACATATTTTGGTAGTTTTTTCCTGTCTTGATCCTTTTTCCTATGTTTTCGATCTCGGAAACATGATGAAGAAAAATTGTAGCTCATGTGATGTTATATTTTCTAATCAATGAGATGCATAGTGTTTACTGTCACCAGAAATTGACTGCCAAGTCAACAGAGAAGCTGAAGAAGAAGAAAAAAAAATATATGGGAACTGCTATTTATCGAAAGATGCTGGAGTTTCTCCCTCTTGGCATTGGTGGACAAGAAAGCTACTTTCCTGTACGTAGTGAGTTACACAATATGTTTCCTTGTACAAAAGTAGCTATGTATTTTCATTTCTTTTTTCTGTAGATGCTTCTTTTTACAATTTGTTTCGAAAGTTACAATAAGCTCTTTTTTGAGTTTATAAATTTGATACAAATTTTAATTTGAACAACTTATGTCCTTAAAATTAAGTTGAATATGTTCAAATAAAATAAATACCTAGCAGAATTCTTGAAATGGCTTCGATACTCGATTGTTATTAAAATTACATATTATTTGATACTACATATTTAGCTACATGTCCTTTTGATAATATATATCTAGGTACATATTTTATCAATTATTGTTACATATTTATTAGGTTAGTCAAAAAGTAAATGCAATGTTTTTCTTTTCTTCCGTAGGTTGGCTGTACAGCTTTCTGAGCTCGCAAGCCGATAGATAGTATCGTTGTCTTCGCCTGTGGCAGGTTACAGCATCATCACTTCAGTTCACTCTGCAGTGTTGCCAAGTAAACATGGCTGCGCCACTATCCGTGTGCACCACAGAAGAACAGCGTTCTGTAATCCTTTTTTTGTGGTCTGAAGGTGTACCAGAAGCTGAAATCCATAGAAGACTTTCAGCACAATACTGTGACAATGTTTTACCGCTGCGAAGTGTTTACCAGTGGATTGAAAAGTTCAAAACCGGCCGAACAAGTGTGAAGGACGAGGAAAGAGCAGGTCACATCCACTACTGATGACAACATTGAGCAAGTCCGTGAGCTGGTTCTGAATAACCGACGAGTGACTGTTGATGAAGTGGCAAACCATATGCACGTTAGTCATGGTTCTGCATATGAAATTGTCCATAACAGGCTCAACTTTCATAAAGTCTGTGCGAGAACTCGCTGACGAGAACAAGCGAAATCATGTGAGAATCTGTCAGCAATTATTGGACAGACATGCTAACGAAGGTGAAGCCTTTTTTGAAACGAATCATCACTGGAGATGAAACATGGATCCATCACTTCGAACCTGAGAGCAAACGCCAGAGCATGGAATGGGAACACCCTGAATTTCCAGTGAAAAAAAAAGTCAAGCATCAACACTCTGCAGGAAAAGTGATGCTCACACTTTTTTGGGACTCAGAAGTTGTAATTATGGAACATTATGTGGAAAAGGGGACAACAATAAACAGTGATATGCTTTCGAACAAGTTGAAGCCTGCAATTCGAAGCAAACGACGAGGTCGATTGTCGGAAGGCATTCTTTTGTTGCATGACAATGCGCGTCCCCATACTGCCGCCTACACTGCTCAAACTCTTCAGAATCTGGGCTTCGAGGTGTTAGAGCCCATACAGTCCCGATCTCGCCCCATCAGATTACCATCTGTTCGGTCCACTTAAAGATGCTTTAAGAGGCCGTCGATTTGACACAGATCAACAGGTGAAGGAAGCAGTGCATACGTGGCTTGCTGCTCAACCGAAAACCTTTTTTTCTCAGGGTATCGGAAAGCTTGTGGAACGTTGGACCAAGTTATTGAAGTGCAGGGGGACTATGTTGGAAAATGATATCATTGTAAGTTTTCTATTGTTGTTGTGAAAAATAAAAAAAGGAGATTGCATTTACTTTTTGACTGACCTAATATGTACATATTTTGTACTTTGATATTACATATTAATCCATGGTCTACTTATTACAGTGGAACCTCGATTTTTCGTGTTTCGCGGACCAAGGTGATTGCACAAAAATGTAAAATCATGGTTCCACTGTATTAAGAACATTTGTGGGCTGTGTTTTAGTTCTTTGTTCTTTAAAAGTGTGCGGATTGAGTATTTAAATTTTTTTTTTTTTTACAGATGAGAATCCAGCCCATACATTGGCAGTCAAATACACTGAAGTAGCCCACGATAAAGACATCAACAGTGTCTGTGTGTCACCAAATGATAAGCTAGTAGCAACTGGTTCACAGGATAAAACGGCAAAGGTATGCTTTATATAGTCAAACAGTGAAGTTACTTCAGATGCCTTGCATTTTAAATGGTCCCACATGGAGTATAGTTCCTGCCATTTATTGAAGTTATTGCCAGAATGATATCATTAAAGTAGCAAAGACAGATTAGAATTATTTTAACCTTTAGGTGGCTGAGAATGGCATATAGAATAGCAATGCTGGTAATATGTTTTTATGTTACATATTTATTACTTTTTGAATGATTTCAGTAGATATTTTGGATTTTTTTATGCATATAGGTATATGTATATTAGGGATGGCCGACATGAAATTTTGTCCGATATCGATATAAAATTTACTGATAAAAGTAACCAATATTCTACCGATCCGATATAAAATTCCAAATGGTCCTTCAAGAACCTGAATAGTTCATTGATCTGTTTAAAAAAATGTTTGTTTCCAAGTGACTGCAGTGCAAAAGGAGTTGCATATTTAGAAATGTATTTTTTAAAATGTAGGGCATGCAGATTGTTCATAAAAATTATAACAAAATGGCACAATTTTGCTCTAAATTATAAGATATTTGTAGATATATCGAATTGGTAAAATAATCAGTAATTTTACCGATATACCAATCTGCCTATATTGGCCGATACCGATCGTGTACCGATAAATCTGGCTAATGTATATATTTTATTGTATTTTAGTAGATAATTATCCAGGCCCTATCTCTAACATTCAATAGTAAATGTCAAATGTTCTATGACGAATCTGAATGGTTTGTTCACCACCCTAATTAATGTGCATGACCAGATGACTGTCATGTTTTTTTAGTTAAGAAAAGAAACTTAACATACATGGATATTTACTTTCCAAAACAGGGTACTTGAATGGTACCTACACTGCTATGCAATGTTGACATATACTGAGTAACTAACACTATTTAGTAGCATAATAAACACAGTTAACGAAAATAACTTTTCTCCATTATTTTGAAAGAGGGCAGTAACTTCATTAAATCAAAATTGTAGAAAATAGAACTTCTGTTGTGAAGCATGTACCTAAATTTGCTTCTAAGTTAATTCAGTGGCAATTTCGGGTATATTTTTTGCATATTTGTAGCAATCCTTACTTTGACAATCACAAAAACTACTAAATTTAATTTGTTTGGCTGCAGGTGTGGTTTGCAGATGGGCTGAAGCTAGCAGGTGTACTCCGTGGACATAAACGTGGAATCTGGTGTGTCCGTTTTTCTCCAGTGGATCAAGCCTTGGCTACTTCATCAGCAGATGCTTTTGTCAAATTGTGGTCTCTCACGGACTTCTCTTGCATCAAGGTAATTAGTTGTTTCTCAAAACTACTAGGGTCTCCCGGATGCCGTAGTGGTAACGTCGTCCCCTTGTAATCAAGGTGTTCCGGGTTCGATACCCGTTGGAGGCATATGGCACAGTGGTTCGGATCCCACTTTAAATTGTAGGTCCAGTCCCAATTAGCCTTCAATCAAGCAACCAGTCAAAACTACTAATTACACCTTACAGAGGATTCCCACTGACCTGAAATCCTGAAAATGTGAGAAATCAAGATTTTTTTGTACTTGCCAATATTTAAGAATGAAAGAAAAATAAACTTTTTGTTGAAACTGCTCCTTGGTGGCAGATATCTGTTTCTTTCTTCCTAACCTACCTACCCCCTCTATCTCTCCCCTTTCTGCTTGGGAGAGAGAGGGGCCAAGGAGAGAGAAGTGAAGAGAAAAAAAGAGTCTAGAGAGAGAAAGTGTGAAAGAAAGAGAACAAGAGAGTGAAAGAAGACACACTCTCTCTCTCTGCTAATTTATTTTGCTCAATCTTGAATAAACTTGCTTCTTATGAATAGAACTTCATTTTAACACTAAGAACATGGCGATTGTTGTGTTTATGGACCACTGAAAGACACGTGAATTTCTTTTTGCAAAGTGGTTCAGAGCCCACTTGAAAACTGTAGGTTCAATCCCGATTAACCTATTTGTAGAGTTTTATAGTTTGAGCTCCTGCCTAAATTCTCTTGATTTCATACTGGTTAAACTAGCTCTTTTAACCAGTTGTAAACAATTAATATACATAACCTGCTTACATATCTGTGAACCTGTTTATTTTACTCCATAAATTTTACTGGTCACCGAATATGTAAGCGCATTTCATGTATATACCGGTATTCATATCTTACTACATCTAAAGTCCCGTAACAAGTCTTAACAAGTTTCCAATTGTGTATTTCAGTCTTTTGAAGGCCATGATGCCTCGGTGCTAAGGGTGGAGTTCCTCAGTCGAGGAATGCAACTTATCACTGCAGGTGGAGACGGGCTGTTGAAGTTGTGGTCCATTAAGAACAGTGAGTGTGTCACTTCCATGGATGGGCACACTGGTCGAATTTGGGCCTTAGCAGGTACGTTAGATATTTTAACAAATCATGAATAATTTAGTTTATTAATTTTGTAAAATTTGTCAGGTGTAATTTAAGGACAAATGTGTAAATTCCGTATACTATGCTATATAATTCTTTTTCTGATACTGATATTCTCCAGATTCAGTATTTGGAACAACTAAACATTGTTCAAAATATTGTTTAATATTATTGTGTAAGTATTCCACTTCTATGATGTGCATCAATAAAATGTACCTGTTGCGGCAGTTTTTGAAACAATGCTAGTGCAAAATAAATGTAAACCTTTAATTTTGCATAAATTTCAGGATAATTAGGCTATTCAAAATTGTTGTGCAGCATTTGGCAGGTGCACCATCATCGCTCACTCACTCACTCGCATACACATCAAATATAATAGAGTACTTTTTAACTAAATGTATGTTCGACAATGGGGTTGGGTGTGTGGTTTGTAGACAGTGCTTCTAACAACACATAAACACCATTTATCATGTGTATGGGACATTCCATTGTCACGCGCTGACTACATTTTTCATAATACGCAAAGTAACTATTCTACTGATAGTTAAGCAACATTTTTCTTACAGTTTCTGTGCAATGAATAATGAAACTAAACACTGTTGATTAAACATAACTACCCTTAAAGTACTTTCCCAGATTTGTAGCTACAAGTGAACAGTTTTGTGTCACTAGTGGGACAGGCGAAACACTGCATCTTTACTTAATATGAAATTTATTTTAATTTCTGTGAATTAAGAAATGCTGAAAAATAAATTATTTAATACAAAGAGAGAAGGTAATTGATCTTTGAATAATCTAGTGGAGTTGAGGGTAAAATTTAACAATTAAAGGAGAAAATAATTGTGTTTTGGTGTCACAGATGGGACACAATACAAAACACAAGTAAATAAGAAAGTTAAAATAAGCAAACAATATTTAAAATACCTTCTACCCTCGAACTTTATTGTGTGTAATACTTGCATTTTTATGGAAATGCCAGTTTTAGATTGTTCACTCAATAGAGGATAACATTCTAGCATTGCATTTAATTTTAAAGATTGAGGCTTAGGGATACTTCACATTGAATGCCCCATTGTGGTATGCAGCTTGTTATGCTAACTCAAACGTCCATAAGAACAAAGTGCATGAATCATGGTCCGTGTTGGGGAAAAGTAATCTTGGTGTAAATGCTTCAATTTCTTTGAGATGTAAATAAATGTGTTTGTGAAGCCTTCGAAGCCATTTCATTTTGTTCATTATTTTACCGAGGTGTATTGCCAGATTATATATATATTTACATTAAAATATGGTTGAAGCCTATAATATTCGTAAAAATTACTTGTCATTTCTTTTGTTAGTGTCTCAAACCGAGAATAAGGTTGTGAGCGGAGGTACAGATTCAGCGCTCTTGGTGTGGAAGGATATGACAGTCTTGAAGAAGCAAGAAACTTGGGAGAAGGAAGAGAAACTGGCGCTGCAGGACCAGCAGTTAAGGAACCTCCTGCAGCAGGACCAGTTGCTGAAAGCCTTGAACCTTGCCCTGACTCTCCAGAGGCCTCGCCAGGTTCTTAGAATAGTGCAAGGTAGGCAGTGATAGTCACATTTCATCTAAAGATATATGTTTAGCATTTATGCGGAGAAATGTAAATCATTCTAATCCACCGATTTCATCGCCTGTCTGGTAGCTTCATGTAGTACATAACTGTAAGTGGATTAGAAAGTGGTGGTCTTTTACAGTAACATGTAAATTGCCATTGTTAAAGAAAAAGTTGCTATAATTCCAACACCTTACACTTTATCTTGTAATGCAACCTTTACTCTTGATTTGCACTGTTACCTGACTAGTCTGGGGGAAGGGGGGATATTAAATTAAATTTTAGGGCATGTTTTTAACCTCTTAAGTGTGGAATTTGTTGAACAAGTCGCTACTGGAAAACGTAGATTTTTTCGTCAAATTCAGTATATGGCCTTCGCATTGTGCTGCTGTAGTGGGGAAGGCGTATATATACGCTTTATGTTTGTTTCAACTATATTCGATTTACTGTGGTGAGGGTCACTATTTATATTTTGAGCCTAACAATGAAAAAACAGGAATTTGGCATTGAAAACTGCTTTATTGTTTTTCGAAGTATTCTCCTTTATGGTCAATACACTTTTGCATTCGTTCGAACCATTTGTGAAAGCAGTTTTTCCAATCTTCTTGAGACACCTTCATAATATGGTTTTTGAAAGCATCAACGGCGTCTTCCGCCGACGAAAATCGTTGTCCACGCAATTTATTCTTGACATTCGGGAACAAGAAGTGATTGGGTGCCAAATCAGGACTGTATGGCGGATGACCCATCAATTCGATTTTTTGATTGTTCATAAAGTTTGTTGTTAGACGAGATGTGTGACAGCTGTCATTGTCTTGATGAAGAATGATCCGACGGCGTTTGTTTGTTTTCCGTATTTGACCGAAGACCTCTGGCAAACAAATTGTCATGTACCATTCAAAGTTGACCGTTCTACGTTCCTCTAAAGGCACAGTTGCCACATGACCAGTTTTCCCGAAAAAACAGGCGACCATTTGTTTCGATGTGCTTCGAGCGCGAACAACTTTTGTTGGATTGGGTTCATCTTGAAACACCCATACAGTCGACTGCTGTTTACGTTCCGGCTCATATGCATATATCCATGATTCGTCACCTGTTACAATCTTATATACGTCTTTTGAAGTACCACGATTGTATTTATTGAGCATTTGTTTGCACCAATTGACGCGAGCGTCTTTTTGAGTTTTTGTCAAATTGTGTGGGATCCAACGTGAACATACCTTTCTCACAACTAAATGATCATGTAATATTTTATATATGCTGGTGGAACTAATGCCTATGGTTGCCTCAATCTCACAGTATGTCACATGACGATCTTGCAGTATTAGGTTTTGCACAGCATCAATGTTTTCTTGAACAACAACTGATTTTGGACGATCTTCGCGAATCTCGTCGGTGAGCGAATGGTGGCCACGATTAAATTCGTTATACCAGCGTTTCACAGTGGCAAAGGATGGAGATTCATCGCCAAATGTGGAAGTAAGTTGATCGATGCACTCTTGTCTTGATAATCCACGTCGAAAATCGTAAAAAATCATCGCACGAAAATGTTCACGAGTTAATTCCATTTTATTGTTGTCGCACAATCTCCAAGGCAACATAAACAACACAAATGAAGCTATTGACAAAACATTTGAAGTACGTTATGGTCAATAATGCCAGACGATTCCGTGCAAACGTCAAATCACGCCTAACTTCAATCAGTGTTGCCAAGGCTTAAAATATAAATAGTGGCCCTCGTACACAGACATTTGGTGAGATAGTTCTAGCTGTAGTAGAAACAGAAACTAGTAGCAAGAGAGGAAAAAGATGAAAAGAGAGAAGAAGAAGGGAAAAATTAGTTTCGTCTTCTTCTTTTTCATCTTGTTTTCTCTCTTGCTACTAGTTTCTGTTTCTACTACAGCTAGAACTATCTCACCAAATGTCTGTGTAACTATATACGCCACAGTAAATTGAATAAACAAACATAAAGCACATATATACGCCTTCCGCACTACAGCAGCACAATGCGGTGGGCGTATATATACGCTATCCACACTTAAGGGGTTAATGTTCCATTAACTATGACAATTTTGCAATTTTGATTTGTAAATAAGATTTTTGTAATTTCTATGAGACGGAGTGTGATTTATTTTCAATATTATTACTAGGGTCTGAATAATTATGTACTAAAAACAGTAAAATATGCATTAAAAAATAAAATAAATGTGTACTGGAACCATTCAAAAAGTAAGTAATATGTAACATCAAAAACATTGTATTATATGTAACAGCTGATCCGATACCAAATCCAATGTATTGGGATTAGCTGATACTCTTTGTAGCCCGGATATTTCACTGGGTCCATAAAAGTGCTGTTAACACCTTCACACAGTCATAATATCCTGGAAATTATGCAAAATATGCACTTTTTATCATTTTTGAAACATTGAGTGGAGAAATAAATTTTGTAATGAAATTATTATCTCAAGTGAAATTGTGAATATTTTAAAGCAAAACTTGGATGGTTTGATGTATAGTTCTGGTGGAAAAATTTTGCATTAACATTTGTAAATACACTAAAATATTTTGAATTGTTATAATTTTCAAGTATTGATATTGGTGGGAATCCGTAAGAGTATCAGCACTGGTATCAGTGCAAAGTGGTATTGGCTCAACCATACTTTGTGTATTTGATTTTTCTGACACATATTTCTACACATTATTTCAAGCATTTCAAACTATCTTCATCAAGTTAACGATCAGAAAATGTTAAAAGACTTGTGTTAAACTGTCAGATTAGTTTTAATATTTCTTCTTTTCCTTATTATTTCGTCTTTTAATTTTGTATTGTAAAATCTTGAGTGTAATGTTCTTGTAATAATAATAATAATAATAATAATAATAATAATAAATGTGATATAAAAGACTAATGAATACTGTTTGCAATATTGTGTATTATATAAATATGCATTGGAAATATCAATTGTAGAAAGTAAGTAAAAAGTTCTTTTAGTATTTGATGTGAATTATGTTGGCACAAGGTGAAGTCATAGTTTCTACTGTGGCACCTCGATTTTCTTTTACAGTGAACCAAGAGAAAAACTTAAAATGTGGCGGAAAAGAACAAATGGAAAAATTTTGAAACATTTTGCTATACTGAGACCATGAGGATTGAATGTATAATGTGTAAAATGCAAAATCTGGGAACCTATAATTGAGGTTTCACTGTATTTCTTGATAATCTTGATAGATTCTGGTAGTTTCACAGTAGTCATATGTATACAAATAATGATTCAAAACTCAACCATAGTTGCCCCATGAACAGTATGATAGTAGTTGTCTTAGAACTGTGAATATTAGTACTGTATATTGTTATGGGGGGCAGAGGAATTCATTTGGATCTTGATGTAATTTCAGCCAAGATTTTTGTCTTAATGTTACGTTTAAAGTATCTTTATTATTGTTATTACATTTTATTGTTTATTTGCTTGTCAGAAATTATGAAGAAAGGAGAAACAGGCTTGGAAGACACCATCCACCAGTTGAGACCAGATCAGAAGGAAGTTTTGTTGCAATCTGCTTCGTCTTGGAATGCAAACAGCAAATGCTGTCGGCCAGCACAGGTAATTCTTTCTTCATTGTTTATTCAACATTTAAGCTTCCTGGTCCCAGACTTTACATTTGGGCAGATTTTGTATTTTCCTACATTTGAAATTCTTTAAATGCCTTTAAAGTACAGGAAAACCTCGTTAATACGAAGTTCAAGGGACCAAAAAATGTCAACTTCGTATTAAACGACTTCGAGTTATCCAAACTTTTCAAGATGGCGCCTGTTTTCAGGTGTAAATAAAGTAGAGTATAAATTACTCCCACAAAGGATGTTTTATACTTGGTGGTAGCTCAGAAATAAGCTTTATATGTACTATATAATAATATTGTACGTGTAAAAAATGTTACACAAAATGAGAACACGGAGCTTAACGCGGACGCAAAGATTCCAAGGAGACAGTTAACACCATTTATCCTGCCTAATTATACAACCGGTTATGCACGGGATGCATGTCGTGGCAAAAAGTCTTATAAAAAACGGTATTTTCTTTTAATTGTGCAAAGTCGTTCTTACAATTTTAGTTCATAAGAAACCCGTTTGCATGGAGACCTACGGAAAGGAAAACAATCTCGTTTGTTGCAAGAAGTGAAACTCGGAAGAATCTTGACAGTAGTCACACTGGCGCGAGCAAGAGACGGGAGATAATCAGACAGACAGAATGAATATTGGATTTTATGTACGTTCACTAGAACATTGTCCTGGTAAGAGAAGATTCTCTTGGGAGAGAACACAACCTTTCCCTCGCACAAAACAAAACAAAAAAATCGGGGCTGTAAATTTCGTTGTGGTTCGGCTGTTTAAAACACATCGTAAAAAAAGTCACGTATTCTTTGCTTCAGTTAACTTCATATTTGTCCCCCCCTCCCCCTTTGCAGGGATCAGTTCAAACTCTTCCTCAACTTGCATTGTAATCCACTCTGAAAAGTAAACACACAACTTGCGATCTGTTTGCACCGAATGTGTATCCTAGGACACATTAAACAGTGCCGCACTCGATAATCACTCTGGTTTGGATCCCACTTTAAACTATATTTAGTCCCGCTTAGCTTATCAGCATAAAATGAACTAAAAACAAACTTTATGAAACTTGCGTATTTTCAGATTAATCGACAATTTATTGTAGGTTTCAGGAGTATTCTGGAGGTCAACACTCGCTCCGCCAAAACTTTTCCTCTCGTATTCCTACATTGAGCATTGTGTTGTGTTTTTTTTTTTTTTTCAGCAGCGTGCTAATGGTTCTGAAGAAAAGCGGGGATTATATGGCTTTGTGAGATTCAAAACAATGAAGCTTATTCCTTTGCACAGGATGAGTCATTGCAGTTATCGGCAAGCGAGAGCTTTCCAGATGCTAGACTAAACACTGGCGCTAGCTGCAGCATAAACACAATGAGACCAGCTGGAAGTTAGATCAGCAGGTGGCAGAAGGGAAATCATCGGCATTTTAATGATAAGGCAGTTGTCGAAGACTGAACTTTTATCAGCAGTGTATAAAAAAAATGATCCTTGCATTACCTTTTACCATGCAACAGACAATAATACGGGCAATATTTCCTATCCAGACAGCTGCATTCAAACAAGAAAGAGGGACCTGAATTCTGCAATTATCACATTACCATGCACACCAGTGGCGGATAATGACCTGTTGTAGGAGAAGGAAGGGGCTCACTTTTCTTTTACTTATCATGCGGTTTTTGTTCGTTTTAAAGAAGGTATTCAGAACTGTTTGCTTTTTTTTAGACGCCAAAGGAAAGGAGCCCATGTGCGCACACGAGCAAGAAAATCGTGGCCGAAACAACTAGCAACGCCCCCCCCCTCCCCTTTTGCTGATAGATAAAGGGGAGAAGTCACTCAGACAACAAAACACTGTTTTGGCAAATTTTATGACCGGCACAGTTGGGAAACGTATGAAGCGAGAAACTGAAGTTGCAACATACGTAAGATCGACGTCAACTTTTGCGGGAAACCTAGATGACAACGCATTAAGAGGGTTGACGATCTTTAGTTGGCCTATGTGGCTTTGATTATCTGTAACAGTTTCCCTTTTTTTATGAAGTTCTACAGGGCACAAAGAACATGCTTTTAATGAAAGTGGTTACCAGAAGTTGTCGGCTACCAGGCCAAAAGTTGTTCGCTGTATCTCGAGCTCAGAGCTAGACAGATGGGTGAGACTTCCAGATGCCACGCGTCTTGTATTTTGGAACATTCGTGCGATCTTATCTCGCGAATATTTCCAAGGTGGCGCATTCAACGGGGAAAGAGCTTGACCTCCCATGCACATTGACAAAGAATGTCAATGTCCAGCGGGCATTTCGGGCTGCTTCCCTCGAGTTGTCAGCAGCTCTTAGGACAAGGAAACATGTCAAGATCAAGTTAAAATAACGTCCAAGCTCTCTCCACATTCAATCTTCTCTTGTCGACTTACGCAGGTGTCTACTTCGAATTAAGCGAAACCAGTTTTGCAGAAGGGTCTTGTAAACAACTTCGTATTAAAAATTATCCGTATTTCGATTTATCCGTACTGAAATACATTATGAATCCTATCTTATCAGCTGGGGAATGGGAAAAACTTCGGATTAAAGGGTACTTCGTATTAACCAATATCGTATTAACGAGGTTTTCCTGTATGTACAAATGAGTATCCACTGGTTAACTGAAGACAATAAAGTGAGAATGGACTTAATATGTTATGAAGACATGCATGCATTAAATGACATTGACAACAAGTTTACGGACATCACTTAGTCTTGTTTAAGAACATTCGCACTGCCTTGTTTAAGGACAAAAAGTTTAAGAACATCCCCACTTCCTTGTTTAAGGACATCCCAACTTCCTTGTTTAAGGACATTCCCACTTCCTTGTTTAAGGACATTCCCACTTCCTTGTTTAAGGACATCCTTGTACTTTCTGTCAAAGTAGCACTGCATATAAAAGAGCTTGACAACAGCACTGTGTTGCTGCAAGAACCAAGTAGGGATCGTCATGGTAATCATTGCATGCAGTGTTCACTGGCATAATGGTTTACAATGGGAGGGTCAATACCCGACCTCACGATCAAGGAATTGGGAACCACAAGCAAACGGAATGCAACACTCGTTAGCCTTGTTGCACAGTCCTAGTGGAAGCGATGGTCTGTGAAAGGGAACATGCTATGACAATGTGGAAACAATGCATTGTGCACCTTAGGACATTGTCAACCATTGCAACTGTGCATGCAAATAGGAGGCACTGTGCAAGGATACTGCTAGTGACCATGTTTGTGCTACATTGAAACGAAAACGTGAGTATGCATGCTTTTGCAACATTGGAACCATGCTGCTTGCTGTCTTCTCAACTGATTCCTCTCCAGAGTGCCTGTGAGAGGGCAGAGGCTTGTTGTTGTGGACCAGTAGCAATTGTGTCGTCAACATGGGAAAGAAATCTGTTGCTCAAGACATTAAGAGATGACAACGATGTTGACGTATTGCCTTGGCCTGCAAGAGGTTCAGAATTCCACACAGTTGAGAACCTCTGGAATGCAATGTGTTACAGGTTGTCCAAAATGAAGTCGACGGATGTTGCCGAATTACAGCTTGCTGTGACAACACTTTGGCAGCAGGTGATGGTGGAGGAATATCGCAGGTTGATCCATTCCATGCCTGAGCATATCCAGATGTGCTTACGGCAGAAGGTGGTCATCTCAACTTTTGTCGTGATTAGTTCCCAACAGTTTGTCAAAATGCCTTTTTTTCCTGATAAAATTTTTCTTCATATACATTTTTATGTTGCAAATATTTTGTGTATTTTATACCCTACTACCTATTTTTTAATTTTAATGCCTTTTTTGCCATTTTTCAGTGAAATTTTAGATTTTAAAAATTAATTGTATATAACTTATTTTTCTTTCAAGAACATTATTTATTAGCACATTATGGTGTTGCCAGAGACAATTACAAAGCTGGGATTCTATAAGGGATGAAATCCTTATAGAATCCACGAAAATCTTCGAGAAATCGATACAGCAGTTAGTTGAAGTGTCAGGAGAAAAATGCTAGCTGTTGCAGGAATTGGAAAAATGTAAAACAATTTGTGATATTCTTAAAGGTGAAAAGTGTTTTCTTAATGATATGAATCTGGTTACAATAGCCTGTTTCATGTAAGATCTAATTACTTTTGTCAAAGTAATCATTGTTGAAGAGATCATTTTCTGTTATGGAAAAGCATTCTGTCTTTGACAGACATCTGTCAATGAATGTTGAAAAATAAAAATCCTAGTTGTTTTGTGTAATCAAGACAACAAAGGAAATTTATATGTTATTTCCATGTAGATGCTTTTTGAATGAAATTTGTAATTTGGCACTTTTTTCAGTTTATTGTGCCTATATTTTTGCTTTCTGGTGTCTATTTTCCACATTACAAATGCCTGAACATCTGGGCTCTAGTCATGATTAAATGGCATGAGAAACTTACTTCTTGCCCTTAAACTTTTTGCCGACACTGTAATTGCTTCACCGGCTACTTGTTCTTTCCAGCTGGTGATCTCCGTGCTCCTCGACGATCCCTCCTGGAACATTCAGAAGATGCCAGGAGCGGGGAAGCTCGTCGCGGGACTTCTGCCGTACACAGAGAGGCACATGCAGAGGCTCACCCGTTTGATGATGGACGTGCACTTCATCAAGTACACAGCCTTGTGTATGAAACCATTCACCAAGCAAGTTACTAAAGAGGTGAGTGATCAACCTCCTCTATGAGTCCACAAGTCACAAAAACATTCCAAAGTATGCACTAAAGACTTCAAATACACAGGTATTCGATATGTTTGAGCTTTTAAAGAAAATACCACTTGGAAATGGGAGTATGATTATTTTCACATACTCAGTATGTATACCTTTTGCTACTGTGCAGGTATGTGCATGGTAGTCTATTTCTTATCTGAGAAACTCTTATACCTTGTGCTAGAAAATAATTATTATGTGCTTATTACTGTGACCCGATACCAATGCATACTTGAAAATTGAAACAATTTAAAGTATCTAAAGATATCTGTTTGACGGTTACGCGGAGATAGGTAATTTACTGTGATAAGCTTACTTTTCATTTTTCCGCGCAATTGTTCATCTTGATCGATTTTGCCACCCGTCTGGTGGCTTCATCAGCCATGTACTGTCTGGCGTGTACTGAAGACAGTACACGCCTCACGAAGCCACCAGATGGGTGGCGAAATAGATCACGAGAAACACAATTTAAAATTTAAATGTTAAAGAAACACAATTATTACAATGTAGCCCAGGAATTTGGGGAATTTTTTCCTGGGAAACCTGGAATTGTGTTTGAATTTTGCCTTGTCGCTGAACAAAAATACAATGCAAGTATTGAAATGTTGTTTTCATAACACTAGTGTAAGCAAAATGAAAAACTATTATTTCTTTTTTTGTCTTTAGGTTGAGGAAGAAACAATTTCTCTAAGTTGATGTGTTTTATCAGAAGATGTGTGAATGTGTAAGTATTACTTTTGTGATGGATGATGTTTCCAAGGCAGCCATGAGTTTCTGTGTTTGCGCAGTGTTTGAGCAAGTTTGTTATGAATGACAGAGAATAAAGGTATTTTTTAAAAACGTTCTTTTAATGTCCACTTTTCTCTGTAATCTGTAGGTCATAAAAACTTTATACTAGGGATGGGAGTGATTAATTTGTGCCCTATTGGTATCAGCCAATATAGGCATATCAGTAAAACTACCAATAATTTTACTGATTTGTAATTTGTAGGTCATTCCCGATTAGCCTATCAGTGCATAAGGTGGACTTAAAACAACAAATCAATCAATAAATCACATCAGGTATGACCCAAAAGCTGTCATACAAATTCTAGTCAGCATTCCATGTGACCTTCAGAGCAAGGATGTCAACCATTCTATATAATATATTTACTTCTTTTTTCTCTTCACTCAATAAGTATTAAAATTACATATTAAATAAGGCAATTACTTTAAGTTAGACACAAATACTTCCAAAATTAAATAAGATGTAACTAATACTGAATTATAAAACAACAACAAAATTGTAATAATCCAAAGAACCGAATACCAGCCACTTTTCAACAGTCGCACCAGGATACATGCAAGTAAAGATATTGGGACTTCTCAGACACCCTGTACAAGAAGTGCTTTAGAAGGAAAAATTCACATCACAGTCTGTTCGAATTGTAAGTATTTGTAACAGTCTAATAAATTGCACAAACCTCAACTGTCTTCCATCCAAATCACAGTCAGATATGCAAGGTAGCAAAAATACTAGTACGAGAGAGCAAGGTATGAAATTAAAAGCCTTCATTCACTAGTATCGTGCGTACTGAAAGTCGTGATCAACATGTTACAAGAAGGAAGTAAACTGTACAAAAAAGAATCTAATATATGCCTGTTAAAGTACATACCTTTATTAGTCTTCAACATAATCACCATCTAAATCGACACATTTTTGCCAACGTTCTGGAAGTTTGAAAATTCCTCTGTTGTAGAACTCTGTTCGGGCACGTCTGAGTATTCTCCTAACGGCAAGTTCCACTTCCTTGTTGGTGTCATATCTGTTTTCCCGCATGTGTTCTATCAGAAAAGAAAACAAGTGAAAGTCAGAAGGAGCCAGATCTGGACTGTAGGGAGGATGTCGAAGGAGTTCCCACCCAAATCTGGCAACTTCATCCCTCGTTAGCTGTGCTGTGTGCAGCTTGGCATTGTCGTGTTGGAGGATAACACTATCCCTGCCAGGACGTTTTTCACGAATAGCACGACGAAGTTTTCTCAAAGTGCGCACGTAGTGAGATGCATTGATTGTTTCCCCAGGAGTGAGAAAGTCCACGAGAAGAACACCCTCCGAATCCCAGAAGACAGTTCCCATTACTTTGCCAGTTGATGACATTGTCCTCGGTTTCTTCTTTCTTGGTGATGTTTGATGTCGCCACTCCAGGCTTTGACGTTTACTCTCAGGCTCATAGAGGTGGAAAATGGTTTCGTCTCCAGTAACCAAACACTTCAAGAAACCCTCGCCTCCATCTTCTGCTCGGTACCGCACCAAAAGTTCCGTGCAAACATCTTTTCTGTTTCATTTTTGTGCCGCATTCAAATCCCTTGGCACCCATCTGAAACACACTTTCCGGTAACCCAGTACATCAATCATCTCCTGGATAGCACTGTGCCCTACTCCAACAATGTGTGAAAGTTCCCTAACCGAAACACGCCTGTTCCCCTGGATGATTTCCTGGATGCGAGCCACGTTCCTGTTGTTCGAGGCAGTTCTCGTGCGGCCTGTGCGAGGGAGATTACTGATGTCTGTGTTTCCACCTCTAAAATGTTTTATCCATTGCCTGATGCTACTGGCAGTCATACACTGATCACCATACACTTCTTGCAATTGGCGGTGGATATCTGATGCTGATGCACCTTCCTTCAACAGAAATTCAATTACTGCACGCTGGCGAAACGACGTGTCAAACGGAGCCATTACTCGCTACTCGCTAATGCGCATACGTACTGCGCCGATCACCCCACTTTCAAGTGTGTTGTCACAATAGATGGTTCTAACTGTCTTATACAGCGCATCGCTCTACGTGAACATTTACGTCTGAAATAAAAAGTTGATCACGACTTTCAGTACGCACCAAGTACAACTCGTTGATATGGACATAATGTGTACTTACAACATGAGTTAGTTAGGGCTGAGCCGACACAACTTTGACCAGATATGAATACCGATATGGATACACTTACTGATTCCCACCGATACTGATGTCAAATGCTTGAAAATTGTAACAATTAAAAGTTGTTCCAAATATTGATTAATATTAGTGTGCGAGTATGCCACTCCAGTTATATGCATCAATTTACCAGAATTTTGCTTAAAATATTCATAAATTATGTTAGAATATAAAAAAATACCTGTTGTGTAATCACAAAATTAATTTTATCACTTAATATTGGTACAAAATGAATGGAAACTTCGAATTTATTTTAACTTCCAGTATAACTAACACTTTGCGAAAGTGGCAATGTGGCAGATCCTACGAATGATCAAAATGGCGAAAAAGTATCAGCTGGTATCACTAAATAAAATCCAGCCGATACTTTCTAATATGGATACACTGGCATCAGTATAGCCCTAAAGGAAATAAAAATGCCATAAACGGAATATACTATACACTATGGTATTTATTTATTGTTTGGTGTTCAAAAGTCACAGTTATCTCTTCTATATTTACACAGATCAAATAGTTTCATATTAGACTTAGCTCAATGTCATCTTTGGGTACATAATAGCCATTAGTAATTTGGCTGGTCGAATCACTGGAATGAATGGCAATATAACAATTACAGTGAAATCTCGATTTTACGTTTTTCAGGGGACCAAGCTGGAAAAACTTAATGTGTGGAAAAATGTAAAATAGAGGAAAATTTTATAGCATTTTACTGTATTGGGACCATTAAGATTGAACGTATAATGCAGGAAATTGCAAAACCAGGGAACGTATAATCGGGGTTCCACTGTATATTTAATAGTTACGTAAGTCAAAATTTTTTAAACCCGAATTAACCAAAATAAGCTATATGTTTCGGTTTCAATTGTAAAGTATTTACAGTAGTCTGGGTATCAAACCCAGAACTCCTTGGTTACAAGGCAATGATGTTACCACTGTGCCTACAGGAAGGCCCCTCTAATGTAAAGATATTCTCAAATGGAATTTAGCATATGGGCATGAAAATGTTCTACAAACATGACACTCGTGCCTTATTTTAATTCACAACTTGTTATCTGTTGCAAGATTGGTACATTTGAAGTATTATGAAGTAATTTGAACGGTATAGGCAAAAGGTGTAAGGCAGAGGTGTCCAAACTTTATTCCATACAGGGCAAGTACTTCAGAAATTGGTCTCGGGCCAAATTACATTCTATGTACAGTGAGATCCATGAGTATTACCATGCAAATTGTCCATCACCATGTTCGTGCCATTTATTTGACCCAATAAGAGCTTCAAGAATTAAAAGAAAACTCAAAACAAGCTGTTGACAACTTCTGCACCAGCATAAATAAAAATCTAACACTTACTGAAAATAGTCATGGACAATTTGCCAAGCAATACCAGTGGATACTGTACTAACACTATAGATAATGTCTCAAAATAAAGTTAGAGGTTTTGTAACTAGTAAGGCAGGCTACTTAAAAAACTTAAATGTAGCCCACAGGCTGTAGTTTGGGCAGCCCTGGTGTAAAGCTTGAACCGACACAGATTAGAAGATAAGAGATATGTTTTTAATAGCGAAAATGAAATCAGACATACTAAGAATTGAAACTGAGCATCCATATTTTTAACCACTCTTTGTGGCAAAAAGTTAAATTTTGTAAACATCTAGAATAAAATTAACGTAGATAAAAATTGCCTTTCACCAGACTTTCAGATCACTAGCATTTATAAGTAATTTACAGTAAAAATTTTAACAACAATAGTTTTGGTCACAAGGGCTGTTTACACAATGGACAAAGGTTGTACTCTTGCAAACATCTTCTAAGACAATGACCATGGAAGACATGTTTGCATGGTGTGATTCTAGCAAACCTCATGTCATCGAGACAAATGGCACACTGAGTTCCACGTTCCTCGATCTCTTCGAAAGTGGCCATACGATATTTGTCCAGCACAGCACGTTGCGCGACTAAGGGAACCCAGTAATCCTCAAACGTTATAACCCACGGCACATAGATATTGGTGTACAAGGCCACGAGACAGAGGAACCAGTTGCTGAACACGATTTGCGCGGTGCATGCAGCCGACATGCAGATGGCAACACTTCGTGCAATGACGGGAATCCAGTACTCTTCAAGCTGCTCGAACACATCCAGTTCCAGTCGTTGGACGAGTCTCACGAAATACTCCGATCCGTTAAATTTATGCTGCGTCAGAGCAAAATAGAGAGCGGTTACTGCAACGTAGGTGTAGCTTGGTTCCAAATGGTTGAAGTGCATGGTGAACGTAATGAGCACCATGCTCATTGCAACACCTTTTCCCAGTCGTACAACAATGAATGTGGTTGTGAGCTTTAGGAAGTCTGCGGTGTTTGTCTCGTGAAGAATCTGTGTCCATTGTCGAGTCTGAAAAGGATCAAAATTAGGAATTGGTTATTTTCTCATGGATTTGTAATATTATTTAATAGTCAATAACATTAATTACGAAAATAGTCACAATACGTGCCTTCTTTTTGGGTTGATATCGATTCTCTCTCAGAACTGGAAAGGTTAGACATGATAAAGCATCAAGACGAGGACTGAGTCGAACACCTGATGTCCTGTGTAATTCTCATTGATAACCTATGTAACTGCTTGTAAATGGAAAAATTACAAGATTAATTGGTACTCATCCGATATTCGACGGATATAGACATATCGGTTTATCAGTAAAATTACTGATCCGATATCACTAAAAGTATCTCATAATTTAGTGCACTTTTGTGCCATTTTGTTGTTGTTTTTATGGATATAAACAAATAATTGTTATGTCCTACCTTTTTTAAAAGTAAATGTCTAGCTATATAGCTTCTTTTGCATTACAATCATCTGGTAACACACATTTACGAGGGTCACTATTTATATTTTGAGCCTAACAATGGAAAAACAGTAATTTGGCATTGAAAACTGCTTTATTGTTTTTCGAAGTATTCTCCTTTATGGTCAATACACTTTTGCATTCGTTCGAACCATTTGTCAAAGCAATTTTTCCAATCTTCTTGAGACACATCCATAATATGGTTTTGAACGCATCAACGGCATCTTCCGCCGACGAAAATCGTTGTCCACGCAATTTACTCTTGACATTCGGGAACAAGAAGAAGTGCCAAATCAGGACTGTACGGCGCATGACCCATCAATTCGATTTTTTGACTATTCATAAAGTCAGTTGTTAGACGAGATGTGTGACAGCTGTCATTGTCTTGATGAAGAATGATCCGATGGCGTTTGTTTATTTTCCGTATTTGACCGAAGACCTCTGGCAAACAAATTGTTGTGTACCATTCAGACTTGACCATTCTACGTTCCTCTAAAGGCCTAACTTCAATCAGTGTTGCCAAGGCTCAAAATATAAATAGTGGCCCTCGTAGAAAGGATGTCAGTGAACCATTCAGGTTCTTCAAGGACCATTTGAATTAAATATTATGTCGATCAGTATTGGGGAAAATTTCATAAAGAGTTCATCTCTAAACATTATATTGGAATTACATAAATTTAGTAGTTTTGCTTTAAACCATTCAAGAATAACCATAACCCCACAGCTCTACAGCACCTTGGCGGGCCTTGGCTTACCTACCGACTGCTGGTCTCCCTCCCACACTGTTCCGCCGTCACCTGTTATAGCGTGGAGGTCTCAGACCAGTGTTGGGGTGACGGGTGATCAGCCCGACGAACCCCCAGCCGTTATTGTAGGTCTTCTCGACCGGGTTACGCTCACTCACTCGGAGCTTCCCAATTTCCTCACGAATTACATTTGGATTATTAAAATAAGTGTCACTTAATTGCAAAATCCAATTTTCACAAAAACTGGCCTCCTTGGCAGAGTGGTTAGCACAGCATGTTACGAAACCAGGGGTCCCGGGTTCGAATCCCATCCTGGCTTTGAGTGTTCTTTGTGAAAGTCCTTTCATCAATTTCATCATATCATTACTCGTCGTCGTCTTCATGATTAACCAAAAGTGACAAAAAAGCAAAGTAAAATAAACCAAATCAATGAATAAATCCATTTTTCACACATTACTGGTGCAAAATAAAATGCAAAGTTCAAATTTTTCATAATTTCCAGGATAATTAGGCTCCATGGGATTTTTGCAGACCCTGCGAAATACCTGACTCCAGAAAAGTATTGGCTGGTATTTGTAAGTAAATCTGCCCAATACTGACGCATTCGCATCAGCTCAGTCATAGTCAAGATATGAATAAAGAAAGAAAATCGACCAAGAGACAATATGACTGTCTCGTTTCATGGAAGACCAATGTGATCAGGGATGAAGTATTACCTGTCTTGCAAATAACCTTTCCAGCCTTGAGGAACAATTGAGGTTGATCTGTGTTGTAATTATTGTCTTACTTAATCCTTCACTAAACTCTGTACTCATTATTTAATGCAAGTGAAATAGATTTAAAATGTAAATTATTGGTAATTATGTACTCACTTTCCAACATTGTTCAGTGCTTCATGATTTTACTTCCTCAAACCATCCTTTTAGGCATCAACCGGGCTCCGTTGCCTAGTTCGAGCATCAGACGGACCTTTCTCCGGGTCACTTTTGTGTTATCCCTGGCCTTTCGAGCAGATACTGTCAGTTTGTATCACATGGATTACAAAGACCAACTCTACAACGAGATCTTTCATTCTCGTACCTCCGAACACTTGGGGTTGTTCTCCGACGTGGCAACAGTGCAAACTTCTGCCACCTGCCTAATTTCATGGCCGTGTGTTCAATAACTTAACATAACTAGCCTACATAAAGAGGTCACTCGGTGACCTCCATGTGCAAGGTGCATAAGTCAGAGACTTTCTTAAAAGGTTTTGCAGATTATCTTAGAAATTTAAAAAAGAAGTATGTCTTGAAGCTTTCCTGGCGACAAATTAAAATATTATTTAAAAAATAAGTTTACAGGTGAACTGTAGTTCTCGCTAATCCGTGAGTAATGTCTCGTGTGTTGTCTCACTATGTAACACCAGGCTAATTCCATATACAATGGACTCTTTTTAATTCGAACTCCAAAGGGCTACGAAAAAGATTAGAATTATCCAAAATTCGAATTAACCAGAATATAATAATAATAAAAAAAACAATGAACTAACACACTGTATTAAACATAAAACTGCATTAATACGAAAATAGTACACCTTATCTTACAACTGCTATGTTTTATCCATATCTCCATCCAGGAACAGTACTCTTATTGAAATATTCGCATCACGTGATTGTTTTTCATTCTTTTTTATTCCTTTTTCTACCTCTCTAAGCACTTCAACTTTCTTATCTAATGTTAAGCTACTGTATGCACCACGTTTCGACATTGTGACTCCACTAAAACACACAGACAAATGACCCCTTCTGTCTGGCTATCCGCTCCCCTCTCAACTTGTTTCTGAGAGGGTGAAGGTCACATTCCTACAAACAAAAACCCTGGGGATTCCCGCTGCCCTCTCTTATCTGCCGTTGGCACACCTGTTCACCATAAAAGCAACCTTTTCAAGAAGAAAAGGGGGACGAGTCATCCATTGGAATTTCTTATGTAGCAACCACTTTGGTCTTGCAAAGGTTTATCTTAAATTATGGGAAACCTGACTTCGAATTATCCAAATTTAACCTTCAAAATTTGAATTAAGTAGTCATTGTTAACATTGTTTCAAGGGGAATGTGCTTTTGTTTGAATTATCCAAGTTCAAATTAAAGAGAGCACACTTTGTAAAGTGTTAATGTGAGAGGTTGGTATCTTACCTTCAGTGATCGCTTGAGATAAACTAACACAGTGTAGAACAGCAAGACGTAGAGGCACGACAGGCGTTGGTCTGGACAAAGAGCTTTTTCTGCAACCATGAAGAACAAGACCTGCAATGTAGGAACTAGTGTTGATTTATAGAATCCACAGTGTAAGAAGCCCCCTTATTTATTTTATTTTTCATTCACTACAATAAGGTATCTTGGTTTTCAATTTTTTAAATCAAAATTCACTTGCTACTATAATTTTGCCCATAATGAACAAATAATCTTGCAAAGTACAGCACTTGTATAAATTTGTGATATAAATGTTGTGAACAAAGAATCATTTGCCCTCAATACCTGGTGGAGGCATGTGGTGGTTTGGAACGTACTTTAAACTGTAGATCCAGTCCCAATTAGCCTTTCCATGCATAAACTGGACCTAAAACCAAAACTCAAACAATCAACTCTTGAACATCTCCATGTTACCCCTTTCATATCTACAATACAATATAAAAGTACAAAATAATCTAACACAGTTATTTTTAGTGTTTTTTATTTCATTTTATCTGCAACGTTTCGTTCTGGTTTCCCAGAACTTCTTCAAGCTACACTAAGATATACACATACAATAACACAACCTCTCATGGCCAGTCACTTTACACTTCTAAGGAATGTGTCCTTATTTCCTCCTAAGTAAACTGTATTTTCCTTGCAGGTGTTCCTTACAGCTGGCTGTTTCTCCCCTCCTCCCCATCCTGTAACCTACTCTTCTTGTCTTCCCTTCCCCCCTCCTTCTGGTGGCACTGACCTTCCCTTTCTCCTTTAACTCATCTGGCAAGTTGAAATCTTCCATTTTTGTGCAGAAAATTGAAGGGAAAATTGGAATGAAATGGGTGAACTGATAAAAAAGCATGTGGAAAGTAAGTTGGTTAAGTTTCCTGAGCTACCTCTCCTCACCCCAAAGCATCCAAAGCTAATAATGAAGTCAATTAACAGTAAATTGTGAATACATGGTGTTTATGATTTACATAATGCAACCGGAGGATAAGTTCCTTAGGAAAATATTTGGACCTAAAAGGGATGAGGAGACAGGTGAGTGGAGAAGGTTACATAATTTGTATTCATGTCCAGATGTTATTAGAATAATTAAATCAAGAAGACTTAGGTGGGCAGCCCATGTGGCACAAATGGGAGAGGAAAGAGGAGTTTACAGGATTCTTGTTGGGAAACCTGATGGTAAGAGACCTGTAGGAAGGCCAAGACGAAGATGGAGGGACAACGTTGAGATGGACCTAAAGGAAATCGGTAGGGATGGAAAAGCGTATATAGATCTTGTTCAAGATAGGGACAGATGGAAGGCCTGTGTTGCTGCAGCCATGAACCTTCGGGTTTAAGAAGGCTAGAGAGTGAGTTAGTTATAATCCAACCTACATTTCGTTAATAAGTACACTTCAAGTTTCAGGCCAAAGTTAAAAGTCATCGATAGCTTCTGCAGTTTCATGTACAAACTGCACACACAGGCATATATCTTTTTGGTCAAGTGTAACATCATTTTGAACTCTTGAGAGAAAACATGATAACACCAGGGATGACCAATTCTCTGGGACTAGAAACTGACTTGAATTCGTATTCAATGTGTGCATCAAAGAATGCCATGTATTGCATTTTGAATCACATTGATATGTATAATATGACGGCAAGCACACATGATAACTTAAAGGAAAATGGATATGATATACCTTCTGAGAATGGATTTGAGGCATCTTTTGAAATAGTAAACACTTCTTTTGAAAAATAAAGTATACTAAGGATCTTTCTGAGAGTTTCATAAACATCGAAAAACCACTATTAACATCTACGTCCAAATCAAAATCTGCTGGACTGCATTTACAGGAAAATCATGTCTCCGAGAGATATTTGATGTCCGATGAAGCACACCCTACTTGCTCTTAAAACATTTAAAGGGGATTAGTTTTTTGTAATTTTGTTTCTTACATGGAAAATATTATTTCAGCATTTCACCATAAGTTTTCAGCTTTCGAGTTGTTACCGAATTTCTTACGAAAATACGGGGCTGTAGATGCTTACTGATATTTCTCTACAATCTGACATATTTTTCAAGCCAAATTAACCACTTGCTTGCTCTCCAACTAGTCTTATTAAAACTCCATTACAAAATAAACGGGACTGTGTTTTTACATTATTTTGCCATTGCCAACACACAAGCCTTCACAATAGTACATTTTATGATCAACATCGACGTAAGGTGAAACAAAGATGATTTTTACTACACTTGAAAAGGCTCATGGTATTTGGAAAATATACAAAAACAACTTAATTTTTTATAATATACGAGCCTATTCTACAAAACTCACCTTGAATTTAGCAGTTTTCACTACATACATCCACCATGAAATCTTCCTCATATTCGATAATAATTTCTCCAGTTACACACCTCGAACACACAGCTGCAATCACAGACTTCTAGATACCAGACTGAAAACATGGGTCAACTTGAACTAAAACATTTCAAAGCCGAGGGATACTGTCATTGCTGCGATCATACCATATTTCCAACAACTATTTTGAAGATTGTAAGTCATTGTGAGTCATTGCATCACACAAGATTGCAATTTTTAAGTTCACTAAGAAGGATATAACTACATATTGCACTCCACAAGTGATAACAATTAATTACTTCATAAATATGAAAACAATAACAAGCTATAATTTGCAGCTCCGCCATATTTCTATCCCCTTGGCTATGCCCAAGCGAAGATGCTTGGCTTCAAACAAAAGCATATTGTTTCCAGACCGTGTCTAGAGGCCTGTGGCTGCAATGCACTCTGAATGAAGTTACGAGTCCCGTAAGAATCGGTTGCCCCTGATAACATGTGACCCCAGAAAATTTGTTTGTCCCACCGTCACTATTTTTACATAGATTTCGTATATTTTGACTATCAATAATGACATCATTATAATTCCTGAAAAATGTTGTGTACACCCACCTGTTACTCTTCCCACCACTTGCACCACCAGAAAAAACAAATGGTATGTTTCATCCAACCACTATATTAACCACAATTTAATAATTACACATAATTAATGTTTCAACATAGAAATATTTGCAGTTAGGAGTAAAATTAAATATGATTACCTGATTTGTGAAAACCTGAACAGCATTTAGCTGCAAGTACAGATAATGAAGCCAAGTTAGCAATAGGTTGAACTGTTCATAGTAGAAGAGCCCATCTATCAGAAGCCACAAGACCGCCATGCTCGCCAGAGACCTGTAATAATAATAATTATTATGATAAATTATTCCTGAACACAGGACTTACTAACCTAAAAGTATTTTGTAGTCCATTCAGTGTCCCACATTGCATTTTGTAAATTGAACTGTGTGTGCACGCAGCTTTAAAAATCGTGAGATCATTGTGCTGGATACATTGTGAGTACAGTTTCTTCTTGAACATGTGGTTCAGAAGGGTTTTTCTATCTAGTTTTAAAATGGTTCTAATGTTCACATATAACCATGAGGCTTTCTGTAAGACAATTGAGGTTGGTTGGAATTCGATGCTCCAGTGGGCTTATTATTCATCTATTTCATCAGTTCGCAATACATGATCTTGCTGAGACATAATATGTTCTTTGAACTGGATGTCCACTGTACTCAACCCGTATATTTACAGATTCCGCATAGCATATAATCAATTTATAGGCAGGAACAGAATTAATTTTACACTAGTTCCTATCCTTGAGTGGCATGTAGAGAAAATTAAAATCTGAAGTGGTGAGAGTTTGTTTTTAAATCCACTTTATGCACAGAAAGGATTTAAAGCAGGATCCAAACCACTATGCGACTCCACTGGGTATCAAACCTGGGACCCATTGATTACGAGGTAAGGACGTTACCACTACATTATTGGGAAGGCCCTGAAGTGGTGAGAGTTTTCACTCGTGAACCACATGCCTACAGGAATCCCAGGGATGTCAAAGATTGCCATTAAGTTTCATAAGTTTTCTTATGTGCTACCTTAATGGAAACGGAAATGGAAGAATTGGTAACTACAAATGAATCTGGCGATGAGCATTCCAAGGAAGATTTAGATGATGCTAATGTTCCAGCAGCAGTGGTAGGGATGATGTTAGTGTGTGCCAGGCGCGGATCCACGGGGAGGGCGATAGGGGCAATCGCCCCTCCCAACTGCCATGGTTGGGATATATTATTATGCCTAATAATATTCAAGACTCATTAGTTGTGTTATTTTATCACCACGGTTAACAGGCTCGAGAAGTCCACTTTATGCTCACGATAGGCTAATCGGAACTGGTCTACAGTTTAAACTTGGATCAGAACGAGTCTACAAGGTGCCTTAAAAGGGAATCAGACGTGAGACCACTGCAGAGAATGCGATTTTATTTTTTTGTTTATTCTTTTTACTTCTCATATCTGACAGTTTAGCGTGACAATTCGAGGAATTAAGATAACAACAGAGGCGTATCAATGGGTGGGCGAAGTGGGCGAGTGCCCGGGTCCTTGCGTCCCATGGTCTTATTTTAATTTTTTTAAATGTAATAAATAGAAGTGAGAAAGATAGATGGAAAGGGCTAAATTTTTTTGGCCGATAAAAATACAACATTTTAACAGGTTATAAATTCTAGTGAAACATTACACTTTGACTGAATACGTCAACTATTTAATATTTTAAATAAACCGTGATAGCCATCTGAATTTAGAATATTCAGGAAGCCAAATAACAAAAATGAAACCTTCTTTTACAAAGGTCGATAAGCAAAAACACAATACTTGACTTCTCATAACTTAGCGGTTCGAGAACATCGAGAAACATTATACACAGCATAAATTAAGGAAACTTCACGTATTTGGTGAAATTTCTTTCGAAATATGACCAATTACCACAAGAACATTTCAGACGTATACAATAAAATGAGATTCACAATAATTATCCACATTCTGAAATTCAAAATGAACTGATACAAGTAAAGAGCAACGATGACAAAATGGCTACAAAGAAAAGTAAAATTAGCTAAATCCAGAAATTTACTAACTTCACGTTCAGTTTCAATATTTACTTTCTTTAAGTTCGAAACTACTTCTTTTACATTCTAGATTATTTTATAAGTGAACGTGACCTAACACAAAACAGCACAACAATGTTTAACATACAACAGTTATTGTTCATTGTTGAAGCTCGTTACAGTAGCTATGAAACTATCCAAAAACAGACGACCAGACACGCATAAGAATTACATTGTACTTTTACTAAGTAAAAGTTCTTCATTTCGAATTTCCATTCAAAGTGGAGAGATGCTGACATCTGCAGGATAGTATGTAAGTTTTTGAATTTTATTATTTTTCAGTCGCTTTTCTGTAATTTTTGGCTAATAGTGACGATGTGGATGAGTGATGATTTCATTGAATTAAAGAAAGGGCACTTCCAAGGACACCAATGGCCAATTCGAGATTAGAACACGGGAACTCCTGTGTCAAGATCGAAAGTCGGCCACTTAACACACTCGGTCACCGAACCGACGTGTTTATGTTATTAATACTACAGGGTGGCTCAAAAAGACACTTAACAGCCCCGGTACAAGGCCACTGTAGCGCGCAACATGGAAATGGTGATGACCAATCGTTATCAGGCCAAGGGGGAACCACATTGACGCCACCCGCACGGTCGGCGGCCATCTTTATGTCCGCCATCTTGAATTCAACTTCAGAATTTTAAATGGGAAGGGGGTGATATGATATATCAAATCAGGCTAGAATTTCACGAGAAATGCAATGGTGAAGTTTTTTTTATGTATCTTTAACCAGTAAAAAGTTATGACTGATTTCTTATACCAATTTGCTCCTTTTCGAGATGTTAGAAAAATGCCTTAAAATTTGTTTAGCGCATCGGTAATGCATCGAGATCAAAGTGACGTCTAGGGAGAGAGGTTCGCATGCCATTGCACAAGATTTTAATCGGATACATCCATGAAGAGCTGTGCATTATGAATGGTTGTCGCGAACAATTATAGTGTGACGCTTCCATTAAATGAAAAGTCCTTCACAGTGACAAGGCTAATGTTTATGTTCATAAGGAAGTTCATAAACAGAATATTCGATGCTTTTTATCTGATAACCCATTTTCGACAGATCAAAGCTGAATGGTTAGTGCTGGTAAGTTAATGGTGTGGCGTGCTGTGTGGAACACGACTGGTTAGTCAATTTTCTATCAGCGGAACCTTAAATTCTTAGGGCTACTTGGATTTGTTAAATAAACAGTTTTTTTTCATCCTTGCTTATGGAAGAAGGTACTTTTTACACAGTTTTTTTCAATAGGGAGGAACACCAGAACAGTATGGGAACGTTGTGAAGCAGTTTCTGTCCAAAGTTAGTTATCAGATGACAAGGGTCGCATATTCTGTTTATGAACTTCCTTATGAACATAAACATTAGCCTTTTCACTGTGAAGGACTTTTAATTCAATGGAAGCGTGACACTGTAAATTGTTCGCGACAACCATTCATAATGCGCAGCTCTTCATGGATGTATCCGATTAAAATCGTGTACAATGGCATGCGAACTGCTCTCCCTAGACGTCACTTTGATCTCGATGCATTACTGATGCGCTAAACAAATTTTAAGGCATTTTTCTAACACCTCGAAAAGGAGTAAATTGGTACAAGAATTCAGTCATAACTTTTTACTGGTTAAATATACGTCGAAAAAACCTTCACCATTGCATTTCTCGTGAAATTCTAGCCTGATTTCATATAATCACATAACCCCGTTCCCATTTAAAATTCTGAAGTTGAATTCAAGATGGCGGACATCAAGATGGCCGCCGACCACGTGGGTAGCGTCAATGTGGTTCCCCTTGGCCTGATAACGATTGGTCATCACCATTTCCATGTTGCGCGCTACAGTGGCCTTGTACCGGGGGTGTTAAGTGTCTCTTTGAGCCATCCTGTACATTGATTATATTTATTTTTCTTCACTTTCTGCCACTTTTGGCTACTCGCGAAGATGAAGATGATGGGACAGTCATAAAAATACCCATTCCCAGGCCACCATTTGAACCGGGAGCCTTATTAATGCTATAGATGTTCAAAGCTGTTTGTAAAATATATATAAACCCTGTGGCCAACAGGTCTTAGAGTGCCAACTCAGAGAATCTCATCACCGCTGCTGCATACAGCTTGATAGATTAGATTGCAGAATGAATGCTAGTTATTCTCTTTATCTGCTATTTTATATACTAGTTATATCCTGTGTTTTATATTTGTGCTAACAAAATAACGGGTGTCCCACTAGCTTTCGAACCCGAAAAAAAACGTTATAATTTCCGAACAAACATACATAGGAAAATGAAATTCACAATACACGTACCTTGTTTCATGCTGAACACGAGTCAGGGTTGAACATAAACGCACGCGTCAAAACAAAGACGGTAGATGGCGCCAGGGGAAGTGGTGCGTGTGGGTTAGTGTGATGCACGAGTCCCTGCATCGCGAGGATGGATCGGTACACTGTACCAGAACGCGTGTTCATTGTAAAGAAATATTGGATATCGGGATCGTATCAGACCGTTCAACTTCAATTTTGACGCCGTAAACGACCATTGAAGGTGGGAGTTTGGTGAGCAATTTCCCGACAGCGTATCATTGGACCCATCTTCTTTGAAGATACAGTAAACACACAAGTTTACTGACACATCTTCAGTGCATTTGCGAATCAGCTGGATGATGAAAAACTGCGCCGCAGTTATTTCCAACAAGACGGAGCGACATGCCATACTTCCAACGTGTCCATGGCAGAAGTTGAGTTCTTTTTTGGTGACAGAATCATCTCCAAAGGATTGTGGCCGCCAAGATCCCCAGATTTGTCATCTCCGGATTTCTTTTTATGGGGTTTCCTTAAAGGTTGTGTTTACAGAAACAAACCACGATCACAGCAAGAGTTGCGAAACAACATCGAGAATGCGATTCACGAGATCACACCGGAGACTCTACATCGGACTTTTCACAATATGGAACGCCGTGTAGAAACATGTCTGGACGTCCAGGGAAGACACTTGCAGCACCTGCTGTGGCGATCATGTATTCAGCATGAAACAAGGTACGTTTATTGCGAATTTCATTTTCCTATGTATGTTTGTTCGGAAATTATAACTTTTTTTTCGGGTTCGAAAGCTAGTGGGACACCCTGTATAACACAGGATTTTCCTGAAGGAACTTGGATTCTGGCTACAATACAATTATGCCTTGTTTCCATATTAAACACACTTTGCTAACGAAGGCAATTTTTTTTAAAAAATAAAAGCACTATACACGTTAAGTTTCCACCCTACATCTCATCGATTCTTGTGATTCGGATGCCAAGAAAAACTGTAGGATCTCTCCCGATAAGGTTTTTCCCTACCGTTTGGTAGGAGACGTCATGGAAGTTCCACCTAGGACAATGGGCCTGCCTCTGCGTTGATGGCCCTATACTAGGTGTGATAGTACATGACGTTTTCCGAGCTTTTCGAGTTTGGCAGCTGTGGAATATTGCTGGGTCAGGAAGGTCCTACTTTTGCTCAGCATACAATGTTGTTATGCTGGGGTGAACTTGGCCAGCTTACCACGGTACAATTACAGTAATAGCAGTAATCCCTGATATCTTCCATGTTACTTCAGGAAAATGTAGCTATGTAATGAAGTAAGTATTGATAGCCAGCGTGTGTGTGTGTCTGTGTAGGTATGCAAATAGTAGGTATGTAATGTAAGACCACTAACGGTTTTTCCTTTTGGGTCTGCGAAGTAATTCCTTAAGCTTGTAGGTTAGGTTGAGTGATAGGTATTTCAAGCGCTTTGTGTAATTTTTATTACCTTAGATTTAACCATGGCAGTATTGCAGACTCAAATGGAAGAATGGTGTGTTAGAAGAGATCGATGTGGACATGAAAGCGAGATCTTGTTATACAGAGATGCAATCGACATTTATATGGAGTGCATTTGCATGCGATATATCAAGTCGATTGCAGTTGGTTCTCCGGCGCAAGGCTGTAAAGTACAAATGGCTTTGCGTCCCTCTTCCAACTGAAAAAAAGAGGCCCTCACAGATGGTCGAGACGTTGACGGCGTTGTGAGGCTTTGAACTGACATCTACCTCTACCAACCAAGCCGCATCTTTTCAGGATCTTAAGAGACATATAGGTATTGCCCAGGAACCCTCGACAGAATTATGGAAGCTATTGCACCGACAGGAAATCATATCATATGTCCTAAATTCACGGCCTCAAAATCAACAACACAAGGATGTTCACAGAGACTAATTCTAGGTCCAGAATTGTGGAATCTAAACCTGGAACCATCTCTAGAAAAATTAGGAAATATTTCGGGATCAAAAGCACAAGTAGACTATGCAGACGACGTAATAATTGTAATATAATATAATTCAAGAACAACGTTGGAAAGGAAGTCCAGCATTGCAATAAACTCTTTCGAGGACTTGTGTGATACCTTGAAATTGATGATTGCCACCCAGGAGACCCACTTTATAATCCTGCAGAGTAAGCTGAATGCTAATAAACACCCACAGATAAAACTCAGAGAAAATTTTTAGAAGAGGTAAGGAAGTTAAAAATCTAGGTGTGAAATTACGAGAAATACAACGATGACATGGATTATGTAACTTCAAAAACTGAGTCTGTAATAAATAAATTGGTATAGCAATACATTCAGACTCCCTATGTCGCTTATAAACCCATACATATTCATAATCCACAACGGGAATGTTTTTTTCGACGGACCAATCTGAGTAGACTATCTACAATATACTAAAATAACTATCTACTTCACTTTGAACCCCTTAAAAAAGCTAATCCGTAGAGCATAGCTAAAAGAACCACTTATTGTTAATATAAAACAGTATAATTGTAGGTTCTGTTCTGTACCCGACTCTGAAATTCGCCCCTCTCAACAGTAATTTCTGCATCCGCCACTGGTGTGTGCGGCCCTGTGTTGACAAGTGCCACTCATTATATTTTTAGAAAACGGAGGGTTTCACTCTGACCTGTAGTGTATTCGGTTTCATTTACCTGCAATGAATTTCTGCTTTAATTGTGTGTGAGGAAAGGTGACATCTGAATATTGTTTGATCTTCACAATTCCAAACTTTTGTAAAAGTTGAACGGATGCTAATCAATCATCATGTAAGGTAAGCATTATGTTGCACAATTTATTCAACACACAAATATATATTCAACAATGAAAGAGTTAGTTGCATAAAGCTACAGAGAAAAATGGGAGGCAGCCAGGCCGGTCTCCGTGGCGGTATGGTTAGAACAGGACGCTATGATGCCAGGGGTCATGGATGTTCTTTGTGAGTGTCCCTTCATCAATTTCATCACATCATCACTCATTCTCATCTTCGCCATTAGCCAAAAGTGGCAGAAATGCAAATATAACCAAATCAGTCAAAACCCTTTGAAGATCTGTATTTGATACTATCCTGTCAGCTAGTTTTTGATGCTTTCAAGTAAATGGTCACAGTCTTCTAGGTGGCACAGTGGCAACATCGTCGCTTTGTGCTAAAGGAGTCTCGGGTCCAGTCCCAGTGGAACCATAGTGGTTCAAAAACTCAAGTGGTCACCAACTTTCTAGAAAGTTATAAGGCTGACAATTTCCCAACTGTGGAAACCCTATTGCTACATAAGACTAGTGTGCACATGCCATTTTACACAAGCTTATAGATTTTTATCAGATAATTGCGGTGCTGTTGTTGGGAGACTGTTTCAGCAGGACATTATTGCAATTGAAATGGAACGCATGTAGAAGCATCCATGAAACTATTACACTGTAAGTTCCAGATTGGTACATCACCATTTCATTATTGTTCCTCGTAACAGACTCTTTCGAAGTGGAACAAAGACGATTTATTGGAACCTGCGTCCCCATCTACATTTCACTTCAGCCATCACCCCAGTTTTCCGATTGGACTCTTCCAGTTCGCGCATGCGCACTAATGATAAACGGGCACAGCCTGCAGTTTGAATAGTTGCTATGCCACTGGCAACACTGAGAGGCTTGGTATTGTTGGGGGAAGAAAGAAGAGAGCGGAGCGACGCGAGGTGACCTTGAACTACCAGCGGACTTTAGTGAGAGGCAAAATCACTCGATCATCGAAAGGTGTAATGTGTGTTGCCTACCCTTGTGCATTACTTGCTGCAGCCTTACGGGAAAGTTTGACTGTCGGCCTCACTCCCACATGCCTTAGCTGAGGTAGGCGATCCAACCATTTACGGGTGACGTGTGGTCAGCACGACGAACCCACAGTCGTCGTTGTAGGTTTCCATGATCGGGTTACGCCACTCATTCCTCGTTCGTCGTAGCTCCTCAATTTCCTCACGATGGTGGGTGACCACCGGTCAGTCCCATACACTGGTCGAAACCTCAGGAGAAAAGTTATTACGTTTATATTAAGTTATAATGGCAGTACCGTTATCATGACAATAGATTCTTATAATTCAAGGGATGCGCATACAGACAGGTTAATGAGGATATTTTTTGACTGGAGATGACATCACGTTGCCAAATGAATTTTAAAAAATCAGCGTAGTTGGTTATCGTGAGATTAGTTTGATGTTCGTATTGGGGCAAGGAGCAATCTAGCAGCTAAGGAAAGTAATATAATATGCGGAAGTTTCTTTCCAGGTAACTTTACGCATTGTTGTCCGTTATTCATGCCAGAATAATGGCATGCATAAATTTCCAACCTTCCCCTCTTTTTTCCCGGAAATCCTGTGGAAACAGTGATAATTAGTTGTAAATAATTGAATGGGCCATTGTAATTAGAGTTACTAATAGAATTTTCAACCAAGCTCGCACTATATATGAGCAACTCGCAGTGTGATGATTCATGCAAATTAAAAGTTTACAGATGAACTGAAGAATGTATGAATCGCTTGCTCAAGATTGACATGACACGCCTGCCAGTTTTGTATTTGGCCTATGTATATGTTTGTAGAAATGCACGATAACAATTTTGTAAGGTAGTCTCAAATCATTGTGACGTATATGTTATGTCTTCCAGTGGCGGCAATGAGGGGGCGAGGGGCCGCAGTTGCCCCCCACCCTCACTTTTTGCCACTTTTGCTCCACACTATGCTAAACCTTATGTATCAAGGTGACCTGTTCTTGCCCCCCCCCCTTAGTTTTGAAACCCAATCGCCGCCACTGATGTCTTCCTTTGTTTATTCTGACGAAAGAATCATGTGACTTCCAGCTGCATCTGCCCCTGTACCCACGTTTTTCTACACCAATGAACATTCTGGCGTGAATTGATTTGCGTCTAACATTGCTAAATAGTAGATACAATTATGACAACATTAACCACAATTGAACTATTATAATGTTTCTTGAAATACTTGAGAAATGCTATAGATCGTTGATCTGTTGTCACTGGTATTACTGAATTCAACTGACATTATGAAACACAAGACCTCCCCCTCCCCAACACGCATTGGGTGGGGGGGGAGGTCGCGTACAAGACCGGGACACTTTTGCACCGCGCAAAGGATACCAAGTCAACCACTTTTGCCAATTTTTTCTCATTGAAGCCTCGTTTCGTGAAACATGTAATTGGGAGCCTCCCCGATGGCGGAGTTGTACTGTCGTCACTTTGTAATCAAGGAATCCCGGGCTCGATACCTGGTGGAGGCACATAGTGGTGTAGTCCCACTTGGAACTTTAGGTTCAGTGCCGAGTAGCCTATTTGTGCGTAAAGTGCACTTTATATATAAAAAAATACCTTAGAACTAAGCGCAGCTGAGTGAAATTGATGTTCAGATGCTGATCCGTACCACTACGGGAGAATTAAATTTTGGGGCATAACTACACACCTATGCATGGCAGAAATTTAATTCCCTACCTTTGGGGCATGTTTTCAAGGATAAGCAGGATCGTTGCTCCACTCACTTTTGTCACCTAAAATTAAATGACCACCCTCGCAGAAAACAAAAGAATTACATTTGTTATATCTTCCTTAGTTTTGCATAGCTTTTCTGACACTTCTGGTTAATGGCGACGACAATAACTACATGAAATGGATAAAACCAGGACTCGAACCCGGAATCTCTGGTGGCGAAATTTTGAGTACAATACACCACACACACGGTCTCTGAAGTGTCGCGTAAATTAACAATAAATCGACAACGAACATCACGGTTTGTGTTTCCTTTTTAATGTCCATTGAATTTCATCTGGTCACATTCTTTTATCACCCTCATTTTCAAGAACATATATAGGGAGGGGTCCATTGTGTCTGGACCCCCCCGGAAAGTACCAAGTCCAAAATAAATAAGCAAAATACTGGTTTTCTGTTGTATAATATGAAGTTTACTTCCGCAGAACTTACATAAAGATAGATTGTGATTACACAGCTTTGCGCTGACAGTGTCTGCCAAATATCATGCGTACCACTACTAATAAAAATACGCCTAAAAATAATGATCAGGAAGTTTACTTTTCATCAGCTGGAGCTAATAACCTTTTTAGTATCTATAAATAATCCATATAATTTTTTGACATCAATTTCTTTGGTAGGACAGCTGTTTCTACACAAAATTTAATTTTATCTAGGCATAAGCTAGATAATGAATATATGCAGTTTGATCATCTTGTGCAACAATTATTAATTGACGCGCTGGATATATTATTCTTTCCACCACTTATTAATTTTAACCTTTACTATTAATATATGTGAGACACTCGTTCGGACTGCCGAAATATAGTTCTAGATTCGTGAATAGTTCATTTTTAGACAAAAGTTATAGAAAACTGACGTCAAATAAGAAAAGCACAAACAAGAAATGTTCAATGAACCGAGCGAGTGGTGACATCTACAAAAAAGAAATCGGACCCTATCAGATAAGATTGTTACTGAAGAGTCACCATTTTTATGGTAGCTCGGACCTGGAAGTAGTGGCGCTAGTGTCGAATGTTTTAAGTCAAAGGTAAAGTCTGCAGATATCTTGCCACTGGAGTGAAGGAACGTAATCGTACATTTAGGACATATATAGTTCCAGCAAAGATATTTTCCACAGTGACTTACAACTTAATGCTTTCACAGATTGTAAAATATGCTTCAAATACAACGGGGATGACGGTTTAAGGACCTTGCCTGAGTTTACCAATCAGCATCCCTAGAGATATGAAGCCCGTAGCCAAAGGAACTATGAGTAATGAATAGAACAATGCAGCTGACATCAGCAGAACCATGCTATAGTATCTGGCGGCGAATGGTATGAAGAACAGGAGGGATAGCAAGCAACCTGGAACAGAAGAAAGAAGGAATTAATCGATGAATTTACAAAGTTACTGCTTGTTGAAACTTCAGAGTACTGTAATTTAGTAACGTAACTAGCGTGGGAAAATTGACAAGTAGCATCAATACCTTATTTTAAAAATAATTGTGACTCTAAAAAGTGGACTCTAGGTAAGAAAGTTTACCATAGCCTGTGGAAAAGGAGATGCTGTAGCCACCTAGCTTCGTCAAACGGCTGAACGGCAACTTGAAGATACGAAACCACGAACCACACATTAAATATATATGGACCGCGACTCAAGAAACTCAGAGTGATTTACTAAACTTCATCAAATTACATTGTAGGGTGCATTGTTTGGGTAAATTTTCCGTATCCGGAAAACGGCTGAAACTAGCTAGTTGTCAATTTCAATATTCGTACTTCTGCATTGAGAAACATTGTTGAAGGTGGCATTTCGCTTATTTCACGGAAATAAACTCTATTTGCGACATATCGAGTAAGTTTTCTTCGTTGTTTCTTCCTTTCCGCAACACGCGAAATGGCGGTCACAGTTTCATCACCGTAGTCGTTATGCAATCATAGGCGCAGACTCCATGGGGCTTGGGGGTGGGGGGGCTCGAGCCCCCCCAATGTTAATGATGTGGGGGCAGAGCCCCTCAAATAATTTTGCTTAAGAGGATCTAATGTATTATTTTTCTTCTCTTGTAAAGTTTACTCTGAATTGTGCAACATGAACTTAACTTTAAATACACATTTGAAATGTTCTAGACCCACAAATTTGGGGGCTGAGACCGCTAAACCATCAACTTTGGGGGGGGGGTCTAGGAACGGAGACAGCATAACAGATGACTTATTACTATATACTAAGTATATAATTAAGAGTATTGTTAACATTTTTACTAAAAAGAGTTTCAAAATAACGAGGTGATATGACAATTATACCAGTATGTTGTTTAGTGAATTCTGAACAATTTGAGGTCGTAAACACAACTTTCAGGCAATATTGATATGTACGATGTTTAGTTATCCTCGAAATCTATTCCTCTAGTACAAAGAATAAGGGGAAAATAATTCTAAAGTTTTTGAGTTTATTTAACACTGGCTTACAGTAAAGTACGCAAGGAAAGCTTATGAAAAGTCTGTATTGCGAAAGCGGGAACGGCTATGATCAAAGGCATTATTGCTAAAGCACAGCGTGCTATGTGTTTATTTATTATTGCAAAATTAAATTTAAAAAGTAAAATATTGTAGCAAGAACAAAAAAGTAAAACTATTTGCCTGCGATTTGTGTTAGCATTTATGTAAATAATTAAATAAAACTGTTAAATATTATAAATATTCGCTATTTTTATGGGTACGTCAACACTAAGGTTCTTTGCACCCGTCACATGTCCTTTCTTTACAAGTCTGTTGTGGACATTAAAACACACCCATGCCCTCGACGGGACTCGAACCCGAGACCTCCGGATCAATGCGACTTCAGCCGACCACCCAACACGCTCGGCTACCGAGGCCGGCATAAAACTGTTATGTTGGCCTCTTAATGTAAATACATAGCCTACTTTTAAATAAAAATATTAATTGTTATCTAAAAAAACAAATGAGCAGATACACGTTTTTCATGTTACATTTCATTTGCATGAGGAATATAATAGCTGCTTAAAAACTGCTATACGAAGACGTAATTTTTATTTTAAAAAAAGGGAGTGAGTGAGTCATTCATTCATTTATTTCAGTGATCAGAGCCCCCCCCCCAATAATTTTGACAAGTCGGCGCCCCTGTATGCAATGTTTCCACCCCACTACGCCTAGAAAGTTCAAGATAAGCGAAATTGAGTGGTCCGCGATCGGCACAATTGCTCATTATTTACCGGCGAAGAGGAATGTCGGCAATGTGAAATTCGTTATACTTTCTAATTTTGGTCTCCTAATAGTGAATGTGCAGTTGAAGTTTGGGGCTCATTTGGGGCCAGATGACTCCGGCCAATTTCTAACTTGCCTTTAACACGGACTCTATAGAGAAAGCCGGGTAGCCGGAGCGGAGCGAAGGCGGGGCTGCGGTAGCGGTAGCGGGCGGTAGGTCAATTACCACAGGGGCGGAGCCCGGAATCGGTGGGAAATTTGAACTTTAAAAAAATATTTTCGTTTGAAATTTTTGGGTCCAAATTTCCCACCGATTCCGGGTTCCGCCCCTGGGATAATTGACCTACCGCCCCTACCGCTACCGCGGCCCAGCCTCCGCTCCGCTCCGGCTACCCGGCTTTCTCTATAGAGTCCCTGTTAAAGGTATGTAAGAAATGCAAAATCACAAACAATACCATGCTCTACTACGTCTTCAACGCCTTTCAACTGTACCACGCATCCAGCACACGTCATTTTAAATACGTTAAGCACGTTCAAATGAACATACGTATTGAAACATGTGACCAGTAACCTAAACGCGTGTTTGGAAACACTGACTCGGATTACGTCATCACACACAGGCTACATCCACCTGGAAGTAAATGGATGCAAGAGCTTTCGTGCATCGGTCACACATTTATATCGAAAAGTACATGATTTACAGGCAAAATTCAATGAACGATGCGAGAAAACACTTCCCGGAACTTCCACAAGTCTAAAGAAATTGCATTCGGTAAGTAATTTCTCCTGTAAATTTTAAGAAATCCGTTTTCAGGATACGGAAAAATTACTCATTATTTGTGTTACATTTTATGTTTAATGTAACATATTGAAACAAAAAAATCCTATTGCTCGTTTTAAACATCAGCAATAGTTTTTATTTCGCGTTTAACAAGTAAAGTAACTACTCGTCAGTATATTCAATTTATCTGACGCCACAAACTGTACATGGGTTTATTGCTTATAAAGGAGAAAGCATCTTAGGTCAAGAAATGCACATTTGTTGACTCGATTTCACGTGTTCAGTTTCTGACATTGTTCCCTATCTGCATATTGCAACACTAGAGCATAGATTTGTATTTCGTTTCAATGGTTAAATTAACCTCGTACCGTCGTTTCGTCTTTACGAGGACAACAAGCGATTGGCCCAACCTCTATACAATTTCAATTAACTTTGGATATCTGGGCCCTCGGAAGAGTAGCAAGTCCTGGCGGGCGATACCTGTGTGTGGGCTTTTTGAAGCAGAGGGATCGAAAACCAGTCGCACGGGTTATACATATCCGCAGACTCAGGAAAACTTGGCCAGTGAATAGAGAGGGGGAGAGGACATTGGTTATGTAAAAGCTCATTAATTTCCGAACCCTATTCATGACTAATGCGGGATTTGGACGTACGAACCGCGGTTTCAATAGTGCGTAACACTAACCGCTAGATCACGGATGCTGAAAAGCAAAGCATTCGCAGAATTTTCTGCTTGCTACGCGAAAACGGCACAAAATGAACGTCTCCGAAGAAGAGACTAGACAAATACATAATTCATGATGACGTACTGCGTTCTGTTGATGGCCAGGTCACGTGTTTCCCCGGATCATGTTTCTCCACCCCATCCCCTGCTCCATCGCTGGGCGCTCCGCAAACTGTAAAACGAACGTAACCATGTTGACTTTAAAAAAATCTTGGTCGCCCTTGCTCGCAGGATATGAGATGATCTACGATTGAACGACGTAACGTTTGAGGAATAAAGATGAACACTGCGGAGAAATGAAGGTAGCCATGTTGCGTTTCGCAGCAATATTTCGCTACTGCTTCCCTATTTCTTCGGATGCGTCTCTATTTCGACTACCTCCTCCCGTCGAAATATATCAGTTATTTGTTTTACTTTACAATTCAAGGGTTTGGTGTGAAACATGGTGACATCTTGGTTATTATTAAGTTTATTAAGCAGAAAGGTTGTTAGATGCTATATACATAAATTGTTGTCGTGTTGTGTTTACCAGAAGCGTTCAATGAACCCGATACTAATTGCATGGCATGGCAATGACACGCGAAAATTGAAGGATGATTCTTTGTACTTTTTAACTCAATAATAACCAAAATGTCACCATCGAGTTGGTGTTGATGCACAGATAGGCTAATCGGGACTGGACCTGCTGTTTAAAGTGGGATATGAACCACTATGCAGCTCCACTGGGATTCAAATCCTGGACCGGTTGATTACAAGGCGGCGACGTTACCACTACGCCATCGGGGAGGTCCGCGTACTCCTCGAGTAGCCTATATGAGCTTAAGGCCATCTTATACACCTTTCCAATATTGAGTATCTCCTTTTTCAATACTATATATAGCTTATGGAGAATTTGTTCATGATTATCTTTACAATCGGATCTCAGGAAATCTTTAAATTTTACCCGAGCACTGAGATATAACTTTTCTCACAATCCATGATTTGAAACATTTAATTGTCATTTTAGCTTCCCAGAATAAATAAATTATTTTTAAAGGAAATTGCGAATTGCTTGATTTTTCTCGCTCTGGCGAGCACACCACAGGACATCACTTTCGTGTAGGGGCAACGTAGCATTTGCTACATGTTTCGAGTATAAAGTCAAGGCAAATGTCTTTTTGGTCTGTGTAATGCAGTCCAGACGTCTGATAAGTCAAACAGTACAGCTCAGGAAAAACACACTTTGATCCACAACAAAGTATTGGAAAGTTGAATTTTGGCTGATGTTTAGATAACATTAGGGCAGGGGTTCCCAAACTTCTTCGTTCTACTACGGCGCCCTTAGTGTTTCAAGATTTTTCCGCGGCGCCCCAGTCAGAATGTAGGCCTTGCAACGCTCACTTAGTGTAGTTAGGTTGCTTGCCTTAAGTTATAAAAATAAACGCATATTTCAAATTCAGAAACATTTTATATGTAAAAAGTACTAAATAAGCACATATTTGGAACAATCATATCGTTTCAGTGAAAACAGTGGGACATTTCGCGGCGTACACTTCGGGAACCACTGCATTAGGGGGAGTATTTTCACAAAAATCCCCAGGTGTCCCTCCTTTGGTTGTCCCCTCAAAGATCAAAATTCGCTTAGGTCTATTCTAAAGAAAAAACGTAACGATAATTCATATAAAACTGAAACTCGGCAAAATTTTAAATTCCAATAGGGCTATAATTCCAAACCCATGGCGCTACATATCTGCTGTAAATAACTGTAGGTAATTGAGTATACAATTGTATGTCAGTATTATAATATACAACATAATATAAAATATAATACACACACATATATATATATATAATATAAAAGTAAACATCAAAATAAGGCTCGATCCTGGCACAAACACCTTAAAATAGCCACTACAAAAAGAACAGAGCAATCTTTTCGATTACTCTTCTAAATTAGCATCAGAGCCAGATCGTATATCAAATTAAATATTGGTGCAAATATTTCACTCCATTACTGTAATTAACCAAAGGGTGTACGGATACGTTTGGCTCGTAATATCTGTGCCATTTTATTATTTTTATCTAGTGTGTATGCATTTTCATTAGGGTACATATTTTATTCAGGTCAAATTACAACACTGCGTTCTAATATACTTTTATAGTATTATTTGAAAGTGCGGCAAGAATAACACTTTTAATCGAACATTCAAGACATGCGAATATATTTTACACTCACTGCATTTCAAATATCACGCCAAAGTCTCGAATCAGACAGATACACTAAACATCGTCACGTCTCGATTTTAAAGATGTCTGTCTTGTTATCTGCCTCGTCTCTATAATTTCGAGCCTTGTATCATTCTTGGCTCGATTTTTAAAAGGTAGACTCGGTTCCTTCAAATACAATTAACTGTAGCATCTATGAATAAAAATATTTAAAGAAACTGGCAAAAAATGTTTTTAAGCAATTTTCAAGTTAGGTTAGGTTTGATGTGATAGTACAGTGGGATCCATGAGTATTACCGTGCAAATTGTCCATCACCATGTTCATGCACTTTATTTGACCCAATAGAGCTTCAAGAATTAAAAGAAGACTCAAAACAAGCTGTTGACAACTTCTCCACCAGCATACATAAAAATCCATCGCTTAAAAACACATAAGATTGTAAGAGAAAAATTAATGAAAAGAATCATGGACAATTTGCACGGTAATACTCAGGGATCCCACTGTACATTATTCTATACACCAAACGATTACAATAAAATATGACTTTTTTTTTGACTAAACAACTTTTGCCCGCCCGTACATCAATGTTTCTTGTGTAGTAAGACACGAACTTACTACTTTTCATTACTTTCACATTAATTGCTTCCTTGTCAATGTCTATTGTGAACAAAGGAACTCGACAAATGTTTTATAACTTTATCATGAACTACCAAATTCTACGTTGCCTGGAGTTTCGAGGTCACGACTCATGTTCAGTTAGCAACAGTTTACACAAAGGCTGACTGCATTTGCACGAAGCGAAAATTTGACAGGAAAACTTTCCATAGCATGTTGCTATGACTACGAGCATTCGAGGAAATCCCAGCTGATGAAGCATTAGGGTACTAGGCTACAAGTAAACCAGGAAGTTTCTTGCAAATTAAAAGAGTACAAGGGGAAATAAAGGAGGTTAGTCTCTTTTTCGTTTTCTCAAAACAAGTACCTGCAGTTGCATGTCTGTTGTCGAGCTGTCGCAAAGCGGCGCGGTATCTGTAAGGATTTCCTACCATCCACCTCTTGCACACAAGAAACGACCTTCAAAAACACCTGACGATCAAGGCCCGGCCGGAGCTGAGTCAAAATAACATCGGGTCGACAGCCGGGCTATATCCCGTGATGTAATCCCGTGCGTGAGCGAATAGTAGCGAGAAGGCTTTGCAGCCTTGGGAGGAGATTCCAGAGGGGGGGAGGGGGGGGGGTAGCGTACGGAAGGTAATGCACGCTACTAGCATTCGAAGGGAGATGCGCGAACGTCAAATTGGGCGCTGTGGATTGCGTCGCTTAAGCTTATATTGTATTAAAGGAATGCGCATTAAAACAGTTTTATATTGTGTGCCAGACTGCACCAGCTCGTTCGCAGACATTCTTACGAGCCTGATTTGCACTGGTTTTTATTGATCATAAAGAACTAGTGCTAAATCGCTGTCCGGGTCATTCGTTTTACCTTATTGATTTCCTTTTGTGTACAAGTTTCGGCAGCCGCGGAAAGTTCAGACCGATGGAAGACACTCAGAAGACAGTTTTCGTGGCGGAGTGGTCACCGACGTTTTTCTGTCACTTTTGGCCAATTGCGACGATGGGAATGAGTGATTGCTTTGCTTTATTTTACTACGTTTTTCTGCCACTTTTGGCTAATCGCGAAACTGAGGATGAATGGTGATATACTGTAAAATTTATGAAAATACAACACGGACAGCACACGATGCAAGTCCCACAGAGGGTTACACTGGCTGCGAGTCTAGACGCCGGAGCCTCGTTAGTCTGCAATAATGCAGTCCAGGGTGGAAGGGAGGTTGACATTTGAGTGCCCTGACTGATTACATTAAATTTGATGAAGGGACAATCACAAAGAACACTTATTCACAGGTCGGGACTCGAACCTGGGAACTTCGACGGCGAGGTCAAATGTTCACAACATAACGCGCTCGAACACCTAGTTGGCGAGTCCCAGGGTTGATAAAGCATGGGTGTATCTTTGTGTTTGTCCCACCATGTAGTCGCAATTAACCAAGGAGATGGAAAAGCGAATTACAATAAACTGAATACAAAAGAGAACGGCGGTCCGGGGGCAGGTTCGAGTGTAGGTTATCGGATTTAACATTCCATTGTATTTGTTCCTGCATCAATTCACCACTCATCATCATCGCGATGAGATAAGCAGAAGAGTGGCGTAACAAACAAACACAAGAAAAGGAGCGTGTTTACTTCTATTGAAATTTTATTTCACCTCACTTCTCTATCTCTTTAATTAATCGTTACGATGAGGATAAACAATGAACCGATGAAAGTTATTGGCATACATAATGACACGTTCATAACTTACCCACACTTCGAACCTAGAATCACTGGAATCGTAGCGCGTTACGTTAATCATTCAGGCACAGAGGCCTGTGGGTGCTATAACAACCACGCCTTTACAGATCAAAACACCGTCAAACCACAGGCGGTTGTCTGTTTATCATCATCGTTTCGAATATACTAAAGAAGTGCAAAAGCGATTTTAAATGCAAATTGTTACGGAAGGCAAGAAAACACATTTGTTAACGGGTTGTGTATATGAATAGAACGAATCGGAAATTTTGATTATACATTTCTTCAAGTAGAGAAATCATTTTTCGAAATCTTATCTGTAATTTGAGTAACGAAACCATAACAGAGAATTGCCTCATCGATTAGTTAATTCAACTTCCTGCGAAAAACACTACGCATCCATCATTAATCAATCAATTTAACATAATCAACCTCAGAACTCACGTTAGGGAGCATTTTAGAGTTTAGGCGCGTTCGAAAACACTCATTAAAGTAATCGTTCCAAGATTCATCACGTGATAATTGTGGATTTCGTCAAGTAGTTCACAAAATATGTTCTTAGAAGTAACGGGTTGTTTTGGAAATTTTCAATAACCCATTAATTCGTTGGAATCGTCCATTATGTAAAAAAAAATGGTAAAATTTTCGTATCCGAAAAACGTATTTCTTCAATTTTACAGGAGAAATTACTTACCGAATGCAGTTTCTTTATAATTGTGGAAGTTCGGGTAAGTGTTTTCTCGCATCGTTCATTGAATTTTGCCGGTAAATCATCTATTTTTCGATATAAATGTGTGACCGATGCACGAAAGCTCTTGCATCCATTTACTTCCAGGAGAATGTAGCCTGTGTGTGATGACGTAATCCCGGTCAGTGTTTCCAAACACGTGTTTTTGTAACTGAAGAAGATACGTTTCCGCAAATGGTTTGTGGGGCTATGTGTCAATGGTTCGTGGGCTATGCGAGAATGGTGTGTGGGGATACGCATATTTTTTTTCGAAACCAATTTTTAACTATTGTAACCAATACGTGACCCTACCTAACCTAACCTTACCGGAAATGGTTCGTGGGGCTATTTATGAATGGTTCGTGGGGTTATCTGTGCATGGTTCGTGGGATTTTCGAACCTGGGAAAAATACAAAATCAGTAACACGAAAGTAGGTATTTTTCGATGAAGAAGGTTGCAACACTGCATAACCACTGTTCATCGACAACGCTAGTGAAGATTTCTCCGCCATATTGCGTCTAACGCAAGCGAAAACGAACAAACAAGAATTAGTCGATATGTCGAAAGTTGAAATTATTTGCGTGAAAAAAACGAAATGCCACCTTGAAGAATCCTTAGGAATGCAGAATACGTAAGTACCAATGTGAAAAAGAAGAAAATAAAGGAATTTCAGACGTTTGGTGGTTACTGAAATTTTACCAAAAAATATATTTGAACGAACCCTAGAAGATAAAGTATACTATTAAAATATTTTTAATAAATATCGTGTCGATCTTTTATTACTAACCAACCCACATCCGTGGTATACTGACTGGTTACAGTCTCAACTAACCAAATGTAGCAGAAAGCGATGCGAAATAAGAACAGCAAAAAATAAAAATACAGTAAGCGTACCAGATTTCATTCTGTGAATTAGGCTGTGAAACTTTACCGAGATCAGTGGTGCGAGTTGTTTCATTGATATATTAATGTGGGTAAATCATGCATAGAGTTAGTGTACAGTACAGTGGGTTGCATTAGCATTACCTGACAAGTTGTCCATCACCATGTTTATTCTCTTTTACTTTGTTGAATGAGATCTGGAATTACAACAAAATGCCAAATAAGCTGGCGACAAACTGTGCACAAATATTCATAAAAATTCAATCCTTAAATCCACCCAGGGTTCAAGAGAAAATTTAATGAAGTCATGGACAATTTGCCGAGCACCCACTGTACATACGACAGCAGTGTAAATTTTATTTTGACGAAATTTGACTTTCTTTCAGGGAGGGAATTTGGTAATACTTTTAAATATTTAGGTTCTCTGTTATTCCCAATTAAATATAAATAAAAGATCCAGCCAGATACATTCTTTTTTTCTCAATAATTGACAAATTATTTATTTTCAGCTAGAGTCAAGTGAAATATTTCTCCCTTTCCGTTCAACATGTGTTTCAGTTTGTAACTAAGCATTTCTCTTTTGGGCATTGAAATCGTGTTTAGTACATATGCTTTTCATTCGTTTCTTAGATTGTCAAGAACTTTTCTGATTTTTAAAAATATATACAATCATGTGATCACACAAATCGAAATATGTGTACAGATGTTGCTTTTCGGAATAAGAAAGGAATGCATAGCTTCATCCTGTTGCCAACAGATGTCCTTCCTGTACCGTGTTTCTTTCCTTGCACGTCCAACGTATCTTTCTTCTGTTTCTCTCTGCAGGGACAACAAAATTGACGCCGACACTTATTTCAAATCTCCCCTGTGCCGGCGGGATTTCCTCAAACACACGATGAAGATTTTTTAAAAAAAAAATAAAACGAGAAAGAAGGGCGAAAGATATCCGAGAAAGAATGAATGCTTTTTCGCGTCCTTCAGCGCCACAATGTTCCACTAACCTTGTCGCCAATATTTCACATTTCTTTTGTTTACTGGGGCTCTGCAAGAAAGCAGCTTAAACAGCTTTAGATTAACGGTGAAAAAGGAAAGTCGACAGCTCGCCTTCTCGGAGCGAGACTACATGACTGTGTACGTAGGGTCGCGCCCTTGCGTACAGCGTACATATGAAATGAAAAAGAATGTATTTTTTAGCCATTTTACGTCGCTTTTACTTCTCTAGGTTAATCGCGAAAATGAGAATGAATGATAAAATATTTAAAGGAACAAACACTCAGGATTCGAACCTAAGACCTGATCACGAAATGATTAGATTTTTCTTATTTAGCGTCGCCTTTCTGCCACTTTCGGCTAATCGCGATGAGAGATGATATGAATTTGAATTTAAAATTTTGGGAGCGTCAGCACTTAGACTATTTTGCTCCCGTCACATTATACGGGGGTCAGCCCCTTACCATTACAAATAACAACTCTAACGTTGCATAACTAAAAATTTTAAAATCTTCTGACTTCTGTTAAAAGCTGAGGCTGTAAACGGGCACTCAGCACACACAAAGACATAAAACAGGACAAAACACACAAAATTATACTGGCCATAGTGCCAGTCGCCAGAGCCTCGTTAGTCTTTTGTCCAGGGTGCACTACGTGGAAGTGAGGTTGACTTTTGGGCGCCTACGTGGAAGGTACCCCTTACACCCCGAGAGATGATATGAACCGACACTCATAAAGAACACCCTCATGCCCAAGCCGGGATTCGAACTCGGTATCCCTGGTGTCGTAGGGGCTCTGTATAACCACTCCACCACGAAGGTCGGCAAGGCACGAAATGAAAGGAACAAGTATATAACTTGCTATTAACTACTCCTGTTGCTTCGAGGTCATAATTTTTAACTAGCAAACAATGTGGTTTTGCTGCCAGCTTCCAAATTGAATGTCCAATCGTGACTTTCTATCGGTCATGCTGACCCTAAAAAAAAACACCTGAAATGCTTACGCGGCTGCAAGTTCGAAGTTTCCTTTTGTTATTGGACGACACTGGCAGCTAGCAGGAATAGTAGGGCAAGACTTACCTTCAATTTCCCTCGAAAAAAGACGATCGACTTCAGCCCTTCTGCCATTCTATCCTTTCTTGTGGATCGTAAGTAATCAGGTTTGTCACATTAGTTTCACAACGACAAGTGTTCATCAAAGTTTCGGCATTCTGCTCGTGAGTATAACTTTCGATTAGCTTTTGTTACCTAGCTGAAGTGGAACTTGTCATCCACATTTTATAGATCTCGCTATGAGGCTTCCTACATCATTAAAAATGAACGCAAAAGTTAAAATCGTTCCATTTACTTGAGTTACATAATTCACGAACTCCATTATCTTGAAATGCATACGTATAAGTGCTATTTCTTTCAAGTTAATGTCTGTCAAAACTACTCTTGACATTTTTTGAAGCTTGAGTTACAGAAAAGGTATACAGTAAGCATAATGATACTGCGCAGAAAGTGTATATACAAGTTCTATTGTTTTAATAATGGTTCAGTTGTAACAATCACCAATTTGTGGAATAAACAGTGTCGCACTGTGCCTAGACACATCTCTTACAGTTTTTCTAACACTGTAAACAAAAGCACAATTACCCTATTATATTTATTAATTTGCATTTTTATTATAATGCGAACGCCTTATATGGTATAGGCTACCTCAGTTATGGTTAACCGGTTTGGGTTATTGAGTTATATTCCTCCACAGGCGAATGACTATACTTTTGCTTTCCAAAGACAAATGGATGAACAACAGATGAACGAATAATTGAACGACGTTACATTCACATAGATTACTATGGTTTGTGCAAGGTGAGATAATATAATTGTCTAAATTTTTTTACCAATTTGCTGGTCTGTGTTTTTACACTTGGATGTTCATTTCTTTAAAAATTTAATGGATCAAGTAGAGCAGGATGCATAAATATTAACAAGCAAATTGTCCATCGCCATGTTTATTCTCTTTGTTTTACGCAGTGACAGTTTCAAGAATTTAAAAAAAAACGCCAGACGTGTTGCTGACACCTCTACACCAGTTACCTTAAAAACAATAGAATGCAAAATAATAATAATAAATAAATAAATAAAATAAGTCATGAAAATACTCATGGTTCGTGAACAATTTGCCGAGCAATATTAGCGTCAACGGAAATACGAAGTGTACGAAGTACGATTTTTTCCCCTATGATCACGACAATAATCCTGTAGACCCTGGCAACACTTGTTTACTTCGCGCGTCTACGGCAAGTTGTTTCCACTGTATTCCCGCACGAAGCTATTATCAATTCACTCGAGCTGGTGATGTTCCCTAGTTAATCATAAACTGGGATCTACCATGCAAAAAAGATAGTAAAGCAGCTTCACCACGTACATCCATTTTTGCCTTCATTTTATCTTCCTTGAGCTGGGATTTTCCGCCATCTTGCGGAACGATGACGTAAATCAAGGAAGATCCACAATCGAAATTCTAAGACAAACATTTTGCACACAGCGTCAGTTGTTCCAGCTCCCAGCCACATTGGCGAGGTGCTCAAGACAAAGAAACAAATTGGATTTTTCCTTCCATCGGAGAAGCGAAATGTACACAAACTGTAACGAAGGAAATTGTCATATATTTCAAGGACGAAGTAGTTTACTATTTTTTAAAGGGAAAAACATGATACATGGAAAGTTTTACGTATTGAACATTACCGTGACAATTTTTTGTGAATGTTCTTTTCAGTAAAAGAAAGAAAACAAAGGAAATGCGAAATCGAGCTGTATATCGATAGAGACACCTAGCGGAATTTCAAAGAACAGGCACTCTCGCTTTCATTGAATGGGACATGTTCAAGGGAAGAAAAAATATCATGATCCACAGCGAGAATTTATACTCATCGACCAAAGTGGAACTTATACAGGTTCATGAAACATTTTTAGTAAATTCTACATACATGAGCGTTGCCTATCCCTTCCAAATTTCAAGTGGGCCAGGGGCGGAATTTTATCGCCGAAATTCACGGTTAAAAGTACGGTGAATACTGCAGCTACGAGAAAATTATTTCATGTAGAACTGGAGCACACAGACTCTTCTCTATGCTTGATCAGTAATTTCTTCTCGGTGGCTGAGTGATTATCACAGCTCGCTACGAAGCCAGGGTTCCCGGGTTCGAATCCTGGCTTGGGCATGGGTGTTCTTTGTGAGTATCCATTCATCAATTTTATCATTCATCGCGATTAGCCTAAAGTTGCAGAAAGGAGACGTAAAGTAACCTAATCCAAGGAACCAACCGTTTTCTTGAGTAATTTGTTGCATAACATGTTATACTCTACTCAGCATTACCACATTAAAGTTTAAACACTGAACTAAACACCACACACTTTGACAAAAAGCCTTGAAGGAACAATGCGGCGATCCTAGTTACCTTAATAATAGTAATTTAAGTATACTTTGTGGAATAATACATATGAAATAGATACAAATACGAAATCATTTTCTCAGAATCTTGGAAGCAAAAAAAGACCTTAGCTTACTTACTCTAACATAAGCATATTTTAAATATCGCTACAGCAGGCTTGTCATGCCAGAACTGTCATCACAGACTTGGTACAATTCACCGCACATGAGTTCATGCCAGGACTGTCATTTCCTGCTCGTGTAGCTAGCCATAACTTGCTCAGAGCGGATCGTTTGCAGTGTTTCCACCATGACAAAACCAGCGAGAGTGAACATGTGTTGCCTATGCGTAGATTACATGGCCTTAACTTTCCATAGTCTCCGTACACAATGTACACTACAGGAACACAAGGTGCAATTCTGTTTTGAAATAAAACTTCAATTTGAACCGTGCAAGTTCGTATCTAGCTGAAAGCAATCCTCTTTAATGCAAAATTCTCGGAAGCATAAAATATTTGAAAAAAAAAATAACAAGCGATAAACACGTGGTAATAATGTGTGTGTGCTCTCATAAGACAACAATATTTAACATGTGTGCTTTACTCCAAAAATAATTATCGTAACTGCCGTCTCGATTATCTTACATGAGCATATAGTGAACTTCAAACAAATGGCTTTGACTTTAAAGAAAAATGCAATATACTTTCCACGTTTTCATAAAAACTCGGAACACAAGAAAAATAACGCTAGCTGTCCGTCATATTATTTACATAGATCACAATGAATATGTGCATTGTATAGTCCACATTACCTACGTGTAGACACAAATCACATGAAAAAATATTTCACAATGTTAGAACAACTCGAAAAGACGAAATAGCCTTGTTGGTCTACATTTTTGGCCGCCGAAAAGATACAAATATTCAGATATGAATCTATAACTGTTAGGGTAAGGTCTCATAAATTGTACAACTTTCAGAATATTGCAGCTTTTCACGGAGACTCTAACAGCTTAACAAAATGCAATGATACCATACACTAACCCGGTCATGTAGGCATGTTTATATAAATTGTAAACAATTATATGTTTTGGGTTTAAAGGCTGTGACGGAAAAAGTGTGAAGATGCAAAGTGGTACAATTTATGAGCATGTACTATAAATTGTACCACCAGTCTTATAAATCGTACCATTAATAACATGCAGGACCGTTAAGTGTGATTCAGTAATGAAACTTTATTTACGACATAGAATACAATAAATGCTTGTTATATATTAATATATTGTAAAAAGAAAATAAGTAAGCTATCATAAAAATACTTGACAAAAACAAATTGTTAAGTTTATGTAACCATCGGTTCAGGTTATTTTGGTCCACATTTGTTACAGTAAAATACTTTCTTCTTTGCACTTACTCTCGCACACCTTGTATGAAACCAAACACTACACTTCAAACATTTGATCATATATTCTTCCTGGTTTGCGTCACAGATTTTGCAATACCAGCTACTCGAGTTGTCAGCTTCTGGCAATGTTAGTCATTTCATTGCACTATGCCGTGAAGATTTGCAGTTGTCCGAGAGACATGAAACTATAGTATTTCCAGCTTTCCCGTTTTGGAATCTATGTTTGATACCATTGGCTTCAGCTAAATCATATACTAATTTCTGAAGATTTTGTCGAGAGCATCCAAACATATGGGATTCCATCTGAAGAACGTAACTTACCAGCTCATCCTCCAGTTCACTAGGGAGGTCGGTGCCACGTGCAAAACTATATCTTTGCAGGCTTTCTGGTTTTTGTTCTCCAACCTCCTCTTCAATGTGGGCTTCAGAACGCCGTAAGTTCTGCATATTTCATTAATACCAGCATCACCATTTCGGAAGGCATCTAGTGCGCTCATCATATCTTCTTGCGACCACAAACCATATTTCTTCGGTTTCGCCATCTACAACAGTAAATAATAATAACATTAATTGTCATAATAATAATGATAACAATACGAAAAATAATAATAATAATAAGAATACGAATAATAAGAATAGTATGAATAATAATAATACGAAGAAGAATACTAATAATCAGTATTATTATTATGAAAAATAATTATTCTTGTTAATAATTAGAATTAAGGAATTCTTTCTTTACTATTTTGCTGATTAAACTTGTAATAAATGTCCCTCTCTAATTATTTTTAAAAAGTTCCTTTAAAATGTACCGGTACAAATTAGAAGAAAGCTAGTGGTACAATTTAAACGACACGGCCATTTTCTTTCCAGCACACGCCATTTCACAACGGAGTAAAGCCATTTCAAATAACCTTGCCCTTAAATATTAACATACCTACTTTAAGTTATTTATATTTGACATGAGACTGGATTCAGACTTACCTGTGCATGTGTAGAGGCTTAGATGTTCGAGGAATTATTTACTTCGTGGACCACAAAAATGAACAAGCTGCTGATTCCAAGGCAATACTGCTTCTAACTGACCCGTCTTCACAAGAGCTTCTCAACTTCTTCTAATACACAATCCTTCCAATAGGCAGCGCCACTGATAGGTCGCCAAATATGCGAGCGGCACAATTTACATGCCGGTACAATTTATGAGACCTTCCCCTCAGTGCCGGATCTACAAATCTTGCCCCCCCCCCCCGCAAAATATTACCAAAGGCCCTCTACTCTACCCACCTACCTTTAAACAAACATATATAATGTTAGTGTGTAATTCTTGATCTTACGTTGACAAAGTCTCATATAAGGGACTAGAGACTGATTCAAATGTCAACCCTTATAAAAAGTAAAGGAGTTAGGCTGGATACAATTGGACATTATTGAAACCCGGGGTGGGTGATCTAAGATCGGAATTTTTCCGTCTTTGTCCCCGCATAAAGCGGCTCTGGGGCCCACCCAGCCTCAAATCAAATGGTACCCGGCGGGATGGGGTAAAGGCGGCCGCAGCGTGGTGCCGATCACATCACCTCCAAGATGGCCTACATCGAAAATATGTGGGGCCACACATACCCTTAATGTGCCTTCATGACACAGTGCTATAAGCACAGGGACCTTTAACTTTACCTTTACCTGTAGCCTATATATTGTATTCGTTTCTGTACCCCTGAGTAACTACGTTTATTTTACTTCCCCTCTTGGCTAATTTGCGAAGATGGGGATGAGTGATGAAATGATGAAATTGATGAATGGACATTCACAAACAACCAAGCCCGAGCGGGATTCGAACCCGGGTCCCTTGGCGTCGCAGCGCGATGTGCTAACCGCTCGGTCACAGGGTCCGGCTGGTGATAAGATGAGATGAATGAATGAAGGGACAATCACAAACATATACGGTTGACACAACACCAGCCTCACAGATGATATTGGCTATGCGTCCAGACACCAGAGCTTCGTTAGTCTGCAAAATGCAGTCCAGGGTGTACTACGTGGAAGAGATATTAATATTTTAGTGCCTTTAGAAAGGAGCACCCCTTTTAACCCAGTTTCAGATTGGAAGATACGACAGAAAAAAAATATTGAATCGTCCAGCACAGCAGCAGCAACGAGTTGACGCATGCGCCAGTCATATCAGTCAGTCTTGGCTTGTCATCGTTCCAGGCGTGACAGCAAAAAGTGAAACATGCTTGATTCTTCATGTCTGGCTTGAGAAGATGTTTTGCCTTGAACAATTAGACTGACAAGTCAGGCACATTCATTCACATTAGATTTTTTTCACTGCCGGCCACGCTGAATGTAAGAAAGACCGCAGACAGTCTCCTGTTGGACAAAGAAAAAACAGTAGACAGACGAAGAAACGACAGATCACCACCTAGTGGCGGGAGTTAAATTTAGGTCACCATCAATAAAATGTCAAGAAGTGCCCTTCCGAAGCTAGGAGCTTTTATAGTGGATTGGAAGGAAGGCGGTGTCTTTCTCCCGCTTTTCTCGTCATTTTTCCTAATGGAAATCCACTAATCTTCTTTCCCTCAGACAGACTTCCATAATATGTCGTCACGGGATTTCTTTTCTTCCTTTCTTTGACACAATTGCGAACAGAATATCAGGCACTTTGGAAAGAAAGAGGAAAAATTCTTCATTTCTTTCTCGCACTCACTGAATTTGCTCCATTTGAAGAAATGAGGTTTTATATTTCGACGGCAAAAACCTTGTCCAGACCCGGAAGTAACATATTCAAAGTGATGGTTAATTGCACATGAAACGGGAAATAATTTGCATATTTGGCAAGCATTTCTCTTCCTTTTAGGAATATTTCAGATGTATTGGAACGTATAAAAAAAATATATATTTAATTGTAACATGATTTACAAGCATTTAAGAGATTATACAGTCATATATTTCAACCAATTACGAACACAGATCTTTGACACACAATTTATACATTCTCTGTCAGTGTGTTAGTTCTGGTGTTATTTTGCCCATGAATAGATTGGTCCTAGCTGCACAGCTACAGCTCAAATTTATAGTTCCACAACTTCAGTACTATAGTGGCTACACTGAGCAGTATGGTTTTATAACATGCACTTTATTTCTACACGCATTTATATGTATGTACAGCGAACAGTTGGTTGCACAGTGCAACACTAGTTCGTAGATTTGGAGTCAAGTAGTGTGTGTGGTGTCTGCACCGTCAGCACTACCTTCCGGACAGGTGTTCGTTTGGTGTATGGCCACGTGGTGCGTGCTAACTAATCAAAAGACCGTTTAAAGCAGCAGACAGGCATTTGTTGAATCTTCTCATCTTGAACAACGCTTTCCGTCTAGTTCGTTGAACGTCATTTCCTTGCACCACTCTGACACTGGATACACCTGCACTGCACCGAGTGTCAAATAGGTGCAGCCAACTATACCGCGTTTGTTAGAACCTGTCCCGTTTCCCGCGCTAGCGATCGCTCGACAGTTTCGGTGCCAATGAGAAACGAGGAAAAAATCGTCTGCTGGGCAGCGAGGAGCGAATGGAAGCCAGGAGAGAGGCGCTTACGTAGACGCTGTTGCGACGTTGCTAGTCGGGGCTTGTGTAAAATTTATCAGATTGAAAGGCTAGTGAAAACAATATCCTGGGCCCCTTGCCGGGCTGAGGCAAAAGGGGGGAAAGCGGATTCAGCGAGGCGGACCCCCTGATCCACGGAAAGTGTGATGGGGTAATTATTCTTCAACTGCCCTGACCAGGTTTTGCGTACGTTATTAACACATTATTTTAAATCCATGTTAATTATTAGTGCCTCAGAATTTATGTATTGTATGTTCGATATCCAGTAGAGACAGATAGTGGTTCGGATCTCTGTTTAATGTAGCTGCAGCACCGGTTAACCTTACCATGCATAAAGTGGACTTAAAACACATACTCACACATACACACACACAATTATGTAGTATTCAGATACAAACCAGCCTTGTTTGTGCGTTTTTTTTACTGGTACAACAGGGACAACATTATTGCAGACATAATTCTCGTTTCTTTGTTTTTTCATTTGTAATCGTGTAATTGTATCGTTAGTTTTATCGCGATAATTGAAACTTGTGATCCTCACCTTTTGTGTTACGTTAATCACCTTACTACCGTTCCTTTTTTTTATTATTATTATTTTTCTTTGTATAAAAACTGTGCAAATATTTGGTCCTGAAATGGGGCCATCTGATTCCATACCGTGTAAAAGAAAAATTAATTAACAAAATGATAGGAAACTTCCTTACGTCTTTCTTTATTGGTAACACATATCGACTTTTTCTTATCTAGTTTTCAACAATTGACGAACCAGAACTGATATCTTTTCCCTAGTGATTTAGCCAAACATACCTACAATTTTCCACAAGAGTCCAATTTATTGTCCAAACATTCCTTTACATCCACCAAATTGAGAATTGTGAACCAAACAATTCTCTCTTTTGTATGTAACATTGTACAGTGGGATCCATGAGTATTATCGTGCAAATTGTCCATCACCATGTTCGTGCACTTTATTTGACCCAATAAGAGCTTCAAGAATTATAACTCAAGACAAGCTGTTGACAACATCTGCACCATCATATATAAAAATTCATAGCTTTAAAATACATAGGATGTGAGAGAAAAATTAATTAAAATAGTCATGGACAATTTGCACGGGAATACTCACTGTACAACTTTAACGTACTTTAGAACTAATACTGCTATGTGCTCTCAGCATGGCATTGTATTTCGACGCTGCAGTTTTGCCCCTGGCGAAAATTACATGATACCTGGCAACAGAACGTGCGTGGATACAGAGGAGGCAGTTTGTGTACCAAGCCCGCCCTATCGATTCACGTACTACGCATGCGCAGTAGCTGTGTGCGCTCACTCCCCCCATCTGTTGGCGGTGAATTGTACTACGGATTATTCCCGAAGCCGAACTGCGTTAGCTCCGCGTACGGGGAAGCACTACGAGCTGCGCAGGCCAGGGAAAAAAATCACGGCCACTTGTTAGCACGGAGAGGTAAGTACAAACATTTCTTTTGTTTCAAACTGAAGTTTATCCAAGTCAAGTATCGCAGGCATTCGCACTAATGCAACAAGCTGTTTCTATCAGCTTTACAGCTTTGAAAAGTAAACATTTTTTTATTGGAAGATCCTAAAAGTGAAACTAAGCAAGCGAGCATTCGCAAGGAGATGGTGAAATTGGTTTCTGCAAGAAGCTGTTTTCTGTCGGTCGCTCCTTACTTTTCTGTGTAATTAAACTTCCACGCTTGTGTGAATCGTTGTGGAAACGTTACACAACAATCCCCTTTCTGTAAGTTAAGACCCAAATCGTGAAAAATTGTCCCGGTACATTGATTTCGCGTTACTATCTAGGGTTGAATTGTTGTCAAGGGGTTGTAGCTGTGGCAAAAATCAAGGGGTGCAGGAGGGTTGCAAGCGATCGAACCCCAGATAAAGCTAGCTAGACTGGACACTTGGCAAAGCGTTCAGCTCTGCCATTTCTGGGAACGTGTTAAAAAATGGGGGGGTGGGGAATCTTTGCAAAGTTTCGCAGCACTTATGTAATCGTTAAAGGACGGGAAGTACCGAAATTGTACGACCAGTACGATTTTTTCTGCAATTGTTTCTTTCGCAAAAAAAAGGGTTATAAATTGAATTTAGATTATTTCATAAACCTGAAAATAGCATAAATTTGTATGTAACTTGAGAGCGAAGTGGAAATATGATAAGTCGAAGAAGAGCAGTTTCTTGAAACATCTGAAATTTGGAGCTCCGCACACTGCAACAGGTACGCGTATTATAAACCTATATGTGATAGGAATGGAATGAACTAAATCATTATTACTATTACTAAAATGAAAACAATAGTTCCATGGCGTAATTTTGCCAACAGCAAAATGTGGTCATTCAAGGAGCATAACTGTTAAGTTCTTACCATGCAGTCAAGTGTACCTTGCCATAGAATAGTGGTTATCAGAGCGCGCTACGACGCCAGGGGTCCCGGGTTCAAAACCTGGGCATGGGTGTTCTTTACGAGTGTCCCTTTATCATATCACTCATCCTCAACTTCGCGATTAGCCAATAATAGAAAAGCAAAGTAAAATAAACCAGTAAGAAAATAGTGTACCCTGGTCGACCCAGACTTGAAATTGTAGTTTCAGCCCCAATTAACCTATCTGAGCTCAAAGCAGAACTTGAAATAAACTTGTCTGGTTGTTTTTAACTCCAGTTTATACTAAAGACTACCAGAAGTTCATTTTCAAGTGGGAAGTGAACTACTGTGCAATGTGTATCAAATGCCAAACCAAGAACTCTTTAAATTGGAAGGTGACAACGTTAGCAGTTACACTACCTGAAATTTCAAACTTTTACAGTCCATAGCTTCTAACACATTTAATTCGAATTCTAATAAGAAATAATTCGTGACTAATAACGAAAGAAATTTCTATCGTTTAGTACACCCGACATAAAAAGTATTTCAAGCTCAGCAAATGCCTTTGTCTTTAGTTGTACTTTACAGAAACGTCACAGCCTTAGATTGTAGGTTGTATTTTTATATTGCAAATGGACTTATCTGCCCATCGTGGAGTGCAGATTGTCTTCTCTTCATGGCTGATTGATTCACTTTATTTTACTTCGCTTCTTGTACCACTTTTGGCTAATTTGCGAAGATGGGGATGAGGATTCGAACCCTAGACCCCTGGCGTCATAGCGCGATGTGCTAACCACTCCGCCACGGGGGCGGGCTCTTCTTTTTATGGTGTACTAGTGAATTGTAGCCGATATCTTACCGTGCAAAGTTCTTTTGTTCTATTAACTTCTTTTTCATGACATTTTAATCACCTCCCTCAATCGCTTCCCTTGAAGTTGATAGTTTTTCCACATCTTTTCTCTTGCAATTATTTCTTCCATATTATTTGTTGCAACTTTTGTACTCCCGCCACCCTTTTCACCTTGTAACTTTTCTGTTCCTCAACCTTATACTCGTGAGCTGGCCACGCAAGCTTGCTTTTGTGCCAGGAGCGACCATCGTCAACTTTACCTCATCATTCATCTTCATCGTCGCTATTACCCAAAAAAAAACAGAAGACGGACGTAAATGAAGAAAAGAGTACAAATATGTACTTCATTCTTCCTCTTGTTTTATTTTATATTTCTTTTCCAAAGCGAATTGTTAATTTACATTTTTTATTTTGTTTCTCGAGTATCATCACTGTGATCGGCTGCCTTTGATTAATGAAGCAGCACTGTGCGCGTCCAATTCAGAATTTACATACAATTATACAAAAATGTCATAACCCTTACTCTCCCTTACACGGGATTATTGTATTAATTTTTCTAATACTGATTCGACCACGAATAGTGTAAATTGCATAAAAGACTGAAAATATAAAATTGGAGAGCTTGAAATGTTTGGTAATAACTCAGTCAGCAGTTAAATGATCAAAGGTCTTTGTAACCCAATGCAGAAATTCTTTAAAAGTTCATAATTATATAAACCTTTTTCTTGTTAAACTTGGGGATTTTATTTCTAAAATAAAATAGAATGTAGCACAATTAGGTAGTACGGCATGTTGCAAATATATTTCATATCACCGGACTGCATTTCCAAGTATAAATAATTATACAAAATCCAACATTTCAGCACTATCCTTATGTATACTTGAAAAACATGCGATTGGCTTTTTTCTGGGTCATTGTTGAACCCAGAAATGTTTTTAGTTTTCTCATAGTGGAAAAAGATCTTTAGACTGTGGTTGTGGAAACTTGCATTGTCAGAAAGAGACTTGTAAAGTTTAATTTATAATAAAACTAGGCATTTTTTTTATTAGTGTATAGAGCCCATGGACGTTTGTTGGCAAATGCCAGTGTACTAAATGAACTGTACTCGATATCTTATCTTATTAAAAAAAATCGTTTTAAAGTGTGCGAAAAAGGTTTCAAATCGTCGGAATGTGCTCGAAAGATCCCATTTGAACACTTCATGCGCTTGTAGAACCGCTTCCAATACTTTCAGCACGGATTAGACAGACACCAGCTTCATGAAAGCATAAAGGTGTGGTTATTCGGCAGAATGTCACACTGGCTGGCGAATACAGTGGGTAGTCGCGTTGTAGCAGATTTCACGGCTGTTTCACCGAGAACCGGTTCGAACATCCCCCCCCCCCCCTGTCGAATGCGCCAGAAGTGTAGTGCCGCGCTATTTATACTTGACTACTTGCGTCAGTATCGAACAGTCAAAATTTTGATTGACATGGTTTACGGACGTGTACCATTAAAAATACATATCTCAAGAAGTATCACGGTTGGGAGCCACGAAACAGCGGAATTTCATAGCACTAACTACACTTTTCCGTTAATAAAAATATTCACTATAACAAAAATGTCAAAATTCACACTCTCTATTTCAATAAAGATTTTTTCGACGGTGACATTTCGTCTGCCATTTCGGTAATTCTGCTCAGCCTCCCCGATGGCGTAGTGATAACGTCGTTGCCTTGTAACCAAGGAGTCCCCAGTTCGATACCCTGTGGAGTCAGTGTTTCGGATCCAATTTTAAATTGAATGTCCAGTGCCGATTAGCCTTCCTGTGCATAAAGTGGACTTAAACAAGCTCGAAGTCTGCACATCAAACTACCAACACACTGATTTTCCTGATGTAATGTGACCACTACATCGCCAGAACACGAGATAGTAAAAGTTCGGTCGAAACCAGATCCAAGCGTTCAAAAGGGAACTCGTGGAAGTTTCACCGCTCCTGTCTGAAAATTGAATGTGTTGAATTCGCTGCGTGTAATTTAGTTTTCAATTACATCAGTTCCTGTAAAGTTATGAATTTTGGCATAAACGGTACCTTTGCGAAAGCTTCACAAACTCGATTAGAGCAACTGAGAAATATCACATGACAAATGACATCAGGTTTTGTAGTTCTCTTGTTCATTCGCAAGAGCAACTCACTAAAAGTTAAACACAAATGGTATGATTTCACTTCTTATGACTGGTATGTGGACAAAATTTAAAGCTAATGCAAGTGCAGGAAAACTGCTGAAAGTTACAAAATATTATAAAAGTATGAAAGTGAATCAAAATTCTAATTTCGAATACAAGAGAATATTTATTGCTTCATATGAAAAACGTGTGAACAGAAACATTGTACTAATATTTCGTAACTGTCTTTTTGATACATTTAAGTATTGTATTATTTGTTCACAATTGTTTTTGGCAAGTGTTGAGAAAGTATAATTTGATTAGTACTTTTTTAAACTTAACTGCTCGTTTAACAAAGAAATTATTTATAGTGGAGATGTACTTAACATGTACCCTCGGTATGCTACACGGGTACTAATCAGTACATCTCTTTGTTTATATATTGTACCGATAGCTTTCTAACGAGTTACTAGCGAGCGTACATAATTAATTAGAATTTGTATCTGAATTCATTGTGGTGGCATTGATAGTTCTCTAAAAAGCAAAATAGATAATTTTATCAAAATTAATCTTCGGCATTTTACCCGCAAAGTATATTTTTACTTTCATTCGTTACGGATATGTCGCTACAGATTGTTTTCAATTTTTTACTCCCTTTGAAAGAGAGTATATAGATCTTGCTCAAGATAGGGACAAATGGAAGGCCTGTGTTGCTGCAGCCATGAACCTTCGGGTTTAAGAAGGCTAGAGAGTTAGTTAGTTAGTTTGAAAGAGAGGTCTATCGGGATAATAAATATCCCATCATTATCAGCAACTGGTATGGTTTCATTTCATCATATTTTATCTTTCTGCGCCGACCTCCACGGTGGAATGGTTAGCGCTACGAATCCTGGCTTGGCCATGAGTGTTCTTTGTGACTGTCCCTTCATCAATGTCATATCATCTCATGTTCATCGTCGCGATTGCACCTTTATTTACTCAGAGATTCTCAGGTTAAACATCTATCGATTGGCTTTTAATGTTTGCTGTCATAGATAGCCAGATTAGTATTATCCAGGTGTTTGCCGTCCACGGACCTTTCCTGTTTCAATCTTTAGTAGAACAGGCCGACCGAGAAGATGGATATCGCATCATGTAGAAAATTCAACTTTTTCAACTCGCAAAATTTGCATTTGTAGTTTGAATAATTTGAGTTATCGAAGCATTAAAAATTGATCGATTGTTGATATTCATTACAGATATAATTAAGCTGCATTGGCGTGAATAGTTCATAGTAATCGTCTATAATTTACGCATCGACAAATGTGTGTAACTACTAAAAAGCTACGTCTATTCTGTCGTGTATTGCTAGGAATAGTCCTGTAAGAATTCGAGTGGAAAGCTATATTTCGATAGCCAATCAGGACTTCATTTGTAGAAAATTGTAGGTCCTTACATTTTCTAGCTTCCGAAATATCGACAGGTCAAATTTGACCATTAGTTGCATCTCACGAACAGACGGACTGTCTGTGTTAATGTGGTAGATCTATCAGTCCAAATAGCTCTCGCCGTCGCGATTATCCAAAAGAGCCAAAACTCGACCTTAAATAAACTAAATCAAACAAGTCATAGCTCTGTAGTTACTGAGATATAGCAAGTTGGTTCGGATGAACTGTCGGACGGTCAAACCCCCCCCCCCCCACATACACACACGCACGCGACCATTTATTTAGTAACCAAAGTCTAAGAAGAACGTACAGTGGAATCAATGAGTATTATCGTGCAAATTGTCCATCACCATGCTCGTGCACTTTATTTGACCCAATAAGAGCTTCAAGAATTAAAAGAAAGCTCAAAACAAGCTGTTGACAACTTCTACACCAGCATACTTAAAAATCCATCGCTTAAAAACACATAGGATGCAAGAGAAAAATTAATGAAAATAGTCATGGACAATTTGTCGATCAATACTAGTGAATCCCACCATGGGCGTAACTTGGGACCTAACTTTGGGGGGGGGGGCAAAAATCGATTTTGGCGCTTAACTTTAAGGGGAGGGGCAGAATTAAAGTTGGGACTTAAGTTTGGGGGGCAGAATCAAACTTGGGACTTAACTTTGGCGGGGGGGGGGGAGGGCAGAATCAAACTTTGGACTTAACTTTAGGGGAGGGGGCAGAATCAAACTAGAGACTTGACTGTGAGGTGGGGGACAGAATCAAACTTGGGACTTAACTGGGGGGGGGGGCAGAAAAATACTTGGGACTTTGAGGGTCAGAATAAACTTGGGACTTAGCTTTGGGGGCATAATCAAACTTGGCGCTTAACTTGGGTGGTGGCAGAATTAATAAGTGTTCCATCCCCCCACACCCCCTATACGCCTTCATGGCGTGGTGCTATGCACAGGGGAGCACTTTACCTTTTTTATCCATCCAATAAAAATAGCGTCCAGAACTATTTTGCTGAATAGCTTACATTTGCACAATCATAAAATAATACACTTTAATACTTTTGCTACTCATGTCCCAAGAGGTTAACAAAAGTATCATAACTTTTGAATTTAGTTGCCTGAAAATGTTTGCCCCCCCCTTGCCCCCGCCAAGTTACGCATATGAATCCCACTGTACATTCCGTTAATAAATGCACGATAGTTGCATAGAAAGAGGTTCGTCCAACGATTTCAAGGAGCAAGAAGCAGGGTTTGTTGTTTTGGTTGCCACTTGTAAATAAAATCTTCCGGATATCTTGGCTATAATATATTTGGCCGAGTCTGCTGCCACGCGCGAGTCAGCAGTAAGAATAAGCGTCAAATTTGCTCCTGCCACGTAATTCGTCTGCTAAGAGGATGTTACAAATCTTAAGAACAGATGAAGACGAGAAAAATGCAAGTTTATGATTAGTGGGAATGAATGTACAGGTAATTTAGAACCTTTTTCTTCAGAAAGTATTTAGCAATATTATTTTAATGCTAACGGAACCTAACCTAACTACGATAGCATTTAGGTTTATTATTAGAAGAATGCTAAGGGATCTAATCTTACATTTTTGTGAAAGTAATCGCTACAACTTCACAGTATGTGTTACAGACGTAATTGCATACATAGCATGATGAAATCAGGATAAAACAGACCGAGTTTGCTGCCACGCGCATCTCTTTTGAGGTTCCAGCAGAAAAAGAACGTGGCAGCAGACACTACCTTAATATTTTTGTGTACATTAACCCAACAGCTCACTTCAAAAGTTTAAGGAAACTTGAATTGCCAAATTATCCATCAGCAGAGTGATTTATCAAATGCGCGACTGAGATCCTTACATTGTGTGCATTCATTTGTTGCACGATTGAGGTGCTTTACTGTTAATGTAATGTCTCATTCAAATTCCAAGCCCATCTTTACATCTAATCTCAAACCTAATCCTGCTCGTAGCTGTACAAATGTTTTCACTGGAGTGAGACTGTTGAATATTGTTCTGTCCCCGGCAGCAAACCACAGAGGTAATCTCCCGACAACAATACACCTCGCCACGAAACGCGGCTACATTCCACGGACATGTTGCATCGAAAATGCCTAGAATAATCGTGCCCTGCCACAATGCGAAACTCTCCACTCGCGCGTAACACTGTTGCCAAGTGCCTTAGTTGCAGTCTCTCGTTATCAACTTGCTCCCCACTGTAAACGCATCTACAATGAGCATACGAACTCCCCTCTGGCGGTGGTTGGGCTAACTTCATTAATTTTTTAACCTCTGCGCTCCTCATTGCAAAGGTCATTCACCAACTTCCGTTGCACGCTATGCGGCCGTTCTCTTCGCCAAAAAAATAAAGGCAGGTTAATTTTGAACCCAGCGATTTCAGCACGCGACTCTATGCTTTAGGGAAAATCCTTCTCTGCGCTAGTTATTGTTTTAATAAGTTGGAGCTGCAGTTATTGCACCACTTAATCGTCTTGTTTCTAATGACAAAGGTGAACACTTTGCATCCACCCTTAGGCCCGCCTTAGACGGAAGCATTTTCTTTAACTTTTGATAGTATTAATGCTGTGTAAACACTTCCAAAAATCTTATAGCAGATAGTACGTACTTTACACGGAAATATTTCGTGTAACATGTCGGTTAGCTTTTGCGATTACAATGTATAATATATACAGCACGAAAGGCACGTTGAGTTACGCCGTCTATGGTGAGTGCACGGTGTTTACAATGGAAAAAAACTAAAATATTATTCCATACGTTTACTGTATATGTTATAAAGTATGTATTTAAGCAGCGCCATTGATTTGTACCTAATACCGTTGAATAGGAAACGTTATTCATCTCTGTTGAATAGTTATCGGTTTTTAAAAATGTGAAGTGATACGTTGTTTACATCTCACGCGGCCGCCATTACAACTGCACTCGTGACCTAGAGCTTGCTTCTGATTGGTTATGCTACGGAAATAGGACCGATCCTATACTTGAGAAATTCCATACCATCTGAAGTGCAATAAAAGTTTTCACTCCATGTGTGTACTTCGTTAACGTCGAAGAACTGAAGGATGCCGCCGCCACGAACGTGGGTGGGGATAAATAGCGGGCGAGTTGTTTTCGTCCAATCACACTCAACCTTCAGCCAATGGGCGCAGCTGTCATTCTGCTCGTCTACTCCACGTGGAGTCCACATGACTGCGGATACGCTGTTGCCGTACTTTGCAACTTCAATGTGGAGACCGTGGGAAGGTGCTAGTGCGCGGAGGGGCAAGGTAGCGTAGACTAGATGTGTGGCAACACTTTGCGTTGAATGTGATTGTTGCAGCTGGTGGGCGCGCTCCGTGGACTTCAAAGCCAGCCGGTCGTCGACTATACACGAAAGCATTTTGCTCATGGCATGAATGTTAAGAAAAATGATAAGGAAAATGCTTCTGTCTACGCTCTGATCTTAAAAGATTTTCATAACCGCTTTATACACATCTCTAGCTGTTTGCATTTCGCGATGTATTGGCCAATTAAATATTTTAAGCAGACACCAAGGCCAACCGGTCGGACATGTTTTTGTGTTCGGAATTTTACCTGTGACGCGGGGGGTAATTCCTTGAAAAATTTCATAAAGCAACTGCTCCAGAGTAACTTTTTCCATGTAAGAGTTTGAAATTAAATCAGTCCGACAATTAAAGAATGGGGCAGTCGTATCAAATGAAAAGTAAAGAAAACACTAGAACCCTGTTTATTCCTCAAAGTGCAGTGGGATGCGGTGGCGGCGATTAGGTTCCAAAACTAGGGGTGCAAGCGGTGCGAGAACAATTTACTTCCCCTTGGTAGATAAGGTTCAGCACAGTGCGGGGGCAAAAGTGGCAAAAAGTGTGGGGGGAATTGTCCCCCACACCCCCCAATCGCCGCCACTGGTGGGATGCGTAGGTATTACCAGGCAAATTGTCCATCACCATGTTTATTCCCTTTGTTTTATGCAACGAGAGCGTCGGAATTTGAAACTAAACTCCACACGAGTTGCTGACAACGTTCGGCAATACTTGTGCATTCCACTGTACATCCCTTCTATGCGTGCGTCATCATGTAGTATTATTTGTTCACTTAATATACCTGCCTGTTAGATACCTAACCTCTACGTTGTTTAAAATACGTTCAACATATTTTCGGGAAAAGGGTATAATCGCTGAGAACACCTTAGGAATAGGAGTAGAATTATTCAACCCACCGACGTATTTTCGGAGTAGGAATTGCTGAACAACCACTGCCCGGTTGTGTCGTGCGTTATTGTGGATTACAAACAAACTGTCATGTTCAATGTAATCCAGATTTGTCACAGGCAATTCTCTTTCATAAACGTTGAAAGCACCACAATGCAGTACTAACTCTGTCATAGTTTCACCAACTGGAATAAATTCGTGATGAATAATGTATTTTCTGCTGTAAAAAACAGATTGTTTTAACCTTTCATTTCTGGAGTTTCATTTTTCTTGCCATTTGGTGAACTTGACGACTTCCATTCTGAGCTTTGTCGTTTCGTAGCGAAAATGCTTCATTCAACCTCTGTAATAATGCAATTGTAGACATTTTTATTTCTATGAGCAGTTTTCAGGATGTATTCATGAATTTTTGTCACGCGCCGATCTATATAAATTACGTGAAAATGCAGTTACACTTCCTTAACAACAATATGGCATATCTCCCAGCATGCGACGTTGCCAGATTAGATTAGATCACACTAGCTATAAATTCGTTACTACACAGATCATATTCACAGTTTCGACGGTCTTGTTACATGTCCGGCAGCGTAAGTTTAAATACAAGCCTGAGTAGTATAGATGTCCTTTAGTGGCTGTTAATGTTTAGTATTTATAACTTATTTACATATATTTAGAATTAATTTACATGTATTTAGTTCTAAATATATGTAAATTAGTTCTAAATACTAACAGCCACTAACGCACATCTATATTACTGGTCTGTATGAAGGTAATTGTCTCAAGCAGTTAAAATTATAATAGGCTACTATTGTTCCTCGAAGTCCAAAACTGTCTCCGCGTGACATCATCTACTCGTGTTCGTCGAATATTCAGACGGACCCATCTATCGTGTCATTCTAAAGAATGCGGGGATCTGAACCAGTCCTTGTGCAATTAATTGCTGGGTGATGTATGTTACTCATCATTCATCCTCTGATGAGAGCACTCGTCATTGGCATGACGAGTTAACGCTTGGCAATGCGAAAGGTACAAAATCAAACTAAGGAACTAAACTGCAGAAAAGACAATGGTCACTCGTTGGGTTTTGTGAACCTTTGAACCTGAATCATGGCTGGGTGTTAGGATAATTACCTGTCTATCTGAAGAATTAGGCTGAATAGAATATACGAAGTCCTCTGTTGGCTTCTCAGTTTGTCGACCAGAGCGTCGTCTCACTTCTGACCCACTGCTCTCCTGACCACTTCTCCCTTCTCAACTCCAATCCAAAAGTCAGCCCCTCTCAGCTTGTCTCACCTCTATATCACTAGGCCATCGAGCTCTTCCTCTATGCCGAATCGTGTTTTTTTAATTGCCACCATGCAAACTGCTGACTCTATAACCAGAAGAAACTACCTGTTTCCTGAATGCTCAGGAGGTTTGCATGGCACAACACTGTGCATTGATTACATGCCTCAGAGGCTGAGACAACTGAGAAAAACAAGTGAATGCCCTGGTCAACGTGAAGCATTCAGAGAGACTTCATAAAATAAACATATAATCTTAGGGATTGATACACTATAAAAAAATCAACCTTGATAAAAAGAACAAAACTTTGAGTTTTATTAAAGTCTCTCACATGAACGGAACACTCGAGACTCTTAGCGTTGCAAAACGTTTCGAACTCTCCACCAGATTGCAGGACAATCGATTATACGGATCATAATAATTTCGCTTTTTTTTCACTTATCATATTCAAACGGAATTGTAAGATCAGATTATGTACTGTACATAATAAGAAATTTATGTTGTAGCTCTTTTTGATTGGCTCGTGGGGTGCGGTAACAGAATAATTTGGAATCATCCGATAGGTGGCTCTTGGCAACTTCTCGTATGCGCAAATTACATGTTCTAGAAGGGTACTCGATCTTACATGATTTTCAATCGTAATATCCGTTTTGTAGCTGTATTACGCGACACGTGTCGATCATCCCTCTGCTCTGTACGACCAAGCAGGCTAGAAAAACTTATCTATCTGTCTTTCTGACCCGTAGTTGGATAATATCAAAAAATATAATTAACTGTGTGGTAAATAGGATGAAATTTATTATCAGATATTTATTTTAGACATGTACTTGAGGTTTCACTGTAATGTTATAACTCCACTGCAACAGGAGTACAATCGCTAGAGCCTGGCATCACCGATATTAATCTTTATAGGGACTTAGGGGAACAACTTTACAACATAAGCCCGCGTTTAAAAGGAATGTCAAATCGAACGCTTGAAATCAGTCTCAGTATTTATTGATCAACCCTCGTATGCAGACTTTTTCCGTGTGTCATGCCTGTAAGGATGAATTTTGCATCGAATTGCTTTCAGGGGGTCGTTGCTCCGTACTCTAGATGTCCGTTGCACGATCATGTCCCCCGATGACGCATATTTATTTCACAGCATTGATTTAGTAGAGGGAAAACTGAACGGTGTGCGTCAATGCATTGGTGTGTGTCTAGGAACACGTTCCGGAGTAGTACGGGTCTGTGTGTTGCACAACGGATCGTCAAGCGTTTCGATGCATACGTCACAAGCTAGGATCTCAACAAAAAGTGTACAGCTTCCCAATGGACGGTAAATAAAGGAAGATTTCAGACCGAAGCGACAAGACACTAGTGTCGCCTGAAAACCCATAATCGGAACTTAATGTAAACTTCCGAAGCGACATAAGCTTCGCGTGTCGCTCGGACTGGGGCATTTTCTCGATATCGTGTCGCCTCGGTCTGTTGCTTGAGCATGCGCGGTGATCGATTTTCTTTAGACTGAAGGGTCCCATGTCGCTTGTCATTTGCCGCTTCAGTGTGTAATCTCCCTGTGGCTTGTCACGTTGGTCTGAAAGATCCCGACAAGCTTCACGTGTCGCTCGGGCAGTTTTCCCGATATCGTACATCGTGTCGCCTAGGTCTGTTCTCGCAGAATGTGCGGTGAATGTTTTGCTCTGGAGAGAATTTACACTTGAGGATTTCACCAATCGAACGCAGGCTTGTGCATTGTCACGGCGCTATGATGTGAAATATTGCCGCTGATTGGTTCGTTCCCAAGCGGCATGTGTCGCCTGTCGCTTCGATCTGAAATCTCCCTAAGGCAAACAAAACTACTGAATCTTTTGTCTGTAGATTGAGCCACCATGAAAATTGAGCCACCATGAAAACTAGTTTTAAACAGATAGCCTACTACATGTCTACAGTCCGGCCAAGGGAAACGAAACTAGCTGGGAAGTACGATTCCAAACGCGAGAGGAGAAGCAGGTAGAACACTCACCAAACCACCCTGTGGCTTTTGCTTGCATGGGCTCGCTTGTTGTGTTTATTATTGCTTGCTGTGTTGTGTTTGTGATGTCTCGTACAATTCGTAACAATCCGTTTCGAAGTGGAACAAAGAAAACTGTGACGTTTTGGTCCCTGTTGCACATTCTACAAAACGCCCTCGATATAATACACAATTCCACAAACCATTCAGTTACTACATTTTCTTTTACATTTATAATACTATGCATAATAACACTATTATTGGTGAATACTATCCTGATTACTGCTGTGTTCATTTGTGTTAATTGTAATATTTACTAAGGAGATCAGTTTTATTGAATGATCCAAAATAAAGTAACTGGTTTAGAAACAAGTTTATCTACTGTGATGTGATGTGGTGAATACTTACGTGCAGAATACGTTCTGCTTGCTTATATAGTATATGGATGGTTATTTTTTTCATTCTGTACCCTTACATAATTCGTAAACATCCCTACGTATTTTGGCGGCGATGTTACTACGTTTCAAACTTCATTGTTGTTTCCACAGCAGACGATTTTCACGGAACCCGCTTTCTGACCCCGTCACCCCTATTGTGCCAGTGAACACGTCCAGTTGGCGCATGCGCACTTCCGTCCATGGTCTCAGCTAAGGCAGCCAGCCAGACAGTATAGCCTGTGAGGTATAACACTGAGATTTCAGGTGACAATAACCCCTTCGGTCTACAGCAAAACATTCAGCGCGCATGCGCGGACAAACCGGGACGACACGATGCACGATATTAAGAAAACTGCCCAGTGCGAGTGTCTGTCGCTTCTGTCTTAAAGCTCTCTTAATCACCAAAGCGTCGAGCAACAAAATTTTCGATTTATCATTCTCAAGGCGCTATATGATTGACTGTTCCGCTTGCTAGAGGACCGAGAAGAAACAGTTACATTTCACGATCTATATATAAGTAACACGTGGTCTACCCGTGTCGAAACATCGATTTTGTATACTGCTTCCATAATGATTAATTAACGCACTACTCCTGATGACGTTGCCTGCGCTTTATGCTGCCCTCATATCTAGAACGTTATGGGGGTGGCCTAAACATAAGGGGATGTTACTGGAAAACTGGTCAGAAACAACCCGTTCCGGGGGCAATGAACGTGTTCTTGATGGGGTTACGAGGGCCTTCCCCCGCTTCTCATTAGCCCTTAAAGGATAATTCTGTGACGTAACGCACTTCGGGAGTTTCTAGCTTGCAACTTTCCGATTTTCGTTGCTGCTCTTCATAGGTGTAGGAGACAGACGTCCAAAATGGGGTCACTAACATATTATTACCTAAACAAAATCATTTGAAAAATGCTGCAAAACTTATTTTCTGAGTTGGTCCTAGACTACAAGTGAACAAGGTTATTTGTGTAAAGAAACAGTGGGAAAGGCAGGAAAGACATTTTTCTGGAAAACATGTAATTTCGGTTGGGTTAAATGGGGTACTCATATAAAACAATGTAAATTTGAGGTGTAATGCAAAATTAAAGCATATTTTTATATTGATTTGTGGCGTTCAAAACGGGGACGACCCCATTTTGGACTACCCCCAACGTCCCCGTTTTAGCAGACAGTAACGGACGCTAGAAAACATGGCGCCTCTTCGCACATATGTAAGATAACCCATCAAGACGTATGTCAAAATCTAACTTAAAACTGGAAGAATCAATGCTGTCCCTGTCTTTGGTCGATCCGCTTTCGGTTATCGGCATCTGTGATGGTTTCCCGAAATTTAGTGTTCAACTTCGCCACAGTACTGAGTGATCGGTTGCCTGTCAAGGTGACTGTTGAAATCGTCCGCAACAGTACGACAGGATCGCTCACGAGCCTGGAAAGCGACAAGTAAGGTTCAGACAAATGCCCTTCAGAGCCTATACCGACAAAGTTAGGCCTTAAATTGGTTTAGGATTACAATTAAACAAAAATGAATCGTACCAACGTGTTTCTCTTGAAATTCTAGCCCATTTTAATATATCGCATGTCCACCTTCCCATTTAAAATACCGAAGTTGGATCCAAGATGGCCGCCATTTTGGTCGCAGGCCTTATCCGGTGTGCGAAATTTCTCTTTCCACATATCCCAGGACCCGCACCGGAAGTGATAATGAAATCCAGATTCCGGGGCCTCACAAAATCAGAGTAGCCAACCCAGCTATGTATGCACAAGATAGCAACACTGTTGTGCGACAAGAAGGGCCCGTGCTTTACTGTAGAAATCGAAACTTCTCAGTTCTTTGTTTCGTACCGTCCTGTAAGTTTGCGATATGATTGTTCTTTAAACAAAAATGAGAGTTGTTAGTTAGCAACATTGCGACTGAAACCCACAAGCAAACTCAAATACAAACTTCGTGGCAAAGATGCAGGGTTGGCATGTTGAAAACAAAAGTGTTTAAAACACTTTGTTTTAAACGTTTAAAACACACGGCTTTGTTTTTTTTACAAATGTTTTAAACGATTGAAACAATGTGTTTTAAACATGTTTTTTTAGAAGTGTTTAAAACACATTATGGTACTTGATATTTTATAGTCTGTGATATTTGTTTTGTTTGGCAACCCTGTCTTTTCATTGAATCAGTGTCAATTAATCAGTGCTTTACGGGTCTCACTTATCGTACAACACTTGAGCAACCTTATGTTCTGACATCACAGGAGAGAGCTTTTTAATTTTGGCCGAGTCTGCTGCCACGCGCGTGTCAGCAGTAAGAATAAGCGTCAAATTTGCTCCTGCCACGTAATTTGTCTGTTAAAAGGATGTTACAAATCTTAAGAACAGATGAAGACGATAAAAATGCAAGTATATGACTAGTGGGAATCAATGTACTGGTAATTTAGAACCTTTTTCATAGAAAGCATTTAGTTATATTATTTTAATGCTAACAGAACCTAACCTAACTACGAGAGCATTTAGGTTTATTATTAGAAGAATGCTAAGGGACCTAATCTTAAAACATTTTTGTGTAACAGTATGTGTTACGGACGTAATTGTATACATAGCATGATGAAATCACGATAAAACAGTCTGCTGCCACGCGCATGTCTCTTTTGGGTTACAGCAGAAAAAGAACGTGGCAGCAGACACTACCTTTAATTTTGGCTAAATGCCTACGTTGTTAGGTTAGGCAGGCTAGCTATGTATGCACAAGATAGCAACACTGTTGTGCGACAAGAAGGGCCCGTGCTTTACTGTAGAAATCGAAACTTCTCAGTTCTTTGTTTCGTACCGTCCTGTAAGTTTGAGACTGGTGGAAGTATCTGAATACACAATCCGTGATTTTGATCATGACGTGATTTTTTTCTCTTGCAATATGATTAATTGATTTGTATAACTGAATGAAGCGCAGACGCTTACTTTTTGTAACACAATTTTGTACTTTGGATAGATAAATTGATCTGGAGAATCTATTATGACACTACAGGTTGTTTTCTCCTATATAAACTGTTCAGGCAGCAGGAAATATTTCACCCTTATTTTTCCACGACGAAGATAGTAATTCTATAATATTTAGTTTCTTGAAATTTAGATGAATATGAATCCTAACCTACTTCAGCAGTGGCGGAAAAAGGGGGCTATTACCCCCTACTTTTGTCCCTGCAGTAGAGGTGTGCGGGATCCCGAAAAGTCGGTACCGGGATCGGGGGGGGGGGGATCCCGTCCCGATCCCGACTTTTCGGGGTCCCAAGCAGTAGGGAAATACAGAATGGTCATTTTAAAAAGTCGTCAATTTTCGACATTTTCTTCTGTAAACGTATGTCTGGAACGTATCGGGAATTGTTAGTTTTTGTACCAGAAGTGCAAAAACAAACACTTAAGATGAAAATTACGTGTAGAATTCGAGATTTTAAGAGCTTCGGGAAATTTCGAACATATCCCGTCCCTAAAATTTCCCGACTTTGTCGTGAAATTGAGAATTTTTCCCGTCTCGAATGTCGGGATTTAAAGAATTTCCCGTCCCAACCCAAAAAAATCTGTCCCGCACACCCCTTCCCTGAAGTATGGTAAACGTTATCTCCAAAGGGATATAAACTGTTCTTACAGCCACTGTACTTCAGTAATATAGTTTCATAAATATGAGAATTTTTTCTAGGGGGTGTGCGAGACAGAATTTTTTTGGTCGGAACGGGAAATGATCGAAATTTCCCGAAGCTCTGAAAATCTCGAATTCTACACGTAATTTTCATCTTATGTGCTTGTTTTTGCACTTCTGGTACAAAAACTAACTACTCGGGAACCCGAAAAATCGGGAAATTTTTTCCAGATCCCGGTCCCGACTCTTCGGGATCCCGCACACCCCTTATTTTTTTTTTAACTACTTTAATTATAATTTACTGGGAAAAGTTTGACTTTCTTTTGTTTAAAACACATGTCTAAAACATGTTTTTTAACTCATGTTTAAAACTATGTTAAAAAAACATGTTTTAAACAAAAAAACAGTTTGTTTTGTTCTTTTTAATAAAAACACAAATTTTGCCAACCCTGCAAAGATGTAGCATTTGCTTCTGGAAATTTTTCTCTGCGACATTTGTGCAAAAACCTACAAATATAAAAAGCCATTGAATGCACATGCCAAATCAGCTCATGAATGTACAACAAATTAAGGTAATATTAAATGTCCAGTGGATTGCTGCAGCTTGAAATCACACCAGTATAAAGTGCTTGGAAATCATTTGGAGGAAGTTATTCACGTAAGAAAGATTTGTTAAATTCGATTCTTTGGAAGGGAAGTTATTTCATAAAACTCACGACCTTGTTGCCGAAAGTCTGGGCTTCGAATCCTAGCCAAGGCAAGGGCAGTTCTATTTCATCTCATCGTTGCAATATCCTCTACAGCAAGGAAAAAAATATATAAAAAAGACGAAAATCAGTCAAAATTTAAATGTCCAGTTGAGTTTGAGTTTTTGTTTAAAGAGATCAGAGAAAAATCAGGATTTCATTATCACTTCCGGTGCTAGTCCTGTCCTACGTGGAAAAAGAAATTTTGCATCCGGTGTCCCCACTTCACTGCATCATGTCTGGGTCTGTTTTATTCCTGTTTCACCGTCCGTCAATGTTTTAGACGGGTGTTTCCGTACTTACGGACCACCCTGTAGTTTAAAGAATATTGAAACTTGGGTCAACGTAAATACCGGGTGTTTCATGAATAATTGAGGGGTTTTAGAAATTTATTGCAAGTAAACTATTAAACGTACCTTAATGAAACCAGTCCAGAGTGATCGAGGAATGCAAACAGTTTGTGCGTGTATGTTTTGTTAAGCTGAGAGTTCACATCCCTGCCGCTAGGCGACACTCAAATCACCCATATCACTCGCAGAGTTTTGTGCAATGTTTTGGTCCCCAAGATTACCGGACCTTACATCGTGCGACTTCTTTTTGTGGGGTTTCATCAAAGACAGGGTATTCGTCTCATCGATGCCGCGAGATATCGCAGCCCTAAGGGAGCGTATCACCGCAGCGATAGACTCTATCGACAAGCCCATGTTGATGCGAGTGTGGCAAGAAGAAGACTATCGTGTCGATGCGTGCCGTGTCACCCGTGGTGCACACATTGAACATTTGTAGATGTAAAAAAAACTGAGTTCCTCCTTCGTTCTGGACTGGTTTCATTAACGTAAGTTCAATACTTTACTTGCAATAAATTTTTGTAACCCCTCAGTTATTTATGAAACACCCGATACATTCTAGCCATCCTATGACCCACCCACAACACAAAAATATCTGGTGCCACCACTGAAATTATCCCAAATGTCTTATATTTTCTTCAAAAATAATAAACATAAGAAGTATCCACTGCGTGTGGAGAGGAACAGCTTACCACAAACAAGGGAAAACTAGTTTTACATCCGGGAACTGTTGCTTGCCTCAAATTAGCTTGATTTTCATGGAATCTGCCGCCTCAAAGCTGAAACATTTGACGATCATGAGAGATTTGCAGGAGTGTTGAGATCCTACAGAATGGTTGTAGCACAGTCTGAGGCCGCGAAAGCAAACACGAAACACCTTGGACGCGGCAACAGGCTCCGTGGAGCGGGAAACATCAGGAGACAACACATCCCTCCTCGTCTGGAGAGTCCCACGGGAATATTCCCGTTCCGACACGTTAACCCTCTGCAAACATCCCAAAATGTCAAGGAAACAAGCAGAGGGCGCCAGGGAACAAGCTGGCTGAGAGTGTTGCCAGATCGTGAAGGCTGAGAGTGTAAAATGTGCCTGGAGACTCGCTAGACGGAGGCGACTTGGTGCTTTGGACGGGGCAGCCGTTTTCGTCTTTCGACACTCGCTTCAAGAGTGTATTGTGCACACGTATATAGAGTTAGTGTCGGCGTAGAACTTTCAGATTGTGTAGAACACATGAAAGCGAGTAAATTTTCTTAGCACGTTTGTTTGAAGTCTTGGTTCGTCTCTTTGGGGCATAGGCACAGCTTGCATATTACTTCCAGTTCTGCATACGTATTTTCCACGTGTTGCAATTGCAAGCAGCTCTTTAATGTCGATTATTAGGATAAAAAAAGACTTAAAATTAGTATTTCTTCTTTAAAATGGAAACTTCCTTTAACTTGATGTTTTCACCACTCAAAACTACGTTTTGACATTTCTGGTGTGACGTTTTGTGCAGTTCCATTAAGTAACATGTTCTCAAGGAAGTTTCCGGACCGAAACTACAAGCGACACGTGTCGCTTGAACACTGCACGAATCGATACGACTTGTCATGCGCTACGGTGCGAAATGTTACTGTTGATTGTCTCATTCCTAAGCGAAATGTTCAGCTTGTCATGTCGCTTCGGTTTGAAAAGTTTTATTTATTTCTGAAGGTGGACAAGTGCCCCTTGTTCACCTTTCCCGCATAGCCTGTCGTACAGCTCCTGTACTGTACTGGAGGTAAATCTGTAGTAATTTTTCGATGACATGGCAGCAGAATTGCCATTAAATGGAGTGACATGTTGCCAGATCTAAGCGTGTAAGTAAGTAAATTCATACAGGTTGGTCGATCAGGGTATCTGTTGATGGCAGATTACGTACCTGCCGGATTTTATATTCTGTAAGTATGAAAGCATACAACAGAGACTGATGCTTGCTTTTCTGTTTGTTTTAAAGCCTACTGGGTCATTCCATGCCAAATCAACCAAGTCCACAATCCGACCATCTCAGAATTTTCTGAAACTCTACTATTTGTTAGTCTTCATGAAGATATGAAATCCTGAGAAATTGTAGCTTCCTGTGTGGCGTACTTATGGAGTTTTGGGGACTTGAAAATACAAAAAATTGTCGATTTTTAGTCTGTCTTGTTTGAAAGGACACGAAATAAACTTTCCAACGGTGTATCGCATCACTATATTTAGAATAAAATATTTTCAAGGTCATCCACTTTGACTTTAGACCTTGAACTTTTAAAGATGCAGATCTGTGATTTCCTTGGAACTGAAATATATTGTTAACACAAGGTTACACTATAACATAACTGAATTTGAAGTTGGGACTATTATGGGATAATTAAAGGAAAACAATTTAATTAGTATCGGTGTATTTTTTCAGCCGGTCATTTCTAGTGTTAGATTGCAACACTGTTGTTATTTACATTTAAGAATAATATGATTATCTACAGTAGTGAAAAATGGACAAGAATGTTTGTTTCCTGAGAAATAACTTACATGCACCATAGTTCACAGGCTGTTCTTCAGTATTCATTCATTCAGTCCTTGCATGGCAAGCTGGCTTTCGTCCGTTGTTAAAGCGTACGTTCTTCTTGTGAAAGGGTGCACTTTTGTTAGAACATTTCACGTTGGGACCCATGTCCAGTTGAACCAAGTGGGGACATAAAAATGATCGTGATGGTCCATGAGGTTGAAGAAAGTTAATTTGTCTTCAGACACTTTCTGAACACACACTAGCCACCAGTTATTATATTCACAAGTAAAATATCCAGTAATATCTGTAAATTCTAAGGCATTTGAACATATAAAGAAACAATGTTCTATAAATTCATCACATGCAGAATAACGTTTCATATGTATGACATCTTTTGTAAAAGGAAGTACTACATGAACCTTATGGATTCCTGGAATGGAAATCGGTCGCACAACATAGAAAAATCATCCTCATAATAGTCAACATCAATGAAATTTTTGCGATTTTTGTAGTGTTCTGCTGCTTCATCAGAAAAGTAAAATATCTTGGCCCAGTTGTCAGAACCAAATTTATCCTTCAAAAATGTAATAAGTACTTTCTGGAGTAAGTGAACTAATGCTTTATCATGCTATCTGATATGGCAACCAAATTTTCAGTTATGACTGTCAAAGAATTGGGATTTCTATAATAATAAATAATAGTAATAAAATAATAAATAGTGAATGGATGTACAGGGTGGCTGAATAAGTCACTTAACACCCCCAGTACAAGGCCACTGCGGCATGGAACGTGAAAATGGCGAAAAGAATTCCTGGTGAAATTCTAGCCCATTTTGATATGTCGCACGACCCCCTTCCCATTTAAATTTCTGAAGTTGAATTCAAGATGGCGGACATCAAGATGGCTGCCGACCATGCGGGTGACGTCAATGTGGTTCCCCCTTGGCCAGTCAACGATTGGTCATCGCCATTTTCACGTTCCATGCCGCAGTGGCCTTGTACTAGGGGTGTTAAGTGACTTATTGAGCCACCCTGTATTGTTGTTGCTTGATCATTATTCCAGTGAAAACCTTGTGAGGCATCTTGCAACACAGGAGTAATTTTCTACAGAATCACAAAGTACAATGTAGTGCCTATCAAGAACTGTTTCTTTTTAATGCTTGAGAAATTAAGCTTGAGAATTTCCGATCAGGTGCGCATCTTTTCGACTAGAATTTCTATGAATTCTACAGACTTCATTGATGTTTCAAGTATTGATCTGTCTGTGGATATCCACTGTTTGTTCCTGCTTTGGTGTTAATTTCCAGGTGATACTTATTAATTTCAAAATATGGACTATCAAGGTTTCCACGGATCTCAAAATCTTGAAGGCTTTCTAATCTGGATGATGCCATGATGCTGATGATCAAGGTATCTTATTTAAAAAAAGTCCTCTCAAATTAAAACTGTCACACTAAACACACTATCTACTCAACATTCTACCACACTTGTTTCAAACAAGACTCCTGCACACATCTTCACTTTCTAGTTGCAGAAGTATTGCACATTAGCAAGTCTGCAATGCAATAGTGCAGTGTTGCAAACTCCCACTAGAAATGACCGGCTGAAAAAAATACACCGATACTAATTAAATTGTTTTTCTTTAATTATCCCATAATCGTCCCAACTTCAAATTTGGTTATGTTATAGCGTAACCTTGTGTTAACAATATATTTCAGTTCCAAGGAAATCGCAGATATGCATCTTTAAAAGTTCAAAGTCCAAAGTCAAATTTGATGACCTTGAAAAGATTTTATTCTAAATATATTGATGTGATACACCATTGGAAAGCTTGTTTCATGTCCTTTCAAACAAGACTACAACCAGCTCTCTACGTCAATTAGGGTAAGAGCAATTATTCATGAAAGTCTTGGGCGCAGACTAAAAATCTACAATTGTTTGTATTTTCAAGCCCCCAAAACTCCATAACTACGCCTCACAGGAAGCTACAATTTCTCAGGATTTCATATCTTCATGAAGACTACCAAATAGTAGAGTTTCAGAAAAGTTCGAGATGGTCGGGTCAGAAACGACACTTTTTTTTGTTGATTTGGCGTGGAATAACCCAACTTTAAAGTGAGAAGATGAGAATGAGTGATATGAATTGATGAGAGAACACAAAACACTCATGTCTAGGCCGGGCGTCGTATAGCGCTGACCTAACGATTTCACCACAAGGGTATATTTATAGATAGGTTACGCGTGTTTAATGTGCAGGACGTATGTTATTTTTTGTCTTGATTGGAGGTTTGAAACTAAATCTATCCTCTTTTTCGAGACAAGAAAGAGCCTGTGGTTTATAGATATCGAGATGAGACCTGGAACGCTTCATCATTCACGAGACTGTCTCGTTACATTATTCTCAGGGAGCAGATTTTTTGACATTTTGTACAAAAATGAACATTAGAGCTTTCTCAAATTCCTTGCAGAATTAAATTCAATTACCTTGAAATAACGACCCAGCCTTAGAAGCTGTCCTAAAGACTCCGCCTATGTGACCACCTCTTTCTTTAACGAACTTGAAGGTGGGGATAGCAAAGCAACACCCCCCTCCTCTTGTTCCCTCTCGCCAGCCAAGACAATTGGACTCGTTCCCCCTTCCGCCTCTACCTATCGAAGTGTCCTGTGGGAATTCACGTAGTTCTAGCGCTTGAACCTTCTGGAAAAGCCCGGGAAATAATCTTGATCTCGAACCGACTCGGGAAATCTCGTTCCATCGGAACAACTCGTTCGCTGCACCTCACCCCTTTCGATAGCTGCCTGCAATCGGAGCTGACTGGTAAGAGCTGCTCTCATATGCTGCTGTTCTCCCCCCCCCCCTCTCACAGTGCGTCTGTGTTTTGTTAGTTATCCCAAAGCGTTAAAGCGAAGAGTGACAGTTTCGACTTTTTCCAGCACAGACAAAATATTCGACCTTTCCTCTATCCGTCCATGTATTTTTCTACGCCATCTGAGGTTTGATATTCTCAACAGAAAAGGTAATAACTCCCATACGCTAAGTTTTATCCCCCTCCTACAAACATCCAGCGCACAGACCTTTCCCCAGATCGCCGCAAGGAAACTTCGACGGGGGAGAAGCAGTTTCAGGTCCTCGCGTCTGACTGGACATGGAAACTGTTCCTCGTGCCCTTAATGCGTATTTAATCTGCACCGAGACGAGACTTGATACGATATTCTGAATGCGCGAGCCTGTCCCATTCTCTTTCGAGCATCGTTTTTGTCTCGGACACGAAAATTATCGACATACAAAATTGTTTTTATTACAATCATAATTACATACATCTTAGACACGGTGTTGAGATTATCCAACAATTCAAGTTTGACTACTTGCACAGTATATTTTAAAAAGACGTTAGTCTGTTTTTATGCAAGCGCTTCAAAGTGTCGATGTAGTGTATATTTACAAGACCTCGAACCATGAATTCTGGCGTAATAAAATAGCAAGTTTACTTCCTCGTTTGAGGTTAGTGTCTTAAAACCAACCCGAAACAAATAACCTTGATGTTAAATTAAGCCTCCTGCTTACGAAATGATACGACACAAAGAGACAACGGACCGTGGCCTGTGTCTCGACACCGCCTTTCTTTGTTGCGTCGTGAAAATTAATAGCGAAGTGGAGTTTAATTTAGTGAGAGCAGCTTCGCTTAGACGTCCCACAACTCATCCTTACAGCGTCATCTCTTCCAGTTAGAAGAGGCAGGGAAAAGACGGTGGAAAGCTTGTTCCAGGTTCACCTGTAATCCTCTGTTCTCTTCTTCTTTGTTTTGTCTTGCGTGCGTTTAAGAAGAGAAGAACCAAGCTGGAATTAACATTTCTTAATGCGAGTCTGCCTCGTGACGAACCTTTATCTGTTTACCTTGTTCGTAAAGCTCAGACTGTGAGATGAAAATTCTTTGCGGAAAATGTTTTAAGGTCTGCTAACATTGAATTCGTAAAGGTGGACCTGTTAAATGTTTTTCCAGTTGAGATGTAGTTTTGAGGTATTCGGACATGCATTGCCTTTTTTTTTAGAATGAAGGCCATTCTCTTGCAACTTATTTTTCAAGTGAACTGCACAAGAGTATTAGAATTATTATAGCTGGCAAGCAACCTACAGACCATCTAGTGGTTGGAATTGTATAAGGATAAACTTTCTGGCTATAAGTGGCGCTACCTATTGGCTCGTTTGTGAAACATTACTAGATCCTCCAGTAGAATCCATCGTTTACAGCAAAACTACCTGGAAAGGTCTATTCCAAACACGAGGGGGGAAGCAGGTAGAAGCACCAGTCAAACTAAGCTGTGATATTTCCATTATATAGATCTGCTTGCTATCATTTTCATTCTAAACCCTTCCATAATTTGAAACATATTTACAAACTATTTTCACGGAACCATTACCTTCCCAAAATGTCATTGCTGCCACAGACCTCCAGGTACCAGACCAGAAACGTAAGCCTTTTCATATGGGTCAACTTCAAGCCAAAATTTCGAAGAGTGGGAGATACTATTATGGCGGCGAGCATGCCTTCATAGTTCTACTTGTAACAACCATTTTGAAGATTGTGAGGGATTGCACCATACAGATTTGCAATTTTTAAGTTTACTTAAGAAAAACTAAATATGCTGACCAAGGCAGTAATTTATTTTATTAAAAACATAAACTAAACGTAACGTTTCAACCTTCTCGCAAGGTCTTCATCAGACTCTGTATCAAGTACAAAAGTAACAGGATACAAAAACAGGGCTTTATATATACACACAAACATTACTCCCTCCAGACTATTTAGAAAGTTGTTTGGAACTTTCTAGCAGTGACTTTCACTTGCCATCTTTACTTTCACCTAAAAGGCTAAACACACTTACTTCCATATAGAATGTGGTTGGACTTTTAATCTCACGCTCTTTTCCCTTCATTTTTCTTCCTTCTCCTCTCCTCTTTCTCTCTTGTCCTTTCCACTCTTTCTAACATCTTCTTCCATTCTTTGTTTAACTTCAGTCCCCCATTCCAGTTCATTTTGTCTTCTTCACCTTTCTTCTCTATTTCCTTGGCTTCCTTCCATTTTCTCACCAGCATTCTCTTCTCCCTTCCTATCTGCTTAGCCTCATCCCACTCTATGTCATGTCCTGTTTCTCTCGTGTGTTTAAATATTGCATTTCTCTCTCTCTTAAGTCGTACATCATCCCTATGTTGTTTCAACCTGTCTTTCAGCCTTTTTTTCGTTTCTCCTATGAAGAAAGGTGAAGAAGACACAATGAACTGGAATGGGGGACTGAAGTTAAACAAAGAATGGAAGATGTTAGAAAGAGTGGAAAGGACAAGAGAGAAAGAGGAGAGGAGAAGGAAGAAAAATGAAGGGAAAAGAGCGTGAGATTAAAAGTCCAACCACATTCTATATGGAAGTAATTGTGTTTAGCCTTTTAGGTGAAAGTAAAGTTGGCAAGTGAAAGTCACTGCTAGAAAGTTCCAAACAACTTTCTAAATAGTCTGGAGGGAGTAATGTTTGTGTATATATAAAGCCCTGTTTTTGTATCCTGTTACTTTTGTACTTGATACAGAGTCTGATGAAGACCTTGCTAGAAGGTTGAAACGTTACGTTTAGTTTATGTTTTTAATAAAATAAATTACTGCCTTGGTCAGCATATTTAGTTTTTCATAATCATGGAAACAAGGCTTAATGGTGTTATAATTTTACTAAGAAGTATATAACTTTACATATTACACTCCACAAGTGAGTACAAATAATTTATTCACAAAAATGAAAACTTAACAAGCTCTAATGTGCATCTCCGCCATATTTCTAGCCCCAGGACTATGCACAACTTCAAACAAAAGCTCATAGTTTTCAGTCTGAAATTAGAGATCTGTGATTTCTACCGTCACCCCTATTTTGACACTGAACAAGTCCAGTTGGCGCATGCGCACTTCTGTCCATGGTTTCGGCTAAGGCAGTCGGACTGTACTTCTCAAAAATTAACAAAAGACACTAGCGCCGCCAAGCGGATGGTTTGAACAGGCCAGTTTGCGAAGTTGTGGTACAATGGCCAGTAACAACTCAGAAAATGACTGCATAATATTCATTAATGAACGTTTTAATGCTATTAGGGTACATTGTTACATACTTTTTCAGTTTGCTGAATCTGTTTGCATACAAAGCAAGGTTATATTATCAACCAATACTCTGTGGATCATACAGAGTTTTTAAGTCCACTTTCTGCATAGATTGGCTAATCGAGACTGGTCCTAGAGTTAAAAGTGGGATCCGAACCACTATAGGCGAGGACGTTACCACTAAGCCATCCTAGTCCACCCAGACACAGACCCTGAGGGAAAAGAGATTAGGAAAGAGTGATGTGAGGAAAGATGCTGAATATTAAATTAACAGGAAAGATAAACTTATTAGAAATGGAGAAAACTGGATTAACGTAATCAATAATTGATTTTACTGCAAAAGACTGGATGTTCAAACCATGGATTCTTTCTCAGCGCTGAGATGAAATCAGGCAATCCCCTGTTAACTGGTGCTCCAGATAATTGTGAAGGACAAGAGCTCCGGAAGCTTCCCACGGGCTTCAAGGAGGGTGGGTGCTTTTCATTGAACATGCAATTAGACCGATGTAAGATTTGATTTATTGAAGGGGAATTCCAAGGGAATAGAAAGAATGAACGCAATAAAAACGCTTGTTACTTGAAAGTTATGTAGAGCCGAACGGTATACGTGATGTAATAAAAGTAGAAAAAATTACACAGATTAGCTGAATCCAGATGCGAAGTTTATCCCGATTAGTAAGATGCACACATCGTGGTGTGTATATGAATAGCTGCCTGCATAGTGTGAAGTACAGTCACCGGCAATATAAATGGGATACTTAAATCCTGAAACACTCGCCTCCCTGCAAGACGTGTTGCCTAAATCTTAGGCGATAAGCTGATTTTAATGGCTCCGTGGAACTTGCGCCGGTGTAACTTCCGCCGACAAGAAAAACCGTGGAAGCACCGTGATGAATGGGGAAGTTGCGCCGAAGACACATTGTTGCCAACCCCAAATCGTCGAAGATGATAAAGAAACACATACCAATGCGGAATCATACTTGTTGCTTATATTTCCAAGTTACATACATTAGAAATCATAATTGTTAACATAATTTCGTTACATAAAATTGATCATTGGTCATTCTACAATTACAGAAAGTACATTACATTATACATAAAGTACGTTATGAAGCACATGACAAACATTATGCAAGTCTTTGAACATACCCCAAGCTTCGAAGACATCTCAAGTCCCCTGATTTTTCATAATCCTGTAGAATGTTCCTTATCCTTTGATCCAAACTGACGGCACACTTTCGTCGCTTTCCACGAACTACTCCTAACTCAATGTCCTTCAGTACAGTCGTATGATGGCATGCATCTTCTTTCAACTTACCGAGGAAAAGAAAGAAGTTAGGGTGTCTCCTACCAATGGAAGAATTTAACTTTCGATGCCATCCCTCAACACTGTTGTTAGTTCTGTGGCGTTGGTTGTGGCAATTCCACAGAGGAATTTTATGTATGTCAAGCCATGTATCAACTAAATAATCGTTGAACTGTAATCTTGTCGCTTTGCGGCTTTGCTCTATTCTATTCGTATGGAAAAGTTACAGGTGTTTTTCTATTGGCTTACCCTATTCTATTCGTAGAAAAAAATTAGTATAACAGGTAAAAAATTGTAAGTGGGGTTGGCAACACTTAACGCAAAATCCATCCCGGCGGAAAATCCCATTTTAATACAAAATTTCAATGGTATCTTCTACCACCGCCGTACAGTTAGACAACACACTAAACGTTTTGCAAGGAAGCTAACATTTGAGGATCTAGGTATCCCATTTTTTTCTCGTGACTGTACAAAATGTTGTCTTTTCACGTGACTTTCAGATATCTCAAGAGCTGTACCAACTACGAACAATATATTTAAAAGTATACGTAAATAGAATATCCAAATCTTCCAGAACCGCCATTGAAATTATTTTTTGTTCAACCCGATGAACCTAGTGTTTGACCGTGACCTTCTTAGGAATGAGGCAGATTCTTTTTTACTGTCTACATTTTGGGCATAAAAACTAGCATTTGGCAACCATTGCTCGGTGCTAGTTTGCAACACTGCTTCTGGTGCAACGGGATTCGGAAACTGGGATGACAAAAGTTCCTTGTCTCTTTCTCTAGTTGCCGCTCTGTCGGTTCCAATTTTCCTGCAGGAAAGAGAGAGAGAGAGAGAGAGAGAGAGGGGGGGGGTGACGTGGAAGCTGATCTCTGCTCTAATTGCCGCAGAAGAGACTCGCACTAGTTTCTGCAAATGAGAGACTTGGAAAACGTTAAAAAAATCATAATTGGATACCGAGATATCCTTCATTTCAGGCACTACCTCTACAAATCGCTCTGAAGTTCATGCAAGAATGAAAAAGAAAACCTTTCTAGACAAAAGAGCAAATGATTCGCATTTTAGGTCCCCCCCCTTTCCCGAAAGGAAACTCTGAGAAGGGGGAGATGAACCGTAACGTTAGTCCCGGTGAGACCGAGCGCCGTCTGCAACACGAGATGGAGCTCTTGCAGTAATCAGAATTCTTTGGTAAGTTCCATCTTACACTGTTTGGTCCGACAACTCTGCAACTCCTGAATCCGGTGACCGGCCCAGAGGTGAGGTAACTTCTGAGAGAATCTTAAGTTCTTTACCCATCTTGGGAGGAATATCTAAAGCAAGCTTTACACGCCTCGCGTTTTCTGTTCGGCTACAACGTGACGATTGCGTGTTGTTTCGCACGACTTTGATTTCGTGTTTGTTCGCACGGTTTCTTATCTCATCGCAATCATGGTGTTGTTTCGCACGGCTGCACCAGGCCAACATAAAGCATAGAGGAATTAAAGATTAATAGAATGAAAATCAAAATAAATGAGGAATGAAAATAACCACAAACGAAAACAAAATAAATACACTAATAAGCCCTTTGATGCAAAGCATTAATGAATACTGTTATTCAATTTGGAAGGGAAAATGACTTAGAAAAATAAATAACAAAATTGAATGTTAAAAACAGATTTATTTATATTTTCTTTTCAATGTATTGTTCCAAGAACAAATCTTATAAAACACTAACATAACTTTTGCACGTAGCACAATCTTCTCAAACAGATTTTAAGATCACCGCTCCTTACCAGATTTTCCTGGATAGATTTTATCCTGGCGTCAAGTTTAATATACGTCGTTTTGCTTTTTTTGTGATGATTACCTTCAATCTCAATTCTTCTGAAACAGTTGAAAGCCGCTGCAGCGCCATCCTTGAGTGCCTTTACAAGCGAAAATATGTGCGGAGAACTCCTGGATATTGTTGTTTCATTTGTGGTGCCAACCTTCGACAGCATTGTTGGTTCTGTGTCTCTGAAGCAGTTCCATATGTCTAACGGAATGTTTAGGTTTTCTAGCCATTGTTGTACTAATCGTTAAACAGTTCAATTTTCTCTCCCGTTGGACAATCTTCCATAACGATCAACCATCCATCACGGTGGTCGAATGCGTTGATCGTTCGCGCCTCGATTGCACGTTCGAAGTTTCCATACTTGTAAAATACTGGTCTTCAATCTCGCACTCTTAGTTCGAATTCGCACACATCTGACGTAATGAACTGTTCCTCTTCATTGAACGTTCTGAAATTATTATTTCTTTCCTCTAGGGATTTGCTTCCTCGAACCGCTTTGCACATATGTCATTGCTCCAATAACACATTCAACACTTTGTCCATCTTTTCATGTGCATTTCGTTTTTTTGCGGACACTATTGCGAACCATCTTTTACTGGAAGAAGAAACATTGTCATACCTGATGAGAAACGTAGTTACAGTAAAACCTCATTAATCCGGACCCGATAGGCCGGACTTCGCTTAATCCGGACAGGCAAAAGGAAAAAAAAAGAGAAAAAAGCAGAATGCAAGGTTTTGAATGTGGCTAGAAGCACTGCATTGTCGTATGCTTTACATTTTACTGTACTGTATAGTGTATTTAGTTCTATGCCCTTTAAATACACCAAATAAACGTGTTTTGTTGCTATAAACTGAGTTTTAATGCACTTTCTACTGTTCTATTAAGTTATTTCAGTTAATCCGGACTTTCGTTATACCGGTCTACTTATCCCCCATTAGTCCGGATTAACGAGGTTTTACTGTATGTATTATTTTAATATTAATAAAAGTTAATCTAAGTACAGTTTTAGTAATTGAATAATTAATAATTGCTAGTATTTGGCAATATAATCATGCGCAATTGTAGATGTTATCATTGAAAATTCATGTAATGGCACATAGTGGTACGGCGAAAGTGTGCTATTTTGGTTTACCAAGCGTCAGGTTAACCTTGCAGCAGGTTTTCGCATATGTAGATCCAAACGTGCGCGCAAGCATATAGTTCCACTGAGACGGGTTCTATTCCGACACAACTGCATACTTGCAAGAAAACAGTTATTTAATTTGTAAAATACAGACAAAATAATACATCCATTAGCAGGTGTGGACTTGATCGGTTGCAATCACTGTGCAGACGAACTTGGATCCGCAGATTCACCAACTGGAGTTTGTATTGAGCTGAGGAATCCCTGAAGCCCAAGTGCGAGTCGAGCAAGACTGAATACGTTGCAGAGCGCGTGGAATCCGTGATACCAGTGTTGCACATCCCACTATTTTAACCCTATGTTTATTGTGATTAATAATCGTGCTATACAGCGGCGAGAATGGCTGAATCAAGCAAGGTCTCCTGTTCAGCGAGTGTTATTGTGGGCTTCATCCGAAGGGAAAAGCTCTTCAAATCAAGCAAGTTGTTTAAAATGCATAATCCTCCTTACGGAAACAAGATCAAAGTAAAACAGGGCGTGAGGTGATTTGCCGACAATGGGCGCACGAACTGTATCCCGGGTGTTGAATGATTTGCGGCAAGGAATATAGGATTTGCGGTTTGAGTTTAGGAAGAGGAAACGATTGTTTGTTGTTTGACTACAAAAGAATGTCCCCGGTATTAAAAGATATCCCCGTGAGAAGAAACATGTTTATTATTTGGACCAGACGTGCTTTAACTCTGGGAGGGGCGTGGGCGTTATATTGATTTTTTTTATATATATATCACCATGCAAAACCACCGCCAGGGCTGAAGAAACCGACGAGAAAGGGAGAGGGGAAGGGGGAGGCTTATTGTTTCACCCACTGAAGGCAATGACGTCTTTGTTGAAGGCGCATATATTTACTGTTCCGTGCAAGGAAAGGGATGGATGATTAGCAAGAAATGGACAGACCAAGATTTGAATCCTGGTTTAGTGAAGTGATTCATAAATTGTAACCAGAATAATAGCAGCAGACAATGCACCTGATTGTATATATCCACAATAACAAATCATACTTTTTTTTTTGCTGTTATAACTTGAGGTGCGTGTGTCTTACAGTAACAAAGGTTTTCATAAACGTATTTTTTTATAAACCAAAAACAATAATTTGTCATTAAATTCAAGAGGGCCTGTCGTTGTTTACTTATATCTTTGTTTATTTTCATTTTTGCGTGCTCGAAATATACACACATGCTCATGGGCGTCCGGAAGGGGGGGCAAGGGGGCCGTTCCCTCCCTGGAAAGTGAAAGTCAACCAAAAATTATGTATTTCACACATATAATTTCATTTTAGCCACAATAATATGTGTTAATTATTGCATTAACACAATAAATTCAAATTTAAGCAATGTTATTAGGGAACTACACTCTTTTGGGGGAAATGTGACTTGTTTGCCCCCCTGGGAAAAATACTCTCATGTTTCGAAGATATTTCGCATTTATATTAAGTAATGACACATTTTTTAAAATAATTTATGCGCCGAAAGTACTTCTAAAATGTTATGTTTCAGGAGACAAAAAGAAACACAAATATATTCCGCTTGACATGCATGCGGGTTTTGAATCGTTGTGCGGTTGGTTGTGGATTTTCTCAGTGTCTGCGATGTAAGCAGCTCGGCGGTTGAGGCAAGACTGGCACGGAAGATTCTGTGCTCAGTTCCCGCGCGGATTGATACATAAAACCTGCTGCAAACTTAGCCTGACGCGCGGCTTAGTGTTACACGAGTCTAAAAGTTTGAGAACCCTACTTGAAGCGATGTTATCAGATTAACCCATTGTTGTTGACATTCTTCGCTAAACTATTGTTTTTAATAAGTCACAATGAATAATATTAATGTTGCCTCTATTGTTTCTATGATAAGGCAGATTGTATTAACTAAATACGTATGGAAATAAAATAGGAATTTTGCTCGGATATTCAAAAGGATTGTTATTGAGTCATTCCTACGGACACCCTTGATAGCCAGACCCTGTTGCTATGGGTTCAACTGACCTGCTTTGGGGGAGGGGGGGGGGTTCTCTGCCCTCGAATCGACCACGTCAGCTCCCGACTCCATGAGTTGATAACGCCACTCTTGATTTTCCTGAATTGGGAACTGCTGGGGCAGAGTTCAGCGGGGAAAGGTCCTTACGAACTTTTATGAGAATTTAAGACGCAGTTCTCTCCCCCCACTTGTACTTCTCCGGCTACAAGTTTCGCTAAACTTTCCTCGTGTGTTGCTTGACTTTAGGATTCTTCTCACGGCCGCGTGTGTTTCTCTGTTTGACCTTTCCTCCACTGGGTGGTGAAAAGTGTTAAGAAATTCACAGCCTCCCACCCCTCCAGCCTTATGGTTCCTTCGACACTTTGAAAACTTGTCAGGTACGAGTGCTGCAACTTATTTCCTTTCACCGTCATCGCCTACAAGCGTTGAGTCACGTCCATGGGAATCGATTGTGAACGAACAGTTCTTTATGATCAGTTCATGAATTTGCTCCTGAACGGTTCATTATGAACTGAGTCTCATAATCTGTTTTGGCGAAATAGCAATTTCCGTTGTGCCTTAGCTTATATGGTAATAATCTATGCTAATATAATGTTGAACCAATCACTGGAACTTCGGAAGTGGTTAGCACAGCGCCCTACGACTCCAGGGGTCCCTGGTTTGAATCCCGGCTTAGGCATGGGTATTCTTCATAAGTGTTTCTTCATCAATTTCATCTTATCACTCATCCTCATTTTCGCGATTAGCCAAAAGTGGCAGAAATGCAAAGTAAAGTAAACCCAATCAATCAAACACGGGACTGCTAGATAAACCTAATTGCTATTAAATACGAATAACTGTGGTAAGGAAATAATGACGAACGAGCAATATCTTCGCATAAGTGATGATTACTCGATTCATTTATGGCAGAAGCCATTTTAAACCGGAAAGACAACAGTAAAACAGTACCCTAGTATTAAAAAGAACACACAAAACATGATAAAATAAATAAACAAAATATAAACATAAGCAAGCCAAGACATAACCAGATTACTTTCACAATACATTACTTATGTACAATTTTTTTCTAAGTTGGTGATACAAGATGAATATGAACTGAAAATATCTACTTGGTTTGAGATGATATTGAATTGGTTCGGTAGCCTATGGTATAATGAACGTTGTATGAGTGATTCGTTAGAACTTCTCACGTATAATGCTTCAACTGTCGACCTCAGTGTGATTTTGTGCAGTCAGCTGGTGTGTCATGTGTATAGTTTCCACCAATAGAACTGACTTAAGATGGTCACCTTTGTAGTTTAGCCACGTCACATATCGAAGTAAGAGCTACGTTATTCGTACAGTACGATGCAATAAATTGTTACGACCTTACTTATTTTGTAACTTTGAGATTCCATGTTAAAAGAAAAATTGATATAGTGTTACCTCAAGTCATTGTTAATGTCCGTGATACTACATGTTGTGACGCAAATATGAACGCGCCAATCAAGGCGTTGTTGAACTAATGTATTCACCTTTCTGTAACTATCTAATGAAGACGGCTCGCTTAAGACGACGGGCATTTATTATGATGTAAATATAGATTTGCCAATCAAAGATTATCCATGTTTGATGAACTAACCTAATTGTAATTAAATAATGGCGGAACATTTAAATTTGTATATTTCCAAAATGTAAGATTTTATCAACGTTAAAGAAATAATTGTTAACTCAAATGAATATGTAAACTTTCTTTGTAAATTATTAATTGCCAAACTATGTATTTTTCAAATATCTTTCTGTTGTAATTTAGAGTATTGTAATAAGAAATTACCTAAAGACAGGTGTTCGAGGCTGGAACTTTGGGTATAAATACGAAGGAGTTTGGTCCGTAAGGAGGTCTGTTCTGGTGTCAGTCTAGGAAGAAGTGAATAGGTGCAAGCCGCTCTTCTGTAAAACCTAGACTGGCCAAATAGGAACGGTCTAATCTAGGAAGAAGTGAATAGGTGTATGCCGCTCTTCTGTAAAACCTAGGTTTGGGCCACCCTAGTTTGACCTTTCTAGTAAGTTTGAAATTATCTATTAACAATTGATCTCCAAGTTCCAGTTATGAATTACCTAACCACTGGCTGTAAGTACTCAAGCAGTAAATAAACATTTCATTAAAACTTCACGACGTTGGTTGGATTTGTTCTGCACCTACCCTGAAGATAGGTTTCAGTGTAGACCCTTAGAGCCTCAATGCTCCCGGCTATAGGAGTAAAGGGTGAGGAAAGTTGCTAGGAACGTAACAAAATACATGTACCATATTAACACGAATGTTTTCAAAATACAGTATTTATTTATTTACTTATTGAAATTTCCAGTACAGTAGAAGCCATTTTAAACAGGAAGGAAACAACAGTAAAACAGTACACTAGTGTTAAAATAAACAACACAAAATAAGTCCCAAGGTAAACAGATTATTTTCACAATGCATTACACTTCTGGGTTGTAACAATCCCATTGACTTTCAATGGAATCGTTACAACCCAGAAGTGTCCGTGACTACATTTTTGTCTGAATTGTTGATAAAAGACGAATATGAACTGAATATATCGACTTGGTTTGAGATGATGTTGAATTGGTTCGGTAGCCCATGGAATAATGGGCAATGTATGCGTGAGAGTCTGGGAGCTGCAGCGTGGATGCTCAATCTCAGGTTTCCATTTATGATCGTATGTAGTAATTTCATATCTGCAACGTATCTACGTGATTCTGGAGAATTTGTTTGTTTACAAGCAGATCTCTCTTAGGTAGGAGTCTCAGGGCCAGCACTCTATATCGATGGAGAGAAAAAAGCCGAGAACACTATCCAACTTGGAAGTATGAGAATGGGCAGCCATGTTCCAGATGTATGAACAGCATTCTAGAATGCGCGACACAAATGTTTTGATGTAAATGGAAAGTATAACCGGATGTAAATTTTACCGAAAATTGGCAACACTGTACATCGTGAGTATTGTTTCACTGGTTCTTGCAGAGAACAGTTAAAGGCAATTCGCAATGGTCTCTAGTATTCGAGAGAAGCCCTCTGTTGTCTTATCATTATTTACCCTCATACAGAAGTGGCCTTTGAGGTGGGCGGTGCTCTTTGTTGAAGGAGATTTCTGAAACTCGTGCTTGAAAGTTCGCTACACATGCAAATGCTGTCCAATGCATTAATGAAATTTCAGTAATGTTACAAACTTGCAGGGTCGCTATGAAAAATATTTGGTGTTCGACGGACAACACTTGGAACATGTATGCTGACTGTTCTATTTACGTTTAAACTGTGTGTACAGTACCTGATGTTGGGTTGATACATACAAGTGTTGATTCACATGTGTTTATACAAGTATCACTTTTCTTTGTACTTACAAAGTAAAATAATGCAGTACAAATTTCGGTATACTTCATTTCTGGCAATGCTGTATTAAGATAGCATGCAGTTTAAAGATGTATAGTTGGTTGATATAGCCCAGACGATGAAATAATAGAGTTGGGCTTCCGGTCGCAAAGCCTGGATACAGTGTTATCAGTTTGTTACTCTGTCCTCGATCATAACCCATCAGCCAGTCAACATCTGGTGTCCCTTCGCAGTAAAATAAAGTTGGAAATAACGCCTTCCTGTATTGGCTCAAGGGTCAACATGCAGTCTTTCAACTGCCTGCAAAAGTGACAAATGTTCATTGGCAGCTCAAAACTCTTGTAGCTCGTAAAATAGTTGATTTTCAAACCCATAACTTACATCCACTTCATAGTATTCGACTAATAACAATATCTCTGACCGACCTTACGACGCCAAGAGTCCTGGGTTCGAATCCCGGCAAGGGTGTAATTTGTGAGTGTCCCTTCATAAATTCATCATATAACCACTCATCGTCACATTCGCGATTAGCCAAAAGTAGAAGAAAAGCGAGGTAAAATAAACCAATGCAACATTCTCTTTGGTGTGGGGGGAAGGAGTGTGACATTTTCGCTGTCACCCACCCATTGTGTTAATCGATTCGTCTCTTGGGGGTAGCAACCCTTTAATCAGCCTCTGACGAAACCGCACAAAAACAATAGGTTTCTACACCCACTAAACATTATACACGGCACTTATATTCGTCGTAGTTCGTTAACAGCCACCAGTTTCTTCCTTCGCTCGGCAACGCTTCCAATTTCCTCTTTCCGGAAGCGAATCCTCCGTTGGCGTCTAACCGTAATGGTTATTTCGCCACTCTTCTTCATATTCTGATGAAATTTAGCCCAGAATCTAGCCAGCGTTTTAAGACTTGGAGAGTGGAAGGGGTGCAACAGGTTTTTTTTTTCTTTTCTGGAAAGGAGGTTCACGAGACTCTACCTGATGACGTAATCAGTATTCATCCCCCGCCGCAGAGTCCCTTCGATCGCATTGAAACCCTTCCAGGGGGCGTACGTGTGAATAGAAAAATCCCTCTCGCCCGGGATTAAGCAATGCTCCTACTCTCGTCTTCGCCTTCCATTCCCCGCTCAGTAACATGTCATAACGGGATAGAGATAACGGCGTTCACGAAATCACATCACGGAAAGAATCCGTATCTCCCCCGCCTGATTCCGAGTTCCAGAATACGTGAAGAGAGAGTGAATTTCACTCGTGTGTTTGTGTGCTACACGTAACAATGCATACACATCACTAGACAGCAGAAAATGTAGCACACTCGTGCTAGAATGGATGAAGTTTGAGACTACTCACAACATTTGCATCTCGAACTCAGTTGCATATCTTGATTGTACTTGTAAGTGCTTGATATAAACTTCATTGAACATATTTTGATTATTTGTTTACAAATTACTGCTCAGGTACAAGAATATAGAGTAATTTCGTAGTGATACAGAAAAGTGACAAATGCATGTGAATGTTGTGTATTGTGTAGCATAGAATTAATACTGTTAGGTTATTCTCCATGCAAAACTGTTTCTTGCTGACACGTTAACAGACGCATGAAAGTTTTTCTCAGTGTTATGGCCCGGAACTTGGTCCTAAACTGTAAAATTTGTATGTGGAGCGAATGGACAATATAGAGAAAGTCTCCAATTTTGTTAATTTTCGGTATACTAACTAATTTTGGCCTCCTAATCACGAATCTGTTGTAAAAAACCGGGGGTCACGTCTGGAAATTTGAAAAAAGCCGATTGATTTTTTTTTAGATATATATATAGGTGTATGTGGGTAGTTTTACGAACGAAAATATAATCTCCTGTCATTGTTTCTAACCACGCCTTTGTTTTACAAGAAAATGATTTATGATCAATTTTAGTACGAACCCTATTTTTTCGATCAATTTAGGGGTGAAATGAATGCTAACCTAACAGGCCTAACCTAACCTCATGTGAATGGTTTGTGGGGCTACCCGTGGATGGTTTTTGGGGCTAACGAACAATGTTTCATCAAAATGTACAATTTCCGGACGTGACCCACGGTTTTTTACAACATATTCGTGATTAGGAGGCCAAAATTAGTTAGTATACCGAAAATTAACAAAATTGCAGACTCTCTATATTGTCAATTCTTACCTATGTATGTAATTGTCAAAAAATTTGAAAAATCTCATAAAAATAAAAATGTCAAAAATGAAAAAAATATTCCCAGTAAAGCCAAAAATATGCACAACAGTACTTTAAATTTCACATATATGTTAAGTCAGTATCTTCCATGGATGCTCGACTAGGGTGGGGATGGGGTATTACATGAAGTCAAGAATCCCTTTAACCGAAAAATGTAGTGGGAAAATACGGCAAATATCGTGAGGTTATCCTAAGTTTAATTTACTATTAGGTCAGATTTACACTTTTGTGGAACCTAAAGCATAATTGGCAGCTCGCAACAGCTGTGGTAAATCTAGGCAATTAATACAAAAACACAACTTTTTTAGGCAGATTTCAACTACATGTATAGAATCTGAAAAACAACCTACAAAATTTTTGTCAGATCATGTTACACTCAATATTATTTCCGTTCCTCAATGCGCATATCATCTTGTGGCACAAATCAGTACACAAACATTTTAGGGGCATTTTAAGTGCATAGAATTTGAAAAACAGTCTACAGAATTTTTGTCAGAACAAGTTAAACTTCATACGTTTCCGTTCCACAATACACTTAACAATCTTACCGCAGAAGTTCCTGTTCGTGGTATTCTATTCACTCACATTGTAACACACTGATGTGCGTCTGGCTCAAACGACAAGTGATCTTCATGGGACTCCGGTACTCGATTGCCGATAGAGTAGGGGTTGTAATGTACCGAAGATATTTTTTACTTCTGACTGCTTGCTGTGAGAAGCGAAGAAATGGTAAACAAATTAGAACAATTGACACTTGTTTACTTCCTGTCTCCTGTCGGGTGATTCTCGTGCCAGTACAACAATGACAGAGAACATTTTTCATCATTAATGTTCACACAGCTCCCAATTGTTGGCGTGATAAGAAAAAGGGGATATTATTGTTTTGTACTAGTTTGTAAGAAAAGACTGCATCTGTTTTTAATTTCTTCGTTCATAATTCCCTTATCCCGCCAACATGAAATTGGTAAAATATGTCAAAATATGCCTTATCAAGTTCGTCTATTTCGGCTGATTTTCATCAGATACCTAAAAATCTCACTCCAGTATTCAATCTGATATTAATTAACTTAACCATCTCCACAATAAACAGTTCTTGAAACATAATCAATACATCTTATAAACTTGCCAACAACGTGCAGGTTTATGCATAACTTAAGTTTGTAAGTAGAATCAAAATAATCAAGAAGTTCAATTGAAGATGTCCAAATTTCGTAGTAGTAATCCATAAATTTTCAGCTCGTCAAATATGTATAGCTCTATTAGATTCGTAATAATTCTTTTTACCATATTTCATACACTCTGCTGTTATTTTTATCAGCAGTAAATGAAAATTAAACATAGGTAATGTAAAAGATGCTTCACATGCAAACAACAGACGCGATATGAATGCGCATCAGCGCCATCTTTCGATCACCACTTGCTACGTGCGACTTCAAGTACAAACTTACAATTTCTAGTATATAATTAGGTCTTTGGGAGTAGATGGCAATTCTATAATAGGATGGGTTATTAAGTTGCATCAGGAAGGCTAACGTGTGAATCACAGTACCGCCAAATGAATTTCGTCAACTGTTATTCCATTCCATTTTGAGGAGTACAGTCAGTTGGGTAACTAACAAGCAAATTGCCCATCTCTACAATCATTCATTTTTCTCCTGGGGTGCAATTATACTGAATCAACATTTAAAGCCACATACATTCAAGATGCAGCTGTCGCGTTCTGTCGGCCACTGTCGCATGCGTCATATTCAGTGGCGGCGATTTGGTGCTAAAACTGGGCCGCAAGGAAAGTTTACTTTCTCTTGGTAGACTAGGCTAAGCATTAAGAGGCGTTAGTGCGGCTGCAAAAGTTGCCAACTGCCTCTTTGCTCACTTTATCGCCGGCATCCTACGTGTTGTCCCTAAATCCACCCTTACCTCATGCGTTTTGAATTAATGAAATTGTCGCAATGCTGATGTACAAGTTGTATTCTGATTGGTTGACGTTTTGATTAGATTCTTGAACTTTACATTGCTTTAAACAGTGGATTAATACCGGGTGTTTCATAAATTCTTGAGGGGTTGCAAAAATTTATTGTAAGTAAAGTATTGAACTTACGTTAATGAAACCAGTCCAGAACAAAGGAGAAACTCAGTTTCTTTTTACACCTACAAATGTTCAATGTGTGTACCACGGGTGACACAGCACGCATCGACACGATAGTCTACTTCTTACCATACTCGCATCAACATGGGTCTGTCGATAGTGTGTATCGTTACGATGATACGCTCCCTTAGGGCTGCGATATTACACGGCCATTTTGCCATCTTTACAACTGGTTGTAGAGTGGAATTTACAAATATCAGGTTACTTGCTCATCCTCATGTTCATTCACTCTGTTTTAAGAAAGGTAAGGTTATAGATTTGAACGAAAACGCCAGTTATGGAGTTAACCGCTTCTGCAACAGCACCAGTACAATTAGAAAAGAAAGGAGGATGTAAAGGAGCAATGACTGGAAGTAGTGGACAATTTGCTTGGTTCATCTTTACCATTCTGGTCCAGGATGCATTGGTGTGAGTCTTGTAGTAAATGCATAAGTTTGGACGCGGAACATTTTTTATCGATTTTCATTTTTCCACTTTAAGGGCGACATTGTCTCTACTTTCACTTTCTGAATCGAACAGTCCCCAAGGACTACCCTGCCATCCTTTTCTCTATCGTTAACCGATAACCGAAACATCGAAGTAGCTGTTCTTTTGTCAACACACTTTCCTTCACGGCCCATCCGCTTCGAAATTCAAAGATGCAAGTTGTTACACACCATGCCTAGGATTTGATAATGCCTTTGTCTTGGGCAAGAGACACAGGGACCCCGCCGCAAATGTCGTAGCGCATGCGCAAAGAGGTAACGCCTTAATTTCGTTATCTCTCCTATCTGTATTCTTCCTCCCTCGTCTGTAAAGTTCTAATTTCGTTATCTTCTCCTCCCCCTTTCTTCCCACAGTACCTCACACCCCCTCCCCTCCCCTCCCCTAAACCTCAAGGTAAGAAAACTGCCTGAGATTTATTCCCTTCTGAAATCACCAAAGCGAAAGGGGGTTCCTGTTATTTTCTTGCAGAAGACGTTCCCTGCTGCCACCTGGCGAGAGATTTGGATAAGGTCTAAGGATAAATGGAAAGATACGGAGTGATAGATCATGCCCAGGTCGGAAAGAGTGTTGTTGGTGAAACTCGGCCAGTTATGATTATAATCGAGCGAATCTCGAAACTGTAAATAAAGTGTTCTTTGTGCAGGCCACTCATCTTTGTAAGTCTCCTCCCACACTGTCTTGTAATAGGAAATAGGGCAAATAACACAAGACGCCTTCTGGACATACATCAACTGTGAACTCTGCTTTGTGGACAAATTTTTGAAATGCTTGTCGTTAATTGAAATTTCCTAACAACTTTCTTGCTAAACCGGCTTGAAAGTTTTAACAGGCATGTTAATCGAACATTTCCTGTTCTGAAACTTCCATATGTTCTGGTTTTGGATGTAAAGTTTGTTTATAAGTTAATTGTGTACATAAGCAAGATAAACGAGACTTTGTGGGATCAGAAGTAACATGCACTCCACTTAGAATGCAACCAAGGAAGATTTGATTACAAAGTAAGATTCATAATCACTGTCGGGGCGTGGCTTTTAGAAACTGAAGGGGCTCGTACTTGCTTCCGTGACGTCACAGGATTAGGCACGTATATACGAGGACCGACAATTAAGTAATGAGAATGATTTTACTGTATATTGTCCCACATGTGCATTCTATCTCTGAAGTAACGCGTTCCTGATGTAGTGTGGTCCATAATCCACAACCTGGCAACACCTCATGAACTTGCGATAGGCATGCTGGGAATTATGTCGCCATGTCGTGAAGGAGGTGCAAGGGTGTCGTCACGTAATAGCTATGGAGCAGCGAGTGAACATCAAGTTTCATGAAGGACATTCTGAAAACTGCTTGCTGGAATAAACATTTCTTGAATTCTATTGTTGTGGAGGACAAAACAGAGCATTTTATTACGGTCCTTGTACGAACTAACAAATCGCTGAAGGAAATCACTAAATTTACCAAGAGGCAAGAAAATGCAGCTCGAAAAGCCAAGAGTGAAGACAATGTTGTGTTTTTTTAATGATAGCAAAGACATTATTCATCATGAAATTGTTCCAGAGGGTGAAAGTGTAATTGATTGTTACTATCGTAGTGCTCGGATTGATTATGGAAGAGAACTGACCGTATCAGACCTCAGTATCCTGAACCGGGCAGTTGGTTCCTGCTCCACGATAATGCACGGTCCCACAGAGCAGTGGTTGTCTATACATTCCTAGTCCAAAAACAAGTGAATGTGTTGAATCATCGTCTTTTCTCCCCAGATTTATCCCCCTGTGATTATTTCCCGTTCCCGAAAGTGAAGCTGATGCTGAAATTACGTACTTTTGATGAGCACAGGGCCAGTCAACAGGTTGTGACGGCCAATCTTCAAGTCAAACCACATGACGACTTGCAGATGTCGTATCGATCTGAGACTGTCCTATTCTCAAATTGTCATGTTCAAAGTTAATATTATTTATGTTATTGATGTTGTTTTTAACTTATGCATGTTTGTTTTAAATATATATATTGTTATAATCATCTTATCACGCTGTATAAAATACAAGAAATCAAATTGCTGTAACCATAGTAACGAGAAATAATAAGTAAAAAAAATGGTGATGGAAGTTCTGAGATTTTCTGCGCCTGTATTGTATTTATTTTAATATATAACGGTTATCGTTAATTACGCAATTTTATTTGCATTGATAATCGTTCTGCAAGTTTAAGCGCAGTAACGGTTATCAAGAGTGGCGACCCAGAAGCCAGGATTGTTCAAAAAGTGTGCAATCTTCTGACAGTGGTAAGAATGTCTGTTGTAATGGAACAAAATTTTTGTCATATGTTGAAGTAAGACTTACCGCACAATCTTCAGTGTGTGTATAACGTAACTTCTTAAGTGAATCGTCATATGTGTGAAGATCATAATGGCTGATAAGTTAAAACAAAGTAAATCTAAATCGTCGCGTAAAGAAACAAATATTCAGGCTAATACAATGACTACTTACTTTGATGCTGGTAATCCCGTAGTCGTTTCCAGTAATGCGAATACTACAGAACATGATGTTTGTTCTACAAAACCTGATAAATTATCTTGTTGTAATGATCCTGACAATGATTTGAGGTATGTTCAGTGTACACAGCGCTCGTCATGGCATCATATATCTTGTCTCAAACTTACAGATACTCACTGGACAATTTATTCGACTACACTAGAAAATTATTATTGTAAAGGTTGCAAACCAGATTATGATCCTTTTAGTTTGCCAGCTTATCTAGAAACTCTTAACCCGAATTTTGGTGATTTGTTAAGTACTGTTAAGAGTATTCAATTGCTTATGGTCGCTTCTAATGAAGACCTCAAGACGAAACTAGAAACGTCTAATGCTGAAATGAAATCGCAGTTAGAACAATCTAATGCTGAAATAAAATCACAGTTAGAACAATCTAATGCTGAAATGAAATTGCAGTTAGAACAGTCTAATGAAGAACTAAAACACGAATGGATCTTGCTAACCAAGATATGAAATTACAGTTACAGCAATCTAATCAAGAATTTGCAGAGTTTAATGAGAATATTAAGTCCCAGTTTGAACAATTGGAATTGGATATTTATAGTAACCTAACTTCCAAATTTGAATTGGTTCATAAAGAAATTAATACTGTTAATCAAAGATTAGACAACTTGACTTCCGATGTTAAAACACAACTTGATTCAATAGCTTCCGAATGTGTCAAGAAAAATGAACATTTGGGAAGTATTTTAAATAGCAATATTTCTCAAATCCGAACAGAACAAGACGTTCAAGGGCAACAAATTTTAATAAATAAAGATTTGATTAGTGAATACGATAAATCTATTACAGTATGTTCATCCAAAATAACTGATATTAATAATAGATTGTCATCGTTGGAAGTTGCTGGTAGGGAAAATGTACATTTTGGTACGTATATTACTGATTGTAATAACAGGTTGTAACATATAGAATCTCGTGTTGATGTTTTACAAACTAATTACGCAAATTCTCAACGCAACACAAAGGGAAATCTGAAACCTCCCCTTGCACAAAATAGTTCTCAAACTAAGACATCACGTGAAAGGGCTAGAAATGCAGTTGACTCGGGGGTGACTAATTCATCTACTTATTCATCTGACGAATCTTCAACAACCCATGTGAAAACAACGTTCGATGAACCGCATGTTCGAAATCGTGTTCGCTGGAAGCGAAACAGAAGATTTATTCCAACCTGCAATGAGGAACATTATCGAAATAATATGTCACCTAATAGTGTACAGTTTAAGGATAAAAGTAATTATGCGATTAACAATATGCAGACAACTTCTAGATTGAATTCTACCGTTACAAATATTGATAAACATTCCAATGTTCAACAATGTTGTTCTGCTGATGGTGAAAATAGTTACATAAATCAAATGTTTACATACTCTGAAGAACCTAACCTTCCTGTCGTTCATCGTAGTAATGTATCTGGCGAAACGTGTGGGTTTTGTCATGTTTCATCCTTGCAGAATGAAGCTTGCAGACCATGGTTTCAAGGTGAAAGGCTTAATGCAAATTTAATGACTGGTACAAGTTGTCCAAATGCTAAAATTGGTGTTAATGAGCCAAATACAAATAACAATTACTGTGATAATCCACAAAGTCAGTTTGATCGTTGTATTTCTCCAACGTCTTTACCTGTAATTACTGTTGGGGATAGAGGAAACAGATATGTAAAAATAAATGAACTGTCTCATTTACCCAAATTTTCTGGGAAAATAGAAGACCAATCGGCTCGAGAATATCTAGAACATCTTAATTCCATGCTTGATCTTATGGGCATTCCAATTAACAAACGGCTACAGAGTACTCAGCAGTGTTTCACCAACAGAGCTGCGTACTGGTATAGAATTCACAAACGTATGTTTTCTTCATATGATCATTTTCAAAGGGAATTCATGAAACAATTTGCAAGTCCGGAAATAATACAATCTCAGTTATCAGTATTAAGGAACAGAAAGTATGATCCTACAGTACATGGTGATTTAGAAAGTTTTGCGTTGAAAACATATTCTAATTATTGTAATCTAGTTGAGAACCCAAACGAATTGGATGTTATTCAATTAGTTATTAGCCAGTTACCAAATAATATAGCTAATAACATAACTTGTCATGAGATACGTTCTATGGACCAGTTAACAACGATGTTAAGGAAATTAGATGTTGTCCGAACTAGTAGAAGAGGACTTATTTTCCTACCGGAAGAAACCGATAATAGTAGTAAGGTTAAACCCAACAAGAATCCTGACAGTATGAAATCAAAATTTAGTGTCAAGCAAATTAATGTTAAACACACCAAAAACACTTGCTCGTCTTCTACTCAGACTTCGTCGATGGATGCTCAAGTACCCTTTACTAATGAATTTCGCAATGCTAATTCAAGATATGGACCGTTTAGAGGTAGCAATGGTAGTTTTAGAGGACGTAGAAATAATCGAGGCTATTCAGGATTTTCATATAATAACAGAAATAATTTCAGATTCCAAAGAAATAATGCATACTCTGGTATTTCCGGTGACATTACAAATAGGCATTATAATCAGGATGCTGTAAGTTCTCAGTTACCTAACAGTAGTCAGAATGGAAGAATTGTCTACAATAGGCAAGCACAGTATTCAAGTGAGCCTGCTCTCGCTCCTACTTACAGTCAACCTGTTAATGTGACTTCATTATGTTGCTGTTAGTTTTGTATTAGCAACTAAAACAAATATATTATTTGTTTTAAGAAAGAAAAATACTGAAATCTACTTACGAATTGATGTATATTACCCTATATCCCATAATACATAATTAGAACAGTAACAGTGATAATGAAATGTCTTTCTTCTTATCAAAGATTTTTATCATTAATTCAACTTAATTGTGAATGTTATAAAAAGATGACAGTCACAATAATCTCCCCTCCTGGGGTGAAGAAAATATAGACATCATACTTTGATGGCTTAAAAAGATACAAGATTTTAAATATACACATCGAACAGTTACATAACTTTAAAATATTCAACATTCAAAACAATATTTAATACTATAACAAATCTTTCAAAGAATGACAATCAATTCAAAACTACGTTGTTACCCTTGCGCACCTATTTGTTAACATTCAACAACAACTCGTGTTTCTTCTCCAATGAACAGTGAAAGGGTTTGATATTTTGTAAATTGTGTCTACACTTTATCTGTTGTCCATCTAAAGACACCAAGTTCACGAAATTGTTCTTCACTTCCTCCACCAAAAATGGCCCCACATATAAGTCATAAAATTTATGGATAGTTTTGTTCAAGGCAGAACTTCTTGCATGATTCCTAACCATAACCAAATCACCTTGAACAATTGTAGGGGTTTCTGCGTTTGAATGAATCTTCTTTCTAGATTTTGAACGTTTAGTTTTTTCAATTAACTGAATATATTTAGCTTTCCAAGACAATTCGTTCATCTCTTCTGGCCAGTCAATAACAGAAGTTATTTTATCTTGAACTTCCTCGTGTAGAAAAATTTCAGCCGGAGTGAAACCAACAACCTCGTTATATGAGTAATTTAGTAATTTTATAACATTTGTTAAAACTTTGGACCAAGATCTGTGGTTGGTTTTACAAAAGAGTCTAAGCAAACGAATGATCTCTTTATTATATCTCTCAATTGGATTCGCATGAGGCGAATATGGTGAAGTGAGAATATGCTTTACACCAATTGATTTCAAAAATTTTTCCCATTCATTGGATTTAAATTGTGATCCATTATCCGTTAACATAACTGTACACATAGGATAATGATGGAAATAACCTAAGTTAATTCTGTTGATAATTTCTCGAGTTGTAGCCTTCCTGAGAGGATAAGCCATAACATATTTGCTGGTTAATTCTACAATAGTCAGAATATGTTGATATCCTTGAGATAATGGCAATGGACCAATCAAGTCTAAAGATAAGAACTGATGTAATTTGTAAGAAATCACGTGAAGCTCCTCTTTGGTAATATGTTGTGTTTTTTTGTTTCGTCCTTGCACATTCCACACAATCACTTAAATATGACTTGACACTTCCTCTCATCTTAGGCCAGAAATAGAATTTAGAACACTTCTTATAAAGCTTAGAAAACCCAAAATGGCCAGCCAAATCATGTTGTTCATACAAAACTTTCTTGACAGCTGCTTCAGGTACAAAAACTCTCCAATGATTCGAGTTGGTAGATCTATAAAACAATATATTTTTATGTAGTTTAAATATTCCCTTAATTTCGAAATGGTCATGACCCTTGCCTAACATAGAAATTATTCGTTGACATAATTCATCGTTTTGTTGTACTTTCATCCAATACAAAAAGTATTCTTCTTCAAGTAAATCAATATCTGTGCAGTTTACATGTAAAGTGGAAGGAAACAAATTGTTTTGTGACTTAATTGGATATCTACTTAACGCGTCCGCGGCTGTATTTGCAGAACCACTAACATGCTGAATTGTATAATCATAATTTTGCAATTTCAAAGCCCATCTATTAAGCCTTGGATTTAACGATCTTGCTGAATTTAACCAAGAAAGTGATTGATGGTCACAGTGTATTACAAATGGTCTGCCCAATAGATATATTGAAAATTTTTCAACGGAAAAAAGAATGGCAAGACATTCTATTTCATGCACAGAATATGTTAATTCTGAACCTCGCAAAACTCTGCTCGCATACTGGATAATCAAAGTTTCACCATCGTCAGAATATTGCCATAAGACTCCACCGATTCCAATTTTACTGCCATCAGTATTTACATGGAAAGTGTTGTTCAAGTTAGGTTGAGCTAACATCTCCGGAGACAAAGCCAATTCCTTCAGACGTATAAATGCCTGGAGATGTGCTTCATTCCATTCCCATTTCTTATTCGTTCTAAGTAAATCGTATAAAGGAGCAGCAATCATTGCAAACTTATCCACAAATTTTCTTCTCCAATTTACCATTCCTAAAAATTTTCTTAACGCTTTTCTATTTGTTGGAGTAGGATATTCAGTTATTGCTAGATTTCTTTCTGGATCTACAGCGATGGTTTCACCTGATACTATGTGACCAAGAAACTTCACTTCAGTTTTACAAAATGTGCACTTCGATAATTTGATGGACATATTTACTTCTTTCAAAGTTTTCAACACGTAGTCCAAATGTTTTAAATGACTTTGCAGTGATGATGAAAATATAAGAATATCATCCACATACACAATAAGAAATGAACTAGTATCATTGCCAAACACTTTATGCATTCTGTCGACAAAAACACTAACAGCACTCTTAATACCAAAAGGCAAAAAATGAAATTCCATTAAAATACCACGATATGAGAAAGATGTGAACTTATAAGATCTAGGTGTCAGTGGTATTTGAAAATATCCACAAGTTAGGTCAATCGTCGAAAATAATTTTGCGCCTCTCAACCTAGGCAAAAGTTCAGATATAGGTTCAACCTGTGTCATGGGTGAAATTACATGTTCATTCAGCTTCCTAAAATCAACAACAGGACGCCACAATCCACCTGCCTTTGGAACTATGTGGAGAGGGTTCCGGTATGGAGAAGTACTTTCATGAATTACTCCCCACGTTTTCCATTTCTTTAATTCTTTCTCCATATCATCTCGCCTAGCGAATGGAATAGGGTACGTAGATGCCACTATAGGTTCATTCGTATCTAGCTGTATGTCATAAGATTCCACCTTGGCTGCCTTTGGTTTGTCCGAAAACACATCTTGATACTTCAGTAATAAATTAAATAACTTATCAGCAACTCCAGCTTCACAATATTCGTTGCCATAAACTTTCTTATGGATATCTTCTTCAGAAGCTAGATAAGCAGAATCATTAACATGAGAGGATTCAAATGTCAAAGTTTTACAAGATTCAATTACGGAATTTAGCGAGCAAGTATTATTTGTGGAACTCGGAACAAAAGGAGCTGATACTTCTTTACCACTTGAATGAATTAGTTCAACAGTAGACATACGATAATTAATTATAGCCTTATACTGCCACAAAAATGGTGCTCCCAAGATCAAATCGGCATGTAATTGTTTAACTACATATAAACCCACGTGGAAAAATTCATCTCCCAACTGCATAATGACATATTTAAAACCCACAACTTTTATACGTTGCTCACCAGCGAAACAAGCCAACTGAATTCCTTCTATTGGTTTCAGCTTTATACTTGGTAATAAAGAACTTAGAGTGATCCAAACCTTGTAATCCAACAAATTACATTGACTACCAGTGTCAATTAAACAATTAAGAAACAGGTCACAAATTCTTCCCTGTATTTCTGGTGCTTCAAGTAAAGGTGTAGGAGTTCCTTTATCTGTAACAGTCCACTCAGGCTCTGAATCAAACCACTCCAGCAAAAATGCAACAGGTAAAACATCTTCTTTATCAACGCCTAAATATTTAACTCTATTAAAGTCACCGAGACAAGACTTAACATGCAAAAGGTAAGGATCATAATTACAAGTAAGCTCCATGTGGTCATCCTTTGGCAGGGCGAATTGGAGCGCATTTCCCCGCCTTAGTTGTTTAATGTTCTCGGAGGGCTCCCACTAGTAGCATTAGTTACTGAGGAACATTCTTGATTTAAACTAATGTCATTGCAATTCATTCCATTTCGGAAATGTCCATTGTTCCTTGCTGAAATCTCTGAGTTAGTGTTAATGGAGTCACCTCGCAATTCTGTATTGGTCGGACTTTGAAATCTTCTATTCCTGTTGTATCTAGGTGCATCTGTATTATTGCTATTACTAGCGTTCCTTTGAGTGTTTGTTCTTCGATTATTATTATGAAAGTACAAACTTCGATCGTTACCTTGTCGCCTATAGCTCTCTTGATTAGCTCCAGATTGCCTATAGTTGTTTCTGGGATTCCTAGCAGCTGGTTGGCCCATAAGTCTCTCTGAAGCTACTGTTTGGGTAGATGAATCGCTGCATGACTTATTTTCCATAGACACTTGCCTTACAAAATGCCTAGATTTTTCGAACCTATTCGAGTTGTACTCCCCACTTATATAATCACCAGGTAGTGACAAAGATTTGGTTTTATCACTAGAATATAAGTCTATTGCCCTGAGTTTTTGTGTTAATTGTTTAAGGTTGGAAATTTCGTGACAACCCACATTCTTAGAAACTGTTTCTGGCAATTGCTTCAGAATTACTCTTATTATCTCAGCTTGTTTAGGCTTTTCTACAAGGTTGCAATAAGATGAATATACCTTCAATGCGTACGCTTCTAATGATAAACCAGAAGATGTGTTGTATTTACGAGAACGCAAAACTGTCAGTTGGCTTTCTAACAAATCATTCGAAGCAAATTGTTCAAGAAACTTGCACACAAAATCATCATATGATGAGAAATTCCGTCTTTCACTATTGAACCAATACGCTGCAGTATTGTAGAAACATTTGTGAATAACTTGCAGGCGATATTGAGAAGATACACCAATCAAATTTAACATTGTTGTCAGCTGGTCTATAAACTCCCTAGCTGATTGTTTCGAGACGTCACCTCCAAAACGTGGTAACTGGCTTAGCTCATTTACACGAATAACTTTACCCGGGCATTCTCCAAATTGGTTTCTTGCAGAAATATTTGTATTACATTCTGCACGCGCAGGTTTACAAAACTGGTTTGATTCAAAATTTGGAGACTGAGAATTCTTAGAAGCAATGTTAATTGGATCATTCAAAATGTCATTTCTGGGAATGTAATTTTGATTATAAAACATCGGACTCATTGAAGTTGTAGCATTTGTATTACCAGCCACAGTATATAATGGCTTCTCACATGAAGGTGTATGCTGAAAACACATTTGTGAAATTGGATTATTTGAATAAGCTTTCGTTGTACAACACTGAGTTTCATTATGAAAACTGGCATTCAGAGGACTTCCATAACCATAATGGTTAGTAGAACAAGGTTCATTGTAATGCACTCTATTTGTATTCTCCGAAAGTGCGAAGTCCCTATTGGCCAACGGATGTGTAGTGAAATGAGCAGGTAATTCGTCACGTGATGGAGGATCCCACAAATAAGATGTATTGGAAAGCCTGTAGTTAAAATTAGTTCCTAAAGAAGCGTTCTGACCTGATTTACGTTTAGTAATTACAGGTACATCAATATCAGATGAATCATAACCGGAAGAACCAACACCACGTTTGTCACTTCGAGCACTATCCCGAAATTTAACATTTCGTGATCTTCGATTTGAATTTGCGTTATTTGTTTGACAAGCCACATGCTCAGTTTGTTTACTATTTCCATCCTCTTCGCTCAGTTCTCGTCTTCCATTCAAAGTTTCGTTAGCAACACTGTTGCTGATGGCATTGCCTTGCTCCAAAGAAATAACCCTATCTCTAAGGTCATTTACCAAGGTTTCAGAGCTACATGTAGCAGTCTGAACTACCTTCATTCTATCTAATTCCGCATTTAATGTTTCAAACCTAACCTCATGTTGAGTAAATTTCTCCATAATTTCCTCATTGCAGACTTCCAACCTTGCCAACTTTCCGTCATTACTCTTCATTTGTTCTTGAATATCTGAAACTTCGACATGCATTGTACTAATACCTTCATCCAATTTACACCTCAACTCACTGCTAACATTTTGACAAGTTTGGGCAACATCTTGTAACGAATGTTCAATATGATCAAGCCGGCCGTTAAACCTAACATTATGCTGCTGTAATTCATTTCGAATGGCTTGAAACTTCTCTTCCAGATTTTCATTATTTTGTTGCAATTCCCTTTGTAACATTTCATTATTTTGTTGCAACTCCTTTTGCAACATTTCGTTATTTTGTTGCATATCCTTTTGCAACTCCTTTTGCAACTCCTTTTGCAACATTTCATTATTTTGTTGCATATCCTTTTGCAACTCCTTTTGCAACATTTCATTATTTTGTTGCAACTCCTTTTGCAACATTTCGTTATTTTGTTGCATATCCTTTTGCAACTCCTTTTGCAACTCCTTTTGCAACATTTCATTATTTTGTTGCATATCCTTTTGCAACTCCTTTTGCAACTCCTTTTGCAACATTTCATTATTTTGTTGCATATCCTTTTGCAACTCCTTTTGCAACATTTCATTATTTTGTTGTAATTCACAGCGAATGTTCTGTTGCAACTTTTCTTGAAGATTTTCATTATTTTGCTGCAAACTTTGGGTAACCGTAACTTGAAATGCAGCAATAATCTTGTCCAAGTTTGGATTCACTGTACTTGTATAAGACTTTAACAAAAAAGGATCAAAATCTGGTTTACAAGATTTACAAAAATAGCTTTCATTAGAAGAACTAAATATTACCCAGTGCATTACAGTCAAACCTCTGCACTCCAAATGTTCCCATTTATTGCAGCTATTGCACTTCACAAGACGAGAATCTGCTTCAATGTTACTGCAACAAATAATATTCTTCGTTGGGTCAGCATTTTCTTCAATAGTTTCATTTTCCCTGAAACTATCGATGACATCGGATCTTAAGAAAACTCCCGTTCTTAAGTTGTAAGAATGTTGTTTCCGATCCATTATTTAAAGTAATCAGAAGATAACTTCCACACTATATATTCACGAATCCTGGCTGAAGGTCGCCATAATTGTTGCTGTTAGTTTTGTATTAGCAACTAAAACAAATATATTATTTGTTTTAAGAAAGAAAAATACTGAAATCTACTTACGAATTGATGTATATTACCCTATATCCCATAATACATAATTAGAACAGTAACAGTGATAATGAAATGTCTTTCTTCTTATCAAAGATTTTTATCATTAATTCAACTTAATTGTGAATGTTATAAAAAGATGACAGTCACAATTACAACCACAAAGTGCATCTACAACTTCTGGAACATCAAATTCAACTTCTGGAAATGTATCGAGGACCTTTACACAACAATCTGGTATTGGAACATCTTACCAATCAACAACAAATTTAAATTAAAGGAGCGGATGGAAGTGCCTCGTTCACTCTGCTTTCTTTCAGAGAGGCCAAATTTGAACAAACGAAATTCATTTCAAACGCAGGAAATTATGAATGTACGTGATGATAAAGACTTAATATCGGAACCACTACAAGTGAATTTTTTATTGGAATGGTTTGAAGAAGAACATGAATGGACTGTTAGTGATTATGATATTCCGGTTCCATTAACTGAAGTTCCAGTTATTCATGGAATTATTTGTCAAATACCTGTAGTTTGTATTATAGATTCTGGAAGTCAGGCAAATGTTCTAAATTTTGACGTTTTGTGTAAACTATCGTCTTTGATTGGCAACATTAAACTGGATAACGTGGAAGATGTAAAACTCACCGGTTTCGCTGGATCCAAGAAGTGTAAAGTTGTTGGTAGTAAAATTATTAATCTGCAGATAAAGAACGAATACTTTTCTATGGAATTTTTTGTTCTTAAAGAGTTGAATGCCGATGTCATTTTAGGAGTTCCATTTTTGAGGAAATATAAAGCTGTAATTGATTTTAAAGAAGGGAATGTAAGTTTGCTAAATGATAAAGGAAAGGAAATTTCCTCTGTTTTAACTCGGCAATGTTGTTCTACAGAAGATTCGAAGTATTGTACAAAGTCTAATTTTTGTTCAAAAGATACATTAAATGATAATGAAAGTTATTCATGTAGATTGTTACGTGATTCGTCAACTTTGAATGATGAGGTAGAATATATGCCAGCTAAGAAGTCCATTTATGAGTCTGTTTTTAGAAATGATAATTTAGACAATTTGCAGAAAGCTGATTTATTCAAACTTCTGTCGTACGAGGGTCACTATTTATATTTTGAGCCTAACAATGAAAAAACAGGAATTTGGCATTGAAAACTGCTTTATTGTTTTTCGAAGTATTCTCCTTTATGGTCACACTTTTGCATTCGTTCGAACCATTTGTCAAAGCAGTTTTTCCAATCTTCTTGAGACACCTCCACAATATGGTTTTTGAACGCATCAACGGCGTCTTCCGCCGACGAAAATCGTTGTCCACGCAATGTATTCTTGACATTCGGGAACAAGAAGAAGTCATTGGGTGCCAATGGCGGATGACCCATCAATTCGATTTTTTGACTGTTCATAAAGTCTGTTGTTAGACGAGATGTGTGACAGCTGGCATTGTCTTGATGAAGAATGATCCGACTGCGTTTGTTTGTTTTCCGTATTTGACCGAAGACCTGGCAAACAAATTGTTGTGTACCATTCAGACGTTCCTCTAAAGGCACAGTTGCCACATGACCAGTTTTCCCGAAAAAACAGGCGACCATTTGTTTCGATGTGCTTCGAGCGAGAACAACTTTTGTTGGATTGGGTTCATCTTGAAACACCCATACAGTCGACTGCTGTTTACGTTCCGGCTCATATGCATATATCCATGATTCGTCACCTGTTACAATCTTATAGACGTCTTTTGAAGCACCACGATTGTATTTATTGAGCATTTGTTTGCACCAATTGACGCGAGCGTCTTTTTGAGTTTTTGTGAAATTGTGTGGGATCCAACGAGAACATACCTTTCTCACAGCTAAATGATCATGTAATATTTTATATATGCTGGTGGAACTAATGCCTATGGTAGCCTCAATCTCACAGTATGTCACATGACGATCTTGCAGTATTAGGTTTTGCACAGCATCAATGTTTTCCTGAACAACAACTGATTTTGGACGACATTCGCGAATCTCGTCGGTGAGCGAATGGCGGCCACGATTAAATTCGTTATACCAACGTTTCACAGTGGCAAAGGATGGGGCTTCATCGCCAAATGTGGAAGTAAGTTGATCGATTGACTCTTGTCTTGATAATCCACGTCAAAAATCGTAAACAATCATCGCACGAAAATGTTCACGAGTTAATTCCATTTTATTGTTGTCGCGCAATCTCCAAGGCAACATAAACAACACAAATGAAGCTATTGACAAAACATTTGAAGTACGTTATGGTCAATAATGCCAGACAATTCCGTGCAAACGTCAAATCGCGCCTAAGTTCAATCAGTGTTGCCAAGGCTCAAAATATAAATAGTGACCCTCGTATTATCACGTACAATTTTCAGATAAACCTAGAAAAGCAACTGTTGAACCTTACAAGATTCAATTAGATACTGTAACACCTATTACAAGCACACCTTATCCCATACCAATATCAAGGAGACAACCTTTAGAAGAAGAGCTTTCCAAGTGGGAGAAATGGGGAATTATTTACCAGGATTCTTCACCATATCTTAACCCTCTACATATAGTGTCAAAGCAAGGAGGTCTTTGGAGACCTGTGATCGTTTTTAGGAAACTTAATCAACATGTTATCTCTCCACAAGTGAGAGTAGAAGCAATTAACGACAGGATGAATAAAATATTCTCCACCGATTGCAGAAATTTTGTTGTTTGTTATTTGGATGATCTAATTTTCAGCAAAGATTGGTCTCAACATATGCAACATGTAGAACTAGTTTTACAAAAGATAAAGGGTGTCAAGATGTCTATTAAATTTTCCAAATGTAAGTTTGCTTACAAAGAAATCTGCTTCCTTGGACACATAGTGTCCGGTGATAAAATTATGGTTGATCCTGCAAAGAATTGAGCAATTATAATTTTCCAATTCCAACTAACAAACTCTCCTTGAGAAGATTCTTAGGATTGGCTAATTGGAGGCGAAAGTTTATTGAAGGATTTTCTGAAATGGCACAGCCTTTGTATGATCTGTTGAAAAAGGAATCAAAATGGCAATGGAATGATGTTCATGCTTCAGTTTTTGAAAACCTCCGCAAGTTACTGATATCTCCAAAGGCTTTGTATCAACCAGATTTCACGAAACCTTTCAATGTCAACACAGACGGTTCGAAGAAAGGAATAGGAGCTGTTCTATGGCAAGACTCAACTGAAAATTCTGAAGATGGACCACGTATAATTCAATACGCTAGCAGATCTCTTAAAGGAAATGAGTTCTCATACAATACTTACGAGATTGAATGCCTAGCAATATTATTTGCTTTTGAAAAATTCTACATTTACATAGCTGGAACTAAGGTGAAATTGTTTACCGATCACCAATCTTTATCTTGGCTAGAATCTACTAAAACTTTGAATCCACGATTAAATCGTTGGAGTTTGAAATTACAAATGTTTGATTATAACGTACATCACGTGCCGGGAAAATCTAATGAAGCTGCAGATGCTTTAAGCAGATATCCTGATTTAAGTACAGGTTTTCCAACTCTATCGGAACTATATGTAAATAACATAAGTCTTGATTTTCTTGACGAAGATAGTGTAACATTTTGGCAAGAAAGTCAAAATTCGGATTCTTATTGCAGTGCCATTGTACAAAAGTTACAAAATGGGAATTTGTCGAAGAATATAAAAAGGCAATATTCGATTCAAGATAATATATTATTATTTCTCCATATTATATAATATATTATTATCTCCCCATATTTCTCCTATCTTTTATCTCCCCAGTTTTATCCTATCTTTTATCTCCCCAGTTTTATCCTATCTTTTATCTCCCCAGTTTTATCCTATCTTTTATCTCCCCAGTTTACTCCTATCTTTTATCTCCCCAGTTTTCTCCTATCTTTTATCTCCCCAGTTTTCTCCTATCTTTTATCTCCCCAGTTTTCTCCTATCTTTTATCTCCCCAGTTTTCTCCTATCTTTTATCTCCCCAGTTTTCTCCTATCTTTTATCTCCCCAGTTTTCTCCTATCTTTTATCTCCCCAGTTTTCTGCTATCTTTTATCTCCCCAGTTTTCTGCTATCTTTTATCTCCTCAGTTTTCTCCTATCTTTTATCTCCCCAGTTTCCCCCTTTCTTTTCCCATCCGCAGAAAATTGGCCGCGGTGGCTCAGTCGGTAACGCGTCTGACTACCATGCTAAAGGTCCCGGGTTCGATCCTCGGCCGGTTCAAATCCGGGAACTTTTCTAACGATGGAAGCGGCCCCGGCGCCCACCCAGCGTCGAATAACATGGGTACCTGGGGGGGTAAAGGCGGTCAGGGGCGTGATGCTGATCACATCACTCCCACTCACGACCGGATCAAGAAAGTGTGGGGCGTTACCCCCACACCCCCTATACGTCTTCATGGCGTGGTGCTAAGCACAGGGGAACACTTTACCTTTTTTAATATTATTCCTGAAACATTTGAAACAGGACAAGTGGAAACTTGCAGTAACTATTGTTGTTGTACCCACAATTCTTCATAAATTACATGACTTACAAGGTCATTTTGAATACTATAAACTATTTAATAAGTGCAGAAGTTTATATTATTGGCCTAAAATGAAAGTTAGTACTGTTTAACATGCGCAAAAACTAAACAAGCTTACACAAAAATTAGTAAGGATGAATTGCATGTATATTCCACTACTCCACATGATATGTTATCAATAGATCTTGTTGGACCGTTACCCAAATCACAAGGATATAGTTACATATTAACAATAGTTGACACGATGTCCAAATTTTTAATGGCTTATCCGTTAAGGAAGGCAACGTCACGTGAAATAATTAACAAATCCAAGCTCCAGTATTTTTACCACTATCCAGCATGTAAGGTAATATTATCAGATAACGGTTCCCAATTTTAATCACAAGAGTGGAAGTTATATATGGATGACTGTAACATAAAACATATCACAACATCAGTTTATTCGCCTTTCGCAAATCCTGTGGAAAGGTACAACAAAGAGTTAATACGATTGTTACGATTATATACTTCGCAAAATCATCAGGACTGGGTAAAATATTTGAATCATGTAACGGGACTTCTTAATAATTCCGTTTCGGAAATAACAAGTTTCACACCTAGTGAACTTTTCCTTCATCACGAATTAAAGGATTCAATTCTCAATCAAATTAACTGGCCAGATGATTTAAAGTTTGTGCCCTGGAAACATAAGTATTTTATCGCCAAAGCACGTATTAAAGAAAGATATAAGCCCAAAACTATTGAGTGTGATGCAAATAAATTGAAGATTGTCCCAGGTGATATTGTTTTAGTGAAAAATCATGAACATAGTAGTGCAATTAACAAGAAAATTCATAAGTTTATGGAATTATGGGTTGGACCCTATATATTTGATGCTGTGAAAAACAATTATACAATTTTGATGTCTATGGACGGAAATAAGATAACAACAAGGCAGAACTTGTCAAATATCAAGAAATTTAATTGTTCTGATGAGAAAAAAGAAGAATTGCTTAAGCTAATGTAATTGTTATGAAGTGATGCATAAGTAGCTGTAAATTCGAACACTAAGATGACATTTTCAGTACTTTAGTAAAAAGAGTATTGTAAATTTGTGAATTGGTTCATTATGTCAAGTGAACTCTCATTATCCTGACGAGTGTATATTAAAAGCAGGACTCAAATCTTATATATTATATATATATTAAAAAAAATGTTCATTTTTTTTCTTACCAGGAGAAGGGGAGAGATTGAGACTGTCCTATTCTCAAATTGCCATGTTCAAAGTTAATATTATTTGTTATTGATGTTGTTTTTAACTTATGCATGTTTGTTTTAAATACATATATTGTTATAATCATAATTACTTTGTCTGACCTCGTATTTTCGGTACTTTTAAATTTAGAATGTTACGTATATACTATAAAACCGTGATATTTAGTTGCTATTCTTATTAATTCTAGATTTGTTGTTTCATTTCCAAGTACTACACTTCAAATTATACATAGCACCAGTGGCGAAGCGTCCTATGAGGCCAGGAGGCCGGGCCTACCCACGCCATTACTCTTTTAAATGTGTATTTACTTATTTCGTCAAAACATATGTAATGCAATGGAAAAGTTTGGAATTTTCATTTATGATAATTACAAAAAGATTCTAACCCTGTCCAGTCAGTATACGAACTTTCCGCGGAGTGAGGCACATTTGCTGGGGCCTCTTCTCTTCACATTCCGTCCTACGGTCGTATATGCGGGAAGCCTAATCTTACGAGTACTGTACGTATGCTTATAACGTGCTCCTGAGGCCGGCCTCGCGGTGTTACCCACTAGGACGAACAGCATATCAGCAACACTGCATTTCCGCCAGGGTTGGAAATTTGTGGTGTACCGGCATTTTTTATAAACATTAGCCTGTGTTCGTGCAGAGAGACTTCTATTTCATTGTACATTCTCCATATTTTGTACGAAACTTAGGTTTTCCTTCCTTTCATCGACAAGTGTAAGTGAAATTGAAAATTACGGAGTACTGTAGTTCTGACTTCGTTTTCTGGTCAGAGTGCTGATGGTCTTGTCGATTCACCCAACACCGTAGCGTAAACAGAAAGTCCAAAGAACTTATATTTGTAAAGTAAGTCTTCATACCAAATTACGTAAATTAAAATGATAGTTACGCCTTATATTTACAAAGTAGTTTTACTTTCACTGGGAATATAATAATTTATTTTTATCGTGAACGGGGATTCCCCTCTCTTTCACCCTCTGGGAAAACTTGCCTCCTGCTCACGACGCTAGAAGGGAGCTTGGCGCTTGGCATGGCTCGGAGCGCGAGGCTCGTGGCGGTAGAGCTTTCTTTGTGATTGGTGTCGTGTGCAGCGATCAGATTTATGCAAGAAGTGCTGGACTGAAATGCAAGAACAACAAGAACAATCGAGTTCTTAATTGAGTGAAGAAGTAATCATCGGTAAGGTAGGACCCACTTTTGGTCTTTCATGTTTCCTTCTTATAACAATCATTTCTAAAATGTTTTCAAGTATATTTTCCTTTGCAAGTAGCAGTGGCAAGTGACAGCAAAATATTTTAAAAAATTCAAAGTTGTTGAAACGTTATTTAATGCGTTAACACTGTCGTTGAATAAATATTACAAGCAGATATTTTTTTATGCAGCCGACACAAGCAAAGAGGTAGGCAGTTTCGTTTACCCTGAAGGGATAACAAGAGCAGAGGGCGGCCAAATAAAGTACAATGCAAGGGAAGACTTTTTTTGGGTTTAGGACAAAGAGGGTTATGGGGTTATTGCGCGGGCCATGTCTGTTTCAGGTCTGGCGGAACATGCCAGTGTTGTCACATTGGATTGGCAGAAAAGAGCTAAATTGCGCCTAAAATTGGGATTCTATTCTCTCAAGCAACTACATTTATTATAACCTGTTTATATGTTACATAGTAACCTGTCGTGTTGCCGGGTCCCAAACAAGGATCCTATGTTCTGTTATCACGTAAAGGTGTCTACTAACACAAGGGGTAGAACAAACTAGGATGCGAAGTATACACACTGAATGAGAGAGGTCACCTTTACTTATGTTTTTTTCTTCAAAGCCCCGTAGTCGTTATCCTAACACGTTACGAAGCCAGGTGACCTAATTGTGGTCATGTCAATGTTTCCTGGTCATCTTTAATTCATTCTCCATACATTCTCATCGTCACGATTAGCATAGATCAGAACAAATGAGACGAAAATATTCAAAATTTAAATTATGTTTACTTGCACATACAGGTGTCAGAAATTCATTTATCTAGAAAGCCAAGACTGGAATTAACTACAACCATTCCTTTAGTTAGACAACAGATAACAATGGTGTTTTCCTCGGTGCGAGGAAGTCTTGCTACAAAAACTAAGTTGGCAGCAATAGAACATACCAAACTGACAGTCGCTGAAAGTGCGGAATTCTGTCGTCTGCTCACGGCACAAACGTCAGACTGACCCGAAAATTATGGGGTTCTTCTAGCCCTTTTCACCTCAATTGCAAAATAAATAAATAAATTTAGAAAAAAGTGATGAAGAATTGACAACAGGGCTCGAGCACTATTCGTTGGATTTTCGCGATGTCTCATGATTGGTAGTTCTTTCTGGAGTTGCGTGCATAAATCAGGGGTTCAAAAAATACAAACAAATAAAAAACAGAAGTGAATAAAAATCTAGATCGATGACATCTGGTGGGTGGGGGAGAACGTCTAAGACATAATTATCGTGCTGATGGCCGGTAACAACACTTTTGAAAACGTTACGCCACTGGCAAGTAAAGAAGCGCTCTGGAGAGACATTGAACCACTCTCGATGACATAGCCCCCCCTCCCTTTCTTTTTACAGATTTAAGCAACTAATGGAAATTATCGCACTTCTGTGCCTACCCTGCTAGGAACTCTACGCTTCGCCACTGCATAGCACTAGCGAACGCAATATCATTGTGCATAGCCTGTCATTTTATTTAAACTTTTAAAGTTATGAATTTGAAATATGCAGTAAAATGAATGTTATTTCTAAAAAGACTGCCAGTTAGTCTGTCGGCTCTTTGGCACCCAGAAATTCTCGACTTTAGAGCACTCCGCGTGATGGCGGGTTAATAGTTGGAACGAATCGTAGTTTGGACTTGATACTAATATCGAATTTAACCTTGGAGCTGTTTTGCACTATATAAATGATGAGAATAATTTGGTTCATGGTTTATTATTGAGGTTATATGTAATTGGCTGGTGTGAATGCATTAACCCTATTCAACAAGAGTAGTTTAGAACAATTTGGTAGGTGGTTCCCATGAGAGTATTATACAAACGGATTCTGTGTACGTTTGAGATAGGGATTCTCTGTTTATTCTTGATAGATATTCGCCCACGGGCTAATGTGTAATTGCATTTATTTGAACAAGAAGCTGCAGGAAATGTCAGATCTTGCTATTAGATTGTTGGATAAATAGTATGCTTTAAATGGCAAATAGTCATTATCAGTTATGTAAGGTGAACGTCAAAGTTTGTTTGCAAAACGTTGTCCGGATTGTATAATTACGGAAGGAAACTGCAAAAGCAGTCCAATGTTCGTAGGTGGATATATGTTAGCGTAAGTAACCACACAAATTACTGGCAATTTGGTAATTACTGTGGGAGGATGGAAATATGAAATGATGCAGTTTACGTTTGAAATCATCAATTTTCGCTCGATTCCTCCCTCTTTTGCCCTTTCGTTCTACATATTTCTACTCTTTTCCCTCACCCGTTTTCTCTTTTCCCTCCCTAGTTTTCCCCTCTCTTTTATCTCCCCAGTTTTCCCCTATCTTTTATCTCCCCAGTTTTCCCCTATCTTTTATCTCCCCAGTTTTCCCCTACATTTTATCTCCCCAGTTTTCCCCTACATTTTATCTCCCCAGTTTTCCCCTATCTTTTATCTCCCCAGTTTTCTCCTATCTTTTATCTCCCCAGTTTTCTCCTCTCTCTTATCTCCCCAGTTTTCTCCTCTCTTTTATCTCCCCAGTTTTCTCCTATCTTTTATCTCCCCAGTTTTCTCCTCTCTTTTACCTCCCCAGTTTTCTCCTCTCTTTTACCTCCCCAGTTTTCTCCTCTTTTACCTCCCCAGTTTTCTCCTCTCTTTTACCTCCCCAGTTTTCTCCTCTCTTTTATCTCCCCAGTTTTCTCCTCTCTTTTATCTCCCCAGTTTTCTCCTCTCTTTTATCTCCCCAGTTTTCTCCTCTCTTTTATCTCCCCAGTTTTCTCCTCTCTTTTATCTCCCCAGTTTTCTCCTCTCTTTTATCTCCCCAGTTTCCCCCTATCTTTTATCTCCCCAGTTTCCCCCTATCTTTTATCTCCCCAGTTTTCTCCTCTCTTTTATCTCCCCAGTTTTCTCCTCTCTTTTATCTCCCCAGTTTTCTCCTCTCTTTTATCTCCCCAGTTTCCCCCCTATCTTTTATCTCCCCAGTTTCCCCCCTATCTTTTATCTCCCCAGTTTCCCCCTATCTTTTATCTCCCCAGTTTCCCCCTATCTTTTATCTCCCCAGTTTCCCCCTATCTTCTATCTCCCCAGTTTCCCCCTATCTTTTATCTCCCCAGTTTCCCCCTATCTTTTATCTCCCCAGTTTCCCCCTATCTTTTATCTCCCCAGTTTCCCCCTATCTTTTATCTCCCCAGTTTTCTCCTATCTTTTATCTCCCCAGTTTTCTCCTATCTTTTATCTCCCCAGTTTTCTCCTCTCTTTTATCTCCCCAGTTTTCTCCTCTCTTTTATCTCCCCAGTTTCCCCCTCTCTTTTATCTCCCCAGTTTCCCCCTCTCTTTTATCTCCCCAGTTTCCCCCTATCTTTTATCTCCCCAGTTTCCCCCTCTCTTTTATCTCCCCAGTTTCCCCCTCTCTTTTATCTCCCCAGTTTCCCCCTCTCTTTTATCTCCCCAGTTTCCCCCTATCTTTTATCTCCCCAGTTTCCCCCTATCTTTTATCTCCCCAGTTTCCCCCTATCTTTTATCTCCCCAGTTTCCCCCTATCTTTTATCTCCCCAGTTTCCCCCTATCTTTTATCTCCCCAGTTTCCCCCTATCTTTTATCTCCCCAGTTTCCCCCTATCTTTTATCTCCCCAGTTTCCCCCTATCTTTTATCTCCCCAGTTTCCCCCTATCTTTTATCTCCCCAGTTTCCCCCTATCTTTTATCTCCCCAGTTTCCCCCTATCTTTTATCTCCAAAGTTTTCTCCTCTTTTATCTCCAAAGTTTTCTCCTCTCTTTTATCTCCCCAGTTTCCCCCTATCTTTTATCTCCCCAGTTTTCTCCTATCTTTTATCTCCCCAGTTTCCCCCTATCTTTTATCTCCCCAGTTTCCCCCTATCTTTTATCTCCCCAGTTTCCCCCTATCTTTTATCTCCCCAGTTTCCCCCTATCTTTTATCTCCCCAGTTTCCCCCTATCTTTTATCTCCCCAGTTTCCCCCTATCTTTTATCTCCCCAGTTTCCCCCTATCTTTTATCTCCCCAGTTTCCCCCTATCTTTTATCTCCCCAGTTTCCCCCTATCTTTTATCTCCCCAGTTTCCCCCTATCTTTTATCTCCCCAGTTTCCCCCTATCTTTTATCTCCCCAGTTTCCCCCTATCTTTTATCTCCCCAGTTTCCCCCTATCTTTTATCTCCGCAGTTTCCCCCTATCTTTTATCTCCAAAGTTTTCTCCTCTCTTTTATCTCCCCAGTTTTCTCCTCTCTTTTATCTCCCCAGTTTTCTCCTCTCTTTTATCTCCCCAGTTTTCTCCTCTCTTTTATCTCCCCAGTTTTCTCCTCTCTTTTATCTCCCCAGTTTTCCACTCCCCCGTTTTTCTCTTTCCCTTCCTCATTCACAATTCGTTCTTCTTGTCCACTTTCCTCTTCTTTTTAATTAGCATATTCTGGAACGAAGGTGGAAAATATTTTCGAAATTTTAACAAATGCCTTTCAAGGTATCGAAGACTTGAGAAGACTCGTAAATCTTCCCAGCTAACGTGGAAACTGCTTTCCCTGCAATTACGCCATGTTTTTTTTGTTTTAAGAGTATCTTGGACGTTCAACAACCCGTTTAACACTAGCGAACATTTTCCTTGTGAACTTGTAAGGGGCGGAGCACTTGATTAAATATTGATAACCATTTCGCCATGCGAAAACCACACCACAGGCTATAACCATTTTTTTTCTACCTGTATACGCAAGGCGAATTTACTAATCCTATCTAATTTTTACAGCGTTATTTTAATTTACTTATCTTCGTTCTCAGACTTTTGAAGAAGTAAGATCAATTGAACGAAATAAAGCAAATATCACAGCTTTCAACTCGCGAGCCTATTTCCGTATTATAATTCAAATGTTGACCATTCCTACTAATTTTCTTCAGGCCCACCAAAATATTTCACCTCCCTAATAGCGTAGTGGCTAACGCTCTTGTCTTGTATTGAGCGAATTTGTTTGATTTCCGATCCAGGCATATTACTTTCATAGTGATTCGAGAAAAGATGGATTCAAATAGTTTTGTTCATCAACATTGTATCCTGTTCGTCGTAGCCTATACATATACAGGTCTATTACAATCATATTTCCCCGAGAAGGTTCATGTAAACTGTTAGTTCCTGTGCCATGCATACCACTTACCTTGCTTATCAAAGTTTTCATATTTAATATATTTGAAGAACGTCAATTCAAATCACACGTTTTACTCTTTTTGGTCAATAATAACAAATACATCAAATATTGTTAAGCATTTCGTGTAAATTGTAGCCTATATGCTGTCAGTTTTAAAGTAGTTCGACTTATTATCAGTAATTGCACTTGTGATGGTTGACTACACTAAACGCAATTAGGCGGGTGGCAGAAGTTCGCGCTGTTGCCACGTCGGAGCACAACCACCTGTGTTCGGAGCTTTAAGAGAATGAAAAATCTCGTTGTAGAGTTGGTCTTTGTAATCCATGTGATACAAACTTACAGTATTTGCTCGAAAGGTCAGGGATGACACAAAAGTGCCCCGGAGAGAGGTCGGCCTCACGCTCGAATTAGGCAACGCAGCCCGGTTGACGTTGCCACACAGCGGGCGGAACCAGCGACTTTTGTCCCGCTCTTGCTTTGCTTCTCTCGTATGTGGCACACATAGTGGTTCGGATCGCACTTTAAACTGTAGGTCCGGGCCACCCCGATGGCGCAGTGGTAGCGTAGTCGCCTTGTAATCAAGGGGTCCCGAGTTGGATACCCGGTGGAGGCTCATAGTGGTTCGGATCCCATTTTAAACTGTAGGTCCAGTCCCGATTAGCCTTACAGTGCATAAAGTGGACTTAAAACACCAACTCAATCAATCAATCAAACTGTAGGTCCAGTCCGTGCGTAAAGTGGACTTAGAGCGCCAAATCAATCAATCAATCAAACCATATGTGGCACCAGCGCAATTCTGCCCAATCGCCTATTTTCATGGCCTTGCGTTTAAATTTGATTACTACATGAACAGATTTATATCTGTGCAATATTTGTTACAAATGTTGTGGTTTAGAGGAAGAATAGAGATCAAAATTTACCTTTGTTGCCACAATACTTCAGCCTTGTGAGGGGTGAATCCCTAACATGCCTCTTGGTTTATCATCCATCCCCAGTCAACGATTAAATATCTCAACCTTTCCATTTAAGTATTAAGTCCTAACGATTTTCATTGTGGCAACACAAAATCGATGTCTACTCGTCATAGCTCAGACATCGACAAGTCTTTCGGGCTGACGCGCGCACGCTCAACAGTTATTTGATGCACCGTACTGTCCACATTTTTTTTTATCTCGTTACTCCTCGTAATGTTCCCGAGATATCAACGTTCTTCTGTGCAAATGAAAACGAATTTTTACCGTCGCTGACTACTAATTTAACCCAGATTGAGCAATTACAGACTTCTCGAGTACATTGTTTGAATTGTTAAATTATATTTCGTCTTGATTTCTGTTCTCGACCTGAGGGCTGAAGGGCTTTTCTGCTTCTTCGCGATCGCCACCAAAAAGATGGGAAACATTTGACTTAACCCAGTTGAAGCTTCTCAGATAAGTTGGAAGAGCTGTTTTCGCGAGAGGGGGCACTGTTTGAACAATCGATTCTCTCTAACTTTTCGGGTTGAAATCTCTCAAGGTTGCATCCTTTTTGTAGCGCTGAGAGCCCTTGTGGCAATCCAATCAATAATACATCGCTAATTCTTCTTCTTCCAACACAAACTTGGGAGAAATTAATGAGGTCGGCCTTCCAGAGCGACAGTTTCAAAGAATCCCGCAGGCTGCACGGCCATGTTTCTCTGCATGAAGTTGATGTGTCCTTACTTGCTTTCATTGCAGTCCGCGCTGCTTTCGTACCTGTGATTGGTTCTTTCAGAACATCCGCGGGCTTAAATTACTTTAGACTTTAATATGATCTTGACTTGCTTTTCTAACATAATTGTTATTAACTAGCTACGTGCTATAATTTCTCAATTAATTAATCTCTCTTGTTCTCAATTTAACGCCGATTCAAGCAGGGTTCTCGTACACATTGCGTTTCAACGAACACCCTTGAATTTTCGTACAAATTCAGACATTAATTCGAAACCTGATTGTTCACATCCTTACTTTCTCTTAAAGGGAACAATTAAAAAAACACCTTGATCAGCAGATGCTATTTACCTTGTATTCTTTCCTGAAAAAAGATCTACAAAATTTTAACGTGTATTACTTGTATTTGGCCTCCAAAATCCCACGCAGAAAACGTTGATATACTGAAATCTCAACTTTTCCTTGCAAATATGTTCCATCGTTTTAAATATGGAGTGCATACAGAGGAAGCCAAAAAAAATTGATTACCTCGATTATCTGTTTACGCTCCAATACTATAATCATCTGGCTATTTATTTTATGCTAACTCGTGTTTGAGTTTTGTTGTGTTCTTTATTTACTTACACTTCCTAACGAACTGTAAAGACACGTTTTCTACCAGTGCCATCTGCATATTACACGTGCTACATTACATGAACTCAATGGGGTCAACTTTTGAAAAACATTGGGTAGGCTTAACTCGGAGATTTGTTTTGTAATTTTTTGCAATAGTATATGTTATATAAGTAGGTTGGTTTGCACTGTAATTAATTTTTTGTTCCTTGGCTGTAAAATGTAGGTTTTTACGTATAAGAACTGTTTGAGACCTTTTCTGAGAGGAATACATGAATTTTTTAGTAGCAGCTGTTGCTAATTTCAGTCAAGTCCCTATTTCGAAGACACTTAATCTGGGAAACACATGAAAAATATGTTGTCTATCAACTGTAATGCACATTTTGTATTTTTAGGTTTTTTGCTTGCCTATTTTGAGAATTTTTAGTGCCTGTGGATCCTCATCCTGGTTCCTAATAACGATTTGAGCACGGATAGTGTTGATAATATAGGACACTGAAAAGTATCATGTTGCATATAATAACAAATTATGAAATATTTTGATAACACTCTGTCGGTAATTAGGTTGTAAGAATTCTTTAAGCGAATGTTAATTAAACTTTGTTTTCTTAAGCGCGAGGACATTATTTCTAAAATAAAATATAATAACAGGCAAATTATTGGGTATGCTCGAGCCCCACAGGCCTATACTGATTGTATGAAATTTGTAATACTCTTTAACTAACTTCGAATGCATCAAAATTCCTAAGTCCATTTAGTTTCCCACGAATTTCCCACCTATCGCTGATCCAACAGTTGTCCACGCGACATATCCAATTCCTAACTAACGTTCATAAACCATCAATTAATTTCATGCTTAGTGCTTTTCGAAACAGTTGTGTCGTACTGGATGCATCCATTCACAACTATAATCTCACAGCCTACTATAAATTTCTCACTGAACTCTTTGTCATTCTCGAACAATTCAATTGTCAACTATACGTAGTTCTAATAAAAATCTCCAATAAAACAGGCACATACCTGAATGTTTCGATCATCAAATTTTCCGTACCAGCTGTAAAAACAAAACTTGCATGTTGATTAAAATTAGAAATGGCATACTGAGTCAGTGGGCTATAGACAGTCGTGCAATACACTTTCGACACATCTACATCTGCTCCCTGATATTTTTATAAATGTCAACCTTACCTTTCAAGGCACGTACGATTTTAGCTCTTTTTCCATCTCTTGAGCAAGATAATAGAAGGTTATGGAATATTGTTGGCACAAAGCATTCTTGCATGTGTTGTATTGTTGAAAATTGGCGACATGGCATGCGTATTGTTTATCGATCCTAAGTCAGCTTTGAATTTCATGCTCAACCCTGTTACAACAATAGTGTCCTACTGGATGCAGATAATTCGTAAACTCAACCCTGTTTCAACAGTTGTGTTGTTCTGGATACAGCCAAAACTAAGACTCGCTTTGCACAAAGAAGGTTGATAATAAGGGGAGGGAATTTCAAGCAGCGATGGAAAATTCTGATGAGAACATTTTTACCTCGGAGGCGTTCCCTCCACACCTAGGAAGTAAGCAGTCATTAACCCACTTTCTTCCTTGCCGACGTCCAAGAGTCTGGATGGAGAAGCAGCGAGGTAAGCGTAGAATATCGACCCTGATGCTCCCAAATTTATGATCTGATGTAATCGTCCCCTCCAGGTAAAAGGGAGGCGCCGATGTGGTTTTCTTCGTGGCGTGTATGAAGTGAACCTTGTCGTTTTCCTTTGTACTTCCACAGTACGGATCATTAAAGGTTAATATAGGATGGTAAGGTGATTGTTTTCTTCGTGATGACGTAACGACGGTAGAAGATGAATTTAGCCATAAAACTAATACGAAACTCATAAATTTCATCGAATTACATTGTAGAGTGTATTATTTGTATTTACATTTTGTGTTTATGTCGTGTTTATTGAGTTTGTCGGCCGCGGACTTGTCCATGGATTTGGAACTTAAATTTTCCGTCCGACCGTTGGATGGCGCTAGTGACTTCCACATTCACTTTCCAGTTAAATTCAATAGTCTTTATTCTTGGGTGAGGTTCAGCAAATGCTGATCTACCTACCACCTAACTCGACAAAGAAAGATGTAGCAGAGTACATTATAATGCATGAACATTGAAAGATACTACAGAAAAACAACATGAATGAACTTGCATAAAAGACTGACTACCACTGCTACACAAAGAAATGACAGAGAACAGAAGAAATACAGTGCATGTGTGCAAATGAGTGACAACGATAATAATAGTAATACACTATCATTACTTAGTTTCAGTCAAGTTTAAGGTAATATATTTTCTAATAATTTACAGGAAATTTCAGTTTGTAATCGTATGTCGTCTTACTTTGCTTCTGTTCATCAATGAGTGAGTCATATACTGCCTTACGAAAGTGTTTGTGCTTATGTAGTTTTACTTCCTTCCTAAATGAAAATTGCAAAGCGAAGGTTCTGCAGCGAGGTATGTTGAGATTAATGGCATTTCTGGTGGAATATGATTGCGTTTGACTCCTGGCTTTAAGCTTCGCAGTCAGATAGTCTCGGTTATTTTTATTTATAACATTGCAGATGGTGCAAGTCATGTGCAGTTCCCTCCATCTTGCCATGTTGAAAATTTTGTGCTGATTTAAGTACAGGAAGAACGTGTTCGTGATTTTCAAATTCATGTACAATGGTAAACATTTTTATCTATAGTGTGTTCTTGTACGTGCAGTGTCAATATCTGCATATTGCAACACTGTCGTTTTAGGTTGGGATTGAGCAATTAAAAGGAGCTTCTAGTCCACATTTTCGCAAACATAACCTGATTTTATATCTACATTTTTGCCACTTGTGAGAAAAATTGAAATAATTTCGCAAAAACATAGCGTTTTTGTACTTCCACTTGTTAAATCAGTATTAGAGGGCGAACTTCCATCCTGAAAAGTTGTGTTCAGATAAAGTGACAGTCCATTTTATTTGAACAGAAGCGTTCAAGGTTTTACCCGTACCAGCTTCAATTTAAGTTAGGAGAAGGTGACTTCAAAGTAGTTTCTGTTCTCGGTTTGCAATTGGTTAAATCAAGTTTCCTATCAGCAGGCAGCTTCTGCTCCTTCCAAAGTTTAACGGCGAAGTTCTCCTTGTACGAAACTTTAAATGTGCTCGCGCTTTCGCGGATCGGTTCTTGTAACGTGTGTAGGAAAATGGTCCAATTAGTAAATAATTTCCTTGTGTACGTGAGATTCAGGTAGGAGCTGCTATGTGCCAGGTTCGCTTCAGCCAGGCGATACATTGTAATCTGAACCGCTTAAAATGATAAAAATTGAAATTGCGAAGAGTAGCGATGGGATGGGATACGTTGAAGATACCAATGGGAAATGCTGTCTCAACGGTTAGCGTAGTGAAGGAAAGTGAAACGCGTACGGAAATTGTTTGCAGGTTAAATAAAGGTATACGGGTATCTAAAAATAATTTCACCCATCGCATAGAGGCCGAAGTCTTCTTGATTTAATTACGTTATAACACAGGGTGTGCAGTCAGAATTGTACTGTTCTGCGAGTTCTTTAACGCTACACACATGGGGAAGAGTTCCTTAGTTTTAATGTAGAGAATGCTATTTCGATTAAAACGGAAGAAACCTCATGAATAGAGCTCGGAAGTTGAGGAAATATCCTTTTTTTCCTAGTGTCCGAAGAGGAGGCCCAACATAATATATGTTCATTTTGCGTCATTGTAGGCCAGAAAAAGGTGGGTTTTATTTGTCCTTTTTTGCCTTTTTCGGTGTTTTCTGGATTTTTGGTCCTTTTTTAGCCTTTTTTAGGTCTTAACGGCTTTTTTTGTAACTTCACCTTCTTTCGACTACGTTTTTACTGCCCATTCTCAATTCGAATCATCATCAGTTCATCACCTCTTAAACATCCCTTCTGTAGTAAAGAAATAAATATATATATATATTTACCCAACTGAGGTAAGGTTTCCGAAGTCCTATTTCTGTGTGGTTAGGCCAAATATGATTCTTCAAATATGATTTTTTCAAATTATGTTAATCTAAAAAAATATACAATGTCTGAAAGAAGTTGCATTTCATTCACATTGTTTTTTCGCACTGTGTGTTCCATACCACCAGAATTTGTACTTTTTTATGCATTAAATATGTAATTAAAACTAAAGTCATTAATTAATTTGGATCACATTTATACGTCCTTTTTCCGTTTTTAGGTCCTTTTTTGATATTTTTAGTTTTTTTTATAAGGTGTTATATATGTATGTACAGGCGCTCCCAACTTATTGGCTTTTACTTTTGACATCACCACCCACAAATAATATTGTTACAAGGTAAGTCGAAAACATCGAAAAAAAATAATGAACATGCACTAAATATTGGGAGTGTAATGTTACAATTTTCTAACCTTTCTCTTGTAATCCAGATAATCTCAAAACAAAAACGCATTCGTTTCTCATGTTTTCCCCGATTTGGGGAGCTGAAAATAAGTTTGCTGGCTGTTTTTACTTGCCGAAAGGACGTGTTGATAGTTAAAGGATGGGGAATGTCCAGGCAAAAGTTGGTCGGTAGGCTTCCTTGGGTGTCGAGTGATTTATTGAATCTGTGTGCGCCTTCCTGTGGTTCTTGAACCTGACAAAGCAATGAACGTTTTGCTGCTCTGGAATGAGATATTAGTAGTATACTGAGTACACAAATCTTTGATTATTTTACTATACTCTGTCCCAGCTAACTGTAGAGCAGAAAAGCGAAATCAAGTCTCTGCGCAAGTAGTGACGCGAGACGGCTCCACCAATGAACACGTGAGAGGGAACGGGGCTACGTGGAATGGGGGAAAGCGACTGCCTTCCCAGCGTGTTCGCTCTGGCCACTCGATTTCCCTCGCTTCTCTGACGCTATGCGCCGCCTTGCTCCACGGTTATCTGGGACAGGGTATACTTCCCACCAGTTGCCCTTAAAATTAGTGTTTCTTAACGCTATTGATTTATCGTGGAATTTGTAGTCTCGGAATAAAGAGTAACGGTAGCTCTGTAACTTTTGTTTCGTTGTGTACTACAGCAGACGTTCCATGCGTGGTTGATCAGTCTTCTGCTGCGCACCATGCGGCAACATTGTCGCCATGAGCCCCATACTGTACTCTTAACTATGAAAAGAAAAGCTCTCGCCACGAAAACGGTCCAGTCAAGGTCACGCCACCCACCTACAGTGTTGCCAGTAAGCAACAATTTCAACCGACGAAATCAACTATTAGGTGCATTCAAATGAAAAGGTCCATTTCCTTGCAGAAACTTTATTACAGTAGTTGGCTACACATATTCACCGTATGAGGTAAGACACTGGTTCCACTTTGAAACAAGGTTATGAACTCCTTGGTAGAAGAAGTCCTTGTGCTGGGAATGAAACATTCCCTGACAGCTTCCTGCAGCTCAGGACTCGAGGCAAAGCGTCGTCCTCTGAGGTGTTTCTTCATAGGTCCGAAAATGTGATATCACATGGACTCAAGCCAGGATTGTAGACAGGGTGGTCTTGCACTTCCCAATGGAATGATTGCCACATATCCTGTGTCTGTCTGGCTGTATGGGGACGAACATTGTCCTGGAGTAAAATGATCCCTTTGCTGAGTTTTCCTTGACGCTTGATTGATGTCCGTAGACGATGCAGTGTTTCACAGTACGTGTTTGCATTAATTGTGTGTCCCTCCGGAAGGAACTAACTCCACTAGCAGTGGCCCTTGGTCATCGAAAAATACGGTCATTGTAAGTTTGCCGACTTATAGGTTGTGACTTGCTTTTCTTTGGTTTTGGTGATCCTGTATGCTTCCATTCCATACTGTCCCTCTTTGATTCTGGCTGGTAATACGGGCAGATGGATTCATCTTCAGCAATGATTTTGCTGATAAAGTCCTCACCTTCATTCCTGTATCGCATCAAATGAGCCAATGACATTCCCATTCTGCACATTTTTTGTTCCTCTGACAAACACTTTGGCACCCATTCTGCGCACACTTTCCTGTAACCCAGTCTGTGCCTCACAATGTCATGCACACTACCCAATGACACGTTCACTTGTTCGCTAATGGCTGCCAGGGATATTTGTCTGTCTTCTTGAATAAGGTTGTCAATAGCAGCCACTGTCCAATCAGGAATGCAATTTTTCAACTGTTCCGGCCGAGCATCGTCCTTCAATGTGTTTCGTCCACCACGAAAACGCCTACACCATTTTCTCACTGTTTTGTCTGATACACATTTTTCATACACAACTTTCATTCTCCTATGAATCTCCGCTGGATGTACTCCTTCGGCATGAAGAAACCGAATGACACCCTGCTGTTCTTCCTTGGACACGTCCCTTAATGGCAGCTCCATTGTTCAGCACAGCGTTCCACCTGGGGGGAAGAAAGTGAAGGTGATTAGATAACGGACACGTGCTACCTGGACACACTTGCGCATGCGCAGATGCCTCATTACTAAAACGTCACATATACCTGTGGGTATACAAAACACATGAAATTACTGTCTCATATAAAACGCTTTTTCAGAAATAATAAAATGGACTTTTTCATTTGAATGAACTAATACATACGTACAACGCACGAAGTGTCGACTGAGCAAGTTAGAAGTAGTATGGCAACCGTGGAGGGCCAGGAGTGTAGAGGAGGCAAGCGGAAGCTCTGACCTTGACTGGACATTTTTCGTGCAGAGAGTTATAGGAATCGCCAATAGTAACGCCCTTAAGTACCTCACATGAGGTTGCTGTATATTGAAACTACGGAACTGTTATCAATGGTGTATTAATCACAGCGTATTGGACCTTCCTATACATAACGTAGAGGATTCCCCTCCCCTAGCACATACACCTTTTCTTTTAGCAAGCGACTTTGGTACCAATTTTTTTTAAATATTTTTGATTCTCTGAAATTCTCTTTGGAGATTTGGTAAACTAAAAAAAAAGAACTCATTTTGGCTGCAAAGTTGATACAATGGTCTCCTATGGAATTTAACACAGTGAATTCACAATTAAAAGCATCTCTCTTTTGTTCATCTTGCATATAGTTTCTCATTGCTATGATTTTTTACAAACAAATGCACATCTTTCTCCAAATTGCAACATCACAGTCGTAAATCTGGTCGGAATTAATGTGCTCGTTCGTTTGTTGGCTGAGGGAGTTCTTGTTTTTCTGTTAACATTCTTCTTTGCTATCTGTCACTTTCAGCCGCTGCTTTTCTTCCATATCATTCGCGTTTTAAAGCTCTGACGGCGTTACACCATGTGATGATCAAAGGAAGCGGCTCTGAGCGGCTGAAGTTTAAAGCGCTACGGATTTTCCACAGAGCAGACTTACAGTTGGCACCCCTGAACTCATACATCAATTAACAGAAAGGCTTGGAGGGAGGAAGATTAATTGCACTCACTGTCAGCGAATTAGCAGGCGATGTCTAGAGGGCAAGAGGGGTAATAAGGATCGAGTGGGTATAAAGGAACACGCGAGCATCGTTACGTCATCATTCGGAGAGAGTTATGGGAAATCTTACGTCAGATAAGAGAACTGGGTACAGTAAAGAGCCGAAGAGGTTCAACGTGGAATTCTCATGTTTAACAACCCCTTACAGTCAGACAACTTGCAAAGCACATCGCGTTGACGCGTTGCATACTATTAAAGGTCCTGTGTGAACGGATATTAGTTCACCTTTATGCTCACCATTCATGCTGAATGTCATTGCGGTTACTAATGCGGTTTCCATTGCTAGGAAGTTGTGGCCGCGGTGGCTCAGTCGGTAACGCGTCTGACTACCATGCACAAGGTCCCGGGCTCGATCCCCGGCCGGTTCATATCCGGGAACTTTTCTAACATGAAAGCGGTCCCGGCGCCCACCCAGCGTACCTGGGGGAAACCCTGGGGCATAAAGGCGGTCAGGGGCGTGATGCTGATCACATCACCCCACACTTTCTTGATCCGGTCATGAGTGGGGGTGATGTGATCAGCATCACGCCCCTGACCGCCTTTACGCCCCAGAGTTTCCCCCAGGTACGCTGGGTAGGCGCCGGGGCCGCTTTCAACGTTAGAAAAGTTCCCGGATTTGAACCGGCCGGGTGCTAAGCACAGGGGAACACTTTACCTTTTTTTTACCTTTATTGCTAAGAAGTTGGTGCTGTAGTAAAGAGAAGTGGTACTCCGGAGCTATCAGGACTTGAAAGTTTCTAAAACTGGCTCCGTTGAAAGTGTGACGAAGATTTTATTTATTTATTTATTTATTTATAAGCAATCCCATAATAGAGCAATGCTCCAATTACGATGGGATATTACAACAATACTCACATTATGCAACACAAAAAAAGAAAATAAAAAGATAAAAAATACAATACAAAATACAATACAATATACCCACCGACAAACATAATACAACTAATACAACAAAAAACACCGAAGCGACAGGCGACATGTGTCGCTTGAAGATTTCACCAATTAAACGCAGGCTTGTGCGGACTGTCGTGCCGCTACGGTGTGAAATGTTGCTGCTGATTGGGTTGTTCGCAAGCGACAGGCAACAGTTGACACGTAGAATTCACAGCGAAGCGATAAGAGATCCTTCAGTCTAAGAAAGCTTTCAGACCGAACGACAAGCGACAGATGTCGTTTCAGAGACCATCAAGAGCAACGTTTCACTCCGTATCGGCAATACAGTCCGCACAAGTCTGCGTTTGATTGGTGAAATCCTTAAATGACTCTTGTCGCATGTCGCTTCTGTGTGAAATATCCCGAAGGCAAAACATTTCCCGCACATGCCCGAACAACAGACCGGTGCGATACATGCAGCTTCTATCTCTTCGGTTTTAAAGCTTGCATTGAATACTGAGGGTTCGCTTCCAAGTGACACGTGTCGCTTCGGTCTGAAAGCTCCCTAAGCTTCAATCATTACTGGTCAAGCAACAAATGTAGGCATTGAGGTGATAGAAAAGATACTAGTATAACCACCATTTTAACAATACATATCATGCCTACTAGGGAGCAATTCAGTGCTTGTAATATTTTACCAAAATGCAAGCCTGTGATTTCGCCTTTACGACATTCAATTGTCCTTTCGATAGCTTAAGAAACAGCAGCGCTATCTGTTGATGTAGTGTTATTTACAAGATCTTCGGCGCAGACCAATGATCTGGCTATATTGAGCAGCCCTGTTAATCTCGTACACGCGTCGATTCTCGTTTCGCTGTGAACACGAGCATGTTGTGTTCCGACGTTGATTGCCTCATATAGCTCTCCGAGGCACAGTAAACAGTCAACTGTTGGACGGAAAACTGTTGACCGAACTAGGGTACGTTGGGTCAACGTACAAGCCATAATCAAACATCCGTGTTAAGGTTTGAGCTTCCACCTTTCTCTTATTGAATTGCACGATACTGAAAACAACATAAGTACAGTCTTTTTTATAAATAAACATTATGCAATATTCCTCACACAATTGGCAAAATTCGAGTTACTGAGAAACCTCGCGGTTTGAAGATAATTTAATTAAAAGCAATTTCAAACAATTACGCAGTTGAAACAGAAGTTCATTATCACAAACAAATTAACAAGCCGGGAAAAGGGTTTGATTGAAACGTCAGTGAACTGAAGAATATAGTTAACGTGAATCCTTTAATTTAATATTCTGTAAATAGTCTTTGAATAAAAAGTTACAACATTTTAATTTATAGATTTGTTAGTTTATAAAACTAAGTCTACTCTGAATCTATTAACTCAAGAACTTGGCTCTGTCAAATCACTTTTGAGCAAGTTCTTGCAATGAAGTGCACATTTAACAGTGGATGGGATCCCACTTTAAACTGTAGGTCCAGTCCCGAATAGCCTATCTGAGCATAAACTGGACTTAAAATCAAGGTTGTTTAACGTCCAGGAATCCATATATTCTGATGGCTTCTATTGTGTTCCGTAACAGGAACGCAACCTTTTTTCTCGCACAATTTAAATTCGGTCCAAGTTGCATATTGTTTAATTTCTATGCGGAACTTGGACCCTATTTAAAATGATCCGGAAAAAAGGTCCCTGGACCGAATTGAAATACCTTACAGATAAAAAGGTTCTTTCTGGTCCAGAATCAATTTACACTTGTTGATTTTCTCTCCTGGACCGGAATTGAATTTATTTAGAATTCCTGGACCTTTAACAACCTTGCTTAACATTATCTTGCCATGAAGTATAGCTCTGGCTAACATTATAATTGAGTTGCAAGCTTTCTGCACAGCGATTGCTATTGTCAATTCCAGCTTTGGAACACTTCATCATGATTATGCATTTATCTCCATCGTAGCGGTAACGTGACATTAATACATTACGTGCAAGCGAACAGAACAAATGACTACTGTGCTCATGGTATAATAATAGTGACGGGAATGCCTTCCTTCCGATTCGTGGAAGTGGACATTTTTGTCGTGCATGGATCTTCAATATGAGAAAGGCAGCTACGATCGAAACAGGTTATTTATTACCGCACTTGTGTTTGCCGGCGTGTGCTTGTAGGTTAAACCCACATGGGAGAGGACGATAGAGGCACACGCGAGAAGCGGTTATTGTATTGTCGTATTATAACAAGAGGAATTTTTAACAAGAATGTTGCCGTCACGTCAGACGTTTTTTAAAAAGGATTTTTCTACAGGTGGATCCGCCCTGGTGGGTTCAACGAATACTCATAGATGACATCACGCGGAAGTCTTCATTTTCCAAAGAAAATAATGTGGTTTCAACATTTTAATACAATTAATTCCCTACGTGTGCGCTAACGTATATTGAATTATGATTGGAGATCTTCATTTGGAAAAACAATATACTCTAGATGTAGTGTTTTGTACAAATTTGTGAAATGTTCTTCCCGATAGTGTAGTGTAATTCCGTCGCCTTGTAATCAAGGTGTCCCGGGTTCGATACCCGGCCGATGTACATTTCAGTGATTCAGTACCCACTGTAAACAACACGCAAAAGTATCCGGGAAGTGTCATAAATTCCACCTTTTAGTAAATGGCACGATTAATATTTCCAAAATGTTATCGATGTCTCACTTGTTTGTCAAGTTTTATGTACACAGGTGAGTTAATTAAGAACAGTTAATGGATATTGGCTGACAAGCGTGACGTCAGATGGAGATTTGCAGAATATTTAAAGAAAGAAAAAAACACGTACGAGATCTGAGTAGGACATTACAAGGGTTGGTGGCTTATGAATGCTGTAGACTAAACTTTATTTCTGTACAATAATATGCATAAAATATCTATAGGCAAATTGTACATTATTTTCGGTCAGTTTTTCTTACATGCTACGTGTTTCTAAGGTATGCAAGTGTACTGATGCTGGCGCAAAGGTTACAGCTGATTCTTTGGCGTTATACTTCAGTTCCTGAAGCTTGAACATGGCCATGGATAGAGCCTGGTGCTGATCACATCACCTATACTGTACCCGGGATCGAGAATGTGCCATCGAGGAAAGGGAATTCCACAATTTCCACTCTATTCAATTACACTGTACAAGAAAGTGAAGATTTGTACGGTACCTTACTTTTCAATATCATTACTGACACGCTCCCCGGGGACGCCCCCCTACTCCTCTTACCCCCTTTGACGCCAAGTAGTACGTTTCTACTACAACGTACATGTCCTGATGTCGTGCAGGGAGCGAACGGCCATTAATCATATAAGTATAGTATGTGGGACTTAACGTCGCTGTCCTTAATTTAGCTCCCCTGTTGGTTCGACCAGTTTATTGATTTCCAGCCAATGTCATCTACGTTTCACGTACAAAGATTACTGACCGCGCACCGTCGGGAGGAAAAAAATGGGTCACGTGCCGAGCAGAAAAGACTATAATGCATGGTCATTACTCACCTGCGGAGGGGTTTTCGAATGAAAGGCGATTTGCTTGCTAAACATGTCCTGGTGGGGTTTGCAACACAGGGTGTGTATTAGAGATAATCTATTTTGAATGGGGAGAACGTACACGACAAATTAGCTTGAAAACTCTGTAGAGTGGCTAAAACAAGAAATGGGCAGTGCTTTGTTGAAGGAAACTGAATTAAAAGTTTTGCCTAGCCTGCGGTGGTCAACGATTGTAGAAGATATAGAGGCTCGCAAGGGTTGAAGTCGATTGTCTTTTGTTTGTGGTAAATTTGAACGCCTTACTATTTCTGCTAGTAGCCAGCGTTGATCAATGGGAGAGGCAACTTCTAATTTGTAGTGACGTAAGCAGATCACGCGGTTTCTTTCCTTCCAATAGTCAATTCCTTCTCCACGGTCGATAGTAAGTCAAAACTTATCGTTCAATTTGTTTTGCGGAGAAACAGCTCCTTCCATCAGAACTCTACGTCATTAGGTAAATCCATTTAGATTCGAGAAGAAGATTCAGGCTTACGTTTAGATGCGGCGATGAGGAAGGTAGTTAGCACTTGTGTGAGCAAACAAATAGTTAAGGAGTTTGATTCACTTAACTCAAACCCATTCTATTTCTGTGTAGGTTCTCTAGCTCTGATTTAAATCGCAGCGAAATAGATGAATGATTGGACAGACAAGCCTTCAATTGTCTCGTTTAAAGATAAGAGCCGCTATAGTCTGCAGCCAATTGTTGCTGAAAAGAGAAACAAGAACATTGTTGAGACTTTCACATGTAGCTTACTCGATACTTCGAAATCTTCATGTTAAGTCAAACTTCTACATTGGTAGTGATAAAAGGCATCACATCATATTACTCAAGGCCTGCACAAAATGACCAACCAATCTAGCAAGAATTAACGGTACACATTTGTACAAAATTATTACAATAGTCGGATAATGGTTATAAAAATGCATACATACCCTCTTTTCTTTCCAATCACGTTCCCGATCGCGTGAAATCCGAAGTATTTGACCGTAATAAGCTTAATGGAGTAACGGGTAAATTACACATATACATGTGGAAGGTATATGCGCACTGTAGCAGTATGTATACTCTGAGCAAGGTTAACCAGAGGTTTTACGAGGTATACCGCAGTATACCCTAGGCTACAATCCTGCTAATGAGTATAAATACAGTGATTAAAAATTAATATAGCTTGACATTAGCCAATGCGGAAAACAAGATTAATGACACTGAAACTAAAGAATTCATAGAAGTTTGGCTTCCTGCTGTTGTAACAGCCCAGAACAAAAGTGCCTTCAGAAAATCATCCACAGGACGAAGTAACCAAAAATAAAGATCAAGAAATAATCCTGTACAAAAATACTCATTTAGTCCTTGTGCTTTTATTATAAGCATGATCGGCTATGTGAACGGAAATAATGATCTAAGTAAATGCAATATTGGATAACTCCATGTACTTATAGGGCTTAAACTTAATGAATGAAGAAATTACGGTTTAAAGGCTCTCTACGCCATTGGGAAAAGTTTGGCCAAATTGGAGTTCAGGTTTGAGAAACCAGCTATTAATTTTCTTTCCCGTCCAGTAGTCATGAACCAGCGCACAAGGCAAGGAAAATGGGAGTCATACGAAAAGAAATGATTTGATTCTTCGAAGGGTAGGACATGTGCTTGATGCACGTGTGAGCAGTCTTGTCAGCAGAGATCAGAAGTGCAACTCCCAATAGATCGCTGTGAGGAGCACAGATTGGCGTTCCACTAGTCGCAGATCAATGACAGACAAGAGGCAGAATATGAAGAGACGGTGCACCTGCAAATGAACAAAGAAAATAAAAAGCTACTGATTACGTCTGGCAATGAGATGATCCTTTTGTATGAAAGTTGGTCGACCATGAAGAATTCTGCAAATTAGAGGTCTGGCTGGAACGAATGTAGGCTTCCCGGCATGTCATATCATGATTCCAGACATTTCTCTTTGTGAATTAATTTATGGGGGATTGCAGTCTCTCTCTCCCTTTCTCTCTTTCTCTCTCTTGCACTCTGTGTTTCTCAGTCCCTCTCTCCGCCTGCCTATCTCTTTTTCTCTGCACTTTTTCTCTTTTTTCGCTACATTTTCTCTTTTGTCTCTTTTTCATCTCTTTTTCTGTACTTTTCCTGTCTTTTCTATGTCTATTTTGTCTTTTATGTACTTTCTCTATTTGTCTCTTCTCTCTATTTTTGTCTCTTCTCTCTATTTTTGCCTTTTCTCTCTAGTTTTGCCTCCTCTCTCTAGTTTTGCCTTTTCTCTCTATTTTTGTGTGTCTCTTCTCTCTATTTTTGTATCTTCTCTGTATTTCTTGTGTCTTCTCTGTGTTTCTTGTGTCTTCTCTGCATTTCTTGTGTCTTCTCTGCATTTCTTGTGTCTTCTCTGCATTTCTTGTGTCTTCTCTGCATTTCTTGTGTCTTCTCTCTATTTCTGTCTGTTCTCTCTATTTCTGTCTGTTCTCTCTATTTCTGTCTGTTCTCTCTATTTCTGTCTGTTCTCTCTATTTCTGTCTGTTCTCTCTATTTCTGTCTGTTCTCTCTATTTCTGTCTCTTTTATCTATTTCTGTCTCTTTTATCTATTTCTGTCTCTTTTATCTATTTGTCTCTTTATCTATTCTGTCTCTTTTATCTATTTCTGTCTCTTTTCTCTATTTCTGTCTCTTTTCTCTATTTCTGTCTCTTTTCTCTATTTCTGTCTCTTTTCTCTATTTCTGTCTCTTTTCTCTATTTCTGTTTCTTCTCTCTATTTTTCTCTTTTTATCCTCTCTTGTTTTATCCTTTTCCTGTCGCTTTTCGTCATTTTTCTCTGTACCATTTTTCTGTATTTCTTTCTCTCTGTCCATCCCTCCCTCTTCTCCCTCTATTTTTTTTTCATTTCATACCTCCCATTGATCTGACAGGTAAAGCAAATGTTACAGGGTTTGACATATTAGTGAACTGAGGAAATCGTGATGAAAGTATGTGACCTATATAATGGCACAGGATTGAAGATGTGGAAAGGCAGTCAAGAATAACAGAGACAAAGGTTTAAGGGAGGGAGGAGTAGTGTGTTCAAAACTGAAAACTAGATCCAGATCTTATGATGTATGTGATGTGTAGTACTGAGAGAGGTACAATTATCCAAAAGAGGGGTAAGGGAAGGATGGATGCTTTTGAGATGTGGAGATTGAGTGGAGGTAGTGCTCATAAGAACTGAAGAGAAATAAGTTTCATATGGAAAATAGCATATAAGAAAGGCGGATGGGGATTAAAGAATATTTGAAGAATAAAATTATTTTCGAGAAGTGAATATCAATGTTGTTAAAGGTCCAGGAATTGTAAATAAATTCAATTCCGGTCCGGGAGAGAATATCAAAGCGTAAATGGATTGTGGACCGTAAATAACGTTTTTGTCATTAAAGTATTTAAATTTGCTCCCGGAACCTTTTTTTCTGATCATATTTTTATTACGGTCCTAGTTCGGTACTGAAATGAAACTACGCAAATTGGACCGAATTTAAATTGTGCGAGAAAAATGGTTCAGGTCCTGTTACGGAACCCAATGGAAACCATTAGAATTTATAGGTTCCTGAACTTTGAACAACTCTGGTAAATATAGCACATGGATATTTCACACAATGGATCGCAAAAAAATCCTTATTACACAGATAAAATTAGAAAATCTCATGTTCACTGCTTGAAGGAATAAGTACTTAAATGTTGAATAGATTTTTAGATTCCCTTAAGACGCGATTGGTTACCGAAGGAGATCTTGAACAAAGAATGAATGAAAAATTCTGATATGAAAGAAATAGTGTCTGAAATTTAAAGGCAAAGGTTTGAGTTTATTTTAAACTCCATTTTATGCATACAGTATCATCGTTGGAAGATTGAAATTGTTAATTTCTTTCATGAATAAGAAGAAATCATGTACAGCATGATCAATACAAGTTTCTTTCAATATTACATTGCTCTTCGTTGCGGAAATGTACAGAAAAAAACGGTGGTTGACATCGACAAATTTATAACAAAGGTTTTGAATGTGCATTTAAGAGAGATGTTTGACATAAACAAGTCAGGATCAATATTTCAGTACCAAAGGGAATAATTAATATCACGTGACCGAACCAGGATTATTCAGTTACGGTCTTAATGGGTTGCATTGACTGCATCCAGTTCGTGAATGTCGTAAAAACACCGGAAGTATGCATTACAAGGGGACGGAAGTGTTTCTATTTCCCCTCGAAATGACGTGATTAACCGTAAATGGTTCGGAACACGCCACTAAGCATTGATCGATGGATTTTGCCAACATGGAAAGTTGGGTACTTTGTGGAGACACGGTAACAATGCTAAGCCTTCTATCTTTCTTCTTCCCGGATCCACTTACGCGACACTTTTCAGAGATTTTGAACTGAATAAGAACGATAAATTAGTACTTAATCTATAAAGTTAGGATCTATATAGAGAGGCGGAAAGCTTGAAATCGATTGTTTTGTTGAGGTAAACTGAATGCCAATTCTCACCAACCCACAATGTGGCGCTGGGAAGGATAACGGACATGATACGTGAAGCTACACGGTGCAGCCAACAGCAAATATAATAAGCAAATTGTCCATCACCATGTTAATTCATTTTGTTTTCCGGTGTTCAAGAATCGAAGTAACAAGCACTAATAAGCAGAGGGCAACCTTTGTCCCAGCATAAATATAATGAAGTACAAAAAAGAAAAAATAGCGATGTACGATTTGCCTACTGTTATCATTGCGGCATACGGCATAGGATTTCTCTCCTCTAAATGTTTATTGTTAATCTGCTTTTTACGTCGAAGTCGTTAAACAACTTAATGACCATCAACCTAGTGTTAATTAAAAGTTTTTTGTGCTTCCCTTCTCCCACCCCGTCCAATTTCATTGCATTTATTTTTTAAAATTTTCTCTTTCGTTTGTTTTCTGGAAAATAGTCTAGTTTCTGTTAATTCTCTGTACATTTATTTTCTCGTGTTCTTCCTTCTCAGTCCTACTCTCTTGTGATGTTCTTTTCTTGTCTTAGTTTTTCCCGCCAATGTACTCATTTTTCGCCAGTTACTTCCTGTGGATTCAGTTTCTATTTCACTCATGCTGCTTTTGTGTCAATCCATTAGTGACAATTGCGAGCCTGTGCTATGAGGTTGCATAATTATATTCAGGATAAAACCAGGTTTTCGGAGTGCTCGTAGCGTCGAAACGAGGTTTAAAACAGAAAAAATAAGAAAAATTGTTTGCCTTAATGATCACGATACCCCGGTGTATGTACGAGGGACATTCCGAAAGTAAGTTTCGTCATTTTTTTTCACAGGGAAGCGGTATTACAAAGTGAGAGAACACATTGCCATAACAAAAGACAATCTTTCCTGAATTCACGACGGGAGGAGCGAGAGCAGAGGAGCGATGGCGCATGCGCAGAATGCCTAAGAATAGAGCTAAGCAGCAGACAAACGTGCCCGAGCTCATTCGAGTGCAAACCAGTATGGCAGAAACGTGGTCACAAATTGAAGTACGTGATGTCCTGCGCTATGAATGGGCTTATTGTCATTCTTGCAGTCTTTCTCAGGGATGAACACTTGATGCGGTACGAGCGCGAGGGCCATAACGTCCTGTTCAGGTTTTGTTCTTGGACGACAATGCAAGACCCCACACAGCAAGGGTCACTGCAGAACACATTCGACGTCTGGGATGGGAGAGATTGAAGCACCCGGCCTACAGCCCCGATCTTGCCACATCAGTCTTCACCTTTTTCATGCGTTGAAGTCAGCACTATCGGGACGTCACTTCGGAAGCAACGAAGAGGTGCAACAGGCTGTGAAGAACTTCTTTGAATCGCTGGGCATCAATTTTTACCAGGAGGATTTCTTGAAATTGATTTCACGGTACGACAGATGTATGAATGAATGTCGGTGGCGTCAATGTGGAAAAATAGCCAAAACATTGTATTTTGTTATGACATTTTATTCTTCTGTTTGTAATAAAGATTCCTGTGAAAAAAATGACGAAACTTACTTTCGGAACGCCCCTCAAATATACTAGCCGGGTATATTATACTATATATTTCGAGACTTCTGAACGATACCGAAATATTGCCGCCGCCTCTCGTAACATTTATATTTATAGCAGTAATTCTTTATTCCTACATATTCTTACCTTCATTTTCATTATACCCGACACTTATTTCTTCAACTGTCATTCTTCAATAGTCTAATAATTTCACGCATATTACAATGGTGATTCTCTAGCCTCACACTTTTTAAAGATGTTGCATTCCCTTTTCGATTTTAGAGCCTTCGAGTAGTGTAATAGTTTAAAATTCTCCAACTTTCTCGCTTATCCTCCATACAAATCCGCTTTATAATGTATATTCCTTTCGTTTTTATTATATTGTTGTGTGTCGTTCCAATTCATTTGTAATTTTTCCCAATAATTATTCTCTCTCGCCACTCTTTTGGTTGTAGTTTACAATCTGGGTATAATGTACGTCTACATGTTCTCTGGTGAAAATCTCCAATATTATTTCATTTTGCTCTGACCAGCTCCACATTTTTTGTTTAATTTTTATTTCTTTTCGATCCGTTACCTTCATTATTTTCAACTCTGCCCAGTCGTTCCTATTTTACGAGTTACCTTATTTCACTCGAAGTTTTTTTAAAAAAATCCTTCCTTCTCTGATATTCCCTTGCGTATTCGTTCCACAGAAGTTCTCTTCATGGATCCATTCGTTATGCAATTGTTTCTTTCCTATTTTTCTTTTCCGCTCTAATAAATGTTCACACCAGCTCTCCTTTTCTCCTTTTTACCGCTTTCGTTTACTGTCTTGCCATATTACCTTCCTCACGTCGCATGTAACATTGACATGAAAAGTTAAAACAAAGATGTCAAGTAAATATTTCTATACCCTTACCTTTCTTTCCTGTCAAGAGATTTTGGGTTCCCTTATTTTAGTAATCGCTTCTTTTCTCCGAGCTTCCTCACTCCAACTAATCTCTCGGTTTATTTTCGTGTTCTCTCTGAATAGTTTAGAAGCTTTACTTCTGAGTAATTCCCAACCCTACGGCGGAATACGTAAGATATCCATTTTGAAGAGCTCTTAAAGAGGAAGATTCGTAGCGAAAGAAGATAGAGGCTTTCAGGACGAATCTACAGAGCCTACGTTAGTTGTGTTGTGTATCTAAATGTCGGATTGAGTCTGTGGTTGCAGATGTGATTGTGTAAGTGATTTGTTGCAAAGATAATTTTGTGTTCTAAGTTAGAATTTGAGACTTTATAGTTTACTGTTTGAATATTAGTGTCGTTCTAAATATATGTGCGACAATGTGAACATTAATTCATGAAAAAATCTAAAGGCCGTAAAGCCAATTTTGCTGGTACAAAACCAGCTGAATCCAACATGGACACGGACATTAGTGCCATGGAACTTTCCAGCAACGTGGAAATCATAACTTCTGTAGAGTAAGTTAATAAGTTGAATTCTCAGTGTAATAATATAGATTACACCCAACAAATTAGTAAATCAAGTTCCAAAAAAGTTTATGAGCAACAGGTATTGAAGTACAGAAGTAATCATTTAGGTCCGTATGAAATATTTGTGAAATCTAAACATCAGGATGCCTCAGGTGGAAATGGCAAAGGAAACATTGGTCAACTTCACATTTTAAAATTAGGCCAAATAGTCAGCAAAGAAAATATTAGAGGTTTCATAGAGATAACCTTGGGAAAAATCTAGCTAGACTTACATTTACGACATCTAATTATGATTTCCTTTCGAAAGGTTTTGCAAGCCACTCCACAGATGGCTTTTATCCAGGTTTGTTTTTGCTTCGTACAAAAACTTTTTTACACCTCCGTAACTTTTTCCGCATACTGAACGTTCAGGGTATGATTTTCTTGTTTGTTTAAAAAATATCCACATAGACAAAAATTAATTCCCAGGGTAAGTTTCCTGTCTATCGCTTTGTGTACAAAATTACGTATTTTCAAAATCTGGGTTGCGTGACTTTTCGGTCACCCTGTGAAACGAAGGAAAACTCAAAGTGACATACAATCAATCGGTTGTAGCTATTTAGGGAGCTTCCAGACCGAAGCGACAAGCAACACGTGGCAATCGGCACACGTCGCTTTGAAGCTAACTCCCTGTAATAAATTCAACCTTTCCAGCCGAAGATTAACGAGAAGCTTCACTTGTCACTCGGACTGGACCGTTTTCTCAATACCGTGCATCGTGTCGCATCGGTCTGTTGTTCCCGCATGCGCCGTGAATATTTTGCTTTAGTCTGAAAGGGCTGTCCTGTAGCTTCCTGCTTCGGTGTGAATTCTCCGTGTCGCCTGCAACTTACCGCTTGTCGCTTCGGTCTGAAATCTTCCGTAAGATTTTCCAATGCGAGTCCCAGTTCGACTTGTCGCGCCACTCCAGTGCGATAGGTTTGCATTTTTTCCGTAGGTTAGTTTCAGAGAAGTATCGCTTGTCACTTCTATTTGTGGCTGATTTGAAATAAGCCTTTAGAAATACCGGAGTGTGGAGTTCCAGAAGAACGAGCTACTGGAGTGCATGCAGTTTGTGGTGAAATGTCCCTTCCCACGCGTCACTTCGTTACGAAATATTAATGTTTTGCAATTGACTAAATGTTCCGTCAGCACAGTAGTATTGTACATACTATAATATTTAGAGTAGTACATACTCTGTGTGTGACGGGCAGATCAATCACTACGCCACAATCCCAATCTGGGAATGAAAGTTCCCGACCCTCTAATTATGTTCTATCTACCTGTGGTTGGTACAGTGGGATGCATAAGTATTACCATGCAAATTGTCCATAGCCATGTTTCTTCTCATCATCCAGCGAGAGCATCAAGAAAGCTTAACGCTCCAAAATAAGCATAAAAGTAGATGAACAGCAACAGAGATGAAATACCTCAGAAGAGTCGTAGGAAAAACAAGATGAGATAGAATCAGGAACACTAAAATCAAGGAACAGCTAGAAGTAGAATCAATTGAAGAGATAATAGAGAGAAGAACACTGGGCTGGTATGGCCATGTCATGAGAATGGGAGAAGAAAGAAAACCGAAACAAGTAATGGAAGCGAGACCAGAAGGAAGAAGAAGAGGAAGACTTCGGATAGAATGGGAGCAATAACTATCAGAGATGGTTACTAAAAGAGGAAAGGCACTAATGGAAGTTAAGAGAATGGCACAAGATAGGAAGAGTTTTAGCAGATGGCTGAAGGACCCTGACGCCTAACAGCACGAAGGGAAAGAATTTAAACAAATCACCAAACAGCTACTGAAAACCTCTGCACCAAGAAACAAAAATCCATTGCTTGAAAACACGTAGACCACCCCTATGGCGCAGTGGTAGTAGCTTCCTCGCCTTGTAATCAAGGAGTCCCGGGTTCGATACCCCTTGGAGGCACATAGTGTTTCGGATCCCACTTTGTACTGTAGGTCCGGTCCCGATTAACCTTACTGTGCATAAAGTGGACTTAAACACCGAATCAATCAATCTTAAAAACACGTAAGAAGCAAGAGATAAAATAATGAAATCAGTCATGAACAATTTGGCGAGCAATGCTTGAGTATCATACTGTACATAGATGGAGACGGGAACGAAACGACATTTCGAGACACCTAAAGCTATTCCCGAAAGTCCCGTCTGGTTCGAGATTTAGTAAATGGAATTTACGTATGTGAAAATGTCACCTAAATCCTCACTGACTTGCCATGCGGCTTAGTTCAGATATCATAAGATAACGAAGAGACAAGTCTTCGCACATTATACACACACGCCCTATGTTTGTTTTACTACAATTTTCGTATCGTTTAGATTGATTGAGTTGGTGTTTTAAGCTCACTTTATGCACAGTAAGGCTAATTGGGACTGGATCTACAGTTTAAAGTGGGATCCGAACCACTATGTGCCTCCACCGGGTATGGAACCCGGAACCCCTTGATTACAAGGCGACGACGCTACCACTGCACCATCGGGGAGGCCCGTATAGTTTCGAGACTAGGTCGAAACAGGTTTAGATGTCGGGATGAGAATAAGGCATGTTTCATTATTCACTAGATGAGATATTATCCGGTATAATCTCTGTAATCTCCCTAGTTCTATAATTGTTCAATTACTCGGTAAGGTTTTGAAGTATAGTGTTTCAATTACATTGGAGTTTTTAAATGCAACAGCACCTGTTTTAACAAGATACATATTACCATCACAAGAATTGCAACCTCACACGTTTCCATTTGTGAAATTACCAGTGTCACTTTTCATGCTTTGAATATTCTGTCCTGCAGATGACACGTTCCAACATATCAATAAGAATGTTGCTGATTTCCATATTAATGTTGGTTTCCCAACCTCTCCGTGGGCGACTTGGAGACATCTTGCTTTGTCAGGTGACTTGAACAGCAACAACAATGTCGCCTTTTTTATATAATGCCTTAATAGCAACTATACCCTGTCCCAGCTAACTGTGGAGCAGGGCTGCGCATAGGGACAGAGGAGGAGGAGGGAAATCGATTGGTGAAAGCGCAGTGTTGCCAACCGTACGGTCCAGACTTTAGTCCGTACGCTAAATGTATGGCTTGTCAAAATTTACACTTGCTGTTCTATCCATAATTAATTAATTACCCCTAAGAAATTCTTAAACCAATCCTACGAACCTGGAGACAAAAATACGGTCCGTTTGCCATGTGCGTACGCTATTATAGTTTTCAAAAGTTTGCAACGCTGTACAGGGTGTACCAAAAGTCCCATTACCCCCTCTTTGAATTGTAGACAAACCTGCAAAATGTTATTTTAACAGAATGAGTATGATGAGAGGATGGTATACCATTAAATCAGGCCAATGACCACCATTTACTCTGTGTGCATACTACCATTTTTAAGGCACAGTATTATTCGCCTCCAGGTGCGATGCGAAATCCTCCGTGACATGGCTGGCGTGAGGAAAGCAAAGGCACTGCGACCAGCTTCTTGAAGTTCCTCACTTGTCTGATAACGATTATAGGAGATTTTCTGTTTGATGTGCCGCCATAGCGCATTATCACAAGATGTCAGATTTGGACTTCGGGGTGGCCATTTTAAAGGTGCTGATAAATTTGGCGATCCTCGTCCAATCCGTTTGTCTCTGAACACATCATTAAGGAATTTTCTTAAAATGGCCACCCCGAAATCCAGATCTGACCTCTTATGTTACGGAGGATTTCACATCGCACCTTGAGGCAAATAATACTGTAAATGGTGGTGTGCACACAGATCTACTGGATTAAATAGGGGTCATTGGCCTGCTTTAATGGTATACCATCCTCTCATCATACGCATGCTGTTAAAACAACATTTTGCAGGTTTGTCTACAATTAAAGGGGGAAGGGTAATGGGAAGTTTGGTACACCCTGTAGAGCGAAGCAGGTAAATCGGGTAACTCCAGTCGTCCATTACGCAATCCCGTTTCTCTCACTGTTCATTGGTGGAGCCGTCACGCGTCACTACTTGAGCAGAGACTTGTTCTCGTTCGCCTGGTCTACAGTTAGCTGGTACAGGCTTTACACGTTGCAATCCCCTCAACTGATCTGTTTCACCAAATTTCGTAGTATTGTTGAACGAAGATATTAAATGGTCTTTTAGTGGAGTACGAGGCAAAATTAGAAGTGAAGAAATCCGAAATAAATGAAAGGTTGAAGCAGTGGCGGAAGAAATTCAAAATTATCAGTTCAAGTGGAATTAACAAAGTCTGAGGATGCCAGATAGCCGTTTGCCTCGAAAATTATTAAATTACAGGCCAAAAGGAAAAGGTAATTTTGGAAGACCATATCCCCAATAGAATGAACATTTCTTGTAGTCTCAGAACAGGTTTTGGTTACCCAGACCTGCAAGAGGAAGATGTAGTATTATTAAATCTTACCAACACCACGTGCAAACATTTCTCACAGCAAACGAAAACGGCAGTTTTATTGAAACACCTTGCATTGGTACTGGTACCTGTAAGCCCATAGTGTACAATAGCTCATTGGTGACGTATTGAAGACACAATATACATGTGACTAAGGTAGGGTCTGCCATGGGCTAGGTTTGACTGGGGGAGACATAGGACTAACTGGACACAGGCTGAGTATACTGTATATACCGGATCCAAATTTGGATTCCATGTGCAAATAAATCTTGTATGTCGTATATTTTTCTGGAAACGTGGTAATTCTCGGGCTACGGACAGTATAATTATCAAAAGTGACTAGTTTCTTTTTTTACAAAAATACATGAGATACTACAATTTGTTCAGATTGTATCAACCTTTGGAAGCATTGTACAACTTACAGCATACAATCTCGTAATGTGAAAAAAGATAATTTCCCCTTGCACATTTTGCTCGATGCCAAAACTGTGAAAACTGGTGGGAAGTAGATAGGCCCAACAAAACTTACATACAGAATGACAATTAGTCTGAATGCAGACACATACCGTTAAATAAAAGTGCTTTCTTCCTTCGTATCTATAGGTATTCCCAAAAGAAAATGCAAGTAGAAGAGATCCATTTCTTAGAGATCGTAGTTTCTCTAAATCGTTGCCTGAGGTTTGAAAAGCTGCAGGACTAACACATACCAAGGACCCTCCTAAGCGACAAAAGACTCCTCTGGTTCAAACGGACGAAGGACTTTCAAGTACTTCTCAACCACCCTGAGCATTCGAACTCGCCGAATCCGTACAAATCCCCAGTGGAGGAAACAGATTCCTTGCTTGTTAGGGCGATTTCGTCACTCGTGTTAGCCAGGTAGAAGCCGTTGCACTGCACCATCTAGCGGGATTTCAACAACTTAAGCAACAGTTGACCGTGCAGAGATAGATCGGAAAATTATGTGGTAGGTCTAGGTCTTCAGCAAAGAGTGGAAGGTGCGTCTGAGATATTGAACGGAACAGGATAAAATGATAGAAACTATAATATTTAAAATATATAATGTGTGTGTGTGTGTGTTTGTTTGTTTCACACAACAAATTTCCCACATTAACTTTTGATGAATTATTCTTATAAAGTATAATTGCAAAAGACGTTCAAAATAAGTGTTCTGCAACTTTGAACGTTTCGTATCTACCAGACACGAATGAAAAGTCCCGAACACAAAAACTTGCCGTCGAATCCACCTGTATGCATTTCACCTTATGCAAAACCATAGACTAAAATTAGCTTATTGTGGGTAGATTTCATGTGAAGTCAGCTTTGGTACAGCCGCCATGTTTTCGGCCATTTTTTTTGTCGTTTGCAAGGAAATATCCACCACGTAGCGTTCGTTACATCTCCACCGACTGCTACTTTGTTTTAAATCACAAATGTCTGTTAGTCTCCTGCCCGCCCGCTTGAATTCCGTATGCTTACAAGAACTGGCCTGAGCCATGGCTATTCGAAGCCACAATGCAACAGTTTGTGACGTAGGTGAAATGCACCTACAGGCAAAGTCTACAAACAATATTAAAAAGGAACAAATCAATTGGGTAACTTGGTGACCATGAAAGCATTTTTAAGTTGAAAGCTAAACAGCTACTTTAATGTTATTGACTGTACCAAGGTAGGTATACATTTCCATTTGTGTTTTTTTGTTAGCACGGATTCTTTTGAACTAAAAAACGCATTTCCCTCTCGTACTTGACTCGCATTACAGGCCCCTATTTCGCTCCCAGGTGCTCATGGGGGTTGGTGGGTGGAAGGGGCCGGATCAATTTTCAAGGTTCGAATCGCAGGTAAAAACTTCCATCCAATATCGATTATGTTCCATATATAGTGGACTTGAAACTTTGCCACACACAAACACACTTAAGATAATTTAGTCAATACCGTATCTGGAGTAGGTTAACGGGTCTTGTTGGGCCCAAAGGTTTCAGCTTAGAATCAATTACCCATTTCAATATTTATTCTCATCGTCATAATTAAACCCAAAATGTAGAAAATCTACGAAAATTAATAAAAGAAAGAGACTATATATCTGGTCTGATAAGGATTATCTTTCACGCTTGGTTCTGTAAAACTTTTCCCGATCTTACATAACCCCACCATTGTGCCGCGTTTTTCAATATGCCCATGGCTGGGACGTTAACGAGGGTGCTTGACAGTTGACTGTCGTCTGTTGGCGAATGTAATAATGGAATAGAATCTCTCTTTTCAAAGTGCATACCGTGCTTGCACAATGGAACTTATTGCACAGATTGAAACTCAAAATTGAGGACGGCACTTGGTCAAACTTTGACCTTTTCACTCAACAATTGAATAGAACCTCAACGACGAGCTGTCACAAGCATTCGCTTCAGATATGCTTCTGATCTTCTGTTTCAAAGACACTCGTGCATGGAGCGATTCTGGACATCCGATTGAACAAAGGGTCTAGCGTCCGACTTTGTTATAGCATTATAGATTTTTTTCGTATCTGGACAACCAATTGTTCTACGTTCTGGTATAATTACTTTTGTGACATCAGTAAGCTACCTTAAGGACATTGTCAATTTTCGTTCCTGAACAGTTCTTTTGGTTAAAACAATCCCTTTGAAAACTGATTGTCGTTTTTATGCACATAACTCAACTACGGATGCAAGGTTCCATAAATGAAACACCCTTATTAGTTTGTTGTGACTTTTTAAAGTATGAAACTTAAGAAATTTCCGATTTCGTGCAGTGTTTCGTTCCATACCCGGTGGAGGCATATGGCACAGTGGCTCGGATCTAAGGTTCGTCCCGATTAACCCTTCTGTGCATAAAATGGACTTGAAACAATAATTCAAATTGAAATTCAAACAGTGTTTCCCCACTTCACCACTTAGGGCGCTGCGATTGCCATTAACTTAATGTCCCAACCAGTTAATGTTCAAAGCCCACTTGATCCTCATAGTCTAGTCGGGACTGGATCTACAGTATAAAGTGGAATCCAAGTGTGTCTCTTGAGGAGATCCAACCCGAAACCAACCTTGTTTATAAGGTCACACCGTTAGATGATGCTGTTGGGGAGGACAGAGTTACTGTCGCCTCTATAAGAGAGAAAGTAAGCCTTCCTTTATAGTTTTCACTGATCTGGTATCGGATAGGCTTTCAGACAAAGATATACGCTATCCCTGGAATCTCTTGAGCAAGGTCGCGAGTGGGCGAAGCGAAGCAGCGCACGCTGGTCGAAGGCTGGTAAGTGCAGTAGCTTTCCCCCATCCACGCAATCGCGTTCCCTCGCACTTGTTCAAGTCACTACTTGCAACAGAAACTTCCTTCGCTCACTCGCTCCAGAGATTCCTGGGACAGAATATAGAATCGTTCAGTTTCTTATTTTAAACATTTCCTGGATAGTGGGCGAGAATTCGTTTCTGTGAATCAACAAGTCTAAGATTTTTCTTTGTAATAGACGCCATCTTAGTTGGACATCGATCATAGCGCTCTGTACGCTGAATCCCCACTCCGAAATCCTACAAATGTTTTTGTTGGAAATAGTATAATAGTGGTAATTAATTGTCCTTCTTTAAACATCTTCCATAATAAGTTGCTTCTACCCCTCCAATTTTTCATGTGTAGATGGCTGCTGCTGATAAGGGATGAGCTCCCACCCCGAAATAAAATTATGGCTACGAATAGCTCCTAGCAGTGAAAGCGACAGCAGCTTAACATCAAACCTGATCTGCCTAACCTACTCACGCCTGCATCTAATAGTAGATATTAACATGTGATTGGGTTAGGCAGGTTAATATTTGTTTGTGCTATTAGATGCATACGTGAGTAGGCAGGGCAGGTTTGGTGCTTGTAGCATATATATCCAAGTTGCTATGGGTGTCGTTATCAGCTCAGAGATTTATACCACTTATACCACAGATAAAACCATCACATTTCCTCTGGCTGTGTTGACGTCACGCTTTGCCAAACTGTTGTAAATAGTTTGGTCCATAATTGAAAGCAAAAAATTCGAGTGTCGCCTCCCAGCGGACGATTTCAGAACTTCTTGCAGACAGTAATTCATAGCGCAGAAGGTTTCCTGTCCTAGTTCAATATCTGCTTATAATATGTTTATCTGTGCATATACGAAATCACCTGCCGATAGAACTGTGAAGTTTATTACTTAAAAGACTACTACAAACAGCATTTTCTGGATTACCACCAACGGATGTTACACTATTTCAGTGACCATTACCAAAAATCTATCCCAACTCTTGGATTGAATTTATATCGCTAAGGTTAAGAAGTGAGACTTGGTTTAGCCTAATGGTGTTCTGACCTGTGAAGCTACCGAAGGCGATCTTTTGCACCCCTTCATGAAACATGCATCAAGCACTTTGCAAAAACCGCGGAAAGTTATCCAGCTTAAGGTAAAAAGATCCACGCTCCAATGACTGCAAACCACACTACAGGGATGCATCTTCCTGGTCCCATAGCAAGCGTACTTCCTAGCTGTACACCTCAGAAGTGGCGTTGGAGCTACGTCGTCATCATAATCCGCTTGGTAAATCACGCGATGTTTCTTTCGCTATCTACAATTAAAGTCTGCAGTCTTCGCTCTTTCACGAAAGGACCAGACACGTTACAAATTCTCCCCACCCCCGCTTTTATTTTCCTGAATCCGTTGACAGCGCCGTCAAACGTCACCGGAACGAGACTTTGCCTGTTCTAAAGGTCGAGTAATTTGCCTGCTTGGTTCTCGAATCGTTTCGTGTCTCTAGATCTTTTTCGCTCTTCCACGTTAAACGGCAGTAAACCTTCCTAAACCTGTTTTAATGACCTGGTTCCCGGCATTATCTCTGCTTGGAACTCCTTTGACTTTCTTTAAAGTTTCTTTTCTGCTAGGATATAAAGTACACTCAAATTATTGTCTGTTTCCTTTGCTTGGTTTTCATGAGTTTGGAGAACGAAAGTAATGTTGAAAGTTTTTTGACAGTTTCTTTCCGAAATAAGGCCTTGGAATCAGCGAATGTTGAATATTTCTAGACTAAAAAGTTGACTGTCTAAAACCGTCAATTTTCGCTAACGTAAAGAATATTATCTCTGTTTATAAAGTATTAACGGTCATAAAATAGTTACTTTAATTCAATTATAATGATTCAATTTTTAAAAATAAATTATGGTGCACGTAACTGCAATTTATAATCATTATCAACCTTTATTCATGATAAAATATTTAAATTTAAATAACGATTGTGCCACATTTTGTAAATTTACATATCCTTACCTTTTTTAATGTGTTGTGTCTGTCCTATGCAGATCCATTTACAACCTGCATTTTTAACCATTCTCAATGGTTCTTTACACCCCTTTTTTAAATTTGGAGGTAGTTGTTTTATAGTATAAGAGGCTATTTCCCCGTATACATTGAAGGATGGAAAATGGCTTAATGTGCCGAAGCACACAAACATTTTAATACAATCAATCAATCGAAATTGTAAATTAGCAGGCTAAATTTTTTACGGTAGAATTATGAAAATTTAACTTCTAGCAATGTAGTTGTGCATTTTTCTCTCCTGACAAATGCGTTTTTCCTAGTGAAATATTAATTTCTCCAATCTAACATCTACTTGTTTAATGAGAGTTTTTGAATTATTCTGATGAATTTCGTGAAGTTATTTGCCATAAATTCTGTCTGGAAAGTCATAAAAACAGGGCAAAGGCTCGATGCACTGGCCAGGCGTCACCCAATTAAAAGTCGCTTCTCAGGCCTTGGCCCTCAAGTATAAACTTACCATATTTTCCGAGCGAGATATCGGGACCTGATTTCCATTTTTAAATTATTTTTTTTATTTTTATAAATCCAATATACCTAGGTAAAAGTAGCAAAGAAATGGAATAAATGGGTCAAATCGCTACTCTGCTTCAGTGTTGTAATCTTTGTTTGTACAGCAGTTATTCTTATATCTTTGTTTTCCGACCCGTAACAATCAACAATGCAAGTTTTCCATAAAAAGCTGTTCATTAATATAAGGAATAGCTGATTCTCGATTAACAAGGTGAAGAAAACAGTGTATAATCTACAATTAGGACACGTATCAGCTGTTATTCTTATAACAAATTAGAACATTCCTGCTAATAAAATAAAAAATTAAACTACCCTGCTCTTAAGAACAAAAAAGTCAGGATAAGAATTAAAAAGACCGTTCAGACTAAAGTGGGATGTTCAAGAAAGGTGACGTTCCGAAGAATTGAATAGCAACATCATTAGCAAAACTTGGACCGAGAGGTTGCAGATGACCAGATTCACAACGGATATTATAGTACAGGTTAGGTCCATGGTTCCATCACGACAAAGAGGTGCATCCCACGCGTTGTCAATCCACGATCAAATTATACAAAAGCTGGTGACCCGCTACGACAAGTGCCATACCAATGGAAGCAATTATGTCGAAAAGCAGTGTACTGTATTGTACATCAAATGGTAATATGAATGGTTTTGTAAATATCTTGTTTCTTAATAGTACAATTGTAACTTCTTTCTTCTACAATTACAAAGGTTTTTTTGTCACTTTGAAGGAAATATAGGCTGACTAGGGAAGCAACAACTACTTGAATTTATTTTAATTTAAAAAAAAAACAAAAAAACAATAAGGACCCCTGCTGATTTTAGCTGGAGGACAGTAGGAGGACAAATCTGTTCAACTTAGGGCTTCTCTATTCACACACTTAGACGAAAGCATTTCCTTTAACATTTTAAATTTTAAATGCTATGTAAATGCTTCCAAAAATATCATAGCAGATAGTACTTACACGGAAGTATTTAATGTAACATGTCGGTTAGCTTTTGCGATTACAATGTATAATATATACAGCACGAAAGGCACGTCGAGTTACGTCTAATATGCTGAGTACACGGTGTTTACAATTGAAACGACTAAAATATTCTTCCATACGTGTACAGTAAACGTTGTAAAGTATGTATTTAAGCAGTGCCATTGCTTTTGCACCTAATACCGTTTTATGCGAAACGTTATTCCTCTCGGTTCAATAGTTATCGGCTTTTAAAAGTGTGAAGTGATGCATTGTTTACATCTCACGCGGCCGCCATTACAACTGCACTCGTGACCAAGAGGTCGCTTCTGATTGGTTACGCTACGAAAAATGCTACGGACCGAGCCTATCCTTGAGAAATGCCATGAAATATGCCATGGTATCTGAAAAACCTTAAGATTTTTCACTTTACACGGTAGCTCTTTGGTCATGGCACAATGTTAAGAAAAATGTTAAGCAAAATGCTTTCGTTTAAAGCGGGCTTTTAGTGATGTCCATGACTGTACAAGGCCCAACATTCGCAAAATGCCAGTAGAATTTCTATGACATCCAAGCACCTTGGACGTTAGTCAAGTTGCGTTGTGCATTCTAAATTTATACACCTTGAGCAGGTTAGGCTAAATAAGTTTCGGGTAGCCTTTATACTTCTGTAACTTTATCTTGTGCTTCTTCTGACGACAGAAGTTGTGCTACAGGTGCGTGTGAAAAGGGGAAACCTTCATCAATGCCAACACGTCTCTTTTCTACACAACTCAATAAAGACAGAAGTATCGAGCACCAAGGCTACAAGAACAGACACCGTCTGTGAAAGGTAAGATCGATATGTCTCAGACATTTTCACCGTGACATTTTCATTCTATGCACAAAGGAAATACCTTCTCGTCTCATATGTTAGATTACTTCTCTGGGTTAGATGTAATGGGGTAAAATTACAATATATTTTTTGGCGGAATGCAATTTGAGTACTCATTTCTACGTCATAGCGATATGAGGAAATCAGGTGATAGAACTGGGTAGTCTGCCGTTGGTCGCAATCATTGACGTGATCGCGCATGCGCTAAATGGAAGAGTCCAGTGGCGCACAATAGGGGTGACGGCTGAAGTGGAACGCAGGTTGGGAAGTAGATTCTGTAAAAATGGTGATACTTCAGCTTCGAAATGGTTTATTACGAATTGTGAACAGCGATCGTAATTTACAAAATATTTTTAAAAAGCGTGGATAATAAATGACCGAACTCATACAGGCGAAATGCTGATCTGAGTCTCTCAACCTACTCCCCTTTTGCTTTTGGGCCTGTCCACACGAGTTAGACCAGTCTTCTGCGCTCGAATAGTATAGCAGGAACTTGCTTAATGGATAAAATATGCATAACATGACATGTATCGTCCTAAAATAGCGAGGACAATGCTCAGACGGACCACCGTGCAGACGTTACACCTTAAGACACATTCCACATGCTGTGTCAATCGTGTTCCTAGACAACCATTCGTGAGATGTCGAAAACTGCATGCTGAGTGGTTAGCACAGAGCGCTATGACGTCATGGATTGCGTGTTCGGCCTGGGCATGTTCTTTGTGTGTGTCCCTTCATCAAAATCGTCGCTAAATAACAAATATCGAAGTCGAAAACTTCTTGATTAGACGGACAGACTAGTCTGTCCAAAACCATTGTAAACGATGGGTGAGGCGAAATTCCTTTCTTTAACAGCCTGACCATTATTTTAACGTCGTTTTCTGTGTTAAAATGTTGTTTCCTTATGAAATCCTGGCGAAATGAAGGGGTAAGGGTATTACCGTATCTTACTTAGACTGAAGAATTCGTATATAAAAAAAATATCGACTACAGGAAAAGACAAATTATGGGATTTATGATATGATTCTCGTATTTAAAATAGCTTTTTCTACTAGTAAAGGGATCATGGCAAAAACTGAATCATTTCACATTAAACTAGATATTGTATGTCTGTCATAATTATAAGATCTAGAATTATTTTCACAGGAAACTTCCATTTCTGGAACCACTCCATCGAAACTTACTTTTCGGATAACCCTCGTATAACTGCAAACTGTTTTTTGTCGCTTTGAAGAAAATGCAGAAGGGGGGCAGCTGCTACTTTATTATTGGAACCTCTTCAGAGTTTACCTGTGGGAAACTGGGGGGAACAAAGTAGTTCTTTACGCCACTGAACAAATCCCTTTAATTTCTAGGGTTTCCCTATTCACACACATACATGGTAAACTCACTTGAATTTGAGTTGTGTGGGTTTTTTTACAACTCAGTCGAGCCTAGTGCGTTAAAAATAGAATGTATTCTTGCGCCATTTAACGTTCAAGGTTAAACAAGTTAACGTTAAGAAAAGTGCAGACTACTTTTGCTGCACCCTGTACATAACCGTTGAAATATCAAGGATTCAAAACGGAAACTCGTACTTTTCCTTCAGGCCTGTTATCCCAGTCACATATTTCCTTTCCTCCGGCCAGCACTGACCTCGCGTGATACAAAACGAGAGATCGATAGCTCGTCTCTGACCTTACGGCAATCGCCGAAATAGAGGAAGGAAGATTAACTTCCAGAAGAGACAGGGCGAAGAAAAATGCAGGAAGGGGAAGGGAGGAAGCGACCGGCATTAAAGGGCAAAAATCCTCAAAACACAGCGGAAGGAAAGAGGGGGAGGGTAATGCACGTTCACTTTTTTTGAGTCTCGTAATCTTTATTTTCCCTTTTTTGAGTCTCGTAATCTTTCTTTTCCCTTTTCTACCTATTTGCGTACGACGTCTTGAGCCATTCAGTGGCCTTCGCCGTCGTGTTCCTGGAGATCATACAGAGGACCGCGAAAGCCATTAGAGTGCAACTCTGTAAGAGGATTTGCTCTCTGCTGCGAGGCTGAGAATTTTAACGTCAAAATGTTTCTTTGGCAGGGGTGTCCGTAGGAAGAGCGTCTTCGGTATGTGGCTTGTAAGGAGAAGGTACCAAAGTTACATACAGTACATCTAATGTTAATTTATCTATTTTGGTTTCCTACGCTGGTTAGTTTCCGCCGCTTTTCTACCTATTGGTTCAATCGCGACGATGCTTTTGTCAAGAAGCCCATTACGCACGATATAATAGGTTGGTGTGATGTAACGTTACGATGCACACAGCTGCCATGTTTGCGGCCAATTTCATTTGTCTTTTGCAAGGAAATATTTAGCACGTAGCGTTCGTTACAACTGCACGTTTGTTTTAAATCACGAATGTGTGTGTTAGCATCTCCTGCCCGCTTGAATTCTGTATACTTGCAGGAACTGGCCTCAATCAAGGCTGCTGGAAGCCACAATGCAACAGTTTGTGACGTAGGTGTTACGCAATAACACCTAAGATGTGAATTTAGAATACTATGATATTGGATACAACGCCAGTACAGGCACATAACTGTAATTTCTAAAAATAATACAATTTACAAATAAAAGCAGCAATTTTATGAATTTAAAATTAAATTTAAGCGAAAGACAATTTTTCTTATTTTCTGCTGGTATTTTTAAATCTCGGCAAATTAAATTAATCAAGATTCAATATACAATTACGGAATCTATGTGGTAGAAGTTTGAGGAATTTGTCTTTCTATGTGATAAAATATGTAGAGAAATATTTGTGTCCTAAATAGAATAAAAATATTTACGAAACTAAAAACACAAGTTTTGCACGTTATAAACAACACCTAATAAGCAATGCTTGAATAGGCACACTCTACCCAATTGCGTAGTCCTAATGCTGCCGCGATGTAATCAATAGGTCCCAGGTTCGTTCCCATGTGTAGGCACATATCTTAATGGTTGGGATCACACTTATACTACTGTCCAGTCTCGATTAGCCCATCTGAGTATAAAGTGGACTTTGACCTTTGAAAATTGTAAAGCAATTTTGGATTTCGGTGAATCCTTCATTTGCCTTAGTCTATTTTAGTCTGGGAACAAAGAGTCTGAGGCACTAAGACTGTATCGTCTAGACGGAGTGTCCTGTGTCGGTACTAGTACAACATAATGTCAATAGTTTCGTCTGACAGAGTGCGTATTTCATTATTCTTAAACTGTTGCGAACACCCTAGACGAATCGAACAATAAGCAGATAAGATATCAAGATTGACACCTGAGTTCATACTTCTCTGATGAAGTAGCAAACTTTATTTTCTTGTCGTTTCCTCAAAATGACAAAATGTAAGGGAAAATGAGTTTAAAAATCCTGTTTTGATGAGCTTCATATGGATGCATCTTACCTACATGTCTCTGTGTTCTGCGGCGCGTGTGTTTCACCGGATAGTGAAAACTCATTGTCAACTGCATGGAATCTGAAATTGCCTTTTACAACTCTTTCATTTTCTCCTACAAGCAACCTAAAATAACATAATGTTAGTTTTAATTGTTTCCCCTTCCTTCTCACTGCTGCGTTGCCAAGTTTGAACGCGAGGGTTTGATGGGGAGAGGTGAAGCTCGTGTCTGATGCCTAACGCTGTATTACTGAACGCGATGTGATGGTGTCTTGAAAAAAATGTTTTCACTGCATTTGTTTTTGTAAGCTACATAGTGAAAATTTAAGTGGAGTTTCTACAAAGTTTCTTGTCCTCAGAAACATGTTTTGACAACGATGAGCACTCTTTATCTGCACGTGATTTTAAAAATACTATTCAAAAATCGTTTACGTCATATGTGAAGGTGTCAGTAAATTAGAATTGGAGATAGAAATGGCACCTAGAATTGGAGATATTGATTAGGAAATAGGTATGCTCATATGCAAAATTCATCACTTTCACATTATTCTTTATAACGAATCAGTAACGTTTGCTCATGATGAATAGTTTAGATGTTTAATCGCTGCGTTATATGTGTGTGTGTGTGTGTATAATATGATTACATACACACGCACACACAACATTTCAGGGACTCGTTTTGAGTCTTCCTTCAGGGCAGTGGCGGCTGGTGGTCTGACTTTATGGGTGTGCACTTCAGTCTCGCACCCAGAAGAAGCGTTATTTCACCCCTCTACTGTTACTACTAGCTCCTGTTTTTGCGTCCATAATGATGCTAAATGTATTGGCAACCAAGTTATGAGCACGTTTTACTGAAAATGAGGCTACGGGAGAGTTTTATTTCATGAAAAATATTAAAGAATGTTAATTTATACAAATTCGAAATACCGCGGTGAATTTTCCGTCTATCACGAAAAGAGCAATGTTACTTGGTATAGATAATTCAACATTAGATAACCTGACAAAATCACTATAAACATAAAAATGCCGATTTGCAAAATATTAGTAAAAACTTTCCCCCTCGCTCCGCTGATAAATGTGAACAAGAATAATAATATTTGCATACATCAAACAAGCAGGTTTGGGCGACTATCCGGGATATCCTCCTTGATATAGCCAAATCTTAAGCTTGAGTTTATTTTCTAAGTCTATGCACAGGAAAGCAAATAGTTTAAATAGGGGTCCGAACCACTATGTGCCTCCACCGGTTGCGTGGCTATTTGTTTTAAAAGGAGTTGAATTTATGTTGACAAGAATTATTTGAAGCTACTGCTCAACGTAATGAGTAGGGCTCGGAAGTTGAGGAGAAATCCTTTTTTTTCCCTAGTGTCCGAAGTCGAGGCCCAACATAATATATGTTCATTTTGCGTCATTGTAGGCCAGAAAAAGGTGGGTTTTATTTGTCTTTTTGCCTTTTTCGGCTTATTGGTCCTTTTTTAACCCTTTTTTAGGTATAAAAAGAAAAAAGAAATATATTTGAACCATCCCTGAAACTAGAGAAATACCTTTTTGGACGACTGAAATAGGATCCGAAGTCCTATTTCTGTGACCCTAGTTTGTTTAGGCCAAATGTGATTCTTCAAGTATAATTTTTCAAATTATTGTTAATCTAAAAAAATATATGTCTGAAAGAAGATGCATTTCATTCATATTGTTTTTTCGCACTGTGTGTTCCATACCACCAGAATTTCGTATTTTTTATTCATTAAATATGTAATTAAAACTGAAGTTATTAATTAATTTGGATCACATTTATACGGCCTTTTTTCTGTTTTTAGGTCCTTTTTTTATATTTAAGGTCTTTTTATAGGTTTTATTTTGGCAATTTATAGGTCTTCAACTTCCAACCCCTAGTGATAAGTATATTGCAAAATCATTTAGTAATTTGAGCTAATTGATTATTGTTGTTATGTAGATATTAAATCAACACATACTTAACAATAAACGTGTTATTTAACAGCATTAAATCATTTTTAAAATTAGGCTATTATTTTTCGTTTTTAAACCTTAAATATGTAACATGGTTATATTGGAGGAATGTGGAAAGTAGGAAGATCAGGGCAGAGAGTAGGGGGCGACAAAATTCCACCTCGTCTGGGTGAAAATTTTATCTTGAGCCACTCCTGCAAACAAGGTAGCCGGTACAACGACCACATGCAGAAAATCAGTTGTAATCTATCTAGTAGTTGTTTATTTCTAACGACCGACTGATCAAACCAACAAACTCAAGCGAAATCAAGAGAATAAATAAGAAATATTCGAGAAAATGACAGTACTCATTTAGTCCACACCTCCCCGTTTCGTATTTCAGAATTATTTTTCCTTCCGCCTTCAGGTGCGGATACACAACCGTGAAAATACGCAAGTACGTTACGCGAGCTTTACGGCTCATACACAACGACGTACACTTTTATCCGCACGCTCTTCTCTTCTAGCCCTGTTCTTCCAAGCACGAGCGGACTCTGGTGGTCGTGCCAAGAACTAAAAGCAGCAGTGGATGGAAGATTACTGAATGCGGAACTCTCATCCAGGCTCTCAAAGTGGTGGCCTATATTTCGCAGAAACGTTTTATTCATTTATGTTTATCTAAAACTTATCTGCTTTCAAATGTATTCAATTCGACTTATTCAACAGTAAAATTCCAATTGTGTGTGCGGAAATGTTCTTTAGATATTGAAAGCACCGCGAAACGTTGATGTTACAAAAAAAATAGAATATGAAAGGGGGAGAGGGTGTTTAAGGGATGACTTTTTCTCAGTACACCCAAATGTCAACCTTACTTCTACCTAGGACACCTTGGACTGAATTTTGAGATTAACGAGACACTGGTGTCTGGACTCTCACCAAGTATAATCGTCAGTGGGTTTTATGTTATGTGCTGTCCATATGTGTTTGTGATTGCCCTTTCATCATTTCACCTTATCACCATTCATCCTTAATATCTTGATTGGCTAAGAGAGGCAGAAATTCGAAGTAAAATAAATTACATCAATCAATCAATATAAAGGATAAGGATATGATGTGTCTACAAATGTACGTAGAAGTATAGATTGGATTGATTAAATTAAAATTCAGAATGGTTCAGAACTCAAGCTGTTTCTCTAGTCACGTTAAAACATATGCACATATATATATATATATATATATATATATATATATATATATATATATATATATATATATATATATATACACACACACACACACACACACACACACACAGGGTGACCTGTAATTAGATGTATTTTCTGAAAGGGGTTAAAGTAGAGGCAATTTGCAATAAATTTGACCATATGATACCAGAAAATTAGTAGTTTTCGAGATAATCGAATTTCTATTGTTTTATTTAAAATGACTATTTTCCACATAAAAATGCGAATTGAGAAAAACATCTATTGTATGGCATATATTTCAGCGTTTTCTGATAGCTAACAAATAAGTGGATGGTTGGAAAAAGTTTGTCCCAAAAAACAATCACATATAAGTACCGGGTGGGTCTAAACTTACAAGTGATGATGATGATAAAAAATTTACTCTTAGTTTACTTGGCAACGTATTAATAACAAGAATGGTATGACACGAAGCGTACAAATTACTTAAATTACTCCCTTGTGTCATCAGCTATCCAGCAAGGTACAAATGTTGCTAATATTCACATTTGTGTACAAGAAATAATACTTCATTCATCTTCATGTGAATGGAATCAATGAACAATACAATTAAAGAACATTACACGTCTTGCTCAAAGTGGGCACCTCCGTTACGAATGCAGCCACGCAGGTTTTTACGGACCTTTGTTATCTTAACTCATGATGTGATGGTGTCCTTGATATGTTGACCAGCTGTTAAGATCCTCTCCCTGAGCTCTTTTTGTTGCGAGTTTACCGGTGTCTTGTAAACTAAGTCTTTCATGTGGATCCAAATGTAGAAGTCGCAAAGCGTAAAATCGGGTGATCGAGCCGGCCAGGAAATCTGGCCGCCTCGGCCAATCCATTTCTTTGGGTAATTTTCATGCAGCCACTGTCGCACTTATGAACATTTTTTGAGGAACGGGATGGCAATGTTGTTTGGAGGATGTGCCTCTAGCTACAAGACATGACATGATTTACCAACATGATGGCTGCCCAGCTCGATCCCCCGATCGATTTGACGCCTTGCGAAAATTATAATTGAACGCAGTTTTAGTGAATATAAATCCATCTTAAGAAACGGAAGAAAATTTACGTTCGAATACTTACAACAAGATTTAGTTATTCATTGTTTTGAAAAAAAAAAAGAAAACACATTTTTTGTTTTACAATTAATGTCCTGTAGTGTCTTATATTGTTAAAAAAAATCAATTTTAAGTCCATATTTAACTATATCTTGGTGGAAATAACTAAATATGTATTTACATATTTAGCACTTTTTTACTGCAAATAAATCCGTTTCCTGATAATAACACTATTACATTGTAATATAATAATTTGTCTTATTAGGAGGAACATGCAAAATAAAGAAAAAGATAATATTGTGAAAATGTCGCACGCTGTGCGAAAATAAAAATTATCTATGTTAATAAAACATGACGCATTTGCGCGTATGCGGCACAGAGTAACAAGAAAACATACTGTATGCGGGTGACGGGCATGTGCGTCATTGTAAAATTTACATGAAAATTCCAAATTTACAATGTATTTTATGTAAATCAATTGTTTGCTACAAATAACCAAAATAACATAAGAAGCTTAATCGGCACCTGACAAAAGTGTGACATTTTTTAGGTGGCAGGGAACGTGTTAAAAATTATCAAAACAATTTTGGATGTGGATTGCGTCCAAGGTCTTGGGTGTTATTGTTTACTTCTTCTTGCTTATGGACAGGAACACCTTCAAGAATCGCTCCTCCTCAGGTGGAACGGGTTGTTGAATGAACTCTCCGCGGGTGGAGACACAGTGGCCCCTAGCAACGATGGCTTCTGGGGCCACGAGTAGAGATTCCAAGGGCCCCAAAAATTCAACGTGATTTTCCTCGCTGGCCGAGTAGACCTTGATAAGGTGCTGGATTCCATTGGCTTCATTGCTTGGTGCCAACATCTGCAGGAGAAGCTGGCAGGTTCCGTCCTTCCTCACGCAGGCCCTCAGGATGAAATGGCCCCAGCCCTCAGCTTCCAGCAAGAAACTTGGGGAGTTGAAGGTGTCCTTCTCCTTCGGGCAGTCCACGTTGATTTTGTCTTGGAAACGGTCGCCTTCCTCGTTAATCTTCATCTCCCGGACCTCCCAGTTGTGCTTGACCACGAGGTGAGGTAGGATTTCGTCCAGCTTGAGGGTGAGGTCGCAGTATGCAGATGGGCAAATGTAGGGTTGACAGCTACATATCTGACCGTGCGCGATCTTCTCGTCGACGAAACCGACGAATCGACAACCTCTGTCCCGGTGTTTGCAGGGGAGTGGGATCTTTCCTACCAGGGTCTCCAGCGAGAAGTTTCTCACTTCGGCGTAGCGGTTCCCGCACAGAGGGCAAACTTTCTTGTCAGCCTTGCAATTAGCGCAGATGGAATGCCCCTTTTGACACTCCCGGACCGGGGTCATCATTATGTCGTCGCAAGACACGCACGTTAATGTGGGCCACACGTCCTCCCATAGATACTCAGGCTCTTCGTCATCCTGTAAAGATAAAAACCTGCATCGTGACTGGTCAGGTTGTCGATGGTCTAAGGCCTGCACGATGAAAGAACTTACACGGATTTTGGTCTCCAGATGTGGGAGTTTCAAAGTACAAAACATGCCTGATTTTCGACCAGTTGTAAACGACACCTTCCGCTGTAAAGACCCTTCCCTTCTTCGCTCGCACATCAGAGAGAGGCAAAGAATGGGAGACCGGCTTAACCGCACCTTGAACACCGAACTGTTGCTCTGAGGCATAGGTTTGGTAAGAATTTCCTGTCCCCATGGCAACTGCAGAAACCTGATTGGTTCAAAGGACAATCCACGACGCAAAAGGACAGAATAAACTCCCAAGTTGGTTCTTTCAACGTGCGGGCTTTACGGAAAGAAGTGGCTACAAAGGAAGAAGTGAGGAACAGCAAACCTTTGAACTCCAGTCGGAGTTTTGTAACCATATGCATCTCCTTTAACAAGAGTGTGAGTTACTATATTGTTTTACCGATAGATGGCATGGTTAATGCAAGGGGCATGACTATGATGTAAACTATGAGGAGTGAACCCAAGGTTATTAGAAGTATAAGGTTGGGTCAATCCGTTGTTTTCTCGGATGACGAAACGACGGTAAGAGGTGAATTTATCCATGAAACGAATTCCAAATCTATGCGCTAGTGTTGCACTATGCAGATAGGAAACCATGCCAGAAACTGAACACACGAAATGGAGTACAGAATGATCATTTCCTGATGTAAGATGTTTTCTTCGTTATAAGCAATAAACGGGCCTTCGAAATACTATAGACCTGAATCTGCGATGCTGAAGAGGCTGGTGAAAAAGAGTGATCCTATGTTTTGGGGAAATACATACATATTTGAATGAGCAAGTAATTCAAAAAACAGGTCGTGTAAATTTATTTATTTCATAGTAAGATTAATAATTATAATCGCAAATTAAAAATTATTAGTATATCCTGATCAATTACAAGTAAATTTGTGCGTTGTATGTAATACAAATCTCAGTTACATGTTAGTGAAAAAATGTTAAAGTTCAACCAGTGCTAAGTACGAACCTAGCTGACTGAACATGTTGATTACATGCATGGAAGTCAATTAATATTCCTTTATTTAACACGAGAGAAAAATACTGGGATTCTTATGCCCATATTTTTGTGCACACGTTGTAGGAAATTGTGTAGTTAGATGTGTGTAGGACACGTATTTGTTTACTAGCCATACAGGATATTCAGTTCCTTCTTCAATAACATAGGCCTATTATGTTCTAGCTGTATAGCATTTTGGTAAACGTTACGTCAAATAAATATAATGTCCAACAATGAAGTTTTACGACTTCATTAAATTTGAATAGCCTATTTCACAAATATTTACAATATTTATCGAAAATTAAAAATTTCTGCACATTACACACGAGAATTGAGTTTTCAAAGTTTGCAAGCTTATTTAAAACGAATTCCAATCTTTCTCTTTCCCAATCTTCCTGTAAGTTATATTTTCAAAAATTATCTTAATATGGAACTCGAACACGTAAATTTTTATTACATAGCAATTAACTATATAAAACGCTGAGAATGTTTAAAAGGATTCAGAGAAAGATTCAAATGTTTCATACAGTTTTAAGTAATTTGAAAAATAAAGGTAGATTATGCAGAACTGTAAAGTTTGGATTTAACGTTTATCAATGTCATTTACGAATTTTCAAATGTTCTTGGAGGTGAATTGAACATTCTGAATTAATAAGATACGATTAGTTCAGAAAACTAAATACATACGCTTTTATAATGCGCTGTGTTAAATTGATTATACTGGACTAGTCCTGTGACGTCACAGAAGCTGATATGAAGCTCGTAATATTTCGGAAATTCATTTACAGTTTTTGGCTTTAGATAAATTGAATACACCGACGGTTATATATTATACATAACATGAAATAAAAACTAATTTCCCGACGTTAAAAACGAGCAATAAGATATTTTCGGTTCAATATTTTATAATATAAACACAAAATGTAATACTCTACATTTGATTTTGTAAAGTTTAGTAAATCACTATAAGTTTCATGTTTGTCGCGAACTAATCGCCTGTTACTTGTCCATAGTCTTGTAACTTACAGTTGCAGTCCAACAGTTTCATGACACTAGTGACTTACACATTAGCTTTCTAATATAGACATTGTTCTTGTTCTGGTGTTTAATATCTACATATTGCAACACCGTCGTTCTGCACTTCATGTGACTTTATATTGAAGTAATACATTCATTTGACCGGTTTGACGTCATCGCACGCAAAAACTTCAACCGTTACCATGGATATGGACCCGGGTTGAGTGAACCTCTGGAAGAAACTAACTTCCTACTGATTAGCCCAGGGACGCAGACATAGAATCGAGTTTGAAGTAATGAGGAATCTTGTTGAGTTTGATAAAAGAGAAACCGATTAATTTTTGGAGTATAATGAAATCGAACATTCACTGCTAATTATTTAAGTGCTTTGTGCTGCTGAAGCTGTTTAGTAATATTTATTGTTAAAAGCTAAATTTCTGTTAGGCTACAGGTTTACTTGTTATTTAGTATTTCAGTTTTCTCTCTCTGATCTTGTATTTTAAAGTCTTAAGCCGGCCTCTGTGGCGGAGTGGTTAGCGTAGCGTGCTGCGATGCCAGGGTCCCGGGTTCGAATACCGGCGTGGGCATGAGTGTACTCTGTAATTGTCCCTTCATCAATTTCACCATATCATGAATCTTCGCTATTAGCCAAAAGTGGCAGAAAAGTAAAGTAAAATAAACCAAATCAATCAATCTGTCTAAAGTCCTTCAGGTTTATTATTAAACTTGATACCGAAAATGAGTCATTATGTTGTTATATTATATACTAGCTTCGCCTGCTTGAGACAGTTTAGTTAATTCATGTCTACCAAAATTAAGCAAATCTACCGGGAACAATACCATACCATTTCTACCATGCGAAATGATACGAGAAAATAACTGGTTTAAAACATAACACTGTGAATTGTTTACAGACGCATCACTTCTTTACCTTTGGCGTTTTAAATCGTGTGCACAGTGGGATGTACAGTGGGATCCATGAGTATTACCGTGCAAATTGTCCATGACTATTTTCATTAGTTTTTCTCTTACATCCTGTGTGTTTTTAAGCGATGGATTTTTATGTATGCTGGTGCAGAAGTTGTCAACATCTTGTTTTGAGTTTTCTTTTAATTCTTGAAGCTCTTATTGGGTCAAATAAAGTGCACGAACATGGTGATGGACAATTTGCATGGTAATACTCATGGATCCCACTGTACAAATATTACAAAGCAAATTGTCCATCATGTTCGTGCACTTTATTTTACCCAATGACAGCTTCATGAATTAAAACAAAGCACCGAGGAAGTAGCTCACAACTTTTTCAACACCACGCGTAAAATCTATTCCTTAAAGACACAGAATACAAAAGAAAAGTTAATGAAATTAGCCATGTACAATTTGCCGAGTAATACTTGTGCATCCGACTGTACAATGTACTGAAGAAATATCAATGTTACTTACATAGCCTTCAGTGTACCGAAATTTCTTCTCTGGCCTCGTAGTATCATTTGCGCCTTCTGAAATAAGGAAAATAATATATGTGAAAAGGTGTTAAAGTAGTAAGAATGTGTTTGGCATTTTCATCAAGTCGTAGCTACATAACAAATCATAAAACTATTCTCGGTATTGATCAATAATATAAATTATAAAATAATATCTCATTGTAATTCTCTTCTCTTAATACCATTGTATTAATTATTATCTTTCTTCTGTCATCATTCGAGTGTGTTCTGGAAGAGGCACATAAGTCACAAACTGCGATTTTCTGCTGTTTTCATCCCAGTCACACTGAATCAATTAAAAATATATTATAAGTATAATTTTATATTGGATGAGTGTACTTCACAGTACCACATTGTAAATTACTCAAGTGTAACAGGAATTAATAAGAAGAAATATACATTTCTACTTTTGTCGTAGAAAAGTTTGGCTTAATAAGTGTGTTTTATTGTGGAGTTATAGCAGAGCGTATTAGACACAAAATTTACATAATTTTGAAATGTAAAATAGAAAATGCATCAAACTGAAATGGAATTTGTTGTCAAGTCCACTTCATGTTCAGAAAGAGACTGGACCTACAGTTTGTGATTGTGATTGATTTGCTTTATTTTACTTCCCTTTTTGTGCCACTTTATGATTGATGAAATTGATGAATAGAAACTCACAAGCAACCATGCCCAGGCCGGGATTCGAACCCGGGACCCCTGACGTCGTAGCGCGATGTGCTAACCACTCCGCCACGGGGCCGGCGACCTACAGTTTGAAATGGATCACTACGTGTCTCTACCAGGTATCGAACCTATTGCAAGATTTGGCCCAAGCATGTGCATCGTCAGAACCTTCAGAGATAATCTATGTTTAGGGCTGTAACAGAATTAGACACCCTATCCCTCCGATAACATTGAGAATTATGCATGTAACTAAATACTAAACAATAATACGTGTTTCTTGCATTGTCCAATTGAAATTTAGGAAAAGAGAAAGTTACAAGTTCGACTTGAGCGCCTCTTCCGTCACTACGTTGCATATGTTTGGGTAGCATGATTCAATGGTTAGCAGCAGTGCCATTTCTCTGTGAAATGGCACTGTCAATCATGTCGAGTGATCGACCCAGGTTCGAGACCCAGGCTGCGCACGGATGTTCCTCCATACATTTCACATCTTCATCGTTGCGATTAGTCAAAAATGGAGGAAAAGCGACGCTACATAGCAAAAAAACGTTGGTTGGAAATTTGAGAGTGGCAACACTGCTCTGTATATACGCCATGAAACGGAACCGGTGCTTCTCACTTACACCACATGCTAGTTTGATACCTTATCTACCTCCCAGTAAATGGACTCTTCCTTCCAACACTAGGCGCATGCGCAGTGACGAGAGGAGTAGAGTATCGTTGGAGTTTGCGGTCTAAAGTTGTGTCGTCAGAACCCAACTAATGTGAAAGTTGTGGTGATTCTCGCCGTACCACCAGGACATACCGTCAATGCGCAGCATTACTGTTCATTTTTGGAACGTAACCTGCAACCGGCGTTGCGCGAGATAGATAGATTCACTTTCTGCTGAATCTATCTTTCATTTTGCAGGACAATGCTCGGGCGCATGTAGCGCAACCTGTGGCTGATTTGCTAGCTCGATGGGGTTGGCAGATGCTCTACAAGCCCCTGTGACTTTGATTTGATCCCCAAGATGAAGCTTCCGAATTGTTCCAGAAATTCTTCAGGAAATAGACCGCTCCATTCGAACCATCAACAGAACAGGCGATGCTACATATACACTACGACTTCCACATTGCTGGCAATGTTTGTACACAATGCTGGTGACAACATGGAAGGGCTGTAAACGTTTCAGAGAGGTATCTCGTTTGTATCATTTGATTCAATTTCCAACCCACGTTCACTCTGTTCAACTATGCTCAAGAAATATGAGCAAAGGCAATTGAAACAACCAAACTTTGGCATAGTTACATAGTATTCAAAATAATGAACGAGAAGAATTTTACCTTTTGCACTTGCATCAATTTTTATCACTTCGTTCATCGTTTCTCTTCTTTCTTGTTCCACCTGAAGAAATTAAATAAAAAATAATTCAGACTCTACAATGTTCATAATAGCATTCGGGCTCTGCAGCAAGCTCTCAAGTAAGTTTAAGTCCACTTTATGCACATACAAGGCTATCTGAACTACGCCTACAGTTTAAAGTCTTATCCAAAATACTCCACCGAGTATTGAACAAAGGATCCTTTGATCGAAATACGAGGACGTTACCACTACGCCATCAGAGAAGCCTAGAAACTTTCAAGTGGATTGTCGTAATGTTCTGTTCTACCATTTCATAAATTGTAAGTTTACAGCTAACAGATAAACTGGTTAATTACATTATCTACATTGTTTAGAGTAGGTAATTTGTATATTTTTCACATGTAACAAAATGGACATTATTTTGAAAATTGACACCTAATTCATACCTTTTGGAGAATTTGGATGGGTTTGGTATCTATGGAGAATTTGGATGGGTTTGGTATCTATGGAACACGCAGTAATGAAACCACAACAGACATTATATTGTTGCTACAAAAGTGCCTGTTAAATTTAACAATGTTAAAAGTAAAACCCATAGAAAGAAATGAACTTCGACTGCCTCCTCAATGGTCATAATGTAGCCTACAAGTCTTGGTTTCGAATTCCTAATTAAAGCGTCAGTTTATTTTGTGGTAGGTCTTGTAGCCACTTAAAATAAAGAAATCGTGATAAATATTTAGTGTAACTACTTGTTCCGGTCTTTACTGTAAAAATGTTAATTTCTCGCCGGCACTATTGCAAGGACGATCAAACGAAAGGGGGTGGAGCTTCAGGATTGGTCCGGTTAGTTTGTATTTTGATTGGTTGGTTTCATCCCTTTACACTTGGTTTGGTTTGGATAGGTTTTGCTTGATTTGCTGGTTACTTTAGGTTTGTTAGGAGGGACGGCATCTACTCTCCTCCCCTATTGTAATCTATTTCATTCTTTCTATGCTTCCTCTCTGTTGAAACCTCTGATGTGAATGAACCACGCAATATGAAGTAAACAGCATCAGGCTGCAATTTCCCCACACGTCCACACTCGAGCAAGCATCCAAATGCAATGGAAATTCTTCAGTCGGAAGAGGGACGTTTTAGCCCACACCCTCATAAGGAGCTTTTAGGCCGATGCGACGAGCGACACAGAGATTTCAGATCGAAGCGACACGATACATGCGTAAGGGAACGTTCGCACCGAAGCGACAGGCGTCGCGTGCCGCTCGAGAATGAGCCAATCGTAAGCACCTCGATTGGTGAAATCCTCAAGCCACACGTGTCGCCTGTCCCTTTTCGCTTCGCCGAGATGACTCGATGCACGGTACAGAGAAAACTGCTCAGTCTGAGTGAAACACGAGCGACACATATCCGTCTCTGCTGTTTGCAAGGTTGCATTGATTACTGAGGGTTCGTCTCCAAGTGACACCTGTCGCTTCGGCTTGAAATCTTCCATGGGGAAAAGAGTCCAGTCCGAGCGACACGTGCAGCTTGTCCTGTCACTTCGGTTCGAAAGGCTGCATTTATTTCTTAAGGTTGGTCTCATAGTTCGAATCAATTTCATCATATTACTCATCCTCATCGTCACGATTAGCCACAATGACAATATGTCGAAGTAAAATATAGCCAATCAATCAATCGACGAAGTGGCACGTGTTGTTTGTAGCTCGTCGCATCGGTCGGAAAGTTTCCTTACACACACTGAAAGGGAGAGGAGACTCACTCACATTCCTGCGACGAAAACTAAGATTCGAAATGGAGCATTGCGTTCCGAAATAAAAATTTTGTATCAAGAACACTTACGTAAGCAATGGACAGTTGAGATCGGAAAGTGTAACGGAAGCAAACGGGTGCAAGCTGAATTCACTTGCGGTATGTGTAACACTTTCGATCCGGTTAGGAAATTTCTCCCATCAATAACTGAACCCGTTTAATTACGTGTAATGGGCACCCTGGAGTTCCTTTCGGAGGAAATGTCGAATTATTGTCCTCCATTGACGGACTCCAGTCTATGCCTCGACGTTCTAGAACAATCTTCGGGTACAGTTTTCGAAAGGGAAGAGGTACCTGTGTGAAAGGAAAGGGGAAATACGAAATGCTGATGGCATTCAAGGCAATCAGTATGGGAGTAGTAATAACCAAAGAAGAGTAGAACAAGAGACAAATTAATTACTCTGCAGTTTGAGAGAAAAAAAAACATGTATTGACCTTTTTTCTCGGTAACACAGTGGACTGTTTACGCTCATGAAAGCTAAACGGATTGAGACAATGAAATTTTGAGACTACCATATGCTATTGAACCATAAAAACATTAAACATTGAAATAAAATAGGTAATTATTAATAATTTTTAATCAAAATTATGAAGATGAAGTAGATGGTATGATATATGATTGATTGAATTAAAATGTTTTAGGTGCGTCGCACTTTTAGGCCGTTTTGCATCCTTCAATATATACGGGGAAATATCCCCTTAACTAAAATTCTTACTTAAAAATTTAAAACAAAGGAATGTAAAACAACCCTTGGGAAAAATTAAAAGTGCGAGGTACTAAAAACTTACTCACAGACAGTGGAAGAGTCTGGCTCTTCGCAAAACGTCGGATAAAACATCTGATAAAATTCCATGTGGCACATTTAACAAGAATATGCCGAATACTTAAAATGACGTTACAAACACGACACATTGGATAGAAATAGTTTCACAATTACCATTTAAAACTCGGTGTATAAAGTGGGCTCCAATCTAATATGCACTTTTTCATCGAATTTCGTCTCCAAATTTGAGGTGCATGTTAGAATGGATGGTGCATTATATCGAGTGCAATGCATTCTCTACATTTAGCAGAAACATTGTAAATAAAGTGCCCGTAAATTTGTTTTTGATAAAATTGCTTAACAAGGAATAGAGCGTTATTGTAATAAAATATAAGATCCGTAACATAAAGCCATCTAATATATAAAAATGGATGTGTGTGTGTGTGTTCCGGCATAACTCTCGAACGCCTGGAGCGTTTTCAACCAAACTTGGTACACATATGACTCACAATCTCGAAAGAAATGCTGTGGGGGTAAGACACTCCTGGTACCCCTAAGAGTGGGGTGGGAGGGAGTGACATGTAAAAATAATCGAAAACGACCGATATTAGTGTAGAATAAATAGTTTTCGGGGTCGCCAAGATGAATAGTGACACTCCCAATGCCATTCAAGTCAAGTTCATCACCTATCGGGATGGGGGGTGAGAGGGGGTGAAAAATAAAATGTAAAAAATGACCTAGATTAGTGTCGAATCCATAGTTTTCGGAGTCCCTAAGCTAATTGGTGACATTCACGATGACCAAACTTGGTAGACATATGATTTACAATCTGGAAAGAAATACTGTGAGGGTAAGACACCCCAGGCACCCCTAGGGGTTGGAGTGGGAAGGGGTGACATGTAAAACTAATCGAAAACGACCGATATTAGTGTGGAATCCATAGTTTTCGGGGTCGCTAAGATGAATAGTGACACTCCCAATGCCGTTCAACTCCAAGTTCATTTCATACTATAGTTAGAATTAATTATTTTCCTGTCTAATAGAAGATTGGGATAAATAAATACCCTGGCAACGCTGGGCAATCAGCTAGTTGTTGTATAAAATAGTGATCGTCTTAATTAAAATTAAATTCATAACATAAACCTATTAGATAATCTTTACTCGTGGTGCATAGCAAACCGTCTCAATATTAATGGTTAAAATCGGCATGCATGATTATCAGAACAAAACAATAACAAAAAGTTAATGCCAGCATAAACATAGAACCAGAAATTAACAATCCGAAAATTCCATGTATTAACCCATCCAAAAATCTTGGTATACTTTGTAATGACACTATAGATTGGACAGTTCAGATACGAGCACAGTCTAAAAAAAAGTTTAGGCAATTCTAAGAAACTCCTACAGTTTTCAAACCGAAATCCCCGCAACATGTAAACTGAAACTTGTTCAAACATTAATCTGGCCACTGTTTGATTAATTTGACCCTATATGGACCGCAATGCACTAATAAACTCAAAAATAGGATCCACGTTGCACAAAATGCATGTATCAGATATGTTTTTAAACCTAACCAGACGTGATTACATTCTTCCTATCTTAAACGGTCATATTCTAACTATCGACAACAGGAGGCACCTACAGGGTGAGCCAAAAGTTCCGTTACCCCTATGTATTTTGCGACGAGGGAAAGTTATGGATCTGAAGTAAATAGAGTATGATGAGAGACGAGAGATGTTAGCTGAGGAGGTTACGGACAACAATATAGTCCAGAATGTCTGTGTGAACACAATCATTTTCATAACAGAGAATTATGCGCCTCCAGGGTGGTGTGAAATTCTACACAGCATTGTGCGAGTGATTGGGCAAATGCATGCCGAACGGCTTCCTTCAGTTCGTTACTTCTGTGGCAACGCGTGCCGGCAACTTTCTGTTTCATATAACTCCACAATGCATTATCACACGATGATAGATCGGGACTTCTGGGAGGCCAGTTCGGAGGTGCTGGTAACTGTGGAGAACCACGTCCGATCCATCTGTTACGCACGGCAATAACGGGCTGGTGCTCCGTCTTGCTGAAACCAGACGCGATCGATAAGTCCTTGCAGTTGAGGGACAAACCAGTCTCCTAACACGGTGAGATAACCACTACCACAGCACAGACTCGCATACCTACGTGGTAATGGTACTTTTGGCTCACCCTATACATTACCTATGCTTTATACTCGGTATTCAATTTCAACATAAACCACTATATTTATTTGAAAAACCACACTGGACACAGAATTAAGCCATCTTTATTATTACAGGGGGTTGAAGTGGCCTCCATTGACCATTTGTTTTCTCCACCCGCATACATACAGAGGTATGCACTTATTACCCGAACTTCTAATATCAAATGTGGAAAATATGTGGTAGTCTGTTTGAGCTAATAATGAAACTAATTAGTTTCATTACTATGTCAAACCGACAATCACATATGTATTCTCAAAATTTGTTTTGAAGGTCTTGAAATAGGTTTTTGTGTTTTGTTCATTTTATGCCAATTTTCTGGTCTTGAAATCGTAAATCTTCTCTGTTTCATTTTTACGTCGTTTGTTGAAATGTGTGAATAGCACTGCCTGCTATTTGCACTCGTCTGAAGATACTAACTAACAATTATATGTTGCATCTTGTTACTATCAATCTGGTCTGTAAAACTAGATAACTCGCACCAACGTGAGCGAAGGACGATTTGTTGAAATAGATGCCAATATGCAAAAACCTTTTGTAATGTAAATTCTGATTTCATGTTCTTTTTTATGGACCCCAAGCTTTAGCATCACGTGATATCAGAAATGTAATGGACCTCTACAGAGGCTACTTCCCTGGCATACGTAAGACGAATGCACCTATACTATGGTTCCTTTCCACTGATGACCATTTTTTAAACGATGCAATGAAATTCAATCTATCTAGTTTTAAAAACTCGCAAAACTAACGAATATACAGGGTGATGCAAGAAAAAGAAATTCTGAAACCTGTACTATTTTGGTTACCTTTTCTTGCACCACTGTGTATTATTCTAAGAAGGCTTCTCCTAATTAAAGTATTAATTTGGATTCTTACTTACGGAAATGAAGCCAAGCAAACCAAAATACAAAATTTCAGAATTATTACCGTAGCAACGAATCAACAATCTTCGTATTAATGGATTGCCCTGGCAACAGATCGACAGTATCAGAGTATATTAAAATGCAAGAATAGAACAATAGTATCCCCACTGAATAAAAAAATGTAAGATCGCAACACTCACGGTTAAAAACAGAATTAAATTGTTCAATGTATTAAAAAGGCCTTGGCAATGATTTTCTTGAAATGAAAACAAGAGACCACAACTGTTATGCTTCGGTCGTTCCAAGGTTGTTCACGTTGGGTAAATGCAAGTCGAATTCATCTGAGCATTCCTGTGTACGTGATCCGCTACACGATTTACCAAACAGAGTTGCGATGCTTTTTTTAAAGTAGTATTGTTATTATTATGTGCATGGTCAGTTTTAGTTTCCTGTTTGACTATCGGAGTTGTTTGCCGTTGGAGTCTAATGGCAAGTTCATGGCCTCAACCTCTCGGTTTTGTGTACAAAAACTGCCACTGGGTGTTGCTTGCAGTGATAGTCCCTGTTGTTAGCATGTTTTCCCACTGTTTTTACGAGGCAGACGCTTATGGTAGCTGTGTCTTTCATGCAAGAGTTCCGATATCTTCTCCCCTTGATCAGACTACACAAACAAAATACAGAATGATAGAAACAAATGTTGCAGAAAATGTCTAACTGAAGCCACATTGTGCCACGCTATTTATTCAGTTTCAAGTAATTTACTACAGAAAAGGCCAATCAATTTCCAACGACAATCTATTATGCAGATCCTAGGTAAAAAATCTGAATTCCCATCACTTTCCAGTTAGCCGTGAGGATTCCTAAAATTAGATCATGTGGGTTTTTGAGATATTTGCTGGATTTGCGTAAAAGGGCGGGATCTATTCTCGTTTGAGTGTCCGTGGCCGCAGATTATAAACTATTCATCTGCTCATTCTGTGCTTCTAATTGGCGCATGCAGGGACAAAGGGACGGAGTTTGGCAAATCGATTTCGCGCCACTGTCCCTTCTCAAACGGTGCGAGCCTAACGTTTGACGGACTCTCATAATACTAGCGCCACTGTTGCGAAATGGCTAAGGTATTGCGCTCCATGGGCGTACCTAAGGGGGGGGTGAAGGGCTGTAGCTCACCAAAATATATTTTTTTAAAAATGAATTTTGTGAAAAGACATGGGATACGAAGGAATATACAGTATCTTGAAAAAGTATCTGATAACACTAGTGGCGGAGATTGGGTTCCAAAACTAGGGGGGGCAAGGACAGTTCAATTTTCCTTGGTACATAAGGTTGGCATGATGCGGGGGCAAAAGTGGGGGGCAACTGCCTCCCCTAGCCCCCCTAATCGCTGCCACTGGATAACACTAACAAGGGAGGTTATCCAAGCGTCCCCCTCCGATTTCCATGAAACTTGGCAGGTGTATAGAGGGACCCAAAGGAAGAAGTACGTGTTTTTGTGTTTCAGCTAAAAAACTGTTTTAGGGGACAAACCCCTCCCCTCAAATGTCAAGATGAGGAGAAATTGAAATGGGGGATCTGACCCCGAAACCACGTAAATATGGTATAGGAAGAAACAGGGAGCATAGGGCCCCTCTATACACCTGCCAAATTTCATGGAAATTGGAGGGGGACACAGGGGTCAGATCCCCACGTCAATTTGTCCTATCTTGACATTTGAGGCGGGTTTTGCTCCCTAACACAGTTTTTTTAGCCGAAAGAAGAAAACAGGTATTTCTTCCTTTGGGCCCCTCTATACACCATCGGAGGGGGACACTTAGATAACCTCCCTTGTAACTCACTGGCTATCAAATTTTTTTCTCATTGTACCCTTTAGTCGTAACTAAACGTCTAATGTACCCCCCCATAGGTTTTCTCCGAATAATGGGTTTTGGGGAATTTTTTGCTGCCTTACTGATGGGGCGTTTTTGATATTTGGAGTCGTATATCTGCAACAGCAAAATGGCATTCGGCCTGTATATGGAAAAATGGTAAATAAGTAAACATTAGAATCCTATGTGTATTATCTTATTGGGGTGTTCCTACGTTTACAATCTTTATGATTAGTTAACAAAAATAAAAATGTGAAACACATGTATACTAAGAAGTAATAAAAATTATTAATTTTCATATTTTTCCAGAGTTATCGAAAAAAGTAAACAACAAAAATATATATTTTTTAAACTGTGAGGCACAATTTTGGAGTTTTTATTGTAAATCCTCAGTGTTTCTAGTGAGGAATATGTGCCTGCATAGCCTGACACAGTTCTTGATGTTTGGTTGTGCACTTGAAACTTTCAAGCGGAGATTCGGCTCCAAATGTAGTCTATTTCTGTACTTGTTTTGTTAGGTTGCGCCATGGATAAAAAAAACTCTCCAAGCTGATCGCGCACCCCTTCCTTCAAGTAGTTCATGTTTGGGGTACGTGTACCATAGTTTGAGAACCACTGCACTTTCTCTCTTTCTCTCCTCTTCCTCTCTCTCCTCTTGCTCTCTCTCCCCCTTCCTCTCTCTCCCCTTCCTCTCTCTGTCTCTCCCCTTACTCTCTCTCTCTCTCTCTCCCCCTTCCTCTCTCTCTCTCCCCTTCCTCTCTCTCTCTCCCCTTCCTCTCTCTCTCTCCCCTTCCTCTCTCTCTCTCCTTACTCTCTCTCTCCTCTCTCTCTCTCCCCCTTCCTCTCTCTCTCTCCCCCTTCCTCTCTCTCTCTCCCCCTTCCTCTCTCTCTCCTCCTTCCTCTCTCTCTCTCCTTCCTCTCTCTCTCTCTCCTTCCTCTCTCTCTCTCTCTCCTTCCTCTCTCTCTCTCCCCCTTCCTCTCTCTCTCTCACCCTTCCTCTCTCTCTCTCACCCTTCCTCTCTCTCTCTCTCACCCTTCCTCTCTCTCTCTCTCTCTCACCCTTCCTCTCTCTCTCTCTCTCACCCTTCCTCTCTCTCTCTCTCTCTCCCTTCCTCTCTCTCTCTCTCCCTTCCTCTCTCTCTCTCTCCCTTCCTCTCTCTCTCTCTCTCTCTTCCTCTCTCTCTCTCCTTCCTCTCTCTCTCTCTCCCCTTCCTCTCTCTCTCTCTCCCCTTCCTCTCTCTCTCTCTCTCTCTCTCTCCCCTTCCTCTCTCTCTCTCCCCTTCCTCTCTCTCTTTTAAGAAAAGAACTAAAAAAACGTTCACTAAAAATATTAAATCTTATTTGTAGTAGCAGGACACAATATTCACAAACTTACACTTGAAGAGTTTTTGAAATTTGCCTTATCAACGCACAGTCTTATTCCCGCTATATCTTCTTTCTGAAACTGGTACAAATTTTCTTTTATTAGCGTGCTTCTCTCCCCGTAGTCGTTAAATATTACAAATCGACAAATTTCTAATTTTAAAACTCTGATATAGTAAGAGCGCACTAACTCTTCTTAAGCTAGCTGGAAACAGTATTTTACATATCCATGAAATGCTCATATGAATGTGGAATGAGTCTAGTAAAGTTATATGTAACTTAGGAATCTTTTCCTTCTCTTCCAGACCCTTTTTATTTGTGGACTTCCCACCGAAGGAACACAATGATGACAACCTGGATATTGCTTCTCTGTCTGGGTAAGTACACGGACTTTCACTTTTCAAATTACCCTGATATTTGCAAATGAATTTTATGTTTCTTTACAGTATGATTGTTTCGGAAGTTGTTACGTGCAGAGGAATAGTTTGTGCTGTTCTTTGCGTTACAAGAACTAAGAGGACTGATGTTTGTTTAAATAGAAAAACGAAATTTCCTAACGCTGAGTCAATTTTTAACCCATAATTTATTCTAGTTAAATCTCAGTTTGACCTGCTTTAGATAAAACTTAGGTTGTCTTCCACTCTGGACCCTTTACTCCCTGCGGCTCTCAGTTGCCTTTCTACCTGAATGTACACTCACAGACAATAAAAACGGGACACCTAGATCATGAAATACACGCTTACCGGAAAGGCGTTATGTGTGTTGTCTAACTATACGGCGGTGTCGGAAGTTTCCATTGAAAATTTGCTATTGAAATCCACTTTTCGCCTTAAGAGATAGGCAACACACACAGCTCCTTACAGGGAAACGAGTACTTCAGGATGTAGATGGCCCCTTTTTTATTGCCGGTGACTGTACATGCTAAATACTGTTACCGAGAACAGTTGAAATGGCGACGGCAGAGCCTCCCAGGTGGCGCAGTGGTAACATTGTCGCCTTTTAATCAACGGGTCACGGGTTCGATATCAAATGTAGGTACATTCCACGGTGGTTTGGATTCTATTTTAAACCAGGCTTGTTAATGGTCCAGGAATTTTAAATAAATTCAATTCCGGTCCAGGAGAGAAATGGGTTCTCGAACCTTTTTATCTGTAAAGTATTTCAGTTCGGTCCAGGAATTTTTTCCGGACCAATACGGTTCAAGTTCCGTATTGAAATGAAACAATACACAACATGGACGGAATTTAATTTGGGGGAGAAAAAAAGGTTACTGTCCTCTTGTAGAACCCATTAGATATTGATTCAAGTTTTCAGGACCTTTAGCAACCCTGCTTTAAACTGTAGTTCCCGTCCCGGTTAGCGTATCTGTGTATAAAGTAGACTTAAAAACTAAAATGATGATATTGTAAAGAATCTAGAGGAACAGTTCAACTTTCTCATGTATGATTAAAAGGATCAAACGGTTTCGTATAGGGTAGGAGTGACCCCAAATAGTTAGTCGGTAATAAATAAATTTGTTTCGGATTAATGTATGAATTCTCTGAGGGAATTTAATTTAGATTCTCCGGTCCGTCCATATCTGTTACTCGTGGTGTAATTCTAGGTTATTGCTGTTTAAGCAGCTCTGTTGTCAACTGGTAATGGCTCTCCCTTGCTCTACATTAACGTACGACTTCGGAATTATATGTTTTGTGGGCGTAAATCTTCCACAAATCGAAGTTTGCTGACAATATTAGTCAATGTCGTTGTCATCTATAATCAAGAGGGGGGTCCGCAAGACATTTTTGTCCTTTGGGGGGGGGGACGAAATAGAGCCTTTATGATGATGCAAATCATTCGATTTGTTTATTTTGTTATGGACTTCGACTTTAAAGGTGGAGTATTACTCAGTTATTCATCACCGACACACTGGCCTCGAGACGTTAATGTTACACTACAAACATTTCTTTCGACTTTTTTAGGTCAGACAAATTGGCCTCTTTGCGTAATGGAGGGTTTCTTTGCGTCTTTCTTCCTTTGTGTGTGGCTTGGTGCAAAGTAATAACGAAGGCTTTGAACCTCCCTAACTCGTGGACTGACTTGCAAGGAATAAAGCTGGCAACAAAGCTTCTATTGGGCACCTTTCTACATCTGAGGACGGTAGAGACGGGTTCAAAGTGACATTTGCTAGTAAAGACACGTCACAATGTGCTAAGTACATGCCATAGATGGCGAACTTCTAAAAATAGACTAAACTAAGCAGGAGTATCCGGAGTGGTTAGCACATCTCACTACTACACGCCAGGGTTCCCGGTTCGAATCCAGGTCTAGGCAAGGGTGTTCTTTGTGAGTGTTCCTTCATCACGTGATCACTCATCGATTAACAAGAAAGTTGCAGAAAGACAACGCTAGTTAACAAAAATGAAACCAAACTAAACAGGAGTACGTCCGGAGGAAAAAGATTGCTTCAAAAGGTCTCTTTTTCTCTATATTGAGATATTCCACACCCAAGAGACAAGTGACACTTTACTACAAAGTCCACACGGCTCAATAGCTACTTTCTCCTCAGTTTCGTAGAAAATCATTTACTGCGCATGCGCAACCAACAACACGATGCAGACTGTGGCCTCAGCGATGTCGTAATGGTGACGTCGTCGCCTTGTAATCGAGGATCCTGGGTTCGATACCAGATGGGAGCAAATTGTGGTTTGCATCCCACTTTAAGCTGTAGCCCCAATTCCGATTAGCCTATCTGTGCATAAAGTGAACTTAAGAAACCTCCAAACGATGCAGACTACAAAAAAGATAGCATAAGTGATGAGCGACATGTACAGTAGGTCGTTTCTGGCCAGTGGGAAGGCTATCCCCTTATGCATTGCCCGTGACATGAAATCACAAGGTAAAAGAAAAGTTAAGGTAAATAAAAAAGTTAAAAGTGCTACCCTGTGCTATGCACAACGCCATGAAGGCGTATAGAGGGTGTGGTGTTAGGGCCCCACACATTCTTGATCACGACCGAAGATGGGATGATGTGATCAGCACCACGCCCCTGGCCGCCTTTACCCCCAGGAGTTTTCTACAGGTACCCACTTTATACGACGCTGGGTGGTCATAGCCGCTTGAACAGGTGGAAACAAATCCCGGTTCTTCCCCGCCGGGGATCGAACCCGGGAGACTCGCATGGTAGTCAGACGCCCTAACGACAAAGAAAGACCCCATAAGCGGGAGCTTCCCCCATCACACTTCATTCATTCATATCATTTTCATTCAAATCTCTAATTCAGGACTTTCAGGACAGACAATCACAAACATCTACGTCCGAGCCGAGATTCGAAGCCGGGACCTGTGACATTGCAGTGCACTGCGCTAACCACTCCGCTACGGAGGCCGACAAACGACTGAGCTACCACGTCTTCTTCACAAGCTGTTTGCGGAAATAAGTTCACACACATACACACACACACACACTTCCATGGTGTGTGATCAGCACCAGGATCTGGTTGCTTTTACGCTTTAGGTTTGCCACAAACTACGCATATATGAGAGGCCGTGGGAGTCCCTGAGCCTCTTTTATGCAAGGAAATGTCCCACCCGAGTTCACCAACCGGAGGCTGCATTTATTTCAAGGGATTATTTCCAAGCGATTCTCAATTGGATGTCGGGTTGCGAGCCAGATTCACATCGATGTGAAATCTCCCTTACATAGCAGGAAGTTCTGTTCGCATACTAACTGAACGATGACAATTTCCAGTGGGTGTCGACGGACCAATACGACTCCCCCATCTTCTCCCAACGTCCGTGCGTCTGCGGTTAGACGGGAAAACAGGAAGAACTTAATTTGGCAGCCAGCTAAAGCTCATTCGTACCTCTCTATACTGACCCCGTGGCGGAGTGAATAGCACAGCGTGCTACGACGCCAGGGGTCTCAGGTTCAAATCCCACTCTGGTCATGGGTGTTCTTGGCGAGTGTCCCTTCATCAGTATATCATCATACATCCTCATCGTCGCGATTAGCCAAAAGTGGCAGAAAAGCGGCGTTAAATAACACAAATTAATCAATCATGCCTCTATCAAAGTCCTCCTTAGTGTGCCACTGTCTACAGTCCAATTCATATTAGGACAAGTACTCGTACTGTCCATAAAAGGTAAAGGTAAAGTGCTCCCCTGTGCATAGCACCACGCCATGAAGGCGTATAGGGTGTGTGGGGGTAACGCCCCACACTTTCTTGATCCGGTCGTGAGTGGGGGTGATGTGATCAGCATCACGCCCCTGACCGCCTTTACCCCCAGGGTTTCCCCCAGGTACCCATGTTATTCGACGCTGGGTTGGCGCCGGGGCCGCTTCCATCGTTAGAAAAGTTTCCGGATTTGAACCGGCCGGGGATCGAACCCGGGACCTTTAGTATGGTAGTCAGACGCGTTACCGACTGAGCCACCGCGGCCACTGCGTACGCGCGTACTGCCCATGCAACACACAAATGTCCAGGTTTTACATTTAATGGATGTCTTCTGGATATTCGTGCCGAAGTTTTGGATATCCACAGGATATCCATATACATATTCGTCCAGTGGACATCTGTAGGATATCCAGGACAGAGATCCTTAGACGTTTCGAAGCGAGGCTAGAAGTCGAGGGGGAAACAATTCCCAATCTCCATCGCGCCATTTCGTCTCTCGTGATTTCGTGACGTCATACCTTCTCATGCCAAATTCATGGCAGTCAGGTAAGCTGTGACGTCATCCGTTCTGACGTAAGACTTAAGAGCAGTGTCGCCGACGAAGTGACCGCCTTAGCAGCCCTGGTACGTTTGTTTTATGCATAACGTCCTCTGAAAGATTAAAAACTGAAAGAATAGTAGTTCGTGCGCGGACTTTGGCGGAAAAGCCTTGACACTGCAAATCTTTCCTTTGTTACTTCTTTCCGCGGATTAATATTTGATGCCAAAAAATAGCGCACTCGGCTTTACACAATGAATAGCAATGAGGAGCTCCTGCCATTGTCTATTTAGCTGCCGACGGCCGTGTCATCTTGCGGCGAACTTCTGAAACGTCAGTTTTTGCTGTGTCTGTTGTCATGGAAATCAATTATTTATTTATTACCAAGGACGAGCCTCACTGCCTTCCACATTTCGAGTACCGTGAGTGACACACTGTATTGGTTTGTTTCGTGGATTTACGGCTCCGCAGGTTCTCGACCAGGGCCACTTAGTTTGATGCATCTTCCGTCACACTAGGCTTGCATCACCAAAACAAATAAATCTCTAAGGCAGTGGTTCCCAAAATGTGCGCCGTGGCTAGCTTACAGGGGCACCACGAAACGTTCCAATATTTTTAACTGAAATGACACTTACTTGTTAGTCTATACCTGCTTTTAGAATCGGACCATCGCATCAATCCAAACTTGATTTACTCCCCTTTCATCGCTTCTCGAAAAGTGGGCGTGGTTTGTCCCGATCTATCGCTTCTGAAAATAAGGAAATGAATACTCACAGAATATGTGTAAAAAATCTTTGCCACACGCACAAACAAAACTAACAAACATTGTTACACACACAAATATGTAAAAAGAAATAAATAAACAACTGAGCATTTCATAAATCTAGGAGTCGTTTAATCACTCGAAAGTCTTCAATGGAAGGGTCGAGTAACACCCTGTATGTTTTCCGTCTCCCCTTAACTCTCAAAATTTTTCTCCTACTTAGATTTTGTTTACTTTATATAAAAAGGGGGGCTTTCAATGCCGTCCCCTCTGCATGCAGCCCTAGGCTTCAGCCCCCCTAGGGACCTGAATAAACATGCTTGAATCGTTGCTTTGTCATGAAACGTTTACAAATAGTCTCATTATAAAGACACACCCTGTACTGCTGCTATATTTCATTACTCGATGTTCCGATAATTTGACACGTAGTATATGGCTGTAAAGGAAACGGGTAATACGTATATGCTTGCAAATTTAAATACACGAAATGCCGGAGCCAAGTTCAGATTTACAGTCGGAATTATATGATTGTAAAGTTCCGTTGGAATAATATAATCCTCATTTACGGACCGATTTAGTGGTCTTCCGCGCATCAGCCTGTTATTACCACTAGCCATTACTCTGTGACGTGGGGTGCTCAATTTAGTCATGATTATGCTACTCCATTACATCACGGGAACAGTCCTCCGCTTACTATATGATTAGGGCCGTCTGGCGCGCTACGATTTGCCACTTATCCCCTGCTTGATGGAGTTGTTTGTTGCAGAACCGCTTGTTCCGTCGCTTGACAGTGACTATGTACAAGTAATGATGTTCCTTGGATGGTTCATGATACAGGGTGTTCCCAAAACAATGCAAGATTTTAACTGCAGATTCTGTACAGGTCTACATGGAAACGTTAAGCTTTCTGCCATATGGAGGGGACATGTCTTTTCAAGTTACCTTGACTGTCGGCACCTGTGGCGACTTATGAATTATCAAAACGGTTTTCTGGCTCGTATAGTGGGATGCATAAGTATCGCCAAGCAAATTGATCACCACCATGTCTTTCTTTGTTTTACGCAGTGAGAATTGTAACCATTAAGCTGCTGAGAAGACTGCGTAGAAATATATACCTTAAAAACTCAGAGGATGCAAGAGAAAAATTCACGAAAATGGTCATGAACAATTTGCCGAGCACTACACTTGTGTATCCCACTGTACCCCATGTACTTTGGAACATTTGGAGAATGACACTTGCAATGTCTTCACGAAACGTGCCCAAATTCTTCACCCATGTGACCACATCCTTGACTTATCCCCACAGGAAAAACCCAGGTGGATAATATCACGTGATCCTGGACAACTTGCGACAGGGCGGGACTTGCAGTCTACACCATGCACTAAATAGTATGCGCCTGACCGTTTTATGCCCATCTTATAATCCTGCTTTTCCCATTCCACCTCAGATTCGCCCGTTTTGAAGGAAAAAGAAATGATATGCCTTAGCTTAGCAACAAGTCCGTAAGGATGGCAACGCTGCTTACCGAGCAATCAAATCGCCTACGTTCCGCTCGTGTGTGGCGAATCCTTTGTGGGACGATTCCATCTGAAGGGACAGGCAGAGCATAACAAGTTGCCTTTGAAGTCCCCGCATTAGCAGCAACGACGCTAACATGCAAATGAGAAGGCAGCCATTCTTTGTCTGCACTGCCATCTTCCGACCCTTTCCGCAACTAGTTTTGCAAGCAAACAAGTACATGTCTTTTTTGTTGCATAAAAATGCGGATTTCGTATGCTGTGTGCATCTCAAGAGTTCTGTTCGGAGATCTATAGGATTAAAGAATAACAAGAATAACTTTTAATCCTGACTTTAGTATACAACGTGTAACGAAGTAGTAAACAGAGTTAGTAACAACATAATGTTACTTCCCCGTAACGCGAGTAACTGTAACGGCACTTCATTACTTTTACGTTTAAGCCAAATCACAGGAAACTGGATTTCCAGTATAAGTGGGTTTTAAATTTAAAAGTGGCAACGCTGCTGGAAGAGGTGATACACCTTGCATGTGCTATGAAACAGTGAGCATTGTCAGTTGCGGCGCATGTCGATGTGTGGAGTACCAAAAGTGGTCGGTGCAGCGAGTGCTGTTGTGTGTACGAGGTTGAAACGAACACCATTTTGAGTACTGTTCTAAAACATGTTTACCAGGTAAAACAGCGATTTTGGATAAACATTCTGGTAGCCAGTGGCAAAAATGCACGAGAATGTCATCAATACTTGAATGAAGCCTGTAGCAACAATACCTAGCCATATCTGATTGTTGCACAATGGTGACAATGTAGGGAATGATCCAATTGTCCTCATGTTCACACTGACCCATCCCAATCTCCTCAAGAAATGCACTTACCCATTGTGCAAGCATCAGATGCGGCTGCGCATTTTCTTTTTCCAGTCAACTTGTGAATGCGGTTTCATTTATTGCTCTCTGATTGGCTGTTGGAAAGTTACGGTGCTGTAATTGTGAGAATATCTTGTTTGTGCTGTACGTTAGGTTAGGTTAGGTTAGATTAGATTAGAAAGCAGGAAACTTGCGCTAAAAAATAGAAAATCGGACATTCTCACAATCACAGCACCGTAACTTTTCAACAGCCAATCAGAGAGCAAGAAATGAGACCTTATTCACAAGTTGACTAGAAAAAAAAATCCCGACATGCGCCGCAACTGACAATGCTCACTGTTTCATAGCACATGCAAGGTGTTATCACCTCTTCCTGGCAGTGTTGCCACTTCTAAATTTACAACCAATGTTTTTTCGGAATATTGCACTAACTTAAAGGCTATTTACAAATATACTTAATTGGTAAGTTTATTGGTAATATTACTGATGATATCGGACAAAATCCCTGGAACCTGCCCCATCTCGAATAATAAAGAAGAGGTTTGCTGTGGATATGAGGGGAAATAGAGGAGGCCATTGTAAAATAAAGTGAAAATAATTTTCCGTGTGTTCGCGGAGCCCTGAGGCTCGGCATGGGTTACACAGAGCCTCCGTGACGCTTTCCGTAAAACATCTCACGTGTCACCTTCTTACTTGCAAAGTCGCCATAGCAACCAGTTCTGAACATCCCGAGAACATTTAAAGTACTTCCCAAATGTAATGCACGAGAAACTACAACATTACGCATGGGGTAAACGATCGGTTCGCAGATGAAGACACGCCTCGCACAGCCTGACTGAACGTCAATATGAAAATCTTATTGATCTGACATCTCACACTTCTAAAACGACCATTTGGATGAATTTTGATGTAGCATCCAGAAACTATTCTCATGTTTATCACGTAAAGCGGTGAGCTTTTCTGTCTCAGTACGTATCTGTGCGAAATTGGTTTCTGAACGTACCTTTCCACAAAATCAAAGTGTCGCACAGACTGGACGCACGAAACGAATCTCTTTAATTTAAGGGTTTCTCATTCACACATATATGTGGTAAAGTCGCGGGAATTGAGTTTTGTGGGTTTCTTACAACCCAGTCGAGCATCGTGCGTTAAAAATAATGTACACTTGCATCATTGAACGTTTCAAGGTTAAACAAGTTATCGTTAAGAAAAGTGCAAACTACTTTTGCTGCACCCTGTACATGACCGTTGAAATAGCAAGGGTTTAAAACAGACATGAGACTGCAACTCTCCTCCATAGATCCGGGATGTGAAAGAACTTTGTAAGGAAAAGAAACAAGCGCACTCGTCACACTGAGGTCAGTAATTGAAACGTTTTTCTTACGAATACCTACCATACAGTTGTAAGAGCATTGTTTGATTTTTACTTGATGCCTAGAACATCATAAATACTGAAAGTGTATGTACAGGGTGTCTACCAGTTAAGAATGTTAGTCAAGAAATAAACATGTAGGTGAAGGAAGTCCAGAACAAGTAGATTTTTTTCCAGTATTGTGAATTTACATTGTTATATAAAGGGTGTTTTTTAAGAGTGATTGAACTTTCGATAGGGATAGCTGTCATTTGTTTTGTTTTGATGACGTGTTGTTTTGTCATTTCATATCAGTGCACATTGGCAAATGATCATGGAAAGACTGACGCCGCAACAACGTTTACAAATTGTGGAAATATATTTCCAAAAATCAATGTTCTGTTCGCCAAACGTATAGAGCACTTCGGAAATATCGGTGCTGTCAGTGAATTGGCCTCCAAGATCATGGGACCTAACGCCACTGGATTATTTTCTTTGGGATATCTAAAGTCTCTGGTTTATGCTGATAAACCAGCAACAATTGACGCTTTGGAAGCCAACATAACTCGTGTTATTAACGACATACGTCCCCAATTACTTGAAGAAGTGGTTCAAAATTGGACTGATCGAATCCGGTTCATCACAGCTAGTCGTGGTGGACATATACCGGAAATTATTTTCAAAAAGTAAATGTCAGAAAGCTATCTTTCAAATAAAAACACAATTGGCTTCAAACTTATTCTTTTATGTGTTTTATTTCAATTCAAAGTTCTATCACTCTAAAAAAAACAAAAAAACACCCTATACCTGTTCTGTGATTTGATCAAATTGAATATTTGAAAATCCAAAATCGTGCATTAAAGCAAGTCAAAATCTCTTGTTAAAGTACAGCTTCAGTTTTCATCTTAACCAGCCTTGTGGTAAGGGTTTTTCATTGAATAAAAATATATATTATCTTAATTTCCAGCTATACTTAAGTGGGGTGCGATTAAGTATGTTAAGAAACAGGAAAAAAAGGCCAAGAAAAAGGAAATAATTTTGGATTTGTTATTTGGGTAGACACCCTGATGTTAGCTTAAACCAGTGCTTCTCACAAACGTAATTCCCGAATTCTCATTGGCTGTAAAAATACAATTTCGCTCTGACGGCCATAGAAAAAAATGTTTGGGCTCCGCGACCTCCTCGTCTTTGAGCGAAAAGGGCTCCGCGGTTTGAAAAGGTTGAGAACCGATGTACTGTGTATTGAGTACTCTTGAAAAAATTGACGATTCTGGAAAACTCAAGGAACATTTATTTAGAGTTAATGTGGGAACCTTGTACTAGGCAGAAGAGCGAAGTAAAATAAAACACACAATCGATCAAAATGTAGAGAATTCTCTTTTCTCTTGTCCACTCCTTTCAGAGATCAACTTCCTTCACGTGCATCAGAATCTCTCCATCTTTCCCCACGCACCTCTCACAGCCTTGGAGGAGAGGAGCTCGTACCTCCACAGCTGTCAGACGCATGATTCGTCTGTGCTCTTCCTTAAAATCATTTTTCAATGCCTCATGGGAAATTCTTTGCAGTCTGCAGCCAGGATCGATATTATCAGGTCCTTTTTTCCTTTTCTTTTCCTCTTCTGTGTGGCCTTTCCTCCACGCGCAGCCAGGCGCAACACACTCAGGTTAATTCCTCTCCAGCGACAAATAAAACAGTTGAGGATCGGAGAATCTCCCGCTCTTAACAATAGGCAAACATCCCGCTCTTCTGTACGTCACTTCCGCTTCCGTGGAAACGTTGGGTTGTAGAGAAATCAAGGACCGTTTGTAACTTTTCTTTGTTTTTTCTTCTCCCGCGTGCTCAAACAGAAACTATTCGCTACGGTCTGAGGGAGTTTTTCCCCCAGCATCTCAAAGGAAGTTCTTAGTTTTCTCCAGTCCTTTGAGGTCGCGTCCAAATGTTAATGGACTTCGTGCAAGACGATACTTAAGGTAGCATCGAATTTCTCTGCTCCCTTGCCCCACTGCCTCTCGTGAAGATGATGTGTCGTAACTGTTACCAGGGACATTCGCTTGGAGGAAATAGGTCGCTGTTACTAGCTGGAAACTTGCAAAAGGGTGACAGTTTCTGACTAGCTGGGAACGTGACCGTATGACGTTAAAATGCGTTTTTATTATTATTTTTATTCTTAGTATTAAACTAAGCTTTGCTTTGTAGCTACAGTTCGATTGAGATAAATTGATATCAAATATTATTATTTATTTGAGAAATCCTGAATACAGAGAGAATCCATTTTATATCAGGATATCAACATAGAAAAATAGAAATTAACAAATGAGAAGTACGCACACATATGTAACAAGAATAAAAAACAATAACTAGGAAATAACAAATATTAATTACTCTTCAGCTGCTTGATGCACGCATTTCTGAAAGCCTGCTTAGATAGATGGAAGCCTGGAGGATCATTTAGTGTATTGTACCTTGTTTGTAGCCTATAGAGAAATGACCTTTTTTTCTAGGGATAGCCTTGAGGCTTTTGTATAAAAGAAGTTGTTGCATTTGCTGTTATTATACATTTTTAATGTATGAAGGAAAGAATAACCAATTACCTTTTGTTTCTTTTATTACAGAAGAAAACTAAGAAATAACTTCACAAAAAAATGTAAAGGTTCACACTGATTCGCTGGTGGTTCTTGGTTTACATGAGTAATCCCAATACAAGAGTTGACACCAGTACTTTAGATTATCTTGGTAAAAGAAATATAAGAAAAAATCACTCTCATATATTTATAAAAATAACAAATTTAACCTTTTTACTTGCGATTACCTTGCCGGCCTTTAGAAAGAATTAGCGCTTTTCAAACTTTAGTGGGATTTTTTCATCAGAAGGTCAAGCTTGGCCAAGTTCTCGACACTAGAGACCACTTCACTAAAATCCTCGTTGTTCCATCTTCTTTTCCCGATGAACCTCGGTGTCTTGTCGCTGGAGAAATTCGCTCTCTGGAACCTCGGCTTCACTGACTGAAAATCTGCAAAACTGCTGCAGACAGAGTTCACTCCCGCATGATCTCTCTTCCGGAGAGCCTTGATGCCAATTTAACGTTTCTAGTGCCTCTGCAAACAACGGCGGACTAGCGTGGTCTTCCGACTGCAGACTCTACTTTACCACTTCGCCAGAAGAAAATGTCCACGGAGGTCTGCAAAACTCAACAGACAGAGCACTAACTTGCGCGACCACCTTCCCGTCAAAATCTCCGCACCAACTGCTGCAACTACTCCACGCCAAAATCCACGAGCGCTTAATTCCCTTTGTGTACCGGACTCGGTCTATTATCTGAAAAAGTGGTGCTTCGATTCCTTTTGCTTCTTTCTTCCCGGAACGTTCTGTAAACAATCGGTTACAAGAGATTCTGACTGGCTGGGGGGGGGGCGTGACCGTTTCCGACTGGCTGGGGGGGGCGTGACCGTTTCCGACTGGCTGGGGGGGGCGTGACCGTTTCCGACTGGCTGGCGGGGGCACGTGACCGTTTCCGACTGGCTGGCGGGGGCACGTGACAGTTTCCGACTGGCTGGCGGGGGCACGTGACAGTTTCCGACTGGCTGGCGGGGGGACGTGACCGTTTCCGACTGGCTGGCGGGGGGACGTGACAGTTTCCGACTGGCTGGCGGGGGTACGTGACAGTTTCCGACTGGCTGGCGGGGGGACGTGACAGTTTCCGACTGGCTGGCGGGGGGACGTGACAGTTTCCGACTGGCTGGCGGGGGGACGTGACAGTTTCCGACTGGCTGGCGGGGGGACGTGACAGTTTCCGACTGGCTGGCGGGGGGACGTGACAGTTTCCGACTGGCTGGCGGGGGCACGTGACCGTTTCCGACTGGCTGGCGGGGGCACGTGACCGTTTCCGACTGGCTGGCGGGGGCACGTGACCGTTTCCGACTGGCTGGCGGGGGCACATGACCGTTTCCGACTGGCTGGCGGGGGGACGTGACCGTTTCCTACTGGCTGGCGGGGGGGGACGTGACCGTTTCCTACTGGCTGGCGGGGGGGGGACGTGACCGTTTCCGACTGGCTGGCGGGGGGGGACGTGACCGTTTCCGACTGGCTGGCGGGGGGGACGTGACCGTTTCCGACTGGCTGGCGGGGGGGACGTGACCGTTTCCGACTGGCTGGCGGGGGGGACGTGACCGTTTCCGACTGGCTGGCGGGGGGACGTGACCGTTTCCGACTGGCTGGCGGGGGGACGTGACCGTTTCCGACTGGCTGGCGGGGGGACGTGACCGTTTCCGACTGGCTGGCGGGGGGACGTGACCGTTTCCGACTGGCTGGCTGGGGGGGAACGTGACAGTTTCCGACTGGCTGGCTGGGGGGGAACGTGACAGTTTCCGACTGGCTGGCTGGGGGGGAACGTGACAGTTTCCGACTGGCTGGCTGGGGGGGAACGTGACAGTTTCCGACTGGCTGGCTGGGGGGGCACGTGACCGTTTCCGACTGGCTGGCGGGGGGACGTGACAGTTTCCGACTGGCTGGCGGGGGGACGTGACCGTTTCCGACTGGCTGGCGGGGGGACGTGACAGTTTCCGACTGGCTGGCGGGGGGACGTGACAGTTTCCGACTGGCTGGCGGGGGGACGTGACAGTTTCCGACTGGCTGGCGGGGGGACGTGACAGTTTCCGACTGGCTGGCGGGGGGACGTGACAGTTTCCGACTGGCTGGCGGGGGGACGTGACCGTTTCCGACTGGCTGGCGGGGGCACGTGACCGTTTCCGACTGGCTGGCGGGGGCACGTGACCGTTTCCGACTGGCTGGCGGGGGGGACGTGACCGTTTCCGACTGGCTGGCGGGGGGGACGTGACCGTTTCCGACTGTTTGGGGGGGGACGTGACCGTTTCCGACTGTTTGGGGGGGACGTGACCGTTTCCTACTGGCTGGCGGGGGGGGACGTGACCGTTTCCGACTGGCTGGCGGGGGGGGACGTGACCGTTTCCGACTGGCTGGCGGGGGGGACGTGACCGTTTCCGACTGGCTGGCGGGGGGGACGTGACCGTTTCCGACTGGCTGGCGGGGGGGACGTGACCGTTTCCGACTGGCTGGCGGGGGGACGTGACCGTTTCCGACTGGCTGGCGGGGGGACGTGACCGTTTCCGACTGGCTGGCGGGGGGACGTGACCGTTTCCGACTGGCTGGCGGGGGGACGTGACCGTTTCCGACTGGCTGGCGGGGGGACGTGACCGTTTCCGACTGGCTGGCTGGGGGGGAACGTGACAGTTTCCGACTGGCTGGCTGGGGGGGGACGTGACAGTTTCCGACTGGCTGGCTGGGGGGGAACGTGACAGTTTCCGACTGGCTGGCTGGGGGGGAACGTGACAGTTTCCGACTGGCTGGCGGGGGGACGTGACCGTTTCCGACTGGCTGGCGGGGGCACGTGACCGTTTCCGACTGGCTGGCGGGGGCACGTGACCGTTTCCGACTGGCTGGCGGGGGGGACGTGACCGTTTCCGACTGTTTGGGGGGGGACGTGACCGTTTCCGACTGTTTGGGGGGGGACGTGACCGTTTCCTACTGGCTGGCGGGGGGGGACGTGACCGTTTCCGACTGGCTGGCGGGGGGGGACGTGACCGTTTCCGACTGGCTCGCGGGGGGGGACGTGACCGTTTCCGACTGGCTCGCGGGGGGGGACGTGACCGTTTCCGACTGGCTGGCGGGGGGGACGTGACCGTTTCCGACTGGCTGGCGGGGGGGGACGTGACCGTTTCCGACTGGCTGGCGGGGGGGACGTGACCGTTTCCGACTGGCTGGCGGGGGGACGTGACCGTTTCCGACTGGCTGGCGGGGGGACGTGACCGTTTCCGACTGGCTGGCGGGGGGACGTGACCGTTTCCGACTGGCTGGCGGGGGGTCGTGACCGTTTCCGACTGGCTGGCGGGGGGACGTGACCGTTTCCGACTGGCTGGCTGGGGGGGAACGTGACAGTTTCCGACTGGCTGGCTGGGGGGGGACGTGACAGTTTCCGACTGGCTGGCTGGGGGGGAACGTGACAGTTTCCGACTGGCTGGCTGGGGGGGAACGTGACCGTTTCCGACTGGCTGGCGGGGACACGTGACAGTTTCCGACTGGCTGGCGGGGGCACGTGACCGCTTCCGACTGGCTGGCGGGGGCACGTGACCGCTTCCGACTGGCTGGCGGGGGCACGTGACCGCTTCCGACTGGCTGGCGGGGGCACGTGACCGCTTCCGACTGGCTGGCGGGGGCACGTGACCGCTTCCGACTGGCTGGCGGGGGCACGTGACCGCTTCCGACTGGCTGGCTGGGGGCACGTGACCGCTTCCGACTGGCTGGCTGGGGGCACGTGACCTCTTCCGACTGGCTGGCGGGGGTACGTGACAGTTTCCGACTGGCTGGCGGGGGTACGTGACAGTTTCCTACTGGCTGGCGGGGGGAACGTGACCGTTATCGACTGGCTGGCGGGGGGAACGTGACAGTTTCCGACTGGCTGGCGGGGGGAACGTGACCGTTTCCGACTGGCCGGGGACGTGCAAGACTGTGACCGTTTCTGAAGTGGTGACCTCTCTTCCACGTAGCGTACCCCGCAACCGAAGGTTCCAAGTTCGAATTTTTTGTGTTAAGTCCACTCTATGCACACATGCCTGGAATCTCTGTAGGAAGAAAACGAATCGAGTCCTCTGCGCCAGTAGTGACTCGAGGGGGCTCGAGCAATGGACGCGTGAGAGGGGAAGTAAAAACGCGACTGCAAGTACGAACAGTTTGCAGGAGCGCGCACTATTTTGCTCCGCCCACTGGCTTTCTCCCCTTCACTACCATTATGCGCGGCCTTACACCAGAGATTCCAGTGACAGTCTGTCGGCCAATCAGGACTCAACCTGTAGCTTAAAATGGAATCCGAACAACTATAGCAGGCATGTTCAACTTCAATCAAGTAGGGATCTACTTTTTATTGTCCCAACAGGCAGTGAGCTACTATTAATAGTTATGCACCGTAGGGAAAATATACAAATAACACAATAAATAATACAATAAAAGTAATATGTGTTGAAATGAAATGGCTTCCCAGTTTTAGGGGATCTGTCATGTTGGAACGTTGTTTACTCTTCGTCATTTTTAGATAAGAGAACGCCGATTCACAGCAATATGTTCACCGGTCGATCGCGATCGACGCATTGGACATGCCTGCACTACAGCATATACCTGTAGTGAATAGACTTCTGGAGCTATTGATTACAATATCAGTGAAGACTGGCTCCAGGTTCGAGTCCTGGCTCAATGATTACAAGTAAGGAAAATACAAATACGTAGTACACACTCGAAATTGCATTCATGCAAGCAACAAAGATCTTGCGCCTGAATCCACGACATAACCACCTAAGGGCAGTGTTGCCATAATCTGAGGACAACATTTCCCTTTGCAACGGGCAAAATTTCCCTTTTTCCTCCAATTATCCCTTCCAATTTATCCCTTTATCTAAAGAAATCATTTAATTATAATAAAAATTAGTAGTATTTTCGTTGACCCATGTTCGCATGCATGAAAAAAGTTTAATTAAGCACATACATGTTTGAAGCAAACCTCCTCGCAGGGAAGATGCTCCAGGTTCAAAGCTTGTCCAGGGCCTCCCCGATGGCGTAGTGGTAACGTCGTCGCCTTGTAATCAACGGGTCCTTGGTTCGTTATGAGGTGAAAGCATAGAAAGCACAGGGCACAGGGGTTCGGATCCCTTTTTAAACGCCCAGTCCCAATTAACCTTTCCGCGCATAAAGTGGACTTAAGACAATAATTCAATCAAACCCTGTCCATTCATCCACTCTATATCCATCCTTGTGTGGGTTTGTGTGTACGATACAGCTTTGTGAGTTTTGCTCATTTATGTACACTATATTATCTCGTTCATCGCAACCTCGCACAAGAAACCCTCCCCTTGCCATAAAGTAATTACACAGGCTTCCCATCTTTAAATGGAATAAGGATAGCTAGCACGGCCGTGGGAAAAAAACTAATAAAGTGCGAAAACCAACTCATCTGCCTGAAGTAGCAAGAGAAAAACGTTAAGTCAAGTTTTCCATGCGTACGAAATTGAATTCTGCGTTCTTTTCCCTCATGCGCTGAAGCAGTTACGCCTGCAGAGGAATGCAAGTGATGAGATTCTCACAGAGCCACTCGTTTACTCCCTCCTCCCCAAGGTTCTTGGCGGTTTCATCTCGACCGCAACCTTGGTTCTGCATCCATCCTCCACCCTGCGTGCATTTTGAGCTTAGCGCCTGGCGTTTCTGCAACCGGCCTCACGTTACGGTTGTGTGGGTTGCATAACTTGCAGGAAAGGTGGGTGAAAATTACATCTCGCGGATGGAGGATGCTTCTGAATAAACAATGGGAAATCGAAAGGTGGCTATGGGATTTCCGGCAGTGTGTGGGGAAAACAGTGGAATGAACACGGCGTGATTGTATTGTTGCTGATTCATTGTTTGACTTCAAAATGGGGAAATGCGGAATAATCCTATCCTGTCCCCCTCATGTTTTTCATTTTAAATTTCGTTACTAACATGGAATTCTTTTTCTGTAGATTTTTTTTCTCTTTTTTGAATCGCTACGGTGAAGTTGAATGATGAGGTGAAATGAACCTAAGAAAATGCTACAACTCTTAACTTATCCCTGTCTCCTTGTAATCAAATCGTCCAGGGTTCGGTTACACTTGGCGGCACATTCGAGCATATTGAGGTGTTTATAAGACAGATTTCAACCTTTCTTCCACGTAAGTACACATTGAAAATTGCATCCGTAACAGACAGATTAGTCTCTGGCGTCTGGATGCAATAGCCAGTTGAATTTTTGTGAGGTATGTGTTTTGTGCAATGTCCATTTCTTCTTGCGATTGTCCTTCGTCGATAATTATCAACATTCATCTTCATCTTCACGATTAGCCAAAAGTGGCAAAAAAGTGAAGTAAAATGAAGGAAGACAATTATTTAAATCATCCCTCTCCTCTTCCTCTCTGTCTCTATCCTCTTCCTCTTTTTATCTCTTTCTCCTCTTTCTCCTCTTTCCATCTCTTTCTCCTCTTTCCATCTCTTTCTCCTCTTTCCATCTCTTTCTCCTCTACCCCTCTATCTCTCCTCTACCCCTCTATCTCTTCCCCTCTTGCTCTATCTTCCCTCTCCCTCTTTATCTATCTTTTATCTCCATCTCCTCTCCATTTCCTCTTCTCTCCACCTTTCTCATCCATCTGTTCTTTATCTCGTCTCACTTTTCTCTATCTCGTCTCACTTTTCTCCATCTCCTCTCTCTTCAAATTCCTCTCTCTCTCTCTCTCTCTCTTCAAATTCCTCTCTCTCTCTCTCTCTCTCTCTTCAAATTCCTCTCTCTCTCTCTCTTCAAATTCCTCTGTCTTTAATGTTAATGGGTAAAACGTCATTTGTGTAAATTCACACATTTTGCGTTCTGGGTGTCTTCACCCAGTTGTGCATCTTGTTGAAGTGTCTTGTCTCGTTAATCTCATCTCGAGACAGTCTCTGTACCGACCGTACTCCTCTCATTATCCAGGATTTGAACCAATAGCCTCCGACCTCGTAGCGCGCTACTCTAACCACTCCAACACGGAACCTTGACTTAGTGACCTACATTTAAGGAGACCAACACCCTTGCATTCACTTGGCCACCCATTGCTACCACGCGTGCACAAAGATAAATGTTCATTTCTGAGGTTTCACGAAACTTTTTTTCTCACCTTCCCACATTCAGAACTTTTTTTCTGCAATACCAGTTTGAATTGCATCATTATCCGGATCTGTGAGAGCGTGGGTTCGTCATCCCTCTGACCTTTCGCAGTCATCGATCCAACGACCCGGAATGGCCAATCTACGAGCATCAATATTTCAGGTATTGCTAAACCACGTTTTCTTCCTTTTCAAAGGATGGAAAAATGATATTGGTTGGAGTGAGTGAACCTGGAGAGAGATATGGGGAACTTGTCTGAGCATCACATACTTATTTCATCTATAGGATTGAGCTCTCCTCTTGAGATTTATTACGTTTGACGGACGTCGTATTGGAAGTGCCCTTTCATTCATTTATATATTTTGATGTACACTCTGTCCACATAAAGTAGCTCGTACTTCAACTGTTCATCATAAAATATGCCACTTTATGTGAATAGGAGTGTACCAAAAGTACATTATTACTTCTCTCTTTCTCTTTGAGGTAGAAACAGTGCGTCTTCTCTCCCTACATTTTGCAGAGGCTCTGGCGTGTGGACTTATAGCTAATTTAATCCTCTGTGGAACTTCTGCTGTCTGTGTGTGTGTGTGTATTTCTGATTGTACAAGTACTTTTATCTTACCACTCAACCTCATCGTCGTTGTTAGCCAATAATGGCAGAAATGCGACGCTAAATAACAAAAAATGAATCAATCAAAAACCTCAGAATGAGGTAGTGATTACTGATTGCTGAACTCGCGATATCGCCACCGACGGTCCCAGGTTCGAGTCCTGACGGAGCCATGTGCGTTTCTTTGTGAGTATCCCATTATCAGTTTCGTCTAATCATCCTCATCGTTGCGATTAGCCTAGAGTGTTACCATATACATAAATTAAGAAGAATAACGAATGTAAATGCTAACAATCAAACCAGACCATCAGGCACTTTCTGCGACACGAATCAAAAGATTCAGGGCATTAAACAAAATTGGAACAAAAAAGATACCTGTTCGGATAAAACAAAGATTACAAGAACAATTATGGCAACCTTACACACTGCCACCTGTGAAACAGCCAGAGTCATGTTCATGCTTTCAATATTATGTCCTGCAGATCAACCATGACACGTTCCAACATCTCGAAAGCCGACTTACAAACGCATTGCATTTCAGGTATCCCACTCAGGAGGTAGAGACAATTAAACAGGTAACTTAACAGCGATTACTTTGATAAAATGCCGCAATATCAACTGTGTGTTGCAAGCCATTCCACCAATCCAAGTTTCGAAAATGCCTTAGATTTGTTAAATGAGTCGGCAAGTGTAGCCAACATCTTGAGGGAAACTTTAAAACTCCCGCTTGATTGAGACGCATTCAAGTTGTTAAAATTACCTCAGTTTCGTTACTAGCTGTTTGGTAACTCATATTAATGCGATTTTCTTCTAGGTTTGTTGTTTTTGGTCCTTAAAAGACGTAACTTAGGTCGAGACATGTGGGTTGGCAACACTCTTCATTAATGCAGTAGTATCCAAACTTTGCCCCTCTTATATTCTTAAAAGGAACTAACTTTAGTTCCATATCCAGTGAGTTGGCAACACCAATGTTAATGAAATTATGACCTAACTTTGCTGTTTGTTGTTAAAATTACCTCAGTTTCGTTACTAGCTGTTTGGTAACTCATATTAATGCGATTTTCTTCTAGGTTTGTTGTTTTTGGTCCTTAAAAGACGTAACTTAGGTCGAGACATGTGGGTTGGCAACACTCTTCATTAATGCAGTAGTATCCAAACTTTGCCCCTCTTATATTCTTAAAAAGCCCCAACTTTAGTTCCACAAACAGTGAGTTGGCAACACCCACATTAATGCAATTACGCCGAAGCACCTTGAAGTGGAGGACCCGAACGAGATGAAATAATGAGCAGAAAGGGTCGGTAGGGACACACACACAGAGAGAGAGAGAGAGAGAGAGAGAGAGAGAGAGAATAACCGACAGGAAATAAAAGGAAGAGGCGCTATGCTGCTTGATTCAGCCCTTCAAGGTCAGCATGTTCCTTAGTACCTCTTTCGGAACACAGAGGGCAGGCATGTCGCATAAAGACATGTATAAATTTCGATGCGCAGACATGGCGGAAGGGGACATCGAAAATTCCGGTGGCGTTTCCTTTCTCTGTTCGTTAAGGAACTTTGCGAGTGGCCCGTCTCTGTCTTTCCGTCTGTCTGTGGGTGTGTGAGAGTGCGAGAGGGAGAGGGGTTGCTTTCGCCGTCTTGAATTCCAAAGGGTTCTTTAAAAATTCAGGATAGTCGCCGAAAAGTCGTGACCCGACTATCAAGGTAAGACGTTAGAAAGAGACGTACAAAATGATGGATGCAGATATGAAATGGAATTTCCTATGCTAATTCCCCACCCAGAGATAAGAAAACAATAAAGGATATTTCCTCTCATTACGTATAAGGTAAATCTCTGATGTCCGATACGTAAGTGGATCGATCAATCTATTTTTTATGCCGCATGTTTGCAACCACACAAGATGGATTCATGGTTGCCAGTGACATGTATATTTTCATTCTGAAAATGAGAAAAAATCTTGTGTACCCTGCGGATAGACTGTGCAACCAATGACTGCAAGAGCAGGTCATTTTGGAATGGATACTTCTGGTTGACACACGACGCTTCCGCCGAAGGTATAGGGTTCGTGTGTTCGTAGTGTGTTTCTCTACAAGTGTCGTTTCATCAATTTCGTACAAACGTCACTCGCCTTCATCGTTGCTATTAGCGTAAAGAAGCACAAATGCAACGGAAGCTTGTGAAGTTGTCCCTGCTTTTACCTTAAACTGTTTTTTTTTTTGCTCTGTTCCTGTATCTGTACCCTTCTTACCCTTTTTCTTAGCTTGATAGCGTGTCACCAATGACGCAGTGGCTACGCTGTCGACGTGTAATCAAAAAGTTCCGCGTTCGATCAGCGATGGAGGCACATTGCACAGTGGTTCGGATCATACTTTAAACTCTATCCAGTCCCCGATTAACTTAGCTGAACATAAAATGGATTCAAAATTTTTCTTGCTCTTTGCCTCTCGTCATCTTTCAGTTTTCCTTTAGGCCAGCTTTGCTCCCTGGACATAATTCAGCATTGCCCGCTCGTCATATTTCAGCTTTGTCCCCTCGTCATATTTCACCGTTGTCCTCTTTACATCTTTCAGATTTTTCCTCTTCACATCTTTCAGCTTCGTCCTCTTTACATCTTTCAGCTTTTCGCTCTTTACATCTTTCAGCTTTTCCCTCTTTACGTCTTTCAGCTTTTCCCTCTTTACGTCTTTCAGCTTTTCCCTCTTTACGTCTTTCAGCTTTTCCCTCTTTACTTCTTTCAGCTTTTCCCTCTTTACTTCTTTCAGCTTTTCCCTCTTTACATCTTTCAGCTTTTCCCTCTGTACATCTTTCAGCTTTTCCCTCTGTACATCTTTCAGCTTTTCCCTCTGTACATCTTTCAGCTTTTCCCTCTGTACATCTTTCAGCTTTTCCCTCTGTACATCTTTCAGCTTTTCCCTCTGTACATCTTTCAGCTTTTCCCTCTGTACATCTTTCAGCTTTTCCATCTGTACATCTTTCAGCTTTTCCATCTGTACATCTTTCAGCTTTTCCATCTGTACATCTTTCAGCTTTTCCATCTGTACATCTTTCAGCTTTTCCATCTGTACATTATGACGAGACTAGGCTGGAGAGACTTTCCCGCACCTATAGTGTCTCACTACCAAGATCCAATCACATTAAATCCCAACTCAAACATTTCACGACACCGTATTTCAGACACCCCCGTCACGTAGCGCACGGATACGCAGCATTGTGATTGTCCTAGCGAACCAATCCGCAACAACCTTGATTAAAAAAAAAATCACTACCAAACGTTTAGGTATTTTTGTTACTCGATTTTCCCTGTTTCTTGTGACCCTAATTCCAAATATTCAGAGTATCCCAGAAACTCAAACGTAAGCCCGTTATAGTATCAGTTTCATGCTAATTGAATAGCCCTCATGAGCCCCTGGTAAGGTATACAATCAGGATTATCCAATTTGAACCTCAAATTTATAAACAAACCTCGCACATGTGCTCAAATCAACAGGACCTGGTTGTGTTACATTTGAAAGAGATTTGCATAACCCCGTATATTGCTGCTTAGAAATGTGAGTATCGTGAACCTTTTGTTATAGACTTCTCACATACCCTGTTTCTACAATGCATTTATTAAGATGGAACATTAAAAAACTCTGCATGACCACTGCATATACGGAACTCTTTCCTGCTGTAAGTAAAGTTCAACATTAGCATACATGAATATATAGTATCAAGTAATTTTTGGAATGTTGAAACAAAGACAAATTCCTGATTTCCAGTGTTTAAATTACATGCCTGTTTATTTAAGATAAACCAAAAAGAAAACTTACAAGAATAACGTTCATTTCTCACTATGAAAATATATTTATGTATATTCTGTTAGCTTATCATTATATCTGACTCGACAAGCTACAGTGCTTAACTGGCTCAAATTTACTCTTTACAATCGCCAGTTTTAACAAAACACATGTGACTTTGATGTCAATTATTTAACTGTTGACGTGTTTGCATATTTGAATAAACAAAATTGTTTAATAACACGCTCACCAGGCGAAACAATCAGTCCGATACATAGAATAATGGACCCATGCGATTATAAATCTTTTGGGCGGCGTGCACTATCCACATTTGAAAAATTGCACCCACTCTTGAATGTATTTCTTTAACCGGTATGACGTCACTTAACAGACAATAAAAGAAAGAAACAATCTTTCGGTATCAAGCCACTTATTCGAAAATAACCATGCCGGTTCAGTACATATAGCATCAGCCGACTATAAGACTGCCAATTATTTAGCAAATGGCGTCGTTAGCCATCATCCTACAACCATGAGGACTCGTGCACATGCATAACGACAATAGCTTTCATCACGGAGCACAAAAATGCTAGCATTTGTAGTACGTGTAACTACGGTAGATCTACCTTATACGCACTTAGATACAAGCTCAGATACCGGTATACGAAAAGTCACTTCAAAGAATGTCATTCTACTTACGAGCTCCTGAAGCGAGGAAGGAAAGACATGCTGTCGTTCCGTTCATTTTTCAAGCATGTCATTATTACCTGACGTTGAATTCCCGGTAATTTTACCAACAACTGCTCTTCGATGTCTTGTGATCCTTTATTAGCATAGTACGGAAGCGTACATCTGTGCTAATTGCAAAGATTCTTCATTTTATTCCTCACGATAACATCGTTCGTGCACAATCCTTATGCATTTTCCCTCGAGTTCCATCATCCCACACATTCCTCCATCTCCATTGTTTCCCTTCCGGTCCTGCTCCCCTGTTCCTTTGTCCAACCATTCGGCACTTCCGCCGAATTGTCCACTCGCAAACACACAATAAGAAAAACTGAAACCTTTAACAATGAATGGTGTGTTAAGGAACTACTACTATGTATACTTCTCTTTTTCTTGCTTTGAACTGATGCCAAGCAACAATTAATAAATGAAACGTAAATAACCCACTGACGTTTTACCAGATTAAACGAATGTGTTTTATGAACACGTCCATGACCGAGATTTAGGCAGAAATATCCCAACTGCAAATACGTACTAACAAATTTGGATATTGTCGCTGTTCACTAATTACCATATGTAACAACTATTGTTTCGCAACGACAATGCTATAAACAGATAACAATGTTTCTTTTCTGTTAAAAAGGTAAGTTTTACTACCAATACGGCTTTTCAAAATAAATATGAGGTTCTTTGCTCACAAGATCATGTGAAGGACATCTCGTGAGAAATTGTCGAACTCGATGATGAATTACTAGCTACGTTCGTGAATTCTCCTCAATTCGAAATATTTTCCTTGCTGGACGAGATAAAAGTTAACTCAATTTAATATTCAAGCAATACAAATGTTGATGAATATATTTCTTATGACAACTAATGTCATAACATCTTTATCTAACTTTTATCTCTAGACTTCAGTCTCTTCCCGCACATTTGCGTTCTATAACTTTATCTCGCCATAATTTTCTTTTTTGCTTGTATCTTACTTTCATTTCCATTTTCCTTTTCTTTGCCTTTTCACTTTTATTTCCCTCACCTTCTCTTTCACACTTTCTCTCCTCTTCTTCCCTTTCCATATCATTATTTCTCTCCTCGCCAGAAATGGGAGGAACGCTCTCGTTGCGAGATGTTGACCCGGAGCTACAGAGTGGATGCTGCGTGGAGACGGCCGTTGTCATGGAGAGCGCACACATGGCTGCTCGTAGGGGCCGGCCCGAACCTTGGCAACCGTTGCCTGCTGGGAGCTTTTAATCTCTGATTCATTTTCCGGGACGACGCCTGAGGAGATTTCTGCTCCCAGCTTCCGGAAAATCAGAATTGCAAAATTAGTGATGCTCCTGTCCTCTCATAGAGTATGGGAAATTGTGTCTAGAGTCCACAGCGGCCGAGCTTTTAACCTGGGAGGGTCATCTGCGGGAACTAACTGAGTTAATGGATCTGGAGGTTCATCATCTCTACAGCGAATACCATTCTCCTTGCAGGAGATGATATTTCCTGCATTTATCTCGCCAGTTCTTCTACCGTAATGACATTTATACGAAGGTCGAACGTTTTTCTTTGGCAGTCTCTTGAGAACTTTCATTAGAGCTGATTGACAGTAACAAGAGTACTTATCTCAGACACCAGAAATGAACGTTTCGCAATTGAGGATAACGTCATGCTATAGCTTATTATATGATACTGAGTCTCATAATCTAAATTCATCCTCTGATCTTATGAGAATTATTAAATCAAGAGGTTTTCTGTGTGTAGGCTGCGTATCATGCATTGGAAAGGATAGAAAAGTTTACGGAAGCCTGATGGTAAGAGACCTGAAGGATGGCCAAGACGAAGCTGGAATGGCAATATTAAGGTGGACTTGAAGGAAATTGGCACTATTCTACCAAGAAAAGAGAAATCGTGTGGGTCTGCCTTAGAATTTTCAGCTCTGAACAAGCAAAGATAGCGCGGGCGATGCTTGTCATGGAATCCTGCCCCTGCGCTGCCTTAATGTACGGCGTTCTACACATTCTCATCTTTATTCAGTGCTAAGTGTCATCATGAAGGGGGAAATCGTACATGGTGAAAGTATACACACTATATTTAACGTTGTTGATGGAAGGGCGGAGCTGAAAGATGCCCTGGTGGGCGGAGCTGAAAGATGCCCTGGTGGGCAGAGCTGAAAGATGCCATGGGGCAGAGCTGAAAGATCTGAAAGATGACGAGGGGGCGAATTGAAAGATGCTATGGGGTGCACGCTTCGAATTAGCCAATCCCTTTAACGGAGGCGTGGACAAGTCTGCTGCATTTCAGAAGTTTTTCCATATTTAGCCGTTCTTGCTTTGTAAAACGAGGCACACTGCCACCACAGGACATCTGTCAACTAACCACAACCATCTTACCCTCTCAATCAACGAGTCCAGGATTTGGATACTCGGTGAAGGCGCACACTGGTTCGGAACCCAATTTACTCTACACGGCCAGTCCTGATTAGCCTATCTGTGCATAAAACGGTCTTAAACTCATAAGGCACTTGGTTGCAGGGGAACGGATATGACGAGTTATTGCTGATGAGTTCTTGAGATACGCATTCGTGCGTAAAGCTTGCCAATAGATGTTCTAAAAACGTCCAATTTAACTAGTCAGCAATTGTATATTACCCTTGGTTTCACTGTCCTTTGACTTGATTAATTTTGTTTTATTTAGCTTTTATGCAACTTTTGGCTAATTGCGAAGATGAGATTGAATGATATGATGCAATAACATTCACAAACAACACAAATAACCATGCCCAGACCGGAATTCGAACCCGGGACCCCTGGCGACATTACTGTTCGTTGACAATGGCCTATCAAGTGTCACTGGCGTCGCAGGTAAGACAAGGGCTACATAATAAGTTATATACGTTTCACCCCGCTCCTACTGACAACATTCATTAATATTGCGGGTTACATAATAAAGTGTTGCAATCCAAGACAATTTGTCACTGGGCGATTTCTGTTTATTTTCATGCATGGCAATAGAAGAAAACGGTGAGTATCTAGATGAAAAGTGAAGCAATTATTTTACTTCTTTGTGAGGTATTGAGGATTTCCCAGACCGTCGTATTTTAGGATCTAATTAGGATTCTTGTTTCCATTTCCCTATGCCTTAAAAATGAATGTTCCACTTGCTCATGAGCCGTAGCCGCAGCTCCATTTGCTTTTTAATTGTTTCCATCGTTCTTATCGTGCTGGTAGAAAAGGCAGCCTTTGACACGTCATCCACACTTCGGAAAGACAAAGACGTTTTTCACACTTCAATCACTCATTATTAACATCACCCTCTGAGCAGTTGTAGTTCATGGAAGCGCCGTTCGGCCCGCATGGCGCTGCGAGCAAACGCGAAAGATAAACAGAGCGCGTTATAGTTCATGGCGGGTATTTCTCCCAGCTTTTATTTGTCAATTAAATCGTCCGTCCGGTGGAAATGGGAAGCGAAATATCGCAACCGTAATTAGTTGGTCTGCGTCCGTAGGAGGGGCGGGGAGGGAATCAATAAATATGCAGCTCAAACGAAGCGAGTTTTCGGGATTATTGTACGCGTCCCGATGTTCCATTGTTGAGCGCTTTGGAGCCGCGACAAGAGATGGCGTTTGTTTTTAATGGATTGTTTCTCCGGCTTGTTTCTCGTGTTACTTGTGTGACACGTGAGGAATTCCTCTTCCTTTTTCTATTTTCATTTCTGTTCTGCTGATTTCGCTCGTTATTTAATTGATAGCTCTTTTTTTTACACATCATGATTTTTGTTTCGTACTCTCTTGTTCAGAAACGGAATAATTTTCATTAAAAAAAAACGTTCTTTTGTATCTGTTTTTTCATCCTTTTTTATTCCTATAGATTTTTATTGATTCTATTTTCACTTTATTTAACTTTTTTTAGCTTCCCAGTGTATCTTTTTCACTCTCTACCCCATCTTCTCTCCCTCACTTCCCCTTTCGTTTTCACCCCCTTTCCACTAGCGTTCGCAGGTTTTTTCCAGAGCGAGCTGGAATTGTAACGGTGGATATTACCATATAGCTGCGTTCTGCAGAGGGTTCGGTATACACAATTAAATATTTCGTAATTACAATTTTTAAACTTCGTTTTAGGAGTTTCTCGAAGTCAAAAAAGGTATGGTCTATTCGGGGGTAATTTGCCACTTTGATTCCCGAGTTCTTTACTGGTTTTATTTCAAAATTTTGATTTTCTCAAAGTTTCGGGAGAAGCTGTAGTCCCATCAACTCACTCAGGTGAGTACCCCTCTATAATCCTTAACTCGCTCTCACCTTTATCTTTTTCTCTGTTGCAGTGGCTCAGTCGTTATAGCGCCTGCCTATCATGCGGGAGCCCGGGTTTGTTTCCCCAGATGGGTGATTCTAAGGGCTGTTTACATTGATCGAGTGAGCGGGAGAGTTACTGAGACGAGTTCCTGGCCTGTCGACTTGACCCTTCTATGGCGAGTAGCTGTTTATAGTCGGCGCGCTAGCTACGTTAACGGCCGGCTGGTTTTGAAGTCCACGGAGCGTGCCCACCAGCTGCAACAATCACATTCAACGCACAGTGTTACCACACATCTACTCTCCACATCTACTCTACGCCACCTTGTCCCTCCGCGCACAAGAACCTTCCCACGGTCTCCACACTGAAGTTGCCTTTTATAGCCATTTCTTTCTTGCTCTGGTTCGGATTTAAGATTATTTGTTTTAATTGGGATTAAACATACCCTTCCGATTGACCGATGAAAGATAGCTATGAACCTGCATACTGGACCCCCATAGGTACGTGGTACACCATACATCAAGTAATTTAATTACTAGAATATAAAGTTCACTGGATATGATTGGATGACAGTTTATTTAACAAAACTTCAATTTAGTATTAGAACAATAATATTATATATACATAAACTGTCATTAGCGATTATGACCTCAAAGATAACATTAATATATAAATAAAGATAATTTGCAATAGTTATCCTTAACTAATAATTGACTTTCTCTCCTTTCGCTGACTATTTAATTGGTATCATTATTCATCCATGTTCACCTGATTACCTAAGAGAATATTTCTTTGTTAAATTTCCCCCTTTTCCTACTTGTCTGTAATGACGATCACTCGGTAAAGATCAACAAGCAAATTAATGTAATACTACGAACTACTCTACCAAATTAAATAAAATACTATTAAACTATTTCTCTACTAAAGAAATGAAATTAAACCATCACCACTACGTTCGTCTAAGTCCCCTGTTGACCTCTCCCGTCACGTCGAGTGCCATGTTGGATTGTGATGTTGATCGTGTGCCAGCTGGAAGAGGAGTGTGTCGGTTCAGGATTCTTACATCCAACCGGCAAACTGAATGACGTAACCTGCGATCAGTGCCATCTATTGGCTTTTACCTTCTTTCATTCAGAGAGAGAGAAACCAAAATCTTACACAGGCTATAACGGCAACAGCGTATCCGCAGTCAGGTGACTGAGACTCCACGTGGAGTAGACGAGCAGAATGACAGCTGCGCTCATTGGCTCAAGGACTCCTCGTGGAGTAGACGATCAGAATGACAGCTGCGCTCATTGGCTCAAGGACTCCTCGTGGAGTAGACGATCAGAATGACAGCTGCGCTCATTGGCTCAAGGACTCCTCGTGGAGTAGACGAGCAGAATGACAGCTGCGTTCATTGGCTCAAGGACTCCTCGTGGAGTAGACGAGCAGAATGACAGCTGCGCCCATTGGCTGAAGGTCGAGTGTGATTGGACGAAAACAACTCGCCCGCTGTTTATCCCCACCCACATTCGTGGCGGCGGCTTCCTTCAGTTCTTCGACGTTAACGAAGTAAATGCCTGGACTATACACACCTTTCACTAGACTCCAGCAAAGTGGGATGGTAGCTGCAGCTGTTTAGTGCTCTTTTGACAGAATGAACCATCGACGTCGTTGGCGATTTTTTTTAAAAAAAGTTCTGAAACTGACTACACACTTTTTTTCACGAGAAATGAATACAATGATGTCTGGAAAGAAAACCAATTTCCTTGATTTTTCTATTTTCGATCGTTCTTGGTTGTATAGAACGTAAATTACTTATTTTTAATTTTACTTCATCTACTAAATACATCAAGTCTTGTACCCTACACTTATAGCCTCATACGCCCGTAGTTTATTTTGTTTATTCCTATAATCGACACAATTCCATGGACATTGGGCACTCGCACAACACAGACTCTATACTGTCCTCACAAAGCGTTTACATTGACCTAGTGGCCTGTCGAGTTTACGCGCGAGTGAAAAAAATATTGGAGAGGAAGCAACTCCGTCGAGTCGCTGTCCTCCGTGGAGGGAAGGACTTCTACATTGATAATGATAAGTGTTCGTACAGACGTGTGAAGTAGAGATGGCGAAATTCATTTTCTTCTACGTTGAATATGATCGTAAAATAAGGAAGACTAAACTTTCTCAAATTCTACCCGAAAAATGGAAAAAATTGTTAAACGTCTCTCTCCGAAATCCGGGTAGTAAAATTTCCGAATCGAGATTTTAAGTTTTCCTGAATCCTGATGTTGTTGACCATCCCTGGTGTGAAAGTAAGATATGTTAGGGAAAAGGTTCTGTCTAAGTAAGTATGTCACCTCGAGAACACAAATCTTGATCAGTTTTGTCATTCGTAAGCATAGTAAACACAAAGTACTTCGTGTTTTGTAAAGCAAGAACATTATTTTCAGAAAACGATATTTGAACCGCAGGATCAAAAGAAACGGAAACTGAGAAATACTGTAAAGGAAATACAATGGATCGAGAACTGCTTCCCCCCCCCCCCCCAGCTCTCTCTAGCACTAACCGTGGGGAAATTGATGCTTTTGCTTACTTATGACGTCACTGAAAGCCTGCCGTGTTTGTAAACAAGTGGGCTGAAAAAGGCCTCTTATGACCAGACCTTCAAGAGCGGGGGAAAGGCGGTGGAAGGACCTTGGATTCGCAGACCTGCTGCGATGAGTTGGCACTCAACAGGAAACGTAGCAGGATGGCTGGGCACGGGGGGTAGAACTGGGCTCTCCTTTCGATTCCCTAAACTTAGCGAATCTCTTGCGTATTTCTAGCTGTTTCATGGCGTCGAGTGACTAATTTCGCTCAAATATGCGAGTATTCTGACTTATTTTTCACTTCTTCTCTAAAATATTTAAAAAGCAATTTTTTTTATTATTTTGCTTTGTCGTCGCCGCATCTCCCGATGACCGGACGCTTCGCCTCTGCTTATGGTATCGGCTCACCCTGCCTGTAATCAATGTGCAGGAGAGGGGCGGTAAAGGAAACTTGAGTGTAGAACTCTATCCTATTCCTTCATGCACAGTGCAATTCTACTTATTGTTACTGATTGAGGTCTGTCCACATGTTTCAGACATATTTTGGGAACAGACTTTTCGGTTCCGCAGTTTTGCCCGCGTGTGATAGTGTCTGGCAGTGTTGCCGGAACGGAATCTGTTGGCTTTGAAACACTGATCAGTCGAGAGGCGAGAGAAATGCCACTTGCATTAGACTTCTCAGAAGTTCCCTTTGAATATTTCATGTATTTGTTGCTTTCTGCAGGCTCTGTGAAAGGATAAAGTGTTTTCAAAATCTCACCTTCACTTAGGATGTTTTCCTGCTTCTTTTCGACTGCGCTGGTTCTCCGTCCGGGAAAGATGCGATTCCCTGTTCTCCTTTTATACCCCCTGTGGACCTATGTTGTTTTTCCACGTTTCGTCTGGTAAGTTGACGCAGGACTCTGGCCAGCCGAAACGTGATGGGAAAATCGCTTTGCCTTCCCGTCTGTGGGTGTCTGCTGCTGCGTGGTTTTCAACGCACGCAGCTGTAAAATGGAGGATGCTTTGTATAAACGTTTGTGTTTATATGTTTGTAAATGCTCGTGACAAGGTTGCCTCTTGCTCGGTTAAGTCAACGGCTAGTTTTCCTTCAAAGTGTTCCTTGCTTAAAAGGCAGCAAGAGGGCCTTCGCCCCTGTAGTTGGGGGCGCGCCACTTTTGTCGGAGGCATAACCGACTTGTTCGCACCTACAGTCCAGCAGAATTAACTTGAGACAAATGGCTGCCGGCGCCGCAGGAGCACCAACCTACATCGAACGATTGACTCGTACGCGAATCACGGGCAACCAGCTGACAACGGGAGATTTGAAAAATACTTACATTGTGTAACGGAAATATCACTGTATTAAGAGGACATGCTAAGAAAATTATAAGCATTATAAGTAATCTATCTTACACAATAAATGGATAAACAGTTTATTCTTTATCTTTAATCCATAATTTGAAAACACTGCCACTTCGCTTGCTTCACCAGTCACTGCACGTGAGTCCTTTCAACAGCTGGTAACATTTCGCGCGCCCGAGCATTAGTTTCTGTTGGCCCGTTACAGCGGGAATTCCCCCGCTCTAGCCAATTGGAGCGCAGTTGCATCACTCACAGAGCGGCCATTTCTCTCAAGTTAATTCTGCCGGACTGTAGAAGCTTGGCATCGGTGGACAAGAGAGCTACTTTCCTGTAAGTGGCAGTAAATTTTAGGTGACCGTAACCACTATGCATCTTATTGATTAGAAAATATGACATCTCATGAGATACAAATTTTCTTCATCATGTTCCAGAGATAGAAAATATATGAAAAAGGATCAAGATAGGTAAAAATTACCGAATTAAAGTAAATGAGCAAATATGTAAAATATGTAATATCCTGGCAAATATGTACAAATATGTAACATAAAACGTATGGAAAATGATGTCAGTTATATATTTCGTTGACATCTTCGTGTTCAAGGTATGTATCTAGAAAGGAACAGAATATGTAATTACATACAAATACTAGCTCCATTGATGATATACCCATATGTGGCATAAAAGAGGTTCAGAGAAGGTATTCTTAAAGTAAAAAAAATATAAAGCAAGTATTTTAATCGTTGCATTTATACATATAAGCTACAGTACTCGAAGCTAAAAACTACGCATTGAAACAGAAGGTATACGATATTCTGTAAGGTTAACCATAGGGTATACGGCGTATATTGCCGGATACCCTCAAGTACAGCCCTGGTGCATGGAATGGGCGATGGAAGTTTCTCGAAACTGTTTCACTAGAATTCGGCCATGGAACCATGGGCATATTTAAGGGAGGGGGCGGGTCAACGGGTCCAACTCCCCTTTATGGTTCAATATAATTACCAGATTACCTGTTCTATCCGCTTGTTCATAAAAATTTCTTCGCACTTATTTTATTCTCGTAAATTCGAGACGAATAGGACGGGGTACGGATGGGAAGAAAATTACGTAATTTCACACATTAGATGGCACTGCAAACCAAATGTCTGCAATTTCCTGATACTTTCGGAATTTCTGCGATAAGAAACTGCATTGTGACGGTCAAATCAGTTATATTCTTTTTCCTTCGAGTTTTCTTAAAGGAATTTGATTTTGGAAAACGCAGTGCAAGAAAACCACGGAAACACCGTAACATTCTCAAGTTGTTTGACACAAGATGAACAAAAAAGCATCAATCCTAAGTAGCGTGGTTTGTGGAATTGTATTCACTAATTAAACTATTTAGCTTACAATTTACTAGAAGAAGAGAAATATATTTCAGCAAGCTCTTCAGTTTGTTCACTGTGTAACCTGTGGGGAGTTGGAAACATCTTCACTTGTCCTAACCAAATTGTTTTCATGCAGTGCAAGATTCTGTTGGGCACCTCAAAAGGGGTACTGTGAACATGTCAGTATTCTATACGAGATATTAAAACAAATTACCCCCCTAATCATGGACGTCCGCATATTTTTTCTCCACGGAGGGACAAACAAGGTATTTTTCCATGGGGCATATTACCCCGATAATAGTGTTGCTCCCTCAAAAAACACCACTTGGATTTGAAATTATCGCATTTCCGCAGCCCCATTATAATAATTAATGTAAATTACTGTAACTGAAATCAAATTATACGTGTGAAATATATACTTTTAGATTGACATTCGTTTCCTAAGGGGGAAGTGTGGCCATCCTTGTGCCCCTTCCAGATGTCCATTTCCCTATATTATACTTTCACCGAGAAATTTAGTGCAGAGGAATCTTATTGCCGTTATTAAACCATATTATACATATTTTAAAGCTGATGAAAGTTCAAAGCAACTACGGTTTAACCCTCGGATGCATGTCACTTTTTTTTACAACTGTACATATGTGGGGTCAATTTGACCCCAATCTAATTATGCATTGAAATAAGTACGACAGAGCTAATATGGTTTATTAATCAATAATTTCTCTGAATATAACATACGAAACAATTATTCTTTTTTTATTATTATTTAACTCCCCCAAAAAATAACAATGTATTGACAATTCACTGTTCTACATATTAATGGTAGTTACACTTCGCTCGCAATTATCAGAACTTCAGTTGACCTGAGAAACAGTATTTTAGAGAGAACACAATACAACACTAAATATTCTTTTTTCTAGAACAAATAAATTTAATAAAAATAAAAAAAAGAAATAAAAAGAAGAATGTGCCGGGCTCTCATTGCAATTAAATACACCTCACTCGCATTCTGAGCACACCACAATCACACTGCTGTGGACCTTGCACACAGGTTTCCCACATCTTCTTCAACGTTCCGTCGTCTTCATGTCCTCTTGTCTTGTGCAGTCCTGGCATCTTACTCTTTTCTTTGAAGATCTATCCTCCAGTCTCTGTGCCTGCCTTACTACGCCGCAAAGTTTCATTGCCTCGGTTACTGGTTTCTTCAGGTTCAAGCTTTGTCACCTCCCCCGCATGTGAGGAAGAATCAACTCATTCGCCAACTCGATAAGGAACATACGGCGTCTGTGACTGACGCCTGAATGGTAATCAGAATGCTGTGACAAGTAGCATGAGAACGCCTACATTGATTACTTTATAGAAGAGGGCCATTGGCCATCGACGTGTCTGTCTTCTGCAGGTGTATGTTTGAACCAGTTTGTCCATGGCGTCCACTCCACTCTTTGTTTTGTTATAAAACTTTATGATTTCTGGCTTCTTCTTAGAATCATCATCATCAATGTGTATGTTATGATGCATGGTGCTGAGTAGAATGACATTCTTGTTTTTCTTCGGCACGTAGCTTACCAGGGTCTCATTTTCATGGAAGGCGAATTGTGATGTGCAAGGCTGCCTTGTCTTGATATTGGTAAGTGCAGGTGGGAATTCACGCTTGTTTTTGTTTACTGTTCCAACAATGGTTACATTTTGTAACAGGAGATCGTTAGCACAGTAATGACTTGTGAAGAATTGGTCAGTTGTGATATTTCTTCCAGAGTTCCGCAGTGTGTAGCACAGTTTCTTCACGACGTTGCTGACGAGGTTCTTTGATCTGGCTCTCCTGGCTGTCGTCCCAAGTAGATTAGACCGTCTTTGGCGTAAAAGGTATCAGCATCGCAGAACCAGAAGATTTTGATGCCGTATTTGGCCGGTTTACTTGGTATGTATTTCACGAACTTGCATCTCCCACGGAAAGGCACTAACTGTTCATCAATCGTAAGATAGGCGCCGGGTACCATGATTCTGCGACAGTTTTCGATAAAAAGTGTCCAGATATATCGAAATGCAGCCATATGATCAGTCTCCAGACGTGCATCGCGAGTACGTTTGTCATCAAATCGGAGCAGTCTTCTGATGTCTTCAAAACGATTTACTCCAAAGGTTGCTTTGTACTTCGGGTTGGAGAATTTGTTGAGAAAAAGCTCGCGAACAGGAACGTCTCCTGCAATAAGGAGGATGCCAATCTAAGCCTGAAGGTCTTCCAATGCTAGATCAGTCAACTTTTTACCAGATTTCACTGCGACTCTTGTTCCCTCTAAATTCGTGCACTGTACAATTTCCTCCAAAATGTTTGAGGAAATGAACAAGTCGAAGCTTTCTTTTGGTGCCGTCAAGACTAGAGACCACGGCAGACCTGCTGGTTCTCGTATGATGTTGTGTGCAGCAGTCTGATAAGAGCTTGACGGCTTGCTTCTCCACTAAATTCCATTCTTTGAGATCAGGCCTAAAGGTTCATTGTCATCTGTTGCATCATCCTCTTCACGGTCTTCACTGCTTATGTCTGTTTCAACATCACTGCTCTCTTTAGGAACATCTTCCGCTTCTGCAACACCATCCTCTTCGTCAAATCTGTACGTGTAACTGGCAACACCATCATCGTCTTCTTCTAGCAGCTCGTGAATTTTATTCAGAGTTAATCCTCTTGTGGTTATCACTGTCAGTGTCACTTTCAACGTAATACACAGACGATTTTAGAGTGGTACAAAACATCACTAAGAAAGTACCTGGTCACAAACACAATGCGACGACCTACCAGACGCACACAATAACTGGTGGCTTGTTTCTCCTCGATCCGCGCCAAATACATCTGCGCATGCGCACTTTGCAGTGAGTCATGGCAGGGTGGGTGGTTGACTTTGAGATGATTGCGTTTAGTTTGGGCATAATTGAACATAATATATAGGATCAATTTCCCTTTATGAATGTTTTCCTGCTGTTTTCAGGCTGGGATCAAAATGACCCCACACATGGAAAGGAGGGATATTGTTACAAAAACGTTAAAAATATAATTTAAAATAAATTGTAAGAAATTTATTTATACATGTTTCTATAGCTGAAGTAGCATGGTAAGATGTCACAGAAAATCAGAATTTTTTATTTAGATTTTATTATAATACCAGGAAATAAACAGACAGTGGGGTCATTTTGACCCCACACATACATCCGAGGGTTAAGGGAGTTCAGTGGACGGAAATCAATTCTGAAGAGGGGGGGGGCAAACATTTAAGTAAAAGAAAGCAAGGCTAGCCGAATATAAGAGTAGCAGGACAAAAAGACACTCAAGATGGTATTAGTTTTTAGGTCTTTCTTGCATTATTTCTTCCAGACGGCCAAGAGAACCTGCAGTGGGGCACAGAGGGGTAATTGCCCACTCAGTTTAAACTTTTACTTTTACAATCTAAATGAAAAAAATGTAAAGAGAATGCCATGGCGCGCAATGATTTTTTTCGTGCCCTATTAAATCAATATTGTTTTCAGTTTGCAAAAATTTGGATCAGAAATTTTTCTTCCTCGCTTCGCTCGCATTTTACTTCTTTTCTGTACTGCATTGTACACCCAACGGCGAAAGAAACAGTAGACGAATTGTCCTCCACCATTTTCATTCGCTCTGAATATGATGACAATGAATTTAAATAAAGGCGTCAATAAACAGAGAACAATGCCTGCTTCGAACCAACATAGTTTCATTCCTTAAAACAACACAGGATGTCCAATAAAAAGTAATGAAAATAGCGGTGGACAATTTCCCTACCATTATCTTTGCCGTTGACTGTACTAGAAAGAGAGAGAGAGAGAAATAATAACAACTAACAACTTCAGACTGTTGCTGCTAAACAGTTTTGTCTTAAATGCACGAACAATTGTTCGAAGGCCGGCCCCCGTGGCAGAGTGGTTAGTACATCGCGCTAGGATGTCAGGGATCCCGGGTTCGAATCCTGGCCTGGGTATGGATGTTTGAGAGTGTCCATTTGTCAATTTCATCATATCATCACTCACTCCCATCTTCGCAAATTAGCCAAAAGTGGCACAAAAAGCGAAGTTAAATAAAGCAAATGAATCGATCAATTGTTCGGAGGTAAAGGTGCGCGCACATTTCAGAGACAAATTATATCATTTTTGCTGTTGATTTGTTATGGGAAGAATGAATTGATTATGTAATGTATTTAAATTATATATATATATATATATATATATATATATATTTATATAAAATATTATACACACACCCTCAATGCAATAAAATTAAAAGAGTGAGATGAAATAAGATTTTTCTTTCCATACTGAACTTTCAAGGCTTTTGTCCCCCCTAATCAGAGGGTCTGCGCACGCCTATGTCAATGATATACTTCGAAGTAGATTTCTGTTTCGTCTTAAGAAGTGTAAAGAATATGATAATGGATATGTACATACACACAAGTTTGTCGGGTCCAGCACCCCCCGCTCCCCAATAAGATTCAGGTCAGCTGTGTCCCGGATTTTCATTTAAGAAATATAGCAACCCTAATCATACCAAAAGTTGAACCCCCCCTACGTGAACTATATATACGCCCATGCATGGAACTGTTGGTAGATTTTGTTCTTCTTTATTATCCTCTGTGGTATTCATAAGTATTATCAAGCAAATTGTCCATCACTGCTAATTCTATTTGTTTTACACAATGAAAGCTTCAAGAATTGAATCAAAGCTTCAAACAAGCCACGGGATCACAATACGTACTAAAGATCCATTCCTTAAAAACACTCGGATACGAGAGAAAAATTAATGAAAAAGTCGTGGACAATTTGTCGGACAATACTTGTCCTTTCCAGAAAATAATCAGTTTATGACTAATTGTAATGAACTTTTGCCCTTAGTTGCACGTAGATATTTCACAAGTCAAGCAATTTAGTTTGGTACTGCGCTTGTAAATGCACAGTGTAATCTCTTGGTTTAAATACATTTTTCATTTTTTTTCCTCGCAGGCTACGTCTCGGCCGAGAACTACAGACTTCAGCCACAATTCAAGCCAGCTGTGACGCAGGGTGGTCTCGACACCGGGAGGCGAAAGGTCTATTATGTAAGTAAACATCGTTACTTAATACTTGCATGACTGTAGCGGAATGCTCAGCGTAGCGCGCAAATATTATTTCTGCAGATTTATATTTGAGTAATGAGCAAACTATCTCAACCAATTAGCAGCAAATTTACAGGGTGGCTATAAAGTTCTGAACCACTGGCGGTTTTGTTTCCTGATTACAGGTGACGTATGACACTGATGAAATAAAACATTGGGAGAATGGGGTCCTATCTGAAAGGCCACCACGATTACCTGACCTGTGGGGCGATTTTAAATACTTCACACTTAAGACAAAATTAACTTCTTTAGTCGTAGAAATACCAAAAGAAAATACCAATACAATACTTACATTTTGATTTATTTGAAAATAACATTACTACGATGACCACCATTTCGTTGCACACACTCGGATCAGTCTTTAGATAGGAGTTTGAAGCACCTCTTCCCAGATCCCATCTTTAAGTTCATGGGGGTGAGTTGGAATACTTTTGCTGTCAAATACCCCCCCTATTAAAATAACCACACGAAGACATATCCGGTTATCTGGCGGGCCAAGGAATATCCCCGATCGCTTTTACTGAGAATTCGCGATGTTCTACGATTCCATTATAACAGAATGGTAAAGCAGATGACTGTAGTCACGTGATACCTCTGACGCAACAACTAGCTATATATATATATAATATAAAAAAAAATATTTATTGGTTGTGGACAAAATCCATGCACCAGTTAACAATTTATCAATTGGTATTATATACATGTATGCACTTAATATTTACTCACAATTATCCGTTTCATAATAAATATTTTCCAAATTCCATTACACTTTTACAGAATTATATTCGACTTATTAAGAAAATTTGTAAGAATATGGATTACCGAGGATGAAGGTGAAGTCAGTAAACAAGGCAGTGTCAGTGGCGCTTGATGTCCACTCCTGTACAATTCCTGTAAAAATGGTTCTCTGTAAGTTTCATAAAGTTTGCATTGAAATATAATGTGGTTTGGAGTTGCAGTATATTCATTGCACAAACAAACTGATGAAGTCACTAAATTCTTCTTATAAAGGTGAGCTGCGGCGATAGTGTGATTTAACCTGCAGCGCATTATAGTTGTGAGGGAACTCCGGGAGAGTTGAATCTGTTTAAACCAACATTCCTTTGGAATTCTTTCTTGTATAGAATAGTAGACCTTACCGCATTCAGTGCCAGTATTTGTCCACAAGCTTTGCCAGTCAGTAAATAGTATTTTTCTAGTGTGTGATTCCAAAACTACGGACGGAATCTTTATTGAAAGCGGCCGTTGGATTGTTTGATTCGGTGCATATTTTGCCAAAGTATCTGCTATATTGTTCCCTTCTATTAAAGAATGTCCAGGTGTCCAAATAAAGTTGATATCATATCCCAATCTCGTTAATTTGAGTGTGAGTATTCTTATGTTAACAATGTACCATTCCGTATGACATGACCATGATGCAAACTGTAAAGAATTTAGCACAGAGACTGAATCGGTTGCAATTAGAACTGAATTTAACTTCTTCTCTTGTACATAAAGCAATGCCTGTCGTATTGCAAAAGCTTCTGCAGTGTAAATGGACACATACGATGGCAAAGGAAAAATTTTGAACTCTGCAGAATTATCACAATAAAATGCTGCTCCTGTTTTTCCAGACGTTGATTTTGAAGCATCTGTATATATGTGATATTCACATTGTAATTTTGAATGTATGTAGTCTTGATATATATTATTTGAAATTGTAGGGATTTCTGAAACCTCTACTTGGGTAGGCAGGAAAATGAATCCTCATGGGAGATATCATATTGAAGTAGTCTGTCATGAAGCATGGTGCATTAGGTAAACGAATAATATTAGCTTGAAATTTATTAATGTCCTTATAAGCATAATATAGTATAGGTAATCTGGATTTATATTTTGCTGTACGTCTGTTGAGCATCAGAGAGTCTAACAATTGAAGTTTTGGTATGATCGGAGATGTCGTGTTGGCAATTTTCTTAAGTAAAAATTTGCTCGCAAGATATTTAATTCTAAGTTTGTATGGTGGATCTCCCACTTCTACGAAAGTTGCTTGTTTTGGAGTTCCTTTCCAAAGGCCATAAATCCTGGATAAACTGCTATATTGGATAGAAGATAGCGTGTTAAAAGCCCAACTTAGATTATCATTGTACATAAAGGAACCATACTCTAGTCTTGAGTTTAGCATCTGTTTATGGATCTGATGTAATAATTTAGGATCAGCACCCCACTTTTTCTTAACTGTCAACATTTTTATTATGTTAAACACTTGAGATCCCTTACATTGTGCCAGTTCTACTTGTGACTTCCATTTAAGTTTTTCATCTAATATAAGTCCCAAAAATTTATGACTTCTTTGTTGACTGATAGTTTTTCCGTTTATATTTATTGATATGCATGAATGAGATCTCTTCTTATTAAAAACTACCACCGAAGACTTATCTGGATTTACTTCAATTCCATTGATATCACACCATGATGATAATGCATCCAGAGATTTTTGAATTTTTTGAGCCCCTTCTTGAATATTTTTACTACTAGTGTATATAACAATATCATCTGCATATTGTAATAGACGAGTGTGTTGAAGAATTTTTGAGCCTAAATCTGCCGTGTACATATTAAATAGCATGGGACTCAGCACTGCGCCTTGTGGTAGACCTTTATGTGTATAACGTGCGGTGGATAACTGTCCTCCATATCGAATGTATAACTTACGTGCCAATAATAATCCAAGAATACTTTTTATAAAATTACGTGGAACGTTCATTTTCTCCAATTTTTGTAACAGTATATTTGGAAGGACAGAATCATAGGCGCTACTTAGATCGAGAAAAACTACGATACAAAATTCCCGCCGTATGAAAGATAGCCATATGTCTAAAATTAGTGTCGCTAATACATCTACTGTTCCAGTTCCTTTCCTAAATCCCATCTGATGTTTCGGTAATTTCTGATTATATTCGACCCACCATGTGAGTCTGTTGAGTATTAAATGTTCATATAATTTAGCAAGGCATGATGACATTGCAATAGGTCTATAGTTCGTATGTATTCCTGATTGTTTACCTGGTTTTAATATGGGTATTATCACCACTTCTTTCTACTGTGATGGAATTTCTCCACTATTCCATATTGAATTGTATGTATTTAGTAAAATTTCATATCCATTCAAAGGCCAGTGTTGAATACATTCGTATGTAATACCATCTAAACCCGGAGACGTTTTCTTTCGTTTATGAACAACATATTCTAATTCATCCATAGTGAATAGCGATTCTAACGTGGATGTTTCTGGATATTTCATAGAGTTTAACAATTGACAAAGATTAGTTTCAACCGTATCTGGTGTCAACTTGCGGTGAAATTCTTTTATCCAGGCTGAATTGATATCTCCTCCAAAATAATGACAATTATTATTATTGGACATACTTCTTATTATTTTCCAAGTCACTGAAATAGAAGAATCTTTAGTTAATGTAGAGCAAAATGACTTCCAAAAGTATGATTTTGATTTTTTTAGGAACCTCTGAGTTTTTGCTGCAATTTCTTTATATCTAATAAAATGATTGATGGTAGGATTCTCCTTATAATTTATGTATGCTTTTTGTCGTTCGTTTACCCATTTCTGGCAATCCGTTGTCCACCACGGAGTCACTTTTCTTCTAGATCCAAAATTAGATACTGTTGCATTTATTTGTTCTTGTCGAATGAGAGACACCAATGTGTCATACGATACTTCTTGTTTCAACAATTCATTCTTTATTGCATTGTTTACATTTCCGGAGAATTTCTGCCATTCAACCCTTCTTGATATATATTGACTATTGTTTTGCTCAGAGCGCATAGTAAACCACGTTATATTTTTATTATGTTGAAAGGTTATCATAATTGGCATGTGATTACTGTTGTAACACTTCTCTAATACACTCCAATGGATTTTTGAAGCTATATCATTTGAGGTAATAGTTATGTCTGGAGCACTCGGCTGTTCATTAGGTCTTGAGATTATTGTTGGTGTTCCGTCGTTGAGTAATACAGCTGAGAAATCTTGCAAGTAATTATACAAATCTTTACCTGATCGATCAGTTAGAGAACAGCCCCACATAGGGTGGTGTGCATTAATGTCCCCTGCCAGCACAAATGAAGTGTTTGGTGGAAGCTGCCCAACGATATTCTGCCACACTGTAACAGGAAGGTGCACTGTGGGAGGGCAGTAAATTGATACATAAGACGTATCAGCAATCCGAACACCTGTAATCTGAATTTGACTGTTTATATTTTGAAACAAAATAATGTCATACTGTATATTTCTTTTAACACCTATAGCTGAACCACCGTATCCATCTAAACGATCATCTCTTATCCAATTGTAACCTTTAAACTTCAATGTTGAGTCAGTTTTCAACCACGTTTCTTGTATAAGAAGGACATCTGCAGAAAAATAAGATAAAATATGTTGTAAATTATGTCTATTAGGAATTAAACTTCGTATATTCCATTGTAATATTTTCAAGACTTTGTCTAGCATGCTGGTTGTTGAAATAAGTATTGCAAAATACTTGTAGCAATGCAAGTCCAGTCCTGGTTAACGTTCAATGTCGAAGTCCCTGCTAGGCTACATAATTGTTCTATAAATAATGAAAAATTATTTAGGAATTTTGTAGAATTTTGTTCTTGTGCCCGATTTGGCTGGATAGCTTGAGCCGCCTCTGCAAGAACAAATAGTTTATTTTGTTGGCATGTTGTCGACAAATCCGGAGCATTGTCTTTTCGAGATCCTGACAAAGAATAATCAGGGTTTGTCATTCTCTTTTTATATTCATTTTGTCCAAATGGTTTCAATGTTTGAGAAGATTTCTGGCGTTTTCCTTGAGAAGACTCAGTCTCTTCCAAATATTTTCCAGCTTTCTTTGAACTGTACAATGGCCTTTTATTAGATACACTGTATTGATCTTGTATTATATTATTATGATATAAGGTGCTACTCGAATTGTTAGATATCGAAGCATATGTAAATGGCATTACTGTCTTTTCTATTTCCTGAACATGGCCAGTAGATATCTGTTCATATCCATACATATAGTTAATTTTTGGGACTTTCTTCATAGCTTCGTTAAACGTAACATTCTGAACTGTCATAATTTTGATTATTTCCTTTTGGCGTTGTTTTTCAGGACAGTTTTTGTCAATTGCAGTGTGCTCCTGATTACAATGGAAACACTTGATCTTATTTGTGCAAGAGGACGATTCGTGATTCTCACCACAGCGTTTGCATTTTAATTTACTTTTGCAATTAGCCCTGAAGTGCCCATAATAAAAACAATTAGTGCACTGTTTAATCAAGGGAATGTACCTATCAATATCAAACTTTTTGTAAAACAGTGTGACATATTGTGGTAAGGATTGCGAGTCGAATGTTACAATTACCGTTCGAGTTGGAACAGCAACGCGAGTAACCTCCTCGTACTTATACTTCACAATGCGTTTTACCTTTATTACTTTGGCTGTTGATGAATTTATATTTTGCAAAATTTCATCTTCACTTATTGACTGATGTACATCTTTCATAATTCCCATTCTTCGTACTCGGTGTGATGGAACAAAACCTTCCCAATTATTCTGTAACAGTAATGGATTCGAAAGGAAATCATTTGCATAATTAGATGTCGTAAATGTAAGTCTAGCTAGATTTTTCCCAAGGCTATCTATCTCTTTCAAACCTCTAATATTTTCTTTGCTGACTATTTGGCCTAATTTTAAAATGTGAAGTTGACCAATGTTTCCTTTGCCATTTCCACCTGAGGCATCCTGATGTTTAGATTTCACAAATATTTCATACGGACCTAAATGATTACTTCTGTACTTCAATACCTGTTGCTCATAAACTTTTTTGGAACTTGATTTAGTAATTTGTTGGGTGTAATCTATATTATTACACTGAGAATTCAACTTATTAACTTCTTCTACAGAAGTTATGATTTCCACGTTGCTGGAAAGTTCCATGGCACTAATGTCCGTGTCCATGTTGGATTCAGCTGGTTTTGTACCAGCAAATTTGGCTTTACGGCCTTTAGATTTTTTCATGAATTAATGTTCACATTGTCGCACATATATTTAAAACGACACTAATATTCAAACAATAAACTATAAAGTCTCAAATTCTAACTTAGAACACAAAATTATCTTTGCAACAAATCACTTGCACAATCACATCTGTAACCACAGACTCCTTCCCTTCCGAAATCTGTCTTCTTTTTTTTCCAACAACTAGCTACATTCAGTGTTGCAGAATTTTTCAATTTATTGCCGCGCCTTGGATAATATTCTCTAGGCAGTTTTAGCCCATAATCATTTATCTAATTAGCATCAGATTTTCAAATTTCTCAACTGATAAATAGCATCTAATGTCAAAGATTAATTTAGTATTATTCTCGTCTCAGCTTCTTGAATTCTTCCTGCAGAGGTGTAACCTTGGATATACTTGAAGCCCATCATATTAAGTAACAGCTAATTTGGAAACTTGTCCTGCTGCCCTTTATGATACTTAAATTGTCTCCTTCGCATTTCAAGAGCTGGACCGTTCCGCCAATTTTACGTGACCTTCTCCCTTTCTGATTCGACCCCTTTGGCCACCTTTGTGCCTCGGCGTTTAGGTCGCCCCCTATGACGTCACAGAGCCTTTGCGTCAGCCGCTATTAGGCTGATTATCCCTGAGGTCGGATGCGAACCTTTCTCGCGAGGCGATGCGATTCTGCGAGACGTGCCGCACGAGGTAAACGGACTGAAAATTCTTCTTTTTCCACTGGCACGACGTGCGACCAATCAGCTTCGCGGTGTTAACCTCCGGTACAGGGAAGCACCAGTGGTTCCCGTAACGGTGTTTTTTTTTTATATACGAGTTTGCGAAATGGGGAGGCAGATGTAAACGATTTAAAGTCGTCTAGGTTCGTTCGAAAAGTTTGAGAGTGCGAATCTCAAATTTCTTCAAATATTCATCTCCATGCTGCAAAAAATCTGTCATAAAATAACTCGATCTACGTACGAATGTCGTCACTCAAATCAGCAGCTCATGCAACCAAATAGCGAGTAAAATTTTCCCTATAAATTATACTACCTGCAGTGTAGTGAATTAAGTACGGGACACAAATGTTTGCGCCGGAACAGGATTTTTTTTAAAAATAGCTTCAGGAAAATTATCTTATCATATTTTAACTCCTAATTGGCTCCGTACATTTATTCAGCATCATCCCGATTTTAAAGATTCGCTTTATAAAACAGATATAGGATTATTTTATTCTTTGACCAAAGTATATTTGATTAATTATGAACCCAGTAGTAGATCATTTCATTTACTTCTTGAAACACCTTTAGTACAGATGAATGACATCGCTCCTATTTTTAGAGCAGTTAATTTAGGCATTTTGCGTAACAATTCATGGTCTCGCATTAGAATCCCAGAGTTAACTTACAGTATGCAACATAAGGGAAGTCCACGATTAGTACAAATTGTTGAGAGCGCATGCGAGCTTAAAAACTTTTTTTATCTCTGCTCGCATAGTGAAGTTACCATCGATAGAGATGTACAGTGTTTGGAAGATTTACTTTTACACAATAGATCAGTTTCTTGTAATTTTGAAGTGAAATCTATTACTGACAATAAATTATTTCAGTTTATCAGAACACGTAATGGTATTTTAATATCAGGTTCAGGTCAATTCATTGTCATTCAGAATTTGAATAATAATTTGAACACCCACAGATCAATTCAGATTAACGAGGAGCAATCTATATTTTTTAACTATCAGGATTTTTCGCAGATTATTGTGGATCAATAAATTTTACATACAAGAATTTTGGCTTTTGAACAGGTAAAAGTGAAGGAAATTGAATTATTACTTAATATTCCCAAGAATTTATCGGATTTTACTATTCCTCAATGGACTCCGCTTGAACTTGCCTTAAAGCAATTTAATCAATCTGTTAGTAAGGGCATTTCATTTCAGGAATTAGTTTTAAACCCTTTGCCCATGTCTATATTAGTATTTATTATTTGGAATTTATTACTAACATCAGCATTAGGATTTTATTTTTATAAACACCATCAACTTGCAAGACAGGTTCAATCAGAGCAGCACAGTAATAATTAATAAACTTAAGGCAACACACCAATCATGGACATTAATATTTTAATTACGGTTGTATATTTTATTTAAATTTTCCTTATTTATTTTCAAAGAGTTATGGCAATTATTTAATCAATTTATTTTAATTTTATTTTATTTTGATGAGGCAATTTAATTTAATTTTAAGAAAAGGCAATGGTAATTAGTTTGGTTTTATGTGCATAAACGTGAATTATATTTACCCATCCTTTGCAATTTCCTTTCTTTATTACAATTTTCCCTTTTAACCTAACCTGTCTATACGGAACGACGTGGACAAGCAATGCCTACATCAATCTTGGGCATTTTTGTATGAAGGACTTCCACAGAAGTTACCATGCAGAAATACTCATCACCATATTACAAGGAAGCATGCAGACATTTTTTCTACAAGACGACTACATTTTTCCCGGAAAGCCTATATTCAACCAGGAACTTTCCAGTGTAGTGTCACAGACTATCAACGACACCTAGTGAAGGAACCAGATAGTTTCCCTCCACACTGTTTTACAGTTGGGACAAATTTTTCCCATCTCCCAAGTTTTACGGGTAAATTACCACACCTTTTACATTACCCAAAGTAAGTTAAGACGAAAAGCATATGAAGAAGAAGAGAAGTAGAAAGAACATATATTCTACAAGCAGCAGTTTCGGTTACAGCAATAAGTACAGAATTGTTGATCCAATTGTGCTACAGTGTTTTCCCACACATACACATGCAAGTTTATATCATAATGTATTCATGTGAATATTTACCATGCATTATGGAAAACAAGACTTTTCCATAGCCCTTCTACAAATCTTCAGTTTTGTACCATGCATGCTAGCCAGTTTTACATGCATTATAGTTTACATTACAAGGAGACGACAAGCACCAGTTGTGTCAAATTATCCAACGATAGCAATTAGTGTGTTAATTTTTTTTAAGAGAAAAATTTCATTATGGATAACCAAACGAACATGCAACAAATAGACAAGCATAACTACAGCACTTTTGAACATTTCAGGAAGCATGCTTTAGTGCCAATGTTTTATGCATATGTTTATCCCAAGCAGTAATTTTTTGTTCACTTACATGGAACATCGAAAGCGATACATTTGTTCGCAGAACATTTTCGGATATATATCAACAGAGTAGACAGTTGGTGGATACGTGCAAGATTTTGTGTGCAGTTACACACGAGTAGGTACAAGGCTATATAAAATACAAACAGTTTTGTGTAATTAATTGTGTGCATCAAGTATTTTAATCAAACATCGGAATATGCAAGATAGCCAGTGAAAGTTCATAGATTTGAAGTAGTCATGAGTGAAGTGGCTACACATTTAGCAAAATATAGTATATGTTGGTGTACCCAGGCTTTTTACAGGCAAAACAGTGCGATGTGAAACAGTGTATATTGTGATAAGGTTACAGCGAACACCTGTGTTCTACATGTTTATTTACGATTGAACTTACGTCTGTACTTACTTGTGAACCTTTTACGGTTTTGTAGCTTATTTGAAGGGTCCATTTTGGGCTCCAATTTTAAGAAACAGTGGGAGCTATGTTTTGTTTCGTAACATAACACTACGGCCATTTGCCTCGCTTGGCGACACAGAGTAGAAATCGCTTGGCGAGGCATTTCGGTACGGGAAATGTTGAAAATTTCCCGATATTGTGAAAATCTCGAATTCTACAGGTCATTTTTCCTTAAGTGATAGCTTTTTGCATTTCTGTAATGAAAACTAACAATTTCCGATAAGTGTCAGACACTTACAATGTAGAAAACATCGAGAATTAACCACTTCTAAAAATGACCATTTGGAATTTTCCCGACTCTTCGGGATCCCGAATAGTCGGGAAATAATTTCCCGAAGTCGAGATCGGGACGGAAAATTTGTTCCCGATCCCGACTTTTATAGGGATCCCGTGCACCCTTAGTAAGTATTACCAATCAAATTGTCCAGCGCCATGTTTATTCTGTAGTAGCAGCTTCAAGAATTGAATCAAAACGTTAAACAAGCTGCTGACAACCTCTGCATCAGCATACATCAAAATTTAGTTCTTAAAATCATATAGGATGAAAGAAACATAGTAATGAAAATGTTGGTGAACAATTTGCCAAGCAGTACTTATGCATCCTACTGTACAGTGCCGTACCTCAACTCACGACTTCCAAAGAAAATCCTTAAACTAATCTCTTTGTTTCTGCAAATTCAGAGATTGTAATTGGCCCATGAAATTTTATAAAGTGGCCAGTCTGTGCTTCTACTCTGATGTTCAGTTGTTCATTCATTCAGCATGGACCATTAGCGCCGTATGTTGATCTAGTGGTCATTTCCAATGCCTGTGACACTGCCTTTTTAATTGTAAAGAATTCGGACAAAGAAATCAGGATTGCTCAATTGACTGGCTAAAGCGTTTACATACTCCGAATGCCAGAGCGCGCTTCGTTCGCCCCATTTACCTTTGCTGCCTGTTTGCACTGATAGATGGCTCTGAGCACTTGAAGCTAATTGGCCGAGGAATGAAGCGGCGCTGCTGGTGGTGGGGAGTACTGGATGCATCTGCCAGCTGGGGTTTTGACGCTGGGTTAATTTCAATACGGCTTGATATAATCAGCTGCTTTCTCTGCGTGCAGGTGAAATATCGATTCCGGAGCCCCCCGGAAGATTTTGCGGAAATAGAAGCTGCGGCCGAGATGCTTCCTTAGAGCGCGCCATTACCTAATTCACTCGCAGACGCAACCAGAGCCATCTGTGAGAGACGGTGAAAATACTTTTTGAAATTCCAAGCGCTTCGACAGTGATGTGACTTTTTACATGCAACTGTAGCACGTGCCGCTTTTCGATGGGTGACGTCACAAGAACGATAGGAGAAAGTACTAAGGTCGTGTCCGAGTTCAACTTTGAAGCCACTGGCGTACGCAGAGGGGGGCTGATTGAGCAACGAAATTTTGAGAAAAATAAAACTTTCAAGTGAAATCTGTAAAGAACGCTGAAGAACCAACAACAGTAATGGTAAATCCAAACTCTCAATTATCATTTTTGTTTTTCAACAACTTTTAAAACTAAGGATAGAAATTGTAATTATAAAATATTTTAGTTTATCCCGCTCCTATCTAGAAAGCAGCTATGTGATATCCTGGACTGTAAGTAGATATCTTTTCGTAATATACTCCCGACTACGGCGCCAAATGCGAAAAATGACATCACCTCTTCGATGGCGTAGTGGTAACGTCATTGTCTTGTAATCAAAGGGTCCCGGGTTCTATCCTCGCTTTAGGCACATTTCACAGTGATTCGTACCCCACTTTAAACTGTAGGTCCAGTCTCGATTAGCATATCTAAGCCTAAATTTGATTTAAAGCAAACATTTTGGCATTGACTCTTCTCAAAACGAACTTCGTCGACAATTGATATAAAGAACGGAAGTTGTTTGTTCTCGAGCAACGAACGAGCGAGCTTCTGCAGATACAAGAGTAAAATTTTGACACGCACGTACTGGCCCTTCAACTGCTCGATTTCCACTATTGCTTGTAAAGTCTCTTCCAAGAAGCCCATACCCCGGTTTCTCTTTGGCCCATTCGTGCAGTGGGATGCATAAGTAATACCTTGCAAATTGTCCACCACTAATTTCACTGGCTTTTCTCTTGCATTGTGCATGACTTTAGGGAATAGAATTCAACTGGTGCTGGTTGGTGTTTTCTTTGTTCTTGGACTTTGTATTGCGTTAAACAAAGTGAATGAACGTCGTGATGGAAATTTTGCTTCCAACTTTACATGGCTTAAGATTGATTGATTGGTTTAGTTTATTTTACTTCGCGTTTTGTGCCTCTTGGCTAATTTGCGAAGATGGGGATGAGTGATTCAATTGATGAATGGACATTCACAAACAACCAAGCCCGAGCGGGATTCGAACCCGGGACCCTTGGCGTCGCAGCGCGATGTGCTAACCACTCGGCCACAGGGTCCGGCACATGGTTTAAGAGCTCACCGATAGTGTAGAAGTTCTCGAGTCTCTGGTGGCTGTTGCTGTTTGCTATTGGCTCACACGATCGGCTAATCATATCTGTCGTGTACAGTCGCATTGCTATGAATAAATTTCTTAAATATTTATAAACACGAATGCACCTCATTCCTGTTAACTTTTTTTTTATCGAGCGGCGAACAAAAAATTCCTCGCCAAACTCTCAGATTATCTTCAAACGTCCAAACGGTCGCTCTGATTGGTTGTTAACCACAGCATCTAGCAGAGAAGCAAGTTGCAATTAGAACACGGCGTAGTCGTCAAAACCAGTCTAGCAGCTAGCCCGGCAGCCAGCATTTCCTCTAAGCCAAGCGTCAAGTAAACCTTGCAGTAGGTTTTCGCATATGTAGATCCAAACGTTCGCGCAAGAATATAGTTCCACTGAGACGGGTTCCATTCCGACACAACTGCATACTTGCAAGAAAACAGTTATTTAATTTGTAATATACAGACAAAATAATACATCCATTAGCAGGTATGGACTTAATTGGTTGCAATCACTGTGCAGACGAATTTAGAACCGCAGATTCGCCAACTGGAATATGTATTGCATTGGAGAGACACTGAAACTTTAGAGCGAGTCGAGCGAGACTGAATGCGATGCAGAGCGCGTGGAATCGGTGATACCAGTGTTGCACATCCCACTATTTTAACCCTATGTTTATTGTAGAGCGGCGAGAATGGCTGAATCTCCTGTTCAGCGCGCGGTTTTACCCGAATGTTTTTTGGGCTTCATCTGAAGGGAAATGCTCTTCAAAGTCAAGCAAGTTGTTTTAAATGTATAATCCTCCTTGCGGCAACAAGATCAAAGTAAAACAGGGCGTGAGGTGATTTGCCGTCAATGTGCGCACGAATTGTATCACGGGTGTTGAATGATTTGCAGTTTGAGTTTAGCAAGAGGAAACTATTGTTTGACGACAAAAGAATCTCCGCGGTATTAAAAGATATCGCAGTGAGAAGAAACATGTTTATTATTTGGACGAGACGTCCTTCAACTCGGTGGGTCGGGGAAAGGGGAATAAAACATGGAAGGATACAACCATGCAAAACCACCGCCAGGGCTGAAGAAACCGACGATGAGGGGAAGGGGGAGGCTTATTGTTTCACCCACTGGCGGAAATGAAAGCTTTGTTGAAGGCGCATATTTACTGTTCCGCGCAAAGAAAGGGAAGGGTGATTATCAGGAAGAAATGGACAGACAAAGATTTGAATCCTGGTTTAGTGAAGTGATTCATAAATTGAAACCAGAGTAATAGCGACAGACAATGCACCTGATTGTATATATCACCTATAACAAATCATGCTTTTTTGGTGGTATAACTTGAATTGCGTGTGTCTTACAGTAACGGATGTATTGCGAACGAAGCAACCACGTTTCTCATAAATGTATTTCTTTCTAAACCAAAAACAATAATTTGTCATTAAATTCAAGAGGGCCTATCGTTGTTTACTTTTATCTCCGTTTATTTTTCGTTTTGCGTGCTCGAAATATACACACATGCTCTCATGTTTTAGAAGTTATTTCGTTCTTATATTAAGTAATGACACATTTATTAAATAATATATGCGCAGGAAGTACATTTAAAATTTTATGTTTCAGGAGACAAAGAGAAGCAAAAATACATTCCACTTGACATGCATGCGGGTTTTGATGTGGTGTGCGGTTGGCAACACTGTGGATTTTCACAGTGTCTGCGATGTAAGCAGCTCGGCGGTTGAGGAAAGACTGGCACGGAAGATTCTGAGCTCAGTTCTCGCGCGGATTGATACATAAAACCTGCTGCAAACTTAGCCTGACGCGCGGCTTAGTCAAGTAGCCAGGCATTGTTACTGGAAATCCAGTTCCGCGTGATTAGGCCGTTATATATAGTTTCTTTTCCTCAGAGGAGAAGAAATCACTACCTTTTGTAATGCATACTGTCAAACTGTACCTAGTACAGATTTTGACATATTCTAATGTGCCCTGCAAAATCCGTGGCGAGTGACATCACGAAAATTATACTCTGTCCTTTATAAATGTACTGAAGGAATACCAAAGAAATTCTAAAATGTTAGGGGGGAGACAAATACGTCAGCATTTTGGTGACAAAGTTACCCCAGAAAATGGGGTAAATTCGTCATCTCTGCTTACGTTCTTAGCAGGTCAAAATTACCCCCATGAAGAGGTGATATCGTCACGCAAAATGGTATGAATTGCAAAATATATCCTCTTGTCAAAGTAGTGACGTTTGTGTATCTTTTATACTTATTTTATTTTAATTTTTTATTGGTTTTTATAAACATTGAAATCCTACAACGTGTTTGAAAGCAAAACAAGTTCAGCACATGTATCATAAGGAAACAAAGAGCAAGGTGTTTCGGTACAAAACTTAGACAATACAATCAGTCATCATCTTCACATCCCTCACACGTGTAATATTTGTCTTGGGATCTCTTGTTACACACACCACAAATCCATTTCATACATGAAACGCACCGAAGCCAATCAGCTCCCCTGTACGTGCTGTATTCACACTTGCATATCACGCAAAGCTCTTCAGTGAACGATTCCCCCGTGCGACTATGTGTGATACCGGTATTTCCAATTTGCCATGGCTCAATACTGCCGCCAGGAACAATTGCTTTGCCTCTCCTCCTCATCTGTGTCGTAGTAGTATTTGCATGGAGGTTCTGCAACACCTCTGCAAGGCAGAGGCGTATTCTGGGCGCATGCGTCAATTGTGGGAAAAGAATTATTACTTTCTTTCACATCCAAGAAATGTAATATAAGCTTTGTTGAGCGCTCTCGTGTAAAATAAATACTTCTCCTATGTGATGAAATTAGAATGTAGAAATGCTCATTAATGTCGTCGCAGAGCAAGCTGTCCGATGTACCGCATGAGCGAAGGAAGATTTTAACTTGGGCATGCGCTGCTCCCGTGCTTCTTCCCCTTCACAATGCGTGAATATCGCGTTGGCTGCATGCTGTGAGGTGACAGCTACAGAGAAGAAGAGTATGCTTGTTGTTTCGTTGAAGAAAGAGGTGGCAGCGATTGAATTTTTTCCCTTGGAGGTACAGAGCAATGCACATTTAGTTTAAAGTTTGGTTTATTTTTATTTCTGGACCTCTTTCAAAGTTCCACATGGCTTAGTGCAGTATTTTCCCGAAATATTTTTAAAAAATGACTGAAAATGAAACCGAGGGTGTGATACAGGATTATTATTATTATTTGACTTTGTAAAGCTAAAGAATGAGTTGATTGCTCTCTATTCTTCCACCGAGTTTGAAAATAAACCTGTACATGAACTACTACCATATATGAACACGAACAATATTCATAACTTTATGAGTGAAACTTGCAAGTTAGCTACACTCATTTTGTCAATACCAGCTTCAACTGCATCAGTTTAACGATCTTTTTCAGCATTAAGAAGAATTAATAATTATATTAGAGCAACCCAATCGCAAGAAAGATTAAGTGCGCTTGGTATATTATCCATTGAGAAAGAGCTGCTTCTGAAAATTAAAGCATTGCCCTCATTTTACGAAGATGTTATAAGGGAATTTACCACTCAAAACAGAAGAGCAGAATTTATTTATATTATTTTAATTAAGTCTGCTCCTTTGTATCTGATTGTACTCTACTATAATGTATGTTTATTAAAATAATTTTACACCACCTACCCTGTAAAACTGCATATGATATCCTATCATTAAAACAGTAGAATTTATTAATGATAGGATATCATATGCAGTTTTACAGGGTAGGTGGTGTAAAATTATTTTAATAAACATACATGCACCAACGAAAGATAAAGATGATAATACTAAATATGATTTTTATACAGAGTTAGAACAGGTCTTTGATAAATTTTCTCAGTATGATATGAAAATTGTGTTAGGTGACTGTAATGCACAGATTGGCAAAGAAGAGACATTTAAACCCACGATTGGTAAAGAAAGTCTTCATGAATTAAGTAATGATAATGGTATAAGATTGATTACTTTTGCAACCTCAAAGAATTTAATTGTGAAAAGTACCACTTTTAAACATAAAGATATCCATAAATATACCTGGTCTTCTCCAGATGGTAAAACTCATAATCAGATAGATCATATTCTCATTGATAAAAGAAGGCATACTAGTATAATTGACGTTCGTACACATAGAGGTGCTGACTGTGCCAGTGACCATTATTTAGTAATTGCTAAATTAAGAGAAAGACTCTGTGATAAATCATAAGCAACAAAATCTAAAAGTTCTAAAATTTGATACAGGAAAGTTTACTGATGAAAGAATTAAGAAAGATTACTAAATTGAACTGTCAAATGGATTTGATATTTTGCAGGATTTAAATGATGATGAAAATATAAATGAAACAGACGTAAATAAGAATTGGGAGCACATACGTAATGCAATAGAATCAGCAGCTAAAGAAAGTATAGGATACCATAAACTGAGAAAAAGTAAGCCATGGTGTGGTAATGAATGTCATAATCTAATAGAAATAAGAAATCAGGCTAGACGTAGGTGGTTAAATAACTCTGATGATACAAATCTAAACAATTATAATAGAATAAAGCGAGAAGTTAACCGCACGTTTAGAAGTAAAAAGAGAGATTACTTGAAAAGCAAAATTAACGAAATTGAAACAAACGGCAAAAATAAAAATATCAGAGATTTATATAAAGGTGTAAATGAGTTTAGAAAGGGGTGGCAACCTAAAGTAAACTTGATAAAAGATAAAGACGGTGATTTTCTAGCTGACCCAAGCGATATTCTAAATAGATGGAAGAACTACTTTAATGACCTTTTAAATGTCCATGTAGGAGATAAATGAGAAGTGAATGAAGTACACACATTAGAACCTTTAGTTCCAGAACCTAACTTGACTGAAGTTAAAGATGCTATTAAAAGGCTAAAGAATAACAAAGCACCTGGCATTGATTTAATACCAGCTGAGTTAATTAAATATGGTGGAAATTCGTTAATATGTCAAATTCATAAATTAATTTGTTTAATATGGAATAAAGAAGAAATCTCTCAACAGTGGAAAGAATCCATAATTGTTCCTGTGTTTAAAAAAGGTGATAAAATGAACTGCAATAATTACCGTGGAATTTCTCTACTCTCAACAACATATAAAATATTATCTAACATTCTTTTAACAATACTAACCCCATATGCTAATGAAATTATAGGTGATTATCAATGTGAATTTAAACGTAACAGATCAACTACAGATCAAATTTTTCACATCAGACAGACACTTGAAAAAAAGTGGGAATATAATCAAAATGTCCATCAGCTATTCATTGATTTCAAAAAAGCATATGATTCGGTCAAAAGAGATAAATTATATAATATATTAGTAGAGTTTGGAATACCTAAGAAGCTTGTTAGTATGATAAAAATATGCACTAGTGAAACAGAAAGTAAAATTCGTGTGGGTATTAATATGTCTGACAAATTTACAATTCATAATGGGTTAAAACAAGGAGATGCATTATCTCCATTGCTCTTTAATTTTGCCTTAGAATATGCTGTAAGGAAGGTAAAAGAAACTAAAGAAGGACTAAAATTAAATGGTGTGACTCAGTTGTTAGCATATGCAGATGATGTAGACTTACTGGGGGATGATGTGAATACAATTAAGAATAATGCTAAAATATTTTTCAAAACTGCTAAAGAGATAGGTTTGGAAGTTAACAAAGAGAAAACTAAATATATGCTTACAGGCCGAAACCAAGTGTTAGGTAATAATCAAAATCTAATTATTGATAACAACTCGTTTGAACCAGTTTCCAAATTCAAATACTTAGGAGTAATATTAACAAATGAAAATTATATTAGAGGAAATAAAAAGTAGGCTTAATTCAGGAAATGCATGTTACTTCTCTCTTCATAAACTTTTGTCTTCTCGTTTAATATCTAAGAAACTAAAAGTTAAAATATACAAAACCGTAATTTTGCCTGTAGTATTATATGGATGTGAAACTTGGTCCCTTACATTGAAAGAGGAACATAAATTGAGAGTATTTGAAAATAAGATCCTTAGGAAAATCTTTGGGCCTAAAAGGGATGAGGAGACAGGTGAGTGGAGAAGGTTACATAATTTAGAACTACATAATTTGTATTCATGTCCAGATATTATTAGAATAATGAAATCAAGAAGACTTAGGTGGGCAGGCCATGTGGCACGAATGGGAGAGGAAAGAGGAGTTTACAGGATTCTTGTTGGGAAATCTGATGGTAAGAGACCTGTAGGAAGGCCAAGACGAAGATGGAGGGACAACGTTGAGATGGACCTAAAGGAAATCGGTAGGGATGGAAAAGAGTATATAGATCTTGCTCAAGATAGGGAAAGATGGAAGGCCTGTGTTGCTGCAGCCATGAACCTTCGGGTTTAAGAAGGCTAGAGAGTTAGTTAGTTAGTTTGGTATAATGTTATTTGCATAAACAAAACAAACCTAAATTGTTGTAACAGATAGTTTACAGAACGTTCCGGGAAGAAAGAAGCAAAAGGAATCGAAACACCCCTTTTTGAAATAATAGACTGAGTCCGGTACACAAAGGGAAGGAAGCGCTCGAGCAGTTGGCGCGGAGAAGTTACAGCAGTGGCGCGGAGATTTTGACCGGAAGGTGGTCGCGCAATTCAGTGCTCTTTCTGTTGAGTTTTGCATACCTCCGGTGACATTTTCTTGGCGAAGTGGTAAAGTAGTCCCTTCAGTCGGAAGACCACGCTAGTCCACCGTTGTTTGCAGAGGCACAAGAAACGTTAAATCGGCATTAAGGCTCTTCTTAAAAGAGATGGTGCGGAAGTGAACTCATTCTGCAGCAGTTTAGCAGATTTTCAGTCAGTGACGCCGAGGTTGCAGAGAAGGATTTTCTCCAGCGACCAGACACCAAGGATCGTCGAGAAAAGAAGACGGAACAACGAGGATTTTAGTGAAGTGATCCCCAGTGTCGAGAGCTCTCGTGTTTAACCCCCACAAGCTCGATCTTCTGATGAAAAAAATCCTACTAAAGTTTGAAAAGCGCTAATTCCTTCTAAAGGCCGGCCAAGTAATCGTGAGTAAACAGGTTAAATTTGTTCTTTATATGTAAATATATGTGAGAGTGGTTTTTTTCTTATATTTCTTTTACCAAGATAATCTAAAGTACTGGTGTCAACTCTTGTATTGGGTTTACTCATGTAAACCAAGAACCACCAGCGAATCAGTGTGAACCTTTAATTAATTTTTTTTGTGAAGTTTTTACTTAGTTTTCTTCTGTAATAAAAGAAAGTAAAGGTAATTGGTTATTCTTTCCTTCAAACATTGAAATCTATAATAATACTTGAAATCAGTTTATCTCAACCGACCTGTAGTTAAAAAGCAAAGCTAAGTCTAATAATAATATTAACAACGTTAAAATCACGTTTTATCGTTATATGGTGTCCGAAACTCCCGGGAGTTGCCTTAGGTTGTCTTGGTTAAAGAAAAAATAAATGAAAGGGGTAACATACATTGCGTTGCGTCGTTGTCGGCGATGTTTATGTAAACATTGAGTGTTGCAACCTGCGTTCGTGTTTGTCGGCAGCATGGCTCGTACAATACGGAAAGCTCCTTGTTGCGGCAGATTGTTGATTTCAGACGCTGCTGTACAATGTTCACACTGTAAACAATGGGTGCATAAAGACTGCGTTGAGAAAGATTGTTCCTGCAAGCAGTGCAAGAACGGAGCTGAAAATGAAGTTCATGATAATGAAAAAATAGACGAAAACGAACAGGGTGTTTCGAAAGAAACCGACGAATTTGGTTGTCAAGTTGACGTTGGTCGGGGAAAGGAAAATGATGTCTTGAATTTAATTTTGTCATTTATGGAACAGAGTAGGCTAGCGCAGGAGAACTTATGCCTAAAATGGGAAGAAAATAAGGAACAAGATAGTCTGAAATGGGAAGAAAATAAGGAACAAGATAGGCTGAAATGGGAAGAAAATAAGGAACAGGATAGATTGAAATGGGAGAGATTATACGAGAAAATGGAACAAGATAGGTTAGAATGGAGACAGAAAGAGGAAAAAGATAGGCTCGTGCAGGAAGACTTATACAGAAAATTGGAGCAGAAAGAGGAACAGAATAAATTGGAACTCAAGGAAATAATAAATGCTTCCATGCAAAAAATAAATGACAAGATGGAAGGAAGACTAGGCGTTTTGAAAGTGGAAGTCTCTAGGATAGAAAAAATGGAGGACGTTATTCAGGATAATAATGCATCATGTCACTCCGTGATAGATGAAGTAGATGAAGTGAAATATGATTGTAATGAGGTCCGTGAGAAAAGCGAAATGATAGAGGATAATTCTGATCAAGTACAAGTGGATATAGAAGATGAACAAAAAGAGACAGATTGGAAAGCACAGGCTCTAGAGGAACGAGTGTGCGTCTTGGGAATGAAAAGGCAACAAGTTGAAGATGAGTCACTCGGAATACAGCAATCTCAGGAAGTGATAAGTAAAGATGAAAGTTTTCACGAAAAACCTGAGAAAAATTATATGTTTTCTAAACTGCAAGAATGTGTAACTTTAGACGTGACGATACCGGAAATGACTCTGATCAGTAAACGGAAGAAAATCAGAATGAGACCTAGATATAGTTCAGTAAAGAAAGTGAAGAAAATGAAGAGAAAGAAATTGAAAGCTGCAGAGAAAGTTGAGAAAGCGTCAGTGAAAGTGAAGAAGAAAGTTCGTAAAAGATCTAAGAATGTCAGCGCAGAAAGATCAGACACAAGTATGAAAGAGATGAAACCAGAAAAGAGAGCAATGCATTCATCTGATGAGCGTGAAAGAAAGTCCCAAAAGAAACGAGACAGGAAAGAATGGAAGAAAGTTAAGAAGAAAGTTGCTAGTGATGATTCTCATAGTGAGGAAAATATACTAATGGACAACAAGAAACGAAAAGAAGAGACTTTAAGAAAAAGAGATAATACAAATAGTTTTGGCAGACTAATAGTTTCTCTACTTGACGAAAGTTGGAAGAAGAAGATGAAAAATGAAAGGCAGAGAGAAGGGAAGAAGAAGAAAGAAAGGAAGAAGAAAAGGAGAAAGAGGCATGATAGCTACGACGAACAGGGATCTTTAGAAGTGGAAGTAACAACCAACACGGATAATTCAAGAAGAGATATTTTGAGTAGTCGATTGATAATGATGTTTTCCTAAAGTTGGTATATTTTATGTAAAATATCGAAATTTCCATTTCACTTGTAGAAATGTTGATAATTACTAGTTTATGTAAATTTTGATAAAATGATGGAAATTGTTCAAATGTAAATAAGCTGTTTAAAAAAATGTGTGTATGTTGTTATGAGCCAAGTATATTGAAAATTGAGAAAATTAAAAGAAAAAGTTATTTAATGTCAGTTGTTTTGTATAGGTTATGAGAAAACTAGTTGTGGTTCAATGTAAAAAGTTTAATGGTTTTGATAAAACCTCTGGTAACTAATATTGTCAATGAACAGGTAGATAATGAAAATTTGAATTTGAAAATAACTTTGTAATAAGAGAAAAATGCCAAAGAGTAAGAGAAAAAACGGAAGTAAGCCTCAAAATCGTTAAGAATAATGAAGAACAAATGAGAAAGAAGATAGGACAGTCATGCTCAGAAGAACGTTATTTGAGGAAATTCTTCAGAAAGCAAGGTTAAATAGCATTAATAGAATGATGAAGTGATGAGAGTTCTTGGATATAGCTATATGTGGTAAAAGTCAGTGTGTATTAAGATATAGTGCGAGAGAGGCACATAAATATAAGGTCGAAGGCGGACCGGAAATGTTGAAAAATATAAGGTCGAAGGCGGACCGGAAATGAAAAATAGTAGGTCGAAGGCGAACCGAAAATTATTGTAGTTACGTAATAAAGAACATGCTGATATTGAAGTAAAACTTTATGTCCAGAAATCTGTTGCAAGTCTGATAATTATATGCTGTTAAGAAATAGTTGTTAAGAAGATAAGCGACGTATGATAAGATGTAATTTCCTGAAATTAGTAATTTGAGCATGCTGATACCTTAAAGAAGAAAGAAGAAATGAAAGGTAAAGATCATGACAAGTGAAAGGAGGTTTACAGTTAGGTTAATTTCATGAGTATGGTGATATTTTGTAAAGATAGAAATCCAAATATTTTTATAATGTTCTACACTTACCCGCCTGTACCCGCTCTAGTAAAAAATTGAATCACAACATGAAGAAAATTTAAAATTATGGAATTGCAGAAACAGTAAAAGGAGAATTTATGTAAATCAGTTAAAACAATTAGAAAACCTGCAAGACAATATGTAAATGATTTGAAGTTACTTGTAGTATATTGATAAATTACGTAGTAAAGATTCGAAGTTGATTTTATGTAATGTATGAAGGTATATATGTAATGAAAAGAAATTGAGTAATATGTTTATTATGCTTCAATGTTTACAAATTGTAATTGTGTATATTTTCTTGAGATTATTCTTACTATGTGATTGTAAGAAACGATTGAACAGAATTAATATGTGAAATTGAAAGAAAATCTATATGTGTTTACTATGTTATAAGATATTTTGAAATTGTAAACTGAATTATTTTTTTTCTCTTTAAAAAAATATATGTACGAGGTCTGGTCAAATATTTAAGGAGATAAAAAGACTTGGAAAGACATTAGCTCTCCTTGATCAGTCCATCTAATGTCTCTTCGGGGAGGGGGCATCTGTAACAGATAGTTTACAGAACGTTCCGGGAAGAAAGAATCAAAAGGAATCGAAACACCCCTTTTTGAAATAATAGACTGAGTCCGGTACACAAAGGGAAGGAAGCGCTCGAGCAGTTGGCGCGGAGAAGTTACAGCAGTGGCGCGGAGATTTTGACCGGAAGGTGGTCGCGCAATTCAGTGCTCTTTCTGTTGAGTTTTGCATACCTCCGGTGACATTTTCTTGGCGAAGTGGTAAAGTAGTCCCTTCAGTCGGAAGACCACGCTAGTCCACCGTTGTTTGCAGAGGCACAAGAAACGTTAAATCGGCATTAAGGCTCTTCTTAAAAGAGATGGTGCGGAAGTGAACTCATTCTGCAGCAGTTTAGCAGATTTTCAGTCAGTGACGCCGAGGTTGCAGAGAAGGATTTTCTCCAGCGACCAGACACCAAGGATCGTCGAGAAAAGAAGACGGAACAACGAGGATTTTAGTGAAGTGATCCCCAGTGTCGAGAGCTCTCGTGTTTAACCCCCACAAGCTCGATCTTCTGATGAAAAAAATCCTACTAAAGTTTGAAAAGCGCTAATTCCTTCTAAAGGCCGGCCAAGTAATCGTGAGTAAACAGGTTAAATTTGTTCTTTATATGTAAATATATGTGAGAGTGGTTTTTTTCTTATATTTCTTTTACCAAGATAATCTAAAGTACTGGTGTCAACTCTTGTATTGGGTTTACTCATGTAAACCAAGAACCACCAGCGAATCAGTGTGAACCTTTAATTAATTTTTTTTGTGAAGTTTTTACTTAGTTTTCTTCTGTAATAAAAGAAAGTAAAGGTAATTGGTTATTCTTTCCTTCAAACATTGAAATCTATAATAATACTTGAAATCAGTTTATCTCAACCGACCTGTAGTTAAAAAGCAAAGCTAAGTCTAATAATAATATTAACAACGTTAAAATCACGTTTTATCGTTATATTGTGAATCTCCAATGTAAATATAAACTGTTTATAAATATCAAGTGATTTTATAATTTTATGAAGACTTCCACATCAGACATCAAACCTGGTGAGTTTTGAACTTTATTATCCATATTTCATTACTTTATACCAGTGATTCCCAACGTGTGTGCCGCGAGAATCTCCAGGTGTGCCGCAAAGATTCGTAGACTTTGTGATATTGCTGGTAAAAATTAGTGAAATAATTTCACTCAATAACACAGTATTTATTGTTACGCAAAGAACAAGTGAATAATATTCAATATAAATTTAAATAATATTCAAGAAATTAACATATTTTACAGGTGATGTATTTGCTAACAGCTAAGCTAAAGCCTTAAAGAAAAACATTTGAATTACTATTAATGAGACACTGGAGCTTGGTGCTTCTTACACAAAAGTTCAATTCGTGGTGGAATTGAAGACACACACACACACGCATTTCCTGTTCAACTGAGAGAAGTCTTTCATGCTTCTTGTTTTTGATGTTTGTTAGTGTCGAAAAGCCCAGTTCGCACAAGTAGGTGGTTGAAAAATGTAACGGATATTAACTGCTTCTGCTGCTATTGCTGGGTGCTCATTCTTCGCTAACATCCAAAACTTGGTAAGTGGTAGTTCACCATATTTCAGTTGAAGTGTTCCGTCTGTCTGAAATTCTGCGAGCTGCTCTTCTTTCTCCAAAGAAAGTTCGGTGGTTGATTCTGGGGACATAGCATAAGGATTGCGCACCCAATCATAATTTTCGACAGTGATGGAGAGGAAATATTGTGCCATGTTATTCGAACGTCAGTCACCACTCGCACTGTGGCCAACTCGTACGTTAGTGTGCCGCGGGATCTCACTACATAGTATAGTGCGCCGTGAGCATAAAAAGGTTGGGAACCACTGCTTTATACGTTATGCAATATTTAGTAATGTTGCTGTGCAAATCGTCAACTATTGAATACGTATATTCCATAATATATGTGTTTTAAAAAAATTGTGTACAGCATGCCCTTTATGAAAATCCAGGATACGCCACTGCTGCAAGTCTACAATCCATCTCCTTGCACACAACACACTTCCTCCCTTGATGTTCGTTCCACAACTGCACGTGTGTGGCTTCACACTTCCTTTGTTCCACCAGCATGTGACTCCTACCGACATCTATCGGTCTTATGACGAAGTTACCGCGTTTGGCGGTACTGCCAGATTCTATGCGTATTATTAATAGATATACGCTTTGCTTCTTCGGTTGGGGTGCGGAACTTTGTATGTTACATCCTTTGGTTCTGGACCACACCTGAAGTGCTGACTGGATGCCAAACATTATTGGAAATCGTATAATGGAATGCGCAAGTATTGGCAAATTGTCCGTCACCATGTTTATTCTCTTTGTTTCACGGAATGAAAGCTTAAAGAATTGAGAGAAGACGCCAAAGAAGGTGCTGACAACCTCCGGACCAGCATACGTAACAATTCAGTTCTTAAAAACACAGAATGCAAGAGAAAAATTATTGAAAGTAGTCATGGACAATTTGGCGAACAATACTTTTGCATCCCTGCCTTTTTTTTTTTTTTTTACTTTCGTTTTTGTTTCATCACAGATTGTACAATTCCCTTTCATTTCGATAACGGGGTCAACATCCCGGAAAATTTCATCCATTTTCTGTATGGTTTTAGCCTTCTCTCTCCTCTTAATCTGATCATAGTAAAATGCTGCACAATGACATACTCGCGCAACAGAAAGCAAATTGAATTCAATTACAAAATAAATAACACAAAAATTAAAAGGGTTAACGAGATAAGAGATCTAGGAGTTACGTTTGATTCAAAACTTACATTTGGAACACATGTTGAAAGTGTCGTAAATGAGGCACACAGGAACCTAGGGTACGCAATTAGAATGAGTAAAGAGTTTATGAACAAATAAATAATGAAAATAATATTTAACGCTTTAGTCCGAAGCAAAGTAGAATATGCAGCAGAAATATGGGCTCCTCAGGACAAAAAGTACACGCATGAAATAGAAATGCTACAGTCTAAATTCGTAAGGTACGCCACTTATAAAGAAACAGGCATATATCCCCGATACGAATCATACACTTCCCTCTGTAAACACCACAACCTGCCTTCTCTTAACAAAAGAAGGAAAATGCAATTGCTCTGTTTCTTATACAAAATCATGAACAATAATATTCAAGTGCAACATCTTCTAGAACAAATACACATACGTGTTCCTATCTCCAAGACACGATCCAAAGGGGGCCTTTTTTACTGTAGTAACAGAAGATCGAACATTATAAATAAATCACCTATCAGGAGAATGTGTGAACTGTACAGATGTTCGGAAAGGGAACCAAAATGCCTATTGGGACATTCAAAAAAGTTATTCAAGGAATGGAAGAATAAATGTCAACAATGTAAACATAAACGCAATTTTTGTAAATATATATTTCTTTCGTAGTTTATAATCAATTACATATGTGTACGTACTTTCTAGTGTATCAATTATTTACAGGTCATTTATTACACACATAATTAATATATTTCTTTAATGTAAATAACTTCTATCCTTGATTTATACTGTGTTTATTTTATTTCCATATTTTATGTAATTTATAATATATTATATCAGTATCTTATACATATTGTACATGGTGGTAAAGATCTGAAATACTGAGTGTAAAGATAAATACGTTGTGCATTGTACTTAATAATTGAAATCTTGTATTCATGTAGGCTATTTTTGTAGATAATAGTTAGATATTTTATTCCACTCTCTTCAATTAACACGTACTATTATAACTCGGTTTGTTAACTGTTGTATACACATATAATTTAGCATTGACATGTTTTATGTTTATTTACATTTCTGCGCAATAATATTTCTTACCAAACTGTAAATTTACAAACTCAAAGCAAGAAATGTAAAACACTGTAATTGGGCATTCACCTGTTGTGTTTAATAATAAATAAATAAATAAATTGTCATTCTATAAGCTTACGAGTATCCACATCTATCTTATTCATTTATAGTCCAGAACTTCATATATTTTCATATTCTACCACTCAATCCAAGCAATAAATGGTTCCATGCGTTTTAAAACAATTCTCAATGATATTTTAATGTGACAGTTCACACAGTTAACTTCGTGCCCAAAATTTCTGCCAAATTTTCAAAGATTTTGCTTGAACAAGAATAGAACGAGAAAACGAAATATTATAATAATTATTATAATTATTCGTTTCAGTATGTATGTAAAGTAATAAAGAAAAGCAGTTCTGAAATAACTACATATCCGGTGGGTTGAGTAGAAGTACTAAGTACATAATAAATTGTTAATAATAAAAAATTGTGAATTATTTGTTTGTTAATAATTATTTGGTTATTGTTATTATTTCTACTATTCAATTTTGTGTCACCGATGGTCTGACCTTCCTGCTCACATTTCTGGAAATGCTCATGCTGTGAAGCCCAAGATAATATAGTACAGTCGGATCCATGAGTATTACCGTGCAAATTGTCCATGACTATTTTCATTAATTTTTCTCTTAGATCCTGTGTGTTTTTGAGCGATGGATTTTTCTGTATGCTGGTGCAGAAGTTATCAACAGCTTGTTTTGAGTTTTCTTTTAATTCTGGAAGCTCTTATTGGGTCAAATAAAGTGCACGAACATGGTGATGGACAATTTGCATGGTAATACTAATGGATACCACTGTACAGTCACGGACACTTCTGAATTGCATTGATGACATTCATAATCAGAATATTAGACCTCAAGTGTCCGTGACTGTACGGCAAAAGAAATAGGCGAATTGTCAGCATTTTCACTCAGTCTGTTTTGCACAATGTTATGATAATGAATTGAAACAAAAAAGTTTTCTCCTCTGCTCTGCTTCAACATAATTCTATTCCTTTATTCCTCAAAACAACAAAGGATGTAAAATAATGAATGAAAATAACGATGGACAATTTGCCTATTACATTTGTTGTTGGTTGTAGAGTGGGATGCATAAGTATTACCAAGCAAATTGTCCTTCATCATGCTTATTGTCTTTGTTTTACAAAGTGAGAACTTCAAGAATTGAAACAAAACTCGAAACAAGCTGTTGATAACTTCTGCACCAGCATACATACAAATCCATCGCGTAAAACACACACAGGATGTAAGGAAAAAATTAATGAAAGTAGTCATGGGCAATTTGCACGGTAATACTCATGGATCCCACTGTACAAGCAACCGGTATTGCTTTACTAATTAATTATATAGAGATATGTTCTTAGTTGCCAAGTACAAAGAAATTGCATGAACAATTTCCCATTTACAGTGTTATGAATGTTCCCCTCTATTTCCCCCTGCCTTCATCTCTAATTAACTTCATGTTTTATTTCTTGCCTCGGGATTGGCGGTCGAAATCACGACATATGTTTGTTCGCTAACCGTTTGCAAATGCTAGTCCCGCGGGTTCACATTTCATGCCCACGAACATCCACTCGGGCTAGGCAGCATTGTGTAATTTAACAGCACTCTGATATTTACACAAATTATCACCAGATGGTTCTAGCGAACGGTCCGTTTCCATTTCACAGCAACACTCGGTCATTGTTTCAAGCGTTCTTACGTCTAATTGGACAGAGAGCTTCATTTGTGGCTTGATTTATTGCAAATTACGAATTCCCGGAAGCAATGCAATTGTAGAGATAGTGTAAACTCGTGCAGGTAACCGGACTCGACAAGGGATGACTGTGGACGAAGTGATCGGTTTGCTTTTAAGCAGCGCGCTCTGTCGGTATAACCATTGGTTTTGACGTTGTTACTTAACGTGAAAGGTCTTAATTTAAATGGCCTCGGTTTATTTGTGATTCTTTGTCACAGACTAGATTTCACATGCTAAATTCCGTCATCGAGAGTAGAGTATTCACTTATAAATCCTCACACAGCTTTTTGCGTACATACGAATTTTCAAGCAAGCTTCACTCTACGCTTATCGCTAGTCTTTTCTTTCTAAGCTTTAGTTTTTTACTAGTTCTTAAGAGGCAATAAAACATTTTGCCAAGCAATGACGATAAATATTTTTTTTCTTTCTTTCAGAACAATTACAACATTAATTCGATGTCAAGCCTAGGACCTTCTGTTGCAGGTAAGAAATTCCACCTACTTCCTGCTGGTTTTTAATTTCGTTCACCTGAGATTGAATATGCTTTGTGCAATGTCCAGGCAAGGGGGGAGGTAAGTTGGGAGGGTGACCCAGTTTATCTAATCAGGGACGTCAAATGCAAGAAAAGGTTCCGAAATGTAGGATTGATTGCTAAGTAAGGTATAACTTCCCATTCTGTCATCCATTTGGGATGCTCCACTGTATGTATTCTTTGCGGTTTTGCTTTTATCATTCGTAATCCAAATTCTGGCACATTTGTGAATTCCCTTTGTAAAATGGCGACATTGAGACTGAGTTATTCTAACTATGGGGTGTAAGGGGTGCTCCTTCCTCGTAGTGCACCCAATAGTCAACCTCACTTCCACATAGTACACCCTGGACTGCAGACTAACGAGGCTCTGGCGACTGGCTTCATGGCCAGTATCATTTTGTTTGTGTTCTGTGTTTTGTCCTTATTTGGGCTGAGTGCTCCTTTACAGCCTCAGCTTTTAACGAAAGTCAGAATATTTTATGATTATAGTTCTGCAACGTGAGAGTTATGTGTAACGATTACGGACATTAATTAATTCTCAAACTATTTCCATCTTTGCACTTAATCGACTTGCACCTGTTCCAAATTACATACATAATACATTGTTTTCGAAAAAAATGTTATATTTATAAAGAACAATTTAAAACTTATTTTCATGGCAATAAAATCATCTTTCCGAAAGACTCGTACATTCTTTGTAATTTCCTTGCCGCATTTCAGTTATGCCAATCTTGTCAATCAGTTGTTTTCTATGATTTATTTAAACATTTCAGTTTGTTGATTCCACGGGGTGGAAAACACATGTAAGCTTTTCACTTGTCCTGAACTACAAAACGATTTAGAGCAAAAAACTTAACAGAATACGCTACTTTTTCGCATGTTCCCCATGCTTTGAACGGCTTCAAAACGGCAAAGTGCAGCGAGGTGTCCTACGTGGAGTGCTTCCTGAAAATCTCACCAGATGGCATATCGGATAATTTTAATCGCGAATACACAGACGGCACAATTACTTCCTCGCCAACAGTAGCTCTTTTTATTCCCGATAGTTAGTCATAACTTTGCAGAAAACAGCTTCATCCACTCTAGAACATCTACCTCGTTGGGCTGTGCAATTGTAATGTATTTCGAACTGTAGAGGGTGCTAAGAGCGCCCGTCTTCAATCCACAGGGACCTTTTCCCGAAGCGAAACCTCGAAGGACGTACTCAAGAGAGAGACGGAACCGCCATTGTGTGTGTCCCAAATAGGCCGCGTTTAAGAATGGGAAGCCCAGCGTCGTCTGTTTCGCCGTGGGCGTCGACTAATGGACGCAGGACGCTGGGCAAAAGGAAACGGGAGATTGGTCGCATTCAGAGCCCATACAAGGCAAGACAGGCAGAAACCTCCTGTTTATTTTCCACAAATAACGGAACTGCATGCAAACGGAGAGGCTGTATCGATTGGGACCCGAGTTCTCCAAAGGAAAATATGAAACATTTCCAAGACCCTGCAGGGTAGGTCAGACTCTGTGCAGCCTCGCCTTGAGATATCGGAGCTGCAGCCAATTCATACCAGTTTTCTGAGACGAAGATCGGTATCTTTATATCTAATATTACGACTAGGATCAATACATGCATAGTCTAATTATGCTACATTGAAGAAAACCTTCACAAGAACTTTCTCAACAATACATTTTCAAAATGTATTCTTGTTTCAAATGGTAATTTTTAATAATTATGAAGTTTTATAATGAGTGTGCTTTTAAAATATCTTAGTCGGAAGGGCAGTTCCTTAGAAATTCTTCATAGTCGGAAGAACACTTGAATTGTTTTTCGTAGTCGGAAGGACATTTGAAAATTTATTTCGTAGTCTGAACGACCTTGAACAATTTTCTCATAGTTGGAAGGCCACTTGAACAATTTTCTCATAATCGGAAGGGCACTGAACAATTTTCTCCTCGTGGTCGGAAGGACACGAACGATTTGTTTCCCCAGTCCGAAGCACACTTGAACGATTTATCTTTCCAGTCGGAAGGTCACTTGAACAACTTCTCTTTCCAGACTTAAGGTCACTTGAACAACTTCTCTTTCCAGACTTAAGGTCACTTGAACAACTTCTCTTCCCAGTCGGAAGGTCACTTGAACAACTTCTCTTCCCAGTCGGAAGGTCACTTGAACAACTTCTCTTCCCAGTCGGAAGGTCACTTGAACAACTTCTCTTCCCAGTCGGAAGGTCACTTGAACAACTTCTCTTCCCAGTCGGAAGGTCACTTGAACAACTTATCTTCCCAGTCGGAAGGTCACTTGAACAACTTCTCTTCCCAGTCGGAAGGTCACTTGAACAACTTCTCTTTCCAGACTGAAGGTCACTTGAACAACTTCTCTTTCCAGACTGAAGGTCACTTGAACAACTTATCTTTCCAGACTGAAGGTCACTTGAACAACTTCTCTTCCCGGTCGGAAGGTCACTTGAACAACCAACTTCTCTTCCCGGTCGGAAGGTCACTTGAACAATTTCTTTCCAGTCTTAAGGCCACTTGAACGATTTCTCTTCCCAGTCGGAAGGCCACTTGAACGATTTCTCTTCCCAGTCGGAAGGCCACTTGAACGATTTCTCTTCCCAGTCGGAAGGCCACTTGAACGATTTCTCTTCCCAGTCGGAAGGCCATTTGAACGATTTCTCTTCCCAGTCGGAAGGCCACTTGAACGATTTCTCTTCCCAGTCGGAAGGCCACTTGAACGATTTCTCTTCCCAGTCGGAAGGCCACTTGAACGATTTCTCTTCCCAGTCGGAAGGACACTTGAACGATTTCTCTTCCCAGTCGGAAGGCCACTTGAACGGTTTCTCTTCCCAGTCGGAAGGCCACTTGCGTAAATCTTTTCGAAGTTTGAGGGAACCTCAGGGAGGCTAGACCAAGGTAATTGATTATGCCTGCATTCCGTTGAACGGAGTAATGGCATTTTAATGAAGTATGATTCATACTATGATAAGGTGACCTGACGTCCCATATTATCCGCGAGAGTCCCTCTCTCTCGATTTGTTGAAACTTTAAACGAGACGCCAAAATGTCCCTTTTTTGTGACAATCACTTATCTGCGTAAAATTACTGCAAGAATACACCTTCTCTACTGTTAATATAAACTATGGCATACAATAGTAACATTCAGTCTTTCACACCTGACTACAGCGCTATTTATATTAAAGAGGTCTGCACCGCTACAGTTATGGAAGAGCATAAAAAGCAATTGATGTGTCGACGTATTTACACAGTATTTAAATAATTTGCAAACAAGTATTTATGACGAAACATTTTTATATTGTTTATTATTTTTTATCATTATTAATATATTTACATTTTGCCGTCCCGCTTTTCATCCATGAAGACATGAAAATTGTCCCATTTTGTGGTTTTAAAAATGTGGTCACCTTATACTATGGGTTCATATGGGTAATACTATTCGTAATTTGTTTGGGATTGGTCGTAGAATTGGATAGAGGAAAAGTTACTAGTTGGTTTGCTGGAGTGAAGTTTTCTGGATCCCCTAATGTTGTTGGGAATGTTAGTGTTAGTTGTATTAATATTAACATTGTAATAAGAAATCTTAAAATATCTTTGATGGAAAGTATGTGTGAAATAGAATTTTGTCTACATTTCTGTTGGACAGTGGATTATTGGAGCCTGTTTGATGGAGGAATAATTATTGCTAACTTTTGGTAGTCTTTGTAACATTGCATTTCATCTTCATGTTTATTCTTTAAGTTCTGTTGAGAATGTTCATGTTTACATACTATGTAGACTTTACGTTTGTAATGATAATTTTCTCTTCTTTTATGCAGCGATGGATACAAAGTAAGTATTGAAGCTGGATGGTTATTGTGATATTGCGTGGTTTGTCTTGGTTCGAGAGGTCCGGGTTTGATCCCCCGGAGAATCTAAATTCAGAGGCATAGACCCAGCATGAATCCATAACGTGGAACTTGATGTTCTATTTTTCTAATACTCGCAAACATTTTGACACAATTGAAATAAATGTTCGCCTTAAGGAACGGTTCGGCACAGCGCAAGATGAGTCCCCGAGAATTAAAACCTGTTGTGGACGTTCACTTCACCGGCAGGCTATATGCCTTAAACGGCCAGCAAAACTTCGACCACACTCCATATTGACCGAAAGCACTACCATAAACATCTCTTTTGATGTGTTATGGCAACTGTGAGCTAATGCGGCGCCATGCGGTGTCGTGTTTTGTCGTACCGTGCCGACCGTTTTTTTTTTCTCCCTTATGTGAAGCTGTACCGCGCAAATTCATTCTGGCGTAAATCGTGTATATTACTCTGTTTTAGAAGTGTCCAACACTGAGATTCTGACCTCCATATAACCTTATGGAAATCCTAGAAAACTCAGGGAATTTACTTTTTCTGAAAATTTGCTGTTTTTCTGGAAAATAATTTTTTTGTAGTAGTGCACAAAATGCAAATTTTTGTACAAAGAAGAAAGGGACAAGCAAGAAATTTAAAATTTGTTCTGACAAACTGTACAGGGTGGGAGAAAAGTCGCTTTCCCCCAAAATTAATTCTTGTACATTTTTTAGGAAAGCTACTTGTATCCCACCCTGTACTTTAATTTAATATATTACCAGTAGTTACAGAAGAAATTCTGTATTGGATGCTCTAGGAAAAGGTCATGTTTTGATCTATTTTCATGTAGGAATCTACTGCATTAATTGGCTATTGGAATATGGTTTACAATTTTTGGATTGTTTGGTAGTTATTTTGGATTATGTATTATTTATGTTACAATTGTGCTTTTTTTAAATTTTGTTTACCGTAAGTCAAGAATTACGTAAAAGCTCACCCTTGATACCCCCTTTCCAACAGTGAAATTATATTAATTTTCCTTTATTTTTACCACTTTTGCATGTGAAATGAATATTTAGAAACCTTGATTAGTGAGATTCTAAATGTGGTGTTACCTTCTTACACTCATGTTTAAATACATCATTTGTCCTAATGTTCTTAGTGTGGAAAATTTTGGTTCATGGTCTGGATATATAATCTGGAAAAGTCGGGTAATTTTGTTTTTACGAAATTGTAGACACCCTGCCCTCTCCCCTTCAATGTGCCCTTGTGGGCGAGAGCCTCAACAAGAACCTTAGGAGAAAATGGAAATATCATGCATATTGGAAGTTCGTTTTATCGAAAGTGATTTCAGACAAATTTCTTCTTACGTACAGTCGAGCTTCTTATTGCCCTCGTCTGTTGTGTACGCAATTGATTCTATGCAGTTGGCAGGTATCCTCGTATTTCCTCTTCACAGTGAAACGTACCTTTTATACACCATGCTGCGCGTGCATTATATGCATATATGCACAGCCATAAAATTGGAGCTTTTTCACATCTGCAATTTTCATCTCTTGACACTCCGCATTATGTATTTTTTTTAATCCACCTAGTTGCAGCCTTTTCCATCTTCATTTTTATCATTTTTTTTTCAGTAGAATTTTCCCACGGCTCCGTTTCCATGGTGACGCGTTTCTGCATTATGTTGGCATGGACTTTATTTTTCTTTCTAGTTTTTCCTCCATCGAACGACTTTCCAATATCATGTCGTGTCTTGTGGATATACATAACCCAGGAACTGGAAGAGAACAAACTTTTGAAATTTTTTGTCATGTTGGAAATATATTCATCTCGACCTCCCCCAACATCCATAGAATTAGATATACTTTTCAAAACTGAAGTTCACACGCCCTCCCGTTGCTATATACAAGCTTAGAAGTGATAATGATACAACATAAACAAATGCATGAAAACAGTACAACCACCTCACAAAATTTAGGTATCTTGAGAGGTGTAAGGGCACTTATGTCAATCTCACTTCCTCGTACAGTGGGATCCATGAGTATTATCGTGCAAATTGTCCATGACTATTTTCATTAAGTTTTCTCTTATATTCTGTGTGTTTTTAAGCAATGGATTTTTATGTATGCTGTTGCAGAAGTTGTGAACAGCTTGTTTTGAGTTTTCTTTTAATTCTTGAAGTTCTTATTGGGTCATATAAAGTGCATGAACATGGTGGTGGACAATTTGCACGGTAATACTCATGGATCCCACTGTACACCCTAGTAACTGCTTCTTGCAAGCCAACGAAGCTCTGGCGCCTGAACCCACGGCCAGGATAAATCATCTGTAGAGTCGTGTTGTCCTGTGTTTACTGACTGCTCCATTACAGCCTCAGCTTTTAGCTATGATGTAGAAATTATATCCCCATATATAGTCTAGTTTTTATTCTTGTTAAGTAATGTATTAGTTTTAGGAATTGAATAAGGAAGTAGGGGCCTGTCCTCAATATATTATATTAATTCTAATATAAGGCGTGTCTCAGAAATATTTTCGTTTTGATTCCGCCCTCTGGGGCAATTCGCACATTACGGAGTAATGAGATGGTTCGCAAACGCTTGGCAACATTGTTAATATTTAGTTGCCATGGAGCGCTTTATGGAGCAGCAATGTGCTTTTTGTGTTCGTGCATTTTATAAAAATAATGATTCTTATGTTGTTGTGCGTCGTTTGTACCGGCATCATTATAACCTGGCAGGAATGAGAGACATCCCAAGCACAAATTTAATTAAATATTGGGTGAGAAAGTTTGAAAACACTGGAAGCACTATGACGAGTAAACCGCCGGGACGTCCAAGATCATCAAGATAGAACAGAAACGTTGACCGTGTGCGCCAGTCTGTTAGTGAGGATCCTCGCCAATCTAACTTCTGAGCGCTACTGTTCAAGAATAATTGAATATGAAAACATGAACTTTCACTATTTGTCCAATACTCTTTTCCACAAATAAAAGTTTAATGTTTAAGCTTTCTTTTGGTAATAAATTTATCTTTATACAAAAAAATTAAGTATTTAATTTAATAGTTTTAAAAACGAAAATATTTCTGAGACACCCTTTATTATTATTATTATTATTATTATTATTATATTAATGCTGTACAAGAATAGAAGAAACTAGAACAGATACGAAAAAGTGAGATAGCCAAATGGGGGCTTTTATAGAAACCATAGGGGAATTTTTTCAAGGAGGGACCTATATGGCTCCCTCCCCTCCCCCTGGACCTTGGCGGGCGGCCGAAATTTGGCCATTTTGGAGGATTTTTCACGCCTAGGCTGGGTGCCGAAGAGAAAAACGGGAACGATATTTTGAAAGTGTGGACCTTGGTCTACAACCCCACCATAAGGGTTTCTGCGTTGGAGCTCCGCTTACGGCACCATGGGCCACCCAAAAAGTGGCCTTTCGGAAAGCGTGTTTTGGAAGCGCGCCGGGGAAATTTTTCGGAAATTACGGCGATCGAAAGGGTATCCCACCAGAGTGCGAAAAGTGAAGTACGAACCGAATCGAGCCAGGAGCGTGGCCACCGGTGCCGAAAACATGGGTCGCTTTGGGAATTTTTGGCGCGAGATCCACGACAACATATGTGTTGATGTGCTCGTAATATAAAATCCCTCAAACATTAACAACTGTGGATTCCGATTTTATAGAAATAAAGAAGTTGAATAGATGCATTAGATAGGGAATGCTCAACCTGAAATTTTTGCCTCTTAATTTTAAACCTGCTTTAAAACATTGAACCTTTCACACTATACGACGTAGTGTGAAGCGATATTGGGCGGGGCCACGCAGAGTGTGTACGTGGCGATCAGCCAATGGAAGGAGTGCAACGTTGTACAGTTGGGAAACTGCGGCGCGAAAGTTAAACGCCGTGTTCTGTATTTTTCTTGCGCGCAAGATATTTTCATAAAACTCGCCACTTTCAGGTTCATCATAAGATGGGGAAATACATTTTGAACCTGACTGTCCAAGTCGCATGAATTTCCGTCGCCTACAGCCGGAGTTATCGTTCCTTGAAGAAACACGAGTCTCAACATACACACACAATAAATAACCCTTTCATTTCCCTTCCGTATGATTTCTCCCTTGCCACAATGTTGACGCAGCTGAGTTGTTGTGTCAAGGGAAAACAATGGGTGTTAAATGACCTGGCAGTTTCTCTACAATAAATACCTTCAAGCATCTTTCAGGTATATGTTTCTCTTATAGGGGCTATCCACGAGTAAACAAAAACATATCGAACGGCACAATCGATTGTGGACAACTACTTCCGGTTCACGGCGGCCGGGTAATTCAAGCGCGTACTTGTGTCCTTTCTTCTCGTTTTGAATATCGGATGGAATGGATCATATAAAAGCACTTGACGACGAGGAGGAGAAGATATATCAGGGCAAAGTAGAGGCCTTTGCGTATCAATTGGATGAGCAACTAACGGCATTATTCCAGGATGAGATCCATTTGCTGACCGTCGTTGCATTTGGCGATATTTGTCTACATATTTAATAGAAAGTAATTTTCCTACACAGCGAGAGCGCTTAAAGCATGTAAATATTTGGATGCATACATTTATGTTTTAAGTGAAAAAGTGTGAGCTGTAAGGACATATAAAAAATGGAAAAGGAGCTTTTTTAATTCTTTCTTCAGTCAGGGCGAGTCAGAGGGATGCGGTAATGCACACTTGCAGGTTTCGTTCCAGTTTGAACGCATAAATATTTTAAGTGAGTTTTCTGCTATTTGTGTTGAACATGACGATGAAGATGAATAATAAACTGAAAAAATTAATGATGGGACAAACACATTGACACACCATTGCCTGACCATAGTGTTCAAACCTCCATTCCAAAAGACGAAAATTAATAATAGTACCATTTTCAAAGTCCTGACGATCAAAACGGTAAAAATAATGTTATTTCCCGACTAAATTGCGAGATTATAGGGGCGGAAAATATTCAACATTACCCGATACTAAAAAAAATGTTATACACACAATTTCACCCTCGGGTGATGATTTATTTTGCATTTCTGGAATAAACTGCTAATTTCAATGAATTTCGGACATTTAGTACAAAAAAAAAGAGATGTAGGGAATAAACTACTTTTAAACTCTATCATTTTCTCCGAAGTCTGGATCGGAACGGGATTTTTTTTTTTCAGGTCCCGACTTTTTGGGTTCCTGCACATCCGTTGTCATTACTGCGGAGTCTAGTTCTCCTAATGGGCTTCCAATTTTCAAGCCTGACAGCTTGAATGCAATAATTTTGGCGCCTAGATCTCGAGGAAATGGATGAAGAGAGATCCATGAAAGATTATTTAGCCCTGATCGTAGTTTACATCCTCCTTGTATACACTCATTCGTTCCTTATATACATGACACAATCTCAGCTCCCTTTAGCGGCATGTTGTGAGCCTACGAACCGGAAGTTGTTGTGCTACAAGTATGGCGTCCGCGCGAAGGTACTTCCTTCCAGTGGATAGCCCCTATATGCTGCAGTGATATGATATTATTATCCTGTGTAGAAATATTTACCATATTATTTCACCGTACTCATAGTATACAGGGTCTGTATTTTAAGTAATGAGAATAAATCCAGAAAACAAAATTTATTACAGATATGGCTACAAACCTTTAGTAGTCTTCAAAGTATGCCCCTTGAGCGTCAACACACTTCTGCAGGCGAGTTTTCCACGCGTCGTACGCTCCCTGAAAGTCAGCAACTGGAACAGCCTTCAGAGCACGCGTGCAAGCCGCTTTGACAGCATCCAGGGTTCCGTGGTGGTGTCCTTTGAGGGCTGTTTTCACTCTGGGAAAGAGGAAAAAATCTGCAGGAGCAAGGTCGGGGCTGTAGGGAGGCTGAGGAATCGTTGTGATGCCAGATTTCGTCAGGAACTCTCTAACCACGAAGCACGTGTGACATGGCGCATTGTCATGATGGAGTTTCCAATCGGCGGCAATTTCTGGTCGCACTCGGTTCACCCGTCTCTTCAACCTTTTTAACACCCCCACGTAGAAGGAGCCATTGACTGTCTGTCCTGCAGGCACAAATTCCACGTGGACCACACCTTTCTTGTCGAAAAACACAATCAGCAATGCTTTGATTCTGGACTTGGACATGCACGTCTTTTTTGGTCGAGGGGACTGCGGAGTGTGCCATGCGGTGCTCTGCCGTTTTGTTTCGGGATCTGGTTCGTCCTCCACGCTCTCCCGGCCTTCTTTGAAAATTTTGTGTCACCGCAACACTTGCGCTTGTGATAAACTGTCACTGCCGTACGCTTGCCAAATCATTTCCAGCGTTGCTGCACCAGATTTTCCAAGGCGCACACAAAATTTGATCGCGTACCGCTGTTCCATGCTTTGCTGCATTTTGCTCTTGCACACACTACTTTGCAGACGTCCACGCCACGCGTGATCATGCCTCAACGGACGCCAGCAGGCAACTGCCGCTTGGAGCGCTTTCAAGGTCACACACCCCACTACCGACTCCAACCGGTCCCAGCGCGCTCTGACGTCTAGTCGCGGCAGAAAAAAATATTCTCATTACTTAAAATACAGACCCTGTATACTGTGCATGCATTATCAAAATAATGGACACATCGCGAATTTTCTGTCTTTCCCTTGCGCTAGCAGTTAGTTTGGCAACAGCGCAGTAGCACTGGCTGCGGATTGGCTGAACTCATGTTCCTTCTAAAAGCGTACGCGGTATAGTATCTGCTCTATTTTGGGACCTGTTCCAGGTGTAAACAGAGCATAGACAAACTCATCCATTTCTGTTGTACAAATAGTGAGCAAGGAAGAATAAGTAAGGGAAGAAACATTAGGAACGACTTATCACAGACCGGGAAGGGCCAAAATTAATTTGAGGCATTGAGATTTAAAATAACTAGAGTTGAGCCGATACCTCTTTGAAGCGATACCCAAGCCGATAGCGATATTCTTGCAGATTTCCACCGATACTTACAAATTGTAACAATAACGAAGTTGTTCTAAATATTGAGTAATTATATGCACAAATTTACCAGAGTATTGCTTTAAAATAGTACAAAAAATTGCATCAAAATATAAAAATACCTGTAGTGTAATCACAAAATACAGTTTTTATACATATTTGTACAAAATCTGTGGAAAATACGAACTTTGCATAGCATCCAGAATAATTAAGACTCCGTAAAAGCGTCGCGCTAGTAGATGGGCGTGCGGATAAAACCATGACTCAGCAGAAATCTGACACATCCGGCGACCTTGAAGACATCGGGCGATGAGCCCAGAAGATGGGACTGAGGATAGAATCATGACTGAGCAGAAATCTGACACGCATTTTTCCAGCCCTCGCGAACGATTCAAAAGCTGGAAAAGTATCGGCCGGGATCGGTAAATAAAGCCCCCGATACTTTGATACCGATATCACTGCTATCGGTCGATACCCATACATCGGCCACGCTGACCGTTCGTTATTGATTTTATGGCCTTGAATTTTTTGGCCCAACCTTCAGTTTTCTTTTATTTACTCAACGTCGCGGTTGACTTAATCATAAACATACAGTACGTTTGACTGAAATGTAGTATTCACTGAAGTACGTAAATTGTGTTTGATAAGAATATAAATACACCCTGTCCTGAGAGTCTGTGCAGGAAGCGAATGAATAAAAGTCATCTGCGTAGATATACTGAACGCAGCTCCAACTGGCAGCTGACCCTGACGGCTATTTCTGGCTCATTCTGTCCCGCAATCGTCTTCGGGGGGTGTGGCTCGATAGGTGTTAACAAACTCAGTTGTGAAGTAAAAGCTGAAGGGGTCACATCGCTCTGCCGAAGCAACGTTGCCAAGCTTAGTTCTGTTTTTGCCAGTTGTCTATTTGCGTGCGATACTCCCTCATGTAGGACCACGTGTGTAGTTGTACCATCAACCCTCGCTGATTTATGTTGCTGGCAATTCGCGATTAAAATTACCACCTGAGCGCTAGTGTCGCTTCCAATATGGCCGCTCTAAGTAGGATAACTCTTTGTTTACATTCAGCAGTAGTACGAAACAGCAGCGTGTTGTCATGGCTGCTATGGAGGAGAAACGTTTAAATTACACGATATTTTTAAATATTGCGAATGCGATGTGAATTCCAGGAACTCTAGCGAAGGTGAAGCTGTGATGAGAACGAAGCATTTAATTATGATAGGCAATAATAACAGGGAAAACGCAGACGAAAATAATGTATACGCACTGGTTCTTCAAAGCAGTGCGGTATCATCTGCACCTCATGTTGTAACTGGGATTCTCGGAAATTATTTGAAAATAAAGAAATTGAAATTGACCTATGCTTGAAAAGCTGGCAGGAGAAAATAGCAAACATATCGTTGCAGTTCTTTCTCGATAATATTCACGATTTCATGACCAGGCTATCCTCACTGAAAAAGGACATCGTAATGGAAATTCATGAAAACTTTTCATTTGTTCTGACCCATAAAACGATTTAGAGCACAAAAAACCTGAACAGTAGACCTTACTCTCTAGCATATTCCCCATGCTTTAAACGACTTCAACACAACGTATCCTACTTAGACTAGTTCCTGAAAGTCCCACCAGATGGTATATCGGTTAATTTTAATCGCGAATATCGTTGCCCAATAAGACTCTCGCGCTTTGCAGTACGTTTAGCAACGTTTGGTGGACCCAACGCTCATTTGTTTCGTCCCTCGGAACAACGTTCGGTGCCTTGTGAATCGAAAATGCCCGATGTCAGTCGAAGAAAATTCAACTGATCGCTGATTCGCTGTTTTCCAGCCGCCATTTGGAGTTGCGTTCAGTGTAGTAACTCGAGAGGGCTCGAGCAATAACACATGAGAAGGGAAGGGCTTAACGCGTCTGCAGTTACCAGCGCACATTGCTCCGCTCCGTCAACTCACTTTCTGCCCTTCTATGCGGCTTTGCCCCACAGAATGCTGGAACAGAGTGTAACTATTATTAGGCATCTAAATATACTCACAAATCTCAGTCTCTGAATTAACTTGTATCGGAGGCGTCGCTGATACACTCAAACACAAGTAAACAATAATTTCACGAACAATATGCAAATTTCAACGTTAACTCCTTGGAAGAGAGATTCCTTGAATAAGATTTCCCTCTCAAACTCCCCGTTCAGCATTTCGGTGTTTGATTTTCATCGTCTTCTACGTGAAGCTCACGTTTTCCACAATTTGCTTGCTAAACAAGTGCAAACACAAACATTGTTTCTCTAGTGCCTGCCTGGCTGGTAACTAAAGTTCATATCTCTAGGTAATCGAAACAAAGACAAACATACATTGTTGGTGGCAATCCTGAAGATGCGTCGAGAATACCTCAGAGTTTAACAACTGGGTCATTGGTTGTGGTAGCTAATATACTGTCGTATGCGATCGTGTTTCACATTGCATATTCACACAGCACAACCAGTAAACGATAGTGACCAGTTTTTTATTATACACCAAGATTTCAACAGTATATAATTTGATTCTCATAATCTGTTACACCCCATACAGCACAAATTCCCCAGGACACATCCACAATATTCAGAATAGATCCATAGATATTATGGATATCCATTAGACATCCAGGTCATATTCAGCCCTGGATATCGATTGGATCTCCAGTGCTCCCAAAATGTCCAAAGCATATTCATTCAGGATACCCTATGGATGTCTCCTGGACGGACACAACTTTGACTACACATCCATTAAATATATCCTGGATAATTATGTGCTGTATGAGACGAATATTGTAAGTAGTCCGAATATTGTTCAAAATGCCCATTTCCTACGTGTTTATGAATTGTTCAGTTACTATTAAGTAATGTGTGTATGTGAACACTAGCAGGCAGTGGCGGCGATTGGGTGTCAAAACAGAGGTGACATTAGCAGTTCATTTTCTCTTTGTAGACAAGGTTAGCATTAAGAGACCATAGTGCGGGGCAAAAAGTGGAGAGCGGGGGAAACTGCCCTCCAAGCCTCCGTAATCACCGCCACTTCTAGCAGGGGTAGAAATATACGTACATCATAGCATAGTGAACTGGTTATCTAAGCTGTCTTGTGATATATCTTAAGTTAAAATCAGTCATTTTGTGCAACTCATTTCTTTGTACTAAGCTTCCATTTCTTTGTACTAAGTTTCCAGTGCTTACAAACCTTTACGTCTTTACAGTAGGCTCAATAGGATAGCGGAAATGATGCCTGATAAGTTCAAAGACGCCATCCTTAGCGGAAACACTAGCGCCATTAGTGTCAGGGACATTAAAACTCTGGACACTGGATTGTTGGAAATACTACCGGTAAGTATCAGTTGAATTCTGCAATATATGTAGGGTGCAGTTTTTAAGCATTGTAAGCAATTCTTACAAATAAAAGAATATTAATCCTGGGCGTAATCCTCCAAGGCGAAATTTAAGGTAATCAAATGTTAATCAACGTGGTTAGCTTGTTGTGGGCCTAGTATGAAAAATGTCAACAGATGTCGTGGTAAGACTCATGTAAACAACGCATAGTCGTTCCTCTATTATAGCCAGCGCCAAGCCACAGTGAGAAACTGACCTACAATGTAAGCAACCGGAAAAATGGTTACGCTCTGAGCTTTTAGTGCTGTGTTCAATGTCTTCATCCGCAAGAACGTAATTATAAACTGAGAATAACCGTAATTGTGTGATCGAAAACTGATTGATGGTAAAATCGTTTAGTACAAGAAATTTCACAAAGAAACTGAACATCATTTCAATGGAACGACCATCTCCATTAATCCCCACTTAGTGTTGCCCACGAGACGAGACTTTGGCCTGTCTCGTCTCGTGGAAATGCTGTGAAATGCTGTCTCGTCTCGAAAATATTCGTTTGTCAAAGGGACACATGATCAATCTCGTCTCGTCTCGAATTTTTAAAAGCCTGTCCCGTCTCGTCCCGTGGGCAACACTATCCCCACTCTTTTTACTGGGACAAAGCAGTGAAAGCGCTAATTAAAGAAACAAATGATGACGCAATTTCCTTGATATTCTCCTTATGTGACTCGAAGTCAGCAGATTGTGAAAGGAGTACTTGCTACGGCTTTGCGGTCTATTATTCAGGTAAATATGGATAATGATCTATCTGTACTATTGCACCTCTGGAGGTAAAAGCGGCTGGAGCGTGGTGCTGATCACATCACCTCCCAAAAAATGTCCCGAGATCGAGAATGTGTGGGGCCCTACCCCACATAACCTGAACGTGACTTCATGGCACGGTGCTATATGCACGGGAACTGCATTTTTTTTTAAACCTTACTATAAATAAGCACAAGCAGTGGCGGCGATCAGGGGGGCAAGTTACCCCCACCTATGCTAAACCTTTTCTACAAAGGAAAATATACTGTATTTCCCCCCTCCACCTTGGCCCCCGGTTTGGAACCCAATCGCCGCCACTGAGCACAAGTAATGGACAATTTGCTTGGTAATACTTTCGCATCACTGTACAAAATTTAGTTGACTTGGGGAAAGGTTGAGTAGGAAATTTTCGTTCGTCGTACAAATTTACACGAAATGGCAGCTCATGTCTTTTTTTAACCATTAAACCTTTCCAAGAATAATTCAATGTTAACTTAACGCTTATGTAGGATATTGACTGCATCCAAATGCTAAATTTATAATGCTACTACTTTTCTTTAGAAAGCCACGTGACGTGTCGCGTGACGTTATCCACTAGTCATATTGTTTGTGGATACGCTTATACAAATTCCACCTTATTCCATTACTACGTAAGTTTGACAGATAGTAAACGGTTTTATAGAGCAACCTTCTTTATTAACATTCTAATGCAGCGGTTCCATGTCTGACCTTACGAAATAATCCCTCAGTTTCGTGGTACTGTCCTTCTACGTTTACACAAGAAGCTATTTCGCCATTAATCCAGTGTGCATTTGTCACTCCCACATTCCTGCATAAAGGATTATTGGCCACTGCATGCTCTCCCAGCTCCACGTTGCTCAACTGCATAAATATTTCGAACGTAGAAAGGCATGAACTGTCGAATGTCGCTGTTTGATAGTCTGGTATTGTTGAAAGAAGGTCACGGGGTTGGGATGGAAGGAAATGTCAATCCTTGTTGAAAATGTCAGTGGAGCGCTAGACGTTTGTGAGGGTGAGAGTTTTTTTTATTCAACTAGACAGTGTGGGGGTGAGCTTTCGTTACGTAATTCGGTCAGTAGGCCACACAAAGTGAAATTGAGGACAGTGTTGACACTTCACGCTTGCTCCCCATTCTTCTGTGTGGGCATTCAGCTTTTCAATGACGTTGCTAGCTTAATTCCGACACGCGCGACATCTATTATGCAGTCAGGCGAGGGAGAAAATCTGGAAAAATCTCCTGTGAAAAACCTTTGCACGCTGGAATCTTTTCAGAGCGAAAAATGATGATTTAATAGGGGAATGTTACAGGCCTTGCCGTCTGTTATGTTCTACAATATGGTGAGGCAAGAGAAAGTGGAATTTGGAAAGCAAAGCGAAAGTTTATAATAAAAATGGGGAAATGTTACGTGTGCTGCAACTTGATGTAGGTTTCTGCAGCCATTCCCCCAGTATCCTCAAAATAAACCATCCAAAATAACACTAGTATAGTGGAACCACAAGCAAAAATACCTGCTCATACCCGCGACTCCTGTGCACCGTACTCCCGCGCGGAGGGGAGGGGCAGAGTGGAGCATGCTTCCTTATGGCCGGAGCTGAACTGAGGAAGGGAAAGCTGCGCGGAGACTTTTCGTCGAAGGTTCTTTTCCTTGTGGTCGCTCTATAGTTGCTTCTTGAGGTATGCCAACTTTTGAAAAACTTTTGGGTGACATGTAATTTGATATACAGGGTGATTCTAAAGGTAGGGTACAAACGAAAACCACAGATACCTCCCATGAAATAGAGACGAAAGTGCCTCTTCCACTTTGCCGAGAGATGCCTCCGTGAGGAGCTAGAGAACGCCGAAAACGTGTGAAAATGAACTTCACACCGCTGTACAGCCAGTACCAGTGAAGATAGAAAGGCGGAACAAAAGAAGTCAAAAGGAACATCAAAGTCGCCAATCCGAAAAACACCAGGCGGCAGCTGCGCAACGCATGCGCATGGGGTTCCACAAAGGAAATAGGAGAGTCCCGCAAGACAAGTGAAGGGAAAGGGTAGCGATCGACAACGGTAGGGACAAAAGAAGCAATGAAGCATGAAGTAACAATTGCACAGCGGGAAACAAACACCATGACTGAAGCAGTGCAGTCGAGAAAAGTAGTGCGGAGTTGCAGAACCACGGGAGGACGACGTAGGACGAAGAAACACACCCAGAATGCAAGCAAAGTGGTCCGTGACACTCGACAGGCAACGACCTCTGCGAGACATCCCCTCGGTGTGCTGCTACGGGGAATCCCTCCTCATCCCGCATTTGTTGTCTCCTTGGCAGGTACCATTCCCCGTCCGGTCCTCTTTCTCTTTTGTTGCACCGTGCTTTGTTCTTGCTGCGGTGTCCCCCCCACTATGTTTGGGGACTCCCGCCAGCGCCGCCATTTCTGCCCCAAACCATGTACGCGTCTGTTGCCTTGACTTGTCTTGCGGGACTCTCCTATTTCCTTTGTGGAACCCCATGCGCATGCGTTGCGCAGCTGCCGCCTGGTGTTTTTCGGATTGGCGACTTTGATGTTCCTTTTGACTTCTTTTGTTCCGCCTTTCTATCTTCACTGGTACTGGCTGTACAGCGGTGTGAAGTTCATTTTCACACGTTTTCGGCGTTGTCTAGCTCCTCACGGAGGCATCTCTCGGCAAAGTGGAAGAGGCACTTTCGTCTCTACTTCATGGGAGGTATCTGTGGTTTTCGTTTGTACCCTACCTTTAGAATCACCCTGTATGGAGAGACATATCAAATAACAATATCATTCTGTAAAAATATTCTCGATTGGACCAGTAAGTGCTGATAAAAATAATTTCGTAAAACATTAGTTATCTCGGCTTGGCTGTTCTTATAATACTGCAGAAAATACAAATATACTGGAGTAATTCGGAAACCAAAGAACGTTTCGTCACACAAGATATTTATTTGTGATAGTACAGAATATACACATTTTGTCTCATATTTTCACCCCCCCCCCCTTTTCACATAATCGCCTTGGACACTGAGGCACTTCCAATCCATGACGGCATCCTGTAGGTCCTAATCATTTGCAAAGCGTTTACCAGCAAGGTGCTCCTTCATCTTCGGAAAAAAAGGAAAAGTCCGAAGGTACCAAGTCCGGACTGGTGGGAGGATGATCAAACAGAGACCTGAGTTTTTGTGATGGCACGGTCTGTTTGAATGTGTATGGCTTGTGTGGCGACTGAGCATGATGCTACTCCACTGAATGTCGTTACCTGGCAAGGGTGTTGTGTGAAATCCATGTTTCATCCCCTGTAACAGTTTGATCAATGAACATATTAAGTTCGTAATAAGAACGAAATAGCATTGCATTAATACAACAGCTCTGTGGCCACCTGTGAGCCACTTCCATGATAGTACTGAAGAGAGTTATTGAAGGATTCTATTTTATATTGTTGAAACCTTTTTTTTTATACATCATACCATCATCATCATCACTTTTCATAATACTTTATCTCATGTGGGAGGGGTACCTGCCCCTCTGACCCTCCTGATAAATCCGCCAGTGGTGCATTCATTTGTTGAGCCCTTATAATGAATGTATCCTGATAACAAAGGCCACTTGTTAAAACATGGCATAAGATTTATCTATGAGTATGGAGTACACGAAAACACGGGTAACTTTGCACAGGATATTTTCCTTAAGGTTGTTGATAGCTATAACCTGTCAGAAATAATGTTACTTAATTGCCATGAAAGCTGGTGAAAGATAAACATTTGTTGCATGGCTTTCCCGATGGCATAGTGGTAGCATTGTTGCCTTGTAATCAAGGGGTCCCAGGTTTGATCCCACTTTAAACTGTAGGTCCAGTCCCAATTAGCCTTACCTTACTGTACATAAAGTGGACTTAAAACAACAAATCAATCAATCAATATGTGTATGTGTTGCATGGGTGTCGCCAGAAATTTTTTGTAACTGTAGGGTTAGACTATTTATATAACTTGAATAGTTATAATAATAATAATAATAACAATAATAATAATATTAATATCATGGTTATGATTATTATTATAAAATGTTATAAATTTATTATTATTGTTGTTGTCTTCTTTCCACTTGATTAATCAGATGAGTGGACACAGCTGTTTTTCATTATTTTCTTCTTAAGATTCATACAGTGTACTGAAATTAATAGTTATTCTATCTTGTTATTGACTTTTACATATTTCATTCAAGAACAACCTTTAAAAGTTATGGAAAAATTTTATTAGTCATAAAGTTAATGTTATTTGACCTCACATGGAAACTCTGATTTTTGGAATCTTGAAAACTTTAATCTTTGATTTAAACTGTAGAATATGAAGACATAAAACCTGTTTCCTGTATTTTTATAACTCAATGTTTTTTTTGTTCTGACAAAGTGTTTACTTTGACTATTCTGTTCGAATACTAACTGAAGTTTTTTCTGTAATATAAAAATAAAAATAACAAGCTTTCTGCTTTTTTGTAACTTGAAATGAATGATAACAATTTCTAGAGCAAGGGGGCTCGAGGCACCTGTTCAATCCTTGCCCTTTATGATGCCCATGCTGGGTGCTAAAACATTTTGACCAACTAAATCTTTGTTAAAACATTTTGCTGTAAAAGAATATGTTATGAGGTGTAGTGGGTAGAAACCACAAATGTGAGTGCTCTTGTGTGTATGTATGTATTATGAAAAATAAATAAGTATTGTGGTTGATTTAAATAATATATGTTTTATCCATTGCAGCCCCGATTTACAAATGTGCTAAACTTTACACAACTGAATGCAATAATTGATGGTTTAATGCAGGGGGAAAAATTAACAGCTCTATTCCGTCTCCTGGATCTTACAGGGATGAAATTTGGCACTTCTCATCTTCTGGAAAAGATCCATCGTTCGGATGGAAAGGTAAGTGTAGGATAATTTGTTCATATGTTAACAAAAGTGGTATTAAAGCATATTTACCTATTTTAAATACAGTTGTAAACAATGGCATGGGGGACAGTCCCCCCTGCCACTTTTTGCCCCTGCACTATGGCCTCTTAATGCTAAGCCTTATCTACTAAGAAAAAGTACACAGTCATTGCACCCTCCAGTTTTGGCACCCAATCGCTGCTAAATCTAAATTCCAAGGTCATTCTGTGCCACAGTTGGATGGATTATTAGATTTGCAGAATCCTTATATTGCAATCAGAATATTTTCTTCAATTTCTATTGTTTGGTATGATGATATTGTGTAAGAGGTTTAAAAATTTTCGTAAAATCTTTTGAACATGCAAAATGAGTAAGAATCGACTGAGCATGTTCAAGAGGACGATAGAGAAATGGAAAATCTTATAAAAATGGCAAATAAGCCTACAAAATGTACTCAAACATAACTTGTTTCAAAGTTATATTAACATTTTGAAATTCATGATTCGCAACACGATTCCCTATTATATTGTTAATATTAAGATGTTGGAGACATACAGATTGCACAAATTTTATAAAATCAAAGTAGGGAGTGTGCATGTTCCCATCCCTTTATATGATATTAAAAAAGTGACTTGGCAAGATAACTACTGCCAGAGAAATGTGTGCTAACATAGGTTAATACATCTAGTTCCAGGTTAATAGTTCTGCATTACAAATCGGAACAACCTTTATGCAGGTACTAGGGGACTAGTGTAAATTGATTCTTCTTTCCTCCTCAGATTTTTCATTTGGAATAATGTAAAATCTGTCCTGTCCAGATATTATTAGAATATTTAAATCAAGAAGACTTAGGTGGGCAGGCTATGTGGCACAAATTGGAGAGGAAGGAAGAGTTTACACGATTCTTGTTGGGAAACCTGATGGAAAGAGACCTGTAAGAAGGCGAACATGAAGATGAAGGGATAACGTTGAGATGGACCTAAAGGAAATTGCTAAGGATGGAAAAGATTGGATTGTTCTTGCCCAGGCTTGTGTTGTGCAGCCATAAACCTTCGGGTTTAAGAAGGCTAGAGAGTTAGTTGGCTGTCCCAATTCTTAAGATTCCTCTTCACACATACTGATACCCCTTCTCAGTACTTTAAGTGTTATTGCCTCCTAATCAGGGCTTGATATCCCCCCCCCCCTTAGCTAGCAAAACTTTCGCAAAGCATCACCCACATTGTCACCATGTTAAACCATAGGAGCATCGTCTCAGTTAGCCCCAAGTATAGGGCTGCTTCTAATTGATTCCTCGTGAGCTCGATTTTATAGAATAAAATGTGAATAAAATTTCCTGACTACAAGGAACTCCAAGCACAGAATGGTATGAGTGTACCCATGTTTGATTTAAGACGAGAGACCCAAAATTAAGATGCTGGCTTAGTATCATGAGAGGAACTAGGTGCCTGCTTGAAAGTGATGGTGATTATCTCCAGTCTAGAAAGGGAGATAACATATCGTAATGATTTGCTCATGTGAGTAATGCATGGGCAGAAATGAAATCTACTTGGCAGACATTGAGGTGGTGTTGCACCATAGAGTCTAACCAAACATTTTGGACCTGCTTCGCCACTAATTGTGAAACAACTTTCAAAAGTGTGCTTTATACAGGGTGATGGAAAACGTAAGTATTATCTATTACATAATCAGTAGTGACACCAGAAAAAAAATAATTAACAATGATCCAAAAATTACATATTAACAGTTTTTCTGAGAACTGGATGTGACCATGTCCATTTGTTGGAGGGGCTTTGACCCACCTTGGCCCCCCTTTAGCATTGCCACTGCATGTAATATTTAGTCTAGAATTATTATGAAATATTATTGTACCAAAACAAGCTCTACTATTAAAGAACTTTGTCATATGTCAAAGTGCATAGGAACAGATGTCTTAAAGTGGATTATATTTGATATTATTCTGTGGCAACGATCAGAGGGGTGAATACCCATCTTTTGCCTTTTGTCCTGCATTGTGGTCTCTCAATGCTAAGCCTTGCCTACCAAGAGAAAGTAAACTGTCCATGCCCCCCTCTCCCCCCTGTAGTTTTGGCACCCAATCACCAATACTCGTATTACTACTGTTACTTATAAACACTGGCTAATACACAAGAATTTTGGTTTCAATGGTTGGACATAAATAAATATCTATGTTTACATAAAATTCATTAGTAAGGCATGAATTGGTGTTAGGATTACAATATTCAAAACTTCCACATGACTGTTTGTTTGAATTACTTTAATATTCTAATTGCTAAAAGCTAGCATGAGTAAATAAACAATCGTGAATTAATATTTATCAATGAAATATGCAGAGTCACTGCCCAGAAACCAAGAAAACACCTTTTTTTTTGTAATTTCAGTTGTTAGGCATGTATATATGTTCCATTCAAATATTAAAAAATATATATATTAAATAGATAAGCAATGGTAGTTTGCACATTTTGAACTGCTTAGTTTTTAAAAGTTTCCATGTGTAGAGTGAGAGTTTGTTTTTAAGTCCACTTTATGCACAGAAAGGCTAACTGGGAATGCACCCAAAACTTGAAGTGGGATCCGAACCACTATGTGCCTCAATCTTGTATTGAACCTTGGATACCTTGATTACAAGGTGATGAATGAATGGATACTATTATCTGAAGTGTTTATATCAGGGATAGCCAGACTGTGGATCGCCAGCTACTGGTAGCTCGCCGAGGTATTTTCAGTGGCTCATGATTGGTTGGCTACACATTGTTGGTAAAAACATCAAGGGGAAATGTATCTAACATCGCATCTTCATACTGATTGAAGTTCAACCTTAGGTGGCAGACAGTCCAGTCAATACTTCTAGAATGAATAACAGCAATAATCCTCTTAATTCTAATACATAGAACCATTCTCAGTCTCACATGGACCTAAACATTGGTTATTACTTGTGTACTAATAAAAATTGCAATATTGTTAGGGTACTTGTCAGCAGATATGAGAAGAAAAGACCCTTAAGCGCCAGTTATGTCGGTCAGTACATATCAAAACTATCAGTAACTGCCAGAGCTGCAAGATTTGTGTGCTGATATGTGTACCAAAGAATAGCAATGCAACATAAATTTACTGGACAAACCTGTTCTGTCGTGAGACACAACTACAGATCAAAAGTTTTCTAGAGTTCAAGATCTTGCAAAGAGAAGTATAACTCTAATGATATTTTTTATTACTATGGCCCTATCTATTAAAAAGAAGAAATTTACTACATCTTAAATAGCACACAAAGCAACCTCCAAAATAGCTGATCAACTAAACAAACATAAATTATACTTCCTCTCCCCCCTCAACAACCCAGGTGTCTTATGATGCTGAATGCGAGTGCAAGGCTCATTAAATCGCCAGATCCATCAGGCTCATCAGTGAGATAATTCAGCAGCATCTATCAAATGCAAAAACAGCCCAACCAACTATTGGACTTGCAAAGAAAATTTCACAACCATAAAATCGAAAAAGTACAAGTAAAATATAAAGCACACACTCTCATAGACACAAAAATGAAAGAAACACATGCCATCCTGCACTGCAACGATGAACTCAACATACATAGGCACACCACGTCTGGCTTCCCTTACTGCAGCAATTAACACTGGTGAACAGCAGAGGACACATACGTAGACATACAGGTGACAACAGCACACCTATCGGCAATTTACGAAAAAACAGCAGAAACGTGCCAAGCAATTACACAACGAATTCCAACGAAGATGGTGGTAGTGGCTACCGAAATTAATAGAAAATTACCTAGCTTTGCAGAAAACGTGAGTACCTGAAGAAATCATTATTAAAGAATCACCCCCGCTAACCCCAGGTAGCTCGCCATGCATGTGTAAAGTAGCTCCATGTCTCTGGAAGTTTGGTGATCTCTGGTTTATGTAAATATTATTAATAATAGTTAGTTGTAATTTTATTGAAGTATGCTAAAACATTGGATGCAATATTTTCTTCCTTACAGGGTGGCCTTGCAAAAGGTTTGCTGCAAGTACTTTTGAAGAAAGTCATCCCAGAAAAGTGGACTAAAGACTTTCCCAGGAAACTTGGTGAAAAATTAGGCCTCATTCCACCTTCTCAACTCGTGAGAGTGAATGACAGAGAAGCAGCTAGAGAATTGTTAGTATACAACCATGTTTTCTTCACTCTACTTGTAGTTTAAAATGAATTAGGTTGTTCAGATGACCTTATAGTATTCTCATCTCCATTCAACACAATACATCAATGTCTTTTATGCATCTCTTTGGTGTTCCTGTGTATTCATCATCTTCAGAAATATGGACCCTCGATTTTACGTTTTTCAGGAGACCAAGTTCAAAGAACTTAAAATGTAGGAAAATGTAAAAATCCAGAAAAATTTTATAGCGTTTTACTCTATTGGGACCACGAACATTGAATGTATGAGAAAAATGTCAAACGGGGGAATGTAAAATCGGGGTCCCACTGTAGTTCACAAACTCAAGTTTAGGTCAGCAAATAAACTGACATACCTAACTGAAATGGAAAAGGACTTTCTTAAAATTTCTCATCTTAACAAACGTCACTTTATATGTGATCCTTCATCAGCGGAGGCACCTAAATAAACTTAACCTACACAACCTTTTAAATGGATAGCAACTCACACATTTTCAGGTTAAAATTACCTAAAGACTACATTGGCAATGTTGGCTTAAGAGACAAGTATATTACCTGTCTCAATCTTGAAGAGATGATAAATAAGTTTCCAAGTTAACTCGCACGGACATGCTAATGTTAGTCTCTTAAAACTGTCTCTTAATTGCTCTGCACTTCACTCCCAAACAAACTTTAAAACCGACGTTCACCTTTCATAATAAAGATCGACTGTCTTTCAAAAACCAAACCCAGTGTCATCTCCCCAAATCCAAGATCAACTGTTTAAGATTCAACTTGCATCCTGTCCACCTATGCTCCTCCTCCTTTTCTCTCCGTCTCACCACAGTTTACCTCTGCAATAACTGGAAAATGCTTTGTCCTGAACTTTGTACTGAAGTTAACACATTTGTTAATGTTTCTTGCCTGTTACCTAGCTAAGCGCAACTCAAAAATGAAAATGAGAGATACGCTATGATACCATCTATCATGTGGCATATATGGATGATTAGCATACAACCTGATGAATATATAGTCTATGCTTACGACATACACAATACTCCTTCCAAAAACTACTGCTAAAAAGAATCAAACATCTGCTTTGCTCATTGCTTGCGATAGTCACGTGCTCAAATCACGTCACAGCATAGACTTAGGTCCTTCCCAACCAGAGGCATTCGTACGTTTTCTTTGCTATTACCATGCAAGAATATTTCCTTTTCGGCCAATAGTACTAGCTACATACGGGCTGTACGTAGTGGTAGGAGAGCATGCAGGCTTGACTACGTACGGGCCATACGTAGTGGTAATCAAGAGGTTAAGAAAATCATATTGGTGACCGTAAGTTCTGTCTTGCTGGTTTCATACATAAAGGCGAGTCAAGTGAAAATGAGCCCATTGGTCTGGCACAATGCCCTTGCCATGTGCCTGTAGGACATGTTAGATCTGTAATCAATAAATGATTGTAAAGCACATTATTATGTAACGTGAATGGTAATGGTTTTGGAGGTGACTGTAGCATGATGGGTGCTCCATGCTGTTGGATTTTTGATTGCTGAAAGTTTGAGAACTCAATATTCAAGCAAGAATAGGGTTATCAGATCGCTACGAGTGAAATGTAGGACATAATGTTCCAAAATGACTAAGTCAAAATGTAGGACACAAAACATTCACAATAAGAAATACACATTTCTAGAACATATTAGAAAGTAATTTAAAAGTTTCAGCTTTTAAAAAAATATGATTTCTTAAATGCAAATTTTCCAAACTTGCAATCAATACTACACAATACACTTCTTACTACTTGATTTAACTGACACTTCTCAAAGGAGGCAATTGTTATCAAAATTTCAAGTTTAGTCAAAACATATTTATGATAGACTGAACAGTCAAGCTCTATCAAATTATCCTCAACCTCAGTACTTAAACTTTTCACAGACTTTTTGAAAACATTATCTCTCTCATGACTCCGTTGTGCTGGTGGTAATGAAAGTACTCTCTTATTATGACCTGGAATGGCACACAAATATTCAGCAATTACCATAACTTGAAATGGTTCCAGAAGTTTCATTTAGGGTAGTTTCTAGTTCAATAACTTTGTTCTCTATAACCCCTGCTTTACAATCAAAATATTGAATAAGAATGATAACACCTTGTTTCATCAGTGTAAACCCCAAGGCAAGAAATTCCACTCAGGCACTGAACAGTGACATCCAGTGGCGGCGATTAGGAGGGTCGTGAGGGGCAAGTTGCCCCACCACTTTTCAACACTTTTGCTCCTGCACTATGCTAAAACTTATATACCAAGAGAAAGTCAACTGTCCTTGCCACCTAATTTTGGAACCCAATCGCCGCCACTGATGGCATCATCAGAATGTGGTCCCAGTGTTCTAGCAGAAACCTTTATTTTCCTTTTGGGTAATGACTGAATCAAAATAAATTTCACTTGAGTTTGGGAGTGCAGTCAATAGACTTGTAACTTGTATAATTTCTCTTTGTTTAACTGAAACACGTATTTACCTAATTAATATTATATGATGCTCAAAATGTAGGACATTTATGATATTTTTCAAATTCCTCCTGGACACCGGACATGAGGCTAAAAATTTAGAACATCACCAGAGAAAAACCGGACGTGTGGTAACCCTAAGCAAGAACAGTTTTGCACACCCTTCCTACAGACCAGACTTATCACTTTGTGATTTTGTGCATTTCTGGTACATTGAATAAGCACCTGAATTATTGTGGATTTGTATTGGATGAAACAGCAACCTAACATGGACCAACCCCATCTCGATTGGCCTATGTATGTGACTCAACTGACATCTGTTTCTTCTACATTGGCCGTTGATTTCATTTTGACATTTTTAACAACTGTTTTTCAATAGCTCACTGAATGTTCACTTACAACAAGAGGATATAATATGGTGCATTTTGGGACAACAGAGAAAAGTTTAAGAATAGATGAAAGGTGTAGAATATTCATGGCAGTACAATGTTAATTTGATATTATCCCTTAAAATGCGTTTTCCATTTTAATAAGGGATTTACTTTTGTCTTTTCTTCAGATGAACAAATTTCAATGTGCCAGTGGTGGGGATAGAACTTATGGCAGACTTAGTGTTTTACTTGTCCAATTCTGGTAACCTATGTGAGGGCGAGTCAAATGAGAGTGATCAAGCATTGTCCTACATTAGATAGGAAGCGACATCACAAATGTGCCAAAAGATAGAAGTAATTTAATATCATCTTTTTTCACTACTTGGGCTTTACCCATAAACACAACGTAAAATCCATGTTTTTCTATATGATTTCCATTTTAGATGTCTTAGCTTTTAATATCTAGATTCCCCATACCTGCAAAACAGTATATTTTCCCCCTTTAAATGATAATGAAAATTTTACAGATTCAACTCATTTCCTTACAGGTTACATTTGCTGGAGAGTGGAGATGTTGAATTGAGTTTCAGGAACAACACGATTGACAAAAAGGTATGTACTAGACCTACTGACAGGGTGCAAAATTCTGGGGGGTCGGGTAATTTCCCCCAACCAAAAAACTTTTTTGAAAAAATTCCCACACCAAAAATGTTCGGGGAGAGTTCTTTTTATAATAATGAAGCTAAACAATTGGTTTTAACTTCAAATATACTTTTATAAAAAATAATCAAAAGTATAGAAAAATGAGGAATAATGTCTGTGTTTTTGTGAATTTTGCATACTCCCCCCCTTTCCCCTCAAGAGACCATTAAAGCAACAATGTAATTAATAAAAAGCAAAAATTCAATTAAAATATAACATAGTGAAACAATCTCAACTAGTTTGCAATTCATTGACAGTTTTAACCAGTTGGTAAAGAAATTAGTGTATAAATACATAAAAGTAACAAACTAATTCTTTTTCTATATATATTTAATAATATATGTATTTATTTCTTGTGTAACATAATAAATATGTATATCATATAATAATTGATATGTGTATACATGTATGTGTTTGTGTGTGTGAATTAAGATCTTCCCCCACCAGTCTTCAATGATTTTACATCTCTCTCTGATTGATCTAATTCAATTACTACTCTAGTTTCTATCATTTTGAAAAAGAACACCCTAATTTCAGTTCTTAACAGTATCTTGAAGCAATATTATTTGGAACTCAGACCTTCATTGTAAGTAATTCCTAATTTTTATTTCAGTCCCTTAGTTATAAGTTGGTAGATGCTGTATACGGAGACCCAAAGAACTGGAGCAGTGAAGAGATCCAGTCTGTGTCCAAGCATTTGCCTGATTTCCCTCCAAGCTACCTCGACGAGTTAGAGAGCCAGATTATAGTGGATGACATAACGGTAATCAGAGAGGTAAGTTTACTTGACTTCTGTTCTGAAGCATACAATTACTGGCTACTTGTCAGGTTCTAGAACTGTTAGATTCTATTCAGCTCTGCAAACCTCTGTGTTTTGTTGCAAATGCCAAAGGACAATGCTAAAGTGGAGCGGGTGCATGAACTGGGGGAGGAGGGGGCGGGGGTCACTAGCTCCAGCTTTCCCACAAAATAAGTTGTGAAAGAAATTCATTTAGTTCATTCAACTTTTACATTCAAAAGTAAAATAAATGTTCTTATTCTTCCAAATAATTGAAAAGAAAGCAGTGCCACACTTTTGAAATGTATATTCCTTGCCCTCCCTGGAAAAAACATGTCCTCTCCAGAAAAAATATCTGGGTACACCCATGCTCTCTGAAACATTAGTGATTTACACACAGCTTTAGAAATATTTTTTAACATACAATCTTGCAACTAAACTTCAAAGTGATGCAACTAAATTCCATGTGGAAAAGGTCGTCTTTCAATGAATATTCACAGCAAAACTGTATAGTTACAATAAGAGCAGGTGATGGAAGGGGAGGGGGGGGGGTTGTCAAATTAGGAGCACGTGAACTGATATTATTTTGTATAAATATGTGTGACAACTGAAATAATCAGCATGTTCTAGTTACTGCAAGTAGTCTTTTGTGCTAGGGAATAAATAGTATTTAAAATAATAACATGCTGAGTGATTAGTGTCTCACTATACATTTGTCTAAATAGAGTTTATTACATAATACACAATATGTACCGAAATGCACATCACAATACGACACAGAATCAGTATAATTCAGTGTTTACCCTGCAGATTTAAGCATATGGCATGGCCTGAGCCACCCCCTCACATGTAGCTAGTGCAATGTCAGCAACTGCGGCCATAATCTGTGTTAATTGTATGCAGGCGTGTAGCCAAAATTTTATTTTGCGTGGGGGGAGCTCATCCCTTATCAGCAGCTGCCATCTAAAGCAATAAAGTAGGGGGTAGAAGCCCTGAAGATGAATTTCTCATTATATTACAACTTATTACTAGAGGCACATATTTTTTGTAAATAAAAAAGCAAAATTTCTGTACAAAAATAGCGAATTTTGGGTTCGAAAGTGGTAAATAAAATTAAAATTTGCTGTTATAGTGGTGTATAAAATGACCTTTTGGTTTAAAAATTGTGAATATAATCCCAAATTTGATTTAAAAACTGCACTTACTAAACAAAATGAACATATCCCTTCTAATAACATATTTATGTCATTACCAGAATATTAAGTTTTATCCTGTACAAAGGGGTCCATTTTTACTTCTCAAATATTTACAGCAGAATTAATCATTTTACCGTGAATTGCATAACACTCAGGATAATTCTGACTTCAGAAACTGTCGCGTTTGTAAATAAACTCTAAATTTCATGTTTTAGAGTCTGTTTCACATTTTGCAGTTCATTTCGCATTATTTCGTGACAAAACAGGATGGGAAAATGCACCCCCACACCTTTTAGAAACATGAAAAGTTATCATTACAATGTGTTATTTCACATTTCATGTTTTCGTCAAAAACGAGACATTCATGCCTCTACTTATTTCACAAGATGTTTAATCCTGCTAAGAAAGTAAATCCAATGTACACTATTTAAATTAGATATTTTAAGGATTTTGTGGGTGGAGGCCTCAGTCCCCTCCTGAGCCCCATAGCTACGTTCCTGATTGTGTGTGATGTTGATCACCACCTCACACATCTTAGATTTGGAAAATCCCTAGACAAAAAAAAAAGTACAAGAGGTATGGATGTCTGGAAGGGAGGCAAGGAGAGCCACGCCCCCCTGGAAAATAAATGTTCACCTAAAAAGTATATATTTCACACATAATTTCATTTGTCATAGTAATGTATGTTAATTATTATAAGGATGTTGAAGGAACATAATAATTTCAGGCTGAAGTAGTGTTTTTTGAGGCAGCATCACTATTATGGGGGGAAAATACTTCCTTGGCCCCCCTTGGAAAAATACCTTACTTGCCCCTCCCTTGAGAAAATCCTGCCGACATCCATGACAAGAGGTCCAGGTTATTGATGAGAATGTATGAAATACTACTAAATTTAAATTAATGAAACCTTTCACACATGGCTGGCATTTAATCGCAGTGCCAACTGGTGTGAAAAAAAAACCTTCTCCCAAAAGAGTGTAACTTATCACTTTCCTGTGCCTGTTCTTATTAGGGAGGACGACGTGATGTTAACAAGGAAGGGTAACAGTGTTGGCAGAGACAATATTATTAACCAGTCTCTACAGTATTTAAATACAACAGGTTCTTCAGCCTAAAAGTACATGGTGGATATTAATTTATTTAGTTGAAGCAATACCTTTAGCTCGGACACCTTGTAGTTACGATTACTTTCATGAAATTTATTATATAGGGGCATTCCAGTATTACATGTGACATTTAACAAAATGGAAGGTTTTAGACATGAGATTGGAATGAAATATTCATAATGCACTGATTTCTTAGAATTATGAAGTATTTTGTGGTGTCTGCTAACAAAATTTTTTAAAAAAACTTGAAAATGATGGCACAGCCAAAATGCAGGAAAATCATTAACAGAAATATGTTACGTGTGTGATGCTTTAAATATGTAGCAAAATGTGGCTTCATTTGTCCGTAAAATACACAGGCTACATATGATAATAATTTTTGTTGCTGAAATATGCAAATTATATGTATATTCAAACATTTCAACCTTAATGCAATTAAAAACACTAACAATTTTCAGAGTAATTCATTTTGTTATTTACATGTAGTAGGACCACGTTCCGTGGGAATGTCCCTGTATTGTTTTGTGGTAGAATTCAGTAGTAGCCTTGCTATTCAAGCCATGCAACCATTGAGATCATATTTCCTTCCAGGTGAAATTTGATGACCCAAAACAAGCCAGAGTGATTGTTAATAAGTATTTAACAAAGAAGAATGTCACTCAATGCCCTCACTTCCAGGTAGTGGAAGCTTTAGGAATGTAAGTAGAAGGATAATTTTTGTTGCATGTATGCCCCAAACACTTTTTGAGCACAGGCTTCAAAGTGAAAGAGCATGGGGCCACTTTCAGAGTAACGTTTGTGACGTTCCTTTTTGGTGTTCGCCACTGGATAACTACGTCACGATAGCTGGCCAATCTCCCTGTGCGGCGGAGTTATGAGACTCTCCTTAATGTTATGCTACACTGAGCATTCTCAGGACATACGATTAGAAAAAGAAATAGCTTCTTGCCATTTTACAAGTTTAATAACACATTTTACCTTTAAACAATCACTGCAAAACAACAACGATATTCACAAATACAATCACATTTCAATTAAGCTGCGGCTTTTCTTTTATAACAGTGTTTTTCACAAAATTAACATCATCTCTCACAACTCAACTTACTTTTCACTTCTTCACGCACTGTTGTCCTGGCAATGGAATGAATAAAAAATTAGACAGTTCTACAAATGTTTGTAAACCGGAAATGACTTCCGCTTCCGATATTGCATGTAACAAATATACAGCCAAAATTACAAATTTAAATCAACACAAACGGTAGTATTGAAACTAACAAATAAATCAAACACATTTCTGTGAAATTAACAGAAAACAAATATAATATTACATATGGCCAAAATAAACAAGGCGTATCACGTTTAATTACAGATATTTCTTGGTATTGGATCATGTAAATAGAAAACTTCATACATTAAAATCTGCAATGTCTAATTATAACCATGTTCATCCAATACTGCAAAAAAGTGTGTTCCTTGTCTGTACAATATTGGTGTGTTATACACTACTTCCCCACTTAAAAATTGAAAGGTAACAATGCTTGTGCAATACTGGACTTAATTCCTGTTGTACCTTGTGGAACATATGGCATCAACAAAGTATCACCATCTTGTCCTAGTGACTACCATTAACTTTACTTCCTTTCAGCTCTTTCCTTCTTAACGGAGCTTTCAGACCGAAGCGACAAGCAATGTGTGACAGGGTATGGTCTCACTAGTGACAAGTGACACACGCCTCTTCACTGCGCATGTGCGAACAACAGACTGGGGAAACATGATACACATCATGGAGAAAATATTGCAGTCTGAGCGACATGTGCAGGTTATCGTGTAACTTTGGTTCGAAAGGTTGCATTGATTACTGAGGGTCTGTTTCCAAGAAATGTGTTGTGCTCGGCACCTATCAAGTGTCACTTGTTGCTTTGGTCCGAAATTTCCCTTACAGTGCCTCAGCATAAAAAGATAATCATGCCTGTCTAGGTCTTCCTCTTTTACTTCATGATTTCAATCTAATGCATCCTTGTCTCTCTCTTCCCTTCTCTCTCTCTCTCTCTCTCCCTTCTCTCTCGATACCCTAATTTCCCTTACTGAATGTATGACCTATCCTTTTCCATTTCCACTGTTTTATTGGTATACACACCTGTCACCAAAGTTCTTGGTTTTCAAATGCTTCTAGCCAATATATGGTATGTTCAAGATTCTTCTCAAGTTAAGATGTGGTCTTTTTTGTTATTTTTCATGTTCCGGACCCATATAACTGCACAGACTTGACATTACTTTGCAAAATGCAAAGTTTGATCTTCATATATATTTTACTGTTTATTCTGTACTGAATAATGCCTTGGTAAAGTGCCCTTTGCTTTTTGAACATGTTGTGAAACATCCCGTGCAGAATACACCCTCCATCTTCTGCAACTGCACTATCCAGCTACATCAAACTATCCACTTACACTTATGACTAGTTGAGATGACATTGTAAACTTCTTGAGAAAGAATATAAAAAGAAGTTGTTTGTAAAGAATTACCTTTTTGGAGGAACCCACACATCAATCTCTCCTCCACACAGCACACTTCGAATACTAAACAGTGGGGACGATTGGGTTCCAAAACTAGGGGGGCAAGGTGCAAAAACTAGGGGAAGCAAGAGCAATTTACTTTCCTTTGGTACATAAGGTATAGACTAGAACAGGGACAAAGTGGCAAAAAGTGGGGGCAACTGCCCCCCCCCCCCTAATTGCCACACACTAACCCTTAGTATGAAGCACAGGCGGTGTGCAAGTAAATAACTCATTACAAGTAAATAAATAAAGTGTTCCATTTCTTTCGATATTTCAAGTAAACACATTGGTCAAGTGCATGGGTGCTCATAGGAGTTTTCTCAGAGGGAAGGGGGCGGGGGGCTCTTCAAGATTCTCGACATATTCAGGATGCTCGTGCATAGCACGAGCATGGGATTCAATGTGTTAAGAGAATGATTCAAATAGCCTCAGTGCTGACACAACAATAATAATTTATAAAATTATTACTTTAATTATTGTCCTCCTCCGTAGTCGAGCGGGTTAAGGCGTTCACTCGTCTTGAGATCGTTCGCTGCGGGACGGCGTAGGTTCGAATCCGGCTCTGGTCGGAATTTATTCGGCCTACGTATAGGGCCGGTGGCAACCCACCATCGTGAGGAAATTGGGAAGCTCCGAGTGAGTGAGCGTAACCCGATCGAGAAGACCTGCAACGGCTGGGGGCTCGTCGGGCTGATCCCCCGACACTCCAATACTGGTCTAAGATCTCCACGCTACAACAGGTGACGGAGGAACAGTGTGGGAGGGAGACCAGCAGTCGGTAGGTAAGCCAAGGCCCTCATCGGGCTGTAGAGCTATGGGTTGGGGGTTACTTTAATTATTAATTGATTATTAATTTCATTGAATTCCATAGAGTGGAAACTCATTTTTATATTCCTAGATTTTACTTTTTCACACATACATTATCTTCATGGCCCCTGTTTTATCTCATTTAACAAGGATAATTGTTACCTTATCTAACATGCTTTTATTCCTAGCTAGTGATTAATGAATGCAATTTTTCCCAGATTTTACATTTTCCTGTATTTTAAGTTTCATATCTTGTTCCCTCTGAAAAACATAACATAAGGTTCAACAGTAGTTACTTCAAACTAATATAGAAAAAAATAATTCCAAATAAACTTTCAGGCTAGGTCCTCTTGCTGCTTACATCGCTCCCCAACTGCTGACTGATGTAACACCAGATGTGCAGGAAACGTTTCTGGAACGAATGACTTCAGCCCTCTCGGAAATGGGAAGAAAAATTCCAGTGCGGGTTAGTGGCTCAACCATGTTATTCCGTATTTCATGAATAAGGCTTAACTATACAGGTGCTTAAAATGTGACTGTCTTGATTTTCAGTCCAGATATGAATATTCTGCCAATATGACTTAACCATGTCAGAGTTTTTATGATTCTTATTGAAATGCACTGATTGAAATACCAACTGGAGAAAATTAAATACAGCATGTTTCAAAATGATTTGAATGATAAAAACACATTCCCTACAACATAATCATGATCAAATATCCCGTGAAATACATTCAAACACATTCTTAAGCCTTTTTTGTAACGGTCCCAGTAGTTCTAAATTCTGCAGCCAGGTGCCAGGCTGAACAGTTGTTATAAAATGGCTGCCAATGGTGAGGAGAAATAATTTTGCGAGAGTACAGAGGCTGTTCAGTGTATATTTGACCAAACGCGATTCCTCCCCCCTGCACTCAGAATGAACTCACCCAACCTTGGTCAGGCATGTTTGTCAGTGCAGTGTGTGAGCTGTAAAAGAGTGGTTGTGTTTTCTCACTGGGCCAAAAATCCTGCCCAAACTGAGCCGCTTTTTGGGAGGAGTGCGTTGTATAACTTTCCAAGTGTTTGCATTTTCTCGCTTGGCCGAAAATGCTGCCAAAACAGTTGCTTTTGGGAAGGTTATGTTGTAGCCTTTTATGACGCAAAGTTCAGTGTGTCAATGATCAGGAAGTAGTGTAAGAGCAAGAATTGTGATGTTAGTTTGACTTTATTCAAGAATGTGATCGGCAAGTATAAGGATTGCATGGCCCCAGCGTTCGGTTCTCCAACAAAGGGGACGAGAACACGTCCGTGCACACAAGCCACCACCAGTATGCAGGTGCAAGGTGCGGTTAACAGTTTCCAAAGACATATTTAGATTTTCTATCTGTTTTTTGGGTCGGTGGATTCTCTTGCATGCCCATTCTGCAAAGTTTCACCTGCATACTGGTGGTGGCTTGTGTGCACGGACGTGTTCTCGTCCCTTTTGTTGGAGAACAGAACGCTGGGGCCATGCAATCCTTATACTTGCCGATCACATTCTTGAATAAAGTCAAACTAACATCACAATTCTTGCTCTTACACTACTTCCTCATTATTGACACACTGAACTTTGTGTCATAAAAGGCTACAACATAACCTTCCCAAAAGCAACTGTTTTGGCAGCATTTTCGGCCAAGCGAGAAAACGCAAACACTTGGAAAGTTATACAATGCACTCCTCCCAAAAAGCGGCTCAGTTTGGGCGGGATTTTTGGCCCAGTGAGAAAACACAACCACTCTTTTACAGCTCGCACACTACACTGACAAACATGCTCGACCAAGGTTGGGTGAGTTCATTCTGAGTGCAGGGGGGAGGAATCGCATTTGGTCAAATATACGCTGAACAGCCTCTGTAAAGCAGTCATGAGTGTACAATGTCAGTTTCGTACACAATTTCATGAAGATCCACCAGCAAAAAATCTCTTATCGCATTAGCGTTGCAGTGATGAGAACATGCTGAAACATGGCTGGATGGAGTTAGATTACAGTAATGACGTGTGCAGAGTAACGAAGGGTGTTCACATTGAGCATTTGTGAGTTAATTTTGCAATAACCATTTGCACTTAAACTTGGACAGTTACATTACATGTGTGTGAAATTGTATCTTATTTTGACAATTTATGAATAAAATATAACAAGTTGAAATCATTCACATCGTTTTGAAATACATTGTACATTAAAAAAAAAAGCATAATCCACATGAATCCATAGCATGTAATTTTCAGGAAATATTGTCGATACCTCCATCTTCCCTTTGAACTATTACATTTACCAATTGTACCATGAAGAATTGAATGGCGTAAAGAGGAAAGGGTGTCTGCATAATTAGCAAAGCTCCATGTACAGTGAGAGACATAAGTATTACGAAGGAAATTGCCCACCACCATACTTTTCCTCTGTTTTACCCAAAGAGAGTCTCAAGAATTGTAACAAAATGTCAAGAGGACTTAAAGAGCATGTTTTAAAAACAAGTAGGATGCAAGGGAAAAATTAATGAAAACAGTCTTGGACAAATTGCTGAGCAATACTTGTGCATCTCACTGTACCACAAACTAGGGACTCCACAATAAACTTCAACTTTTCCCCAGGCCTCCAGATTCTCTGTGACCCTCTTATAACTTTGCCTAAAAGTTATAACTGAAATTGTCTACAGGAGCCTCACAAAGATGATAGCTCCGGGCCTCTACATACATAAATCTGAGCCTGCGCACCATTCATAAAAATATTGTTTTCACTACCTACACTACTCCATAGTACAGTTCTAAGGAATTGGTTCTTTGATGTACTTTAAGTAGAATGTGCCAAAGTGCTACCTAACAATTGAAGATTACTTTTCATGTACATACAAATTTGTAATCATTTTATTTTGTGTTTTGAAATTGATTGCACCTTGTTTTTGTAATATGAATATACTATTACATGTCTGACACCTCTATTTCTAGCATTTCTCATAATTAACAATAAAGTCTAATATTCTACATTTTTCTTCATACATATTGTAAATTGTGTCCAATGTATTACTGCAGATTTTATCTGTTGTAGGGATGACCAAATCAAGATAAAATTTTATCCAGATACCGGCTATACAGATTATTGAATATCTGAATTGTCCATATCTGTATATCTGAATTATCTGGATATTATTTGAAATATTCAGATATCCTAATGTGTGCATTTTCCAGACAGTTTATCCACATATTCTTTTTTCATCGTTTTGATATTTCATCCTTCATCAGATCTGTTCTATCCAGATATCCAAATTATCCGGATATTCGGATATTCGTTATCCAGATTTTGTGTCCATCCCTAGTGTGGTGGAACAACCAAGCTGATAAGTCCTGTATTATCCTTGTACTAATCTATGGCATGATGAATTAACTTTATTTATATTGAATACTTGCATTTGGACAAAAGTGAGTTTTACATTTTCTAATATTCCAGGCTGCTCAAGAGTTGATCTCCCTGAAGTTAGATGGAGCCAATCCTCACTCGGCAGACTGGAACAGCCTTGGAATCTCACTGTTGCAGACTCTGCCTCTCAATCTCCTTCAGCAGGCAGGAAGGAACAGGCTGGTGGAACTGGCAGATGCACCAAATGTTCGCTCAAACAGGGAACTTGTGAGTTTATTTGCATTGTTCTTGTGATTGCAGAAACAAATTGCTGATGTAGTTGTACAATCAATATATTCAGGAGCAGCTCAAGATAAAATTTTCATCCTGGCAAGGTGGATATTTGCCCACCTACCATCTACTTACCACACTGCCCCTTCCCATCTTTCTACCCTGATACTCCTACCTTCATCCAATAGAAACATGACCATGTTATATACCTATGCATGGTTTTAATGACTACAAATAATATCCATATTTTAAAAATACTTTAAGTATTACTAATTTATCTTCTAAATTTATATATGCATTGCTTACATTGTAGCATTATTTCTCTTGTAGTCTACGGTTATTACAAGCATAAAAACACAGTTTTTCGTTGTGACGTTTCAGGAGAACACACGCTCTCTTCATCATTTATTTTTAGTGACAACATCCATTGTATAACTGATTCTTTTTTGTTTAATAAATTTTAACCATTGTTATAACTGTATCTTTAATCAAACTAAAAATAAATGTCTGATGAAGGGAACGTGTGTTCTCCTGAAACGTCACAACGAAAAACTGTGTTTTTATGCTTGTAATAACCGTAGACTACAAGAGAAATAATTTAAGTATTACTGCTAAGGAACACGTTTATGTAGGCAAGTAGTTGTTTAATACCTACATAAAGACATTAAAGTAACGGTAATCTCTTAGCTTAGATTGCTACATGATTTTGCAGTATATTTATTATTGTTATGCAGCAGTAATGTAAATTAATTCTTGCCAACAATAAATCCAACTGTTTTTAAAACAAATAGCTACACACCCAGTGAAGGCACATAGTGGTTTGTATTCCACTTTAAACTGTATTTCCAGTCCTGATTTGCCTTTCAGTGCATAAAATGAACTTAAAAATAAACTGAAACAAATAAATAGCCATGCTTATGTAATCAGAAATACGGTTTTGGCACTAATTAAAGGAGAAGTAAAAGTTCGACACCCCCTCCCTCCAAAAGGTGGAATCCCAGTCAGTCAGCTGCCCCTGAATAGAATTGGGGCCATTTGCTTCCTAGCCTTATAGTGAACAACCGATATGAAATACGAGGCATATTTTTAAAGTAAGTTCAGTTTTGATATTACATAAATACAAGGACACATGTTGTAATAATTTAATTTTACATGAAAGCCTGGGCCTACATCTACTTTTCAACATAATTGCCACCTACATTAAGGCACTTATCGTATCGTACGACCAGCTTCTGAATGCCATCTTCATAGAAATTGGCTGCCTGATGTGATAACCACTGCTGCATGGCCGTTTTCACGTCATCTGTGTTAAAGCGCTGACCGGCAAGGTGCTTCTTTAAGTGCAGGAACAAGTGATATTCACTGGGTGCTAGGTCAGGGCTATAGGAGGGTGGGTTCGATGCGCCGCATGTGGACGAGCATTGTTGTGAAGCAATACGATCCCTTTACTGAGCATGCCGCACCTTTTGTTTTGGATTGCACGACGCAATTTATTCAAGGTCTCACAGTATGTCACAATTGCATACAGAACACTGTGTGACACTTCTGTAAACTCCGTAGATAAAGATTAAATCGTAGAGTCTGCTTTTGCGTACTTTTTCATCAACTTGCTGCACCAGGTCATCGTTCATGATGAATGGTCGCCCACTTCATCCCTCATTATGCACGTTTGTATGGGCATCTTTAAATGCCCTCACCCAGCATCTTACCATATTATCACTCATAGCATTGTCTCCATACACTTCTGCAATCTGCTGATGGATTTCGGCCGCTTTCACGTCTCTTGCACTTAGAGAACGAATGATAGCACGTAGCTCACACTCTGCATGACTTTCAATCGTCTGGGCATTGTAACCACACCTGAACAACTGTCTACTTGGGCGAACGGTTGCGTACTGCCATCTGTGGCAAGCCCATAGATGCAGGTCTTCAGCACACATGTGCAAAACGGCGAGTGCAGCACTACAGCGGCCTAATTGCAAAACGGAACTTACTTTAAAAATATGCCTCATATATTGCTATATTGAAATATGCTTGATATGAGACAACAAAACTAAGTGGACTTCATGCACAAATCGGATAATCATAGTGAGAATTCTTGATGCGAGATCAGAGCTTTTTAAATGGGCCCCCACTGGAACAACAGCATTATTCAATATGTCAGCTTGAAACTCCCCACTGTTCTTCCAAAATGTTACATCAAAAATTGTGTTTAAATGCTTGTAACAACTGTAAACTACAGGAGAAATTATTGTATAATGCAAGCAATACATACATACAAGAAAGAAAGATAGAAAAAATATGAGGTTGACTTATTATAACCCAATGTTATGAGATCTAACGGGTGAATGAAATACGTGGAGAAAATCTAATTATATATGGTGCTGGGGCTAAAAGTATCTCAAAAACACCCACGCAAATCTCAGCAGCCATTAGGTTTATTGAAATAATAATATTATGCAAATTAACTCAGTTTTTTTTTATGAGGGGTTAGTTAAGTTCAATATTAGCACTTTTTGTTATTCGGCAGATGTTAAAACAATGCACAAGCTCTTTAGGCAAGTGTTTTTCCAGCATCTGAGTCATTATAGAAAGCAAAGCCTTCAACAATATGCTTTTCCACATCGACCAAAATTTGAACTTTTATCTGTCGTGGCTACTGCTGGTGCACCTGTACCAGTGGCTCGAAAGTGTAAAACAACAAATCGTGGATATACTTCATTATGTTTGGATACCTTTAGCCCGGACACACCAAATGTCATCATATATTTCCATTTCTTTCCAGAACTTTGTCCTTGGAAACAAACTAAAAGCTCAGGAAGAACAAGGAGAGAACATAGTGGACGTTTCATCTTTTCCGAAAGCCTTCTTCCGTTCACTCGGCCTTGATTTCCTGGTTACTTCTCCACCCAGCTATGTTAACAATATTCTCAGGAAAGTGGAGGAAAGTGCGCAAGTGATGGATCCCGATCAGAAACTGGTTTTATTCAATAGGGTAATGCACATTTTATAGTTTTTTTTTTTTTTTATGAACACTCGTGCATATCTTAAATCTTCACTTATCATGGTCAATTAAATTGTGTATGTAAGATGTACCAATATTTTAATACTTCGATGTACAATCCAAGATAAATATATATTCAGGAAATTAGAATCATGAGTTTCCTGATTTATTTTATACTAGCTAGCATTGCCCAGGTATTTATTTATCCCAATCTTGTATTAGACAGGAAAATAATGAATTCTAACTATAGTGTAAAATGTAACTAATTTTAAATGTGAATGTCACCAATTAGCTTAGCGACTCTGAAAACTATGGATTCAACACTAATCTAGGTCATTTGTGGCATTTTATTTTTCACCCCCTCTCACCCCCATGCCAATAGGTGATGAACTTGGAGTTGAACCACATTGCGAATGTCACGAAAACTATGGATTCCATTCGCAACACAGCCTGAATGTTAGACAACCCGAGAAACACTATCGTTGTGTGGATTGAATAGAGTCACGGATATCTGTTTGTGCGGAATTTAATATCGGTGGTTCTAGATTATTTTTATATGTCACACCTTATCACCCCACTCCTAGGGGTGCCAGGGATGTCTTACCCCCACAGTATTTATTTCCAGATTGGAAGTGATACGTGTACAAAGTTTGGTTGAAATTGCTCCAGGCGTTCGAGAGTTATGGCGGAACAAACAAATATACACACCCACACACATACATCCATTTTTATGTATATAGATAAATGCAGTAGTGCATTTCAGGGAAAATGAGGGAACTAAGAACTATTTAAGCAGTTCCAAATTCCAATTAATGTGTGTCCATAGTTTGCACACTCCATGCAATAAAAGTGTAGTATTTAATACATAAAGAAATATTTTTTGTAAGTAGACAAGTGATGAAAAAGCATAATTTTTATGTTTGAAGTTAATTCAGGAGGAGGCTGAAGTTTCATAGCCCTCTCTCTGCCCCACACACTTTCCACATACCACTCAAATAATGTGTGCATATTTTTCAGGACAATTGTTAATCTGTATGGAAATATTGAATTGTATAAGATGAGAGGATATAAACAGTCAGTGCATTCACCTTTATGAAATTTTGTATACACTGACACTCAAGTAATGTTTGTACTGCCATGCACTGTTCCATCTTTCTATTACAACTGCTGTCCGGGGTGTAAGGTGTGACCTTCCACATAGTACACCCAATTGTCAACCACACTTCCACATAGTACACACTGGACTGCTTTGTGCAGACTAACGAGGCTCTGGCGACTGACCCTATGGCCAGTATAATTCTATGTGTTGTCCTGTTTTTTGTCCTTATGTGTGCTGAGTGCCCCTTTGCAGCCTCAGCTTTTAACAAAGGTCAGAAAATTTTAAGATTTTAGTTATGCAGCATTACAGTTATGTTATTTTAGTTACGGTAAGGGGCTGGACCCCATATCGTGCGACAGGTGCAAAATAGCTGACGCACCCAAAATTTTAAATTCAAATTCAAAACAACTGCTGTCCAGATGGCAGCACTAGTCCCAAAATTTCTGGACATCACCTCATATATCCATATGTGCATGTGAACTAACCTCCCTATGCACACACTACGTGGACAATTTGCAAAGATACAGGGTGCACACGGACACAAAAGAGAACTGATGGGGTGTCACTACAACACTGGCAATGTTTTACAGTTCAATTCTTTAAAACACTTTTGCAGTGTAAGAAAATAAACACTAAAAAAAACAATTGTCAATTTACCTAATATTCTTTATTCATTCCATTAGACTAGTATAAATTGCTGTGTGTAGACATCTTGTTTGACTGATTGGATGTTTGTATGCCAAGGATTGCACTACATGAATGTTCATTGTAGGTGAAACGTGACATGGATTTGGAAGACCTTCCAGCCGACATACGAGCCATTGTTCCACCGAATGACCTGAAGAACCTTTCAGTGGAGAAACTGAAGAAGCTAAGCAATGACCTCCCAGCTCACACTGCCCCTGTAAGTAGCATCAAACTTTCAGTACATAAAATATAAAATACAGGAAGATTTGGCACACACAGGAGATGTACTATGTAGAATTTTCAGCGAAAAGTGCAGGCTCGACCAGGACTCGAACCTGGGTCTCTGGCATACCATGCTATTCTCTACTACTACAGTGTAGAGCTCGACGTCTACAGTGTTTCAAAGGCAACAGGTCTTGTTGCGGTAGCACTGACAGACAATTCCACACAGGTAAAACATTGACAGCGAAAAATTGGGTGAAGACAGGCCTGATTTGTAGCTCAGTGGAAGAGCAATGGCATGGTATACCAGAAATCCAGGTTTCTGGTAGAGCCTGCATTTTTCACTGAAAAGTATATGTAATAAAATACAGAGTTATAAAGTCTATTGGCCAGCCAAGATTTTGGTATAATTTGGGAGCACTAATTTCCCTTTATGCCACACTTACACGGGTGTTACTAAAAAAACCATGATTTCCATTTTAAAGTGGCAGGTAACAAATGGTGGATGTTTACTTTTGAAGAAACTAATATATCTGAAACGAATGAATGACAGCTTAAGATGTGGCCTATTTTTAAGGTTATCTTAGGTTTTTTTCAATATGAGGAACTATTAATTAGTAAATCACATAGTAAAAAAAATCATATTTTTTACTAATAATTTTATCTTCTTCGTCCAAGCATCAGGCACCCTGTTCTGTCCATCTCATCCACTTCTCTTGATCTCAGCTCTCCTCTTCATTTTCCAGTTCTCCCCGATGGCATAGTGATAACGTCATTACCTTGTAAACCAAGTGTCCTGGGTTCGTACCCAGTGGAGGCACATTGCACAGAGGTTTGGATCCCACTTGAAACTGTACATCCAGTCCCGATTAGCCTTTCTGGGCATAAAGTGAAGTTTAAACAACAATTCAATCAATCAATCTTCCTTTTCCAGTCCGGTCGTTGTCATGTTGATCCCGTCACTTCCACATAGTACACTCTGGTAATTGCAATGTAGGAGGTCAAGGAGGCTCTGGACCTACAGCCAGTATAATGATCTGTGGAGTGTGTGTTGTCCTTATGTGTGCTGAGTGCCCCTTTACAGCCTCAGCTTGTAACAAGGTAAGGTGATTTTATTCCTCATGGGCAAGTGTTGATATTATCTACGGTAAGGGCTGGCCTTTATAGAATGTGACGGGTGCAAAACAACCCAAGTGTTGATGCACCCAAAAATATTATTTCAACCAATCAGTCATGTTGATCTGTCCAATCCGAGGCTTCAAATTTCCCTTTGAACTCGATGCAGGTTGCTTTGAGTGTGCTCTCTGGTATTCTCTGGTCTTGAGGCGGAGTTAGGCATTTCCTCTCAATCTCCATAGTTATGGTTTTCTCACTTGGTTGACTATTTGCAGTAGTTTCCAACTGGGTGATTGGGTTTGCCACATCCCTGTGCCGAGAATAATTTTATGTTTATCATTAATTTACCAATAACCTGGACACATTCAGCTAGAAGCATTCACTGTACACACTACATAATTAATTTGTTTTATATGAATTTTGAGGTCCCATCCAACAAGTGTAATACATCAAGTTAAAGATAAATGTTCACGCTTTAATATTTGCTTGGAACACTTTCATCTTCCCGATGGCGTAGTGGTAAAGTCGTCGCCTTGTAATCAAGGCATCCCAGGTTTGATACCCGGTGAAGGCACATGGCACAGTGGTTCGGATCCCACTTTAAACTGTAGGTCCAGTCCCGATTAGGCTTCCTGTGCATAAATTGGACTTGGAACAACAAATCAATCAATCATCTCAGATGTCTAGGTTATTGGCAAATTAATGACAGACATAATATTATTAGTAAAAAATATGATTTTTTAAAATATGTGATTTACTAATTAACAGTTGCTCATATGGAAAAACCTAAACAATGCATATAGGTCACATCTTATTGTGTCAACGCCTCCCCAATGGCACAGTGGTGTCTTCGTCACCTTGTAATCAAAGGGTCACTGGTTTGATACCCAGTGGATGCACATAGTGGTTCGGATCCCACTTTAAACTGTAGGTAGAGTCCCAATTAGCCTTACTGTGCATAAAGTAGACTTAAAACATCAATCAATCAATCTTAATATGGTATTAAAAAAATTGAAATCGTACCATCAGTTTTAGAGAATTTTTTTGCCCCCTCAAAAGTCAACATCCACCATATTAGATTGAACACAATTTCCACTAGCTATCATTTTGAAATGGCAACCATAATTTTTTGCTATTCTTACACACCCACATAATTGTCATAAAGGAAAATTAGTACCCGCAAATTATACTGAGTGCTTGATTTTGGCTACTTGTCCCATGGAATAATGCAATTTAATAAAGATTTTTGTTACTTTAGTGGTTCTAATTTTAATTGTTCAATTTTAGCCACTAAAGAAACTAACATTCTCATTAATAATATTATTATTAATTGATGACTGACTTATTTGCAAAAATAAGATTTAGAGTACCAAAAAATAACTTTTAGGTTACATACATTAGCACTGTTACTATACATAGCTACAAAGTTTGAAGCTGTAGTGCTACGTTTTTTAAATTGTAGCTGTGATCTAGGATGTATTTAGGGGGTCCAGACCCGCTCCCCTCCGAAAAGAGTAAGTAGTAAAATTAAATAATGTAAATAGTGAAATCATAAAATGACTAAAATTAAATAATGAAAATATACTTGTTTAATCGAGGGTTAGTTTTTTCCACCGAACTTAATGGAAGACAAGGATTATATTGGGGTCATACTACTTTGAATGACAGTATCAAAGAAGATCTATGTAAGATTTATTACTACGTATAATAATATGCATAAAATATTACCAGGAACTTTACATTTCGTAAACAAATTCTAACATCCCTTGTTGATATTCAATAAATATTCAATTCGTTATCAATTTTTTAATTTCCTTGCCAGGGTGGTTGTTTTTTGTTTTTTTTTCCAAATTTTCCGACCTTAACTATACATAAGCTATGTAGATAACGAATATGTGCTGCTATATCACTACCCTTATACTGTCTTGTTACCTATTCATGTAATAAATATGTATATTATATTAATTAATTTGAATATTTGAATTAATTTAATATAACTAATTATTTTAATTATTTTTTTTTATTTTTTATTAATTATTATTTATTTATTTATTATTATAATACACTTGTTTTGGACCCCCTTACCGAAATATATTTCTAGATACGTGCCTGGCTGTGCTATAAAATTCTTGTAGCTTTTAGCAAAAATTTCACTACAGCTACATTTCTTCTCAGTGTTTGGACGTAAATTTTGTTTGTGGCAACAGCATCAAAAAATTGTCAACTTAATGCTTACTTATGTAGGAGTTGCATCAAGATCATTCCCATTACAAAATGACATCATTCTGGATAATCCAGAAGATAGCTATTCTGATATTCCAGATTATAGATACTACGATGTAATCATGGCCTTCTGGAGGGTAAGAGGCCAAACATCAAAGTAGTCGATCCAACCCCCCTTTCCTGGAAATTGGCATAATTCATTTCAAGTTATTCCAACAGAATAACAAAGTAAATAATGTGTTAGATAGAAAATATTAAGAACAATACTGGAACCAGGTTATGTTTCATATTGTACCAATTAATCCAAAGAAGAAATGGTTCCACAGTTTTCAAAATTCCAGAAATTAGTTTTTTATGGTGGGGGGGGGGGGTCCCACAACATAAACTGTGACTAAAATTCTCCCCTAATTTCTACAGCTTTTTCGTGATCAATGTGTGTAAAAGCTAATTAGAAAATAGAATAAATATGCATTTCAGTACACTAACAGTATGATATGTAAAAAGAAAATGGACAAACACTTGTGCTGGATGTTCACTCATTCGCTGTAATTGAGTAGAAAAGTCTCCCCATGGATTTAATAATAATTAATGTAAAATAAAATTTGTTTATATTTACTAAATTATAATACAGTGCCTTTTACGGCTGACTCTTTCGCGAAGCGGTGGCTATTACACTGGGCAGCGAGAGCGCATCTGCTGGCAAACTGGATGCTAAATCCGCATAAATGGAACTGCTAGCTATGTAATGAAATAAGCTCGTACAATTACACAGACAGTTAAAATTAAAACGAGCATGTACCTTGTTACGAGAGGTGTTGGAAATGATGTCCTCTTGCTTTACACATGTACGGCATTTTTTAAGGAAATTTTCACTAATATGTATCAGTTCCTCTTCCAAAATTGCTTCAATTACTCTTCTGATATTTTCTATCAATTCTTCTAATGTATGGCTTCAGGTTTAAAAGCTTGGTAGCTCGCCATGTAGACATCATGCAAATGTCTGTTGCTTGTGCAAGGCTCTGGAGGGATTTTTGAAAAGTGTGTTCCAATCGTGCTCCAACGTCATCTAATTTCTTCCCAGTAAGCACATGCCATTTCCTTTTTGCTTCTTATCAAGGACAGACCCTGTTTCCCTAAATTTGCTCATAAGTTCTTGAACATTGTCTCTGTGTGGAACAGGAACATCTGGGAATTCTGCTGCCAAACGCCTTCTGACTTCTCTACAAGAATTCGTAATGACATAAGTCATACATAAAAATGCATTGTTTTAAATTATACGTGGCATTATTAGACAGCAGGAAAGGACCAGTAATACGTAAACTAAAACAAAACAATCTAAAACACTTGTTAATACTTCTCAAACACATGCAAACTGAACACTAGCTATTTGGATACTGAAGCACTGACGCGTCCAGTGCCAAGGTCAGCATACAGCTGTGGGTCTAAATGCCGGCAGATGGCCTCCCACTGCCCGGCGTATTAGCCACCGCTTCATGGAAGACTCGACAGTGAAAGGCACTGTAGTTATTGTGTAATCATAACTGTGATGATATGCATGTACTAGTTCAGTTCATTAGAACCTGAATAATTCTGATATCTGATAGAAGAAACTCCCCAATTTGGAATAAAATTTGTTTATTTTTATGAGTATTGTATCCTAATAATCATAATCATGTTAATAATTATTTTTGTTGTTTGTACTATTCAAGTATTATTAATGGATTGGCCCTCCATACAAACATTTCCGGTGATGTCCATGGCCGTATGGTATTTTTGTGAACATATGAACATGTGATATGATGTGAAGGAAAAATTGACTATGAACATTGCTGAATGGCAGGAATACAAAAATATGGCATGGAATTGGTGATGGAAATGTGTTGAAATCAGGGCTCTTGATATGGTAATAGTATCGTAAATTGAGTTCAAATTTAATCATCAATACTTTTCTGTAGCCTACAGGGTATACAAAATGCTTCACAATACTTTTCATGGAATCTCAATATCCTGGAAGTTATTCAAAATGCACAATTTTCATTAATTTTTGCCAGTGGTATTAAGAGTTAATTTAATTATTACTATAGTTATTTTAATATTCTGATATCTCCTGTGTGAACATTTCACATTTTAAGAAAATTTCTAGTACATTAATATGATAATTCTTGGAATGACATGTTTATGCATTACAACTCCCAGGATCTCAGCTTAAATCCTAGGTAAGACATGGATAGGTGTTCATCCAATGATCTATTTCTTCTGTTCAGTTTTAATCTTTATAACCAATGAACCTAGATGGTATCCCCTGCAACATTCTGGATATTTCTATGCCCAGCATAAGAATAGGTTTTGGCCTCCCCTGCATTAGGCAACCCCTCAAACTCCTTGATTGAGACTTCTTTATAATATTTGAATGGAATCACTTTATGGCATCCATAGAAAAATTATATTAATTTTTGTCTCAACTTTGTGTGCTTTTCTACAACCAAAATACTTGTTTCTTAACTGCAAAGCTCACTAAGACAAAATTGTCTTGCCACAAAAAACTTAAAATGCACATTTGATATTATAGTATTTATTTTTGTTCTTTTGGATAATTTACAATGTGTTACTATGTAAAATTGTATTGAATACAATTGTTACAGCACACAAAGGGTCATTAGTATTTCTAATACAACAATATTGTAAAAATGTTGCTTTAAATACAATAGAACACCACAATAGTTAATAAACATTGGTCAGGCCTCCCCCATGGCGCAGTGGTAGCGTCATTGCCTTGTAATCAAGGGGTCGCGGGTTTGATACCCGGTGGAGGCACAAGTGGTTCGGATCCCACTTTAAACTGTAGGTCCAGTCCCGATTAGCCTTACTGTGCATAAAGTGGACTTAAAACACCAACTCAAACCAAACCAATAAACATTGGTCTTAATGCAAGTGTCGTGTATAATTTCATCAAAATGGCAATTTTGAGCAAACAAAACACTCCTGTATATACTTTGTCATTTTTCGGCACCACACATTATAATCATATGCAATATTGTTTTTCAACAACTAGTATAAACTTGATGTGACCTTGCACAAATGGTTGTACTGCAGGTTAATCGATCAAGAAAAAAATGTGGGTTTATTCAGTGGCAATTCGAAAATTTTTTTGGGTGTAGGAAGTTATGGTAAACAGACCGAGGAAAGTTTTCGAAAATGCGTTCAATTACACAGTCGCATGTATCGCTTGTATAGCCATTACATTTGAAATATTAGCTGCAGGCTCTCCCTGCTGTCGTGTGAGGATTGAGAACAGCTTTGCAAATACCAGCCGCCTGATAAGGGAATGTGTTGTTTCAACTCTTAAATTACGCTAAATGTGATAAAATTATGCTAGACATATATTACTATTGTTATACAAGTATTATTTAATTATCATTATCATTTTCTGATGACTGTAGTAGTTTTAAGTTCGATTTATGCATCTATTTTGGAATTGTGAACTGCGTTAAGCAACATTAGGAATTTCGACCATTCAATAAAATGGGTTCAATATAGTGCTTGAAAAAAGTTGAAGAAAATTCGATGACTAGTAATGGCATTCGTTTGATTTATTTGTGACTCCAACTTTCTACAGATTTCCTCTTATAAAATGCTCCTCACTTGTAAAATCAGGGAGGATAAAAAAGATGAAAACAAGAAAATGGACCAGGGCCTGTAAAAGCTTGTTCCTTGGTTGGCATACTTTCTTTTGTTTGAAACAAATCTGCTGGAGAGGTACAAACAAGATCTCGAGATTTTTAGGAAATAAATATTTCCTCAAAATATCATCATTAGAACTCAATTTCTCTGTTCCCCAGGGACATCCGTTTTTTGAGATGATGCTGGATTTTACCATTATGCGAAACAGAATGCTAGGTGCCAACGAAGTTAAAATTTTGCTAGGGTTGACATCACTGATTGAGGAAACTACTGTAGCTTTTTTGCAGAACATATAACTAGGCAACCCCCCCTCCTCCCTTGCACTGTCCCTCACCCATTTGGCTGTAGTGTGAGTACAGCGGCAGGCAAAGACAGGCAGTCGACCTGAAGCGAGCAAATGAAAGCAGATTGACTCTTGACAGTCGAGTAGCATTGTGCTCCTAATTTTACAATGCTCATTAAACTCTTAAAAAGTAGAGAACTGGAAATAAGTTCATATGAACTGTAGGAAGTTCCACACTTCTACATGGAGGAATTTTCCATGGGTATATTCTTTGGGAGATAAAAAAACAGAGTACCAATTTTCAGAGGCGTGCCAAGACATTTACTGTTCTCAGATCATTCCTCATTTTTGTTCATTTGATGCTTTCCCCCAACTGCCCCCTTACCCTTCCTATGTGGACATCACGAGAGAGGAGGGGGTGCAAGTAAACGCTCTCTGAACCTTCAAGAACCATTAAAATAAATTGATTGAATTGAGACAGTAATCATAATGTTTTGTATTCTACTTCATAAAGCTTAGAAAATAATATGCATTGTGTTTTCTTACTGGAAATTTTTTGATCACTTCTAAGCTTAGAATATGATTTTGCCAGAATTCTAAGCACTTAAGTGGTGTCTCAAAGACCACATAGTGATTAATACAGTAAAACCTCGTTTATCTGGACTAATGGGGGGATAAGTTGACCGGTTTAACGAAAGTCCGGATTAACTGAAATAACCTAAAAGAACAGTAGAAAGTGCATTAAAACTCCGTTTATAGCAACAAAACACGTTTATTATGTTGTATTTAAAGGGAATAGGTCTAAATACACTATACAGTACAGTACAAAGTCTGCGGGATACAGGATTTCGTAAGTGGTTGACCGCCATTTCTTTGGGAAGTTCTCTTGCTGACTTCTAGCCACATTTAAAACCTTGCATACTGCTTTTTTTTGTTTATTTTTTTAATTTTTTTTGCCTGTCCGGATTAAGCGAAGTGCGGCTTATTGGGATCCAGATTAATAAGGCTTTACTGTATAAGGTAAATTTGTACTGTCGTTTTTCATGATAAACATTTAGAGTAAACAGTTTCACTCAAGACATAAGTGATGATTCAGTGCTATGCTGCAAGTTACACAGGTAGTTGAAAAGCCTAGTTTTACCGATTCTCTGTTGTTTCACTCATGTCTATGTGCTTTGTTTGAACCCATGTGTTTGTTGCTTGCTATAAAGTCTCATTTCATGTATTTTTTTATGTAGTTTGTTTCATGTGCACTCTCCTGTTATTGAAAAATATAACATCACAGTTTGTGTCTCGATTATAGAAGAATCAACACGTTCTGTATCCTCATCCCTTCTTCTGGACCAAACAAGATGTAACTTGCAGTACAGCACTGAAGCACCTCACGCACAGTGAGTGAAACTGTTTACTTTCATATTAGCAATAAGTAACATTTATTTCTATTACTTAAACTATTATCCTGGAAAGTTAGAAAAATTTTGTTAATTGAACTTGTGGATAAAACTTTGCAAATAAGTTCCCCCATTAGGTCATTAAGTGCTTATTAAGTGTTTATTCTCTCGATTCCTTTTGTATTAGAGAATTTATGCATGTAAAGTTTACACAAGGCCTAAGTCAATAGATACATCTTACAATTCCTGTCATAATTTTGCACTGTGTTAATTAATGTATTGAATTTGAGAGTACTTTTTGTTTTTCTCTGGTTATTTCATGTTTGTTTTCTATCTCTCTAGTCCAGTGATTGATTGATTGAGTTGGTGTTTTAAGTCCACTTCATGCACAGTAAGGCTAATCCGAACCACTATGTGTCTCCACCGGGAATCGAACCCGGGACCCCTTGATTACAAGGCAACAATGCTACCACTGCGCCATCGGAGAGGCCACACTCTAGTATAGTGAGAACAACGAAAGAAGTGATGGGGCAAATCCAGTGGCTATAAAATGATTCGAACCTAGAGCCTGTGGCTTTGTAGCATGTTATGAAAGCTACTCTGTCACAGAGGCAATCAAGAGAACCTTCATATATATATTCCATTGTACAGGGTGGCTCAATAAGTCACTTAACACCCCCAGTACAAGGCCACTGCGGCATGGAACGTGAAAATGGTGATGACCAATCGTTGCCTGGCCAAGGGGGAACCACATTGACGTCACCCGCATGGTCGGCAGCCATCTTGATATCCGCCATCTTGAAATCAACTTCAGAAATTTAAATGGGAAGGGGGTCGTGCGACATATCAAAATGGGCTAGAATTTCACCAGGAAAACAACTGTGACATTTGTTTTCACCTAACTTTAAATTTAAGGGCGATTCCAGCATGGAAGAGTGACACATCCTTTCCTTTTTGCTTAAATGTTTATTGTTCAAATTATTGTTATTATGTGGTATTTATTGTTTAGACCAATCACTGAAAATGTCCGGATATTAACTTACAGGTATGTACATATCTTGTAGTATCGGTTGACATGGGAATTACGATTGTGTTTTGTCTTTACATAAAAGTTTAAAAGAGTGATGATGTGAATTGATCGTGTCAAGAGTAGCACATTTCCTTTTTCACTGATCTGAACGAAAATGCCAAAAACACGTGAGGAACGGATTGCCATCATATTGATGTCAGGGGAGAGAAGTACGCGTGACATTACCGCAGACTTCAATAACCGCAATCCTGCAAGACAACCGGTGTCACATGTGACCGTCAGCCAGTTGCTGGCAAAGTTTCAAGATACTGGATTTGTGGATGACAAGCCGCGACATGGACGTTCGAAAACAGCCACGGATGAGGGTACTGCTGTAGCGGTGTTGGCATCATTTGCAAAGTCCCCAACCTGTAGCAAAGGGAGACTGGCGCTGTAAAGCGGTGTCAGCAGGTGTTGAATTCAAAGGATTGAACGTGACTACCACTGGCATCCATATAAGATACAGCTGCAGCAGCACCTTAGTGAGGATGATCCAGACAGGCGTTTGCAGTTTTGTGAGTGGGCTATAGCACAACTGCAACGTGACCCTGCCGTCGGTAGCAAGATTCTGTTCAGTGATGAGGCTAATTTTTGTGTGTCGGTGGAGGTGAATAAGCAAAATCTGCGGTACTGGTCACCCGAAAATCCACATTGGACAGATCCCAGCAAGGTGACGGGAGGCGATAAGCTAATGGTGTGGTACTTGGGTTTCCCGACTTGTTGGTCCATTTTTCATTGAGAGCAACTTAAATGTAGGGCTACTTGCTTCTGCTACGGGAGCAGATCTTACCATTCTTACTGTCCGAGGATGGGAGCTATCCTGAATGGTTCCAGCAAGATGGTGCTCCACCACACTATGGGATGATAGTCCGTCAGTACCTAGATCAACAATTCCCTCACCACTGGATTGGTTGCCGAGATACTGTGGAATGGCCTGCATGCTCACCTGACCTGACACCATTGGACTTTACCTCTGGGGACACCTGAAAGCCATGGTGTATGCTACGAAAATCAGGGCTCTGGCATATTTGCACACACGCATTGTGGATGCCTGTACTGCAATAACTCCTGAGGTTCTTCAGAATGTGGTAAGGTCATGGGAGAGACGATTACACGTGTGTGTTGCGCAAGAGAGACGTCATATTGCGCATGTGTTATAACTTTGTGGTATTGTTAACTCTGCAACAATTAAAATTAGGTGAAAACAAATGTCACAGTTGTTTTCCTGCTGAAATTCTAGCCCATTTTGATATGTCGCACAACCCCCTTCCCATTTAAATTTCTGAAGTTGATTTCAAGATGGCAGACATCAAGATGGCTGCCGACCATGCGGCTGACGTCAATGTGGTTTCCCCTTGGCCAGGCAACAATTGGTCATCGCCATTTTCATGTTCCATGCTGAAGTGGCCTTGTACTGGGGGTGTTAAGTGACTTATTGAGGTTCTAGGTTTGAGTCTTGCCCTGGAAATGGGTGTTCCTTTGTGTTTGTCTTTTCATTGGTTTCATCATATTATCATTCACCATTGCAATTAACCTAATGAAGTAGAAAACTTTAAAAAAAAAAAAAAATAAATAAAGTCGTCATTATTGTCACCCAGTTTAATTTGTTTCTGAATAATTGTGTTAGAACCATTGGCTAGAGTTTTACTGCAAAATATTCTCATTTATGAACATTAAAAAAATTTGGTGTTTTTTTTTTTAGAAATCCACTTTGTGAATAGTTTTCACTATTAAATTAATAGATGTTAACATGCTTATCTCTCTCATTCTCTTTAGAAATATATATGTGGAGAAGTTAATAGAGTTTTGTATATCTTTTGATGTTATAACAATAAGCTCTCTATTCCAAAATACGTACATACATCGATGTTAAGAAGTTTAACTAAAATTCTACATCAAATTCTTGCAATAAATTAATATGATAGATGACGTGTGTGACATCATAATCTATGGATCTTGAGCTCAGAAGTAAAAAAGGGCTGAAAAGTGATTTCAAATACAAGAAAGATACAAAACAATTTACTTTTTCATTTGTGTGCCTTTCTTAAGCTGATAATCACATCTGACTTGTAACAATGCATCGTTGTACTCAGTGGCACATATGCTGCTTAGACTGGGCAGTTTTTTCTATTACATATGACATCACCTCAGTTGGCTTATTTTAGTGAATGACCTTTCCAGAGTAGATAGTAAAGTAACCAGCAATGTGTGTTGAAGTATCACTTGTTACTTAGGTGCTATCAGGACAAAGTGGCACTTACTTGCTACTTTGGTGTGAAGTTTGTGGTGAAGTGCCACTTAGTTTCCACTTTGGTGTGAAGTTTGTGGTGAAGTGCCACTTAGTTTCCACTTTGGTGTGAAGTTTGTGGTGAAGTGCCACTTAGTTTCCACTTTGGTGTGAAGTTTGTGGTGAAGTGCCACTTAGTTTCCACTTTGGTGTGAAGTTTGTGGTGAATTGTCACTTAGTTGCCACTTTGGTGTGAAGTTTGTGGTGAAGTGCTACTTAGTTGCCACTTTGGTGTGAAGTTTGTGGTGAATTGTCACTTAGTTGCCACTTTGGTGTGAAGTTTGTGGTGAATTGTCACTTAGTTGCCACTTGGCATGGAATTTAAAAGTGTAGTGTCACTTATCATTCCATGTAAAATTATTACCCTAACGTGTTTAGTATTTTCTTTAACCATTATCTTGAGCATACTAACTGAAAAGTAAGTAGTGGTCTCTCAAACAAAGAAAATAGTAATTTAACATTTAACACATAATCGTTAGGTTATACAAATTTAAGTGTGTTTTAAAAATAATTTAATACAATATCAGTTGATTGAACCTCTTCTCTTGATATTCAAAGACGAAACATTTTCTGATTACAAGCTTTATGGAATCTAAAATATTATAACTACTTTTTCTTACCTTGTTTACAGAGAAGAGTGTATGCCAGAAAGAAATTGAAGAATGACACGGTGACAGTGTATCAACTGGAATCAGACCTTCATCTCACATCAAGCCTGACCAGTGAGAATGTAAAGGATCTTGAAATGGATCAAATATTCCCTTTACTGAGCACAGTACAAAAAGCACCCGATCCTCCTGTACCAAGTGTGGTAAGTGACTTAGCAGGCAAATGTTTGGTTTCACAGAGACGAGTTTAATGTTAATGTAAGTTGAAATGATCCTAAAATGCATGATGGGTGTGTGATAAATGTGGTTTTATGATCATACAGATCCCAGATACCATAATCTTTCTTAATGAAGACAGTGGTCCTTTGAAATTAATCAGAAAACCAAATAAATTTGCAACATAGAAATATGGAACATCATCTTTGTGATCCTAAAATCTTCATCTCTTGATCATTGTTTAATGAAAGCATTGAGAGGTGTTTTCCCCCCCCCTTGTTGCCAATGAGCAGCAGCGGTAGTGAAAAATGTTAGCTGGGGGATGTTTAGTTGAGCCTTGGGATTATGTAGGGGAATGTCTTGTAGAGCCTTGGGGTTAGCTAGGGGGATGTTTGGTTGAGCCTTGGGGTTAGCTGGAGGGATGGTTTCCAAAAATGTATCTATGCGAGAGTCATTTAGTTATTGACACTTCTTGGTTGTAATGATTCCATTGAAAGTTAATGGGATTGTTACAACCCAGAAATGCCTGTGACTGTACATATGTTAAATAGGTTTAGATGTGTGCTCATAGTATTTCTATCAGATATCTCTGAGAATTTTGGATGTATCGGTAATGAAATAGTAGCTTCTGCATTGTGCTTAGCTGACTGGTTAGCATTGTTGCCTATGGCATGAGCAATCCTGCTACGAGCTCCAAGATTTCACTGTTAACAGGGATAATCGAAGATCTATTTGAGTGAAATACGGTAACCAACCCCTCCCCCCCTCGACTTATGTAATACATGACTTACATAAATTCACAGTTATGTAATAACTGTACGTAGCTGTCACAAGACATTTTTTTTTATTTGAAAAGTGTGATTTCAGTTTATTTTTATATTCTTGTATATACGTATATTTGTCATACTTTTATAGTTTATAGTTTAATTTATAAAATAATACTGTGCAAATAGTATACATATAGATACAAACATACATAGGTATATATATATATATGTATCTATTGCAGTTTCTTACAAAGTTACACTCAAGCAATTTACAAATTCGACTTATGTAAAATTCAAGTTACGTAAAGGTTTATAGAACACATTACTTAAGTAACTCTGTGGGGGGGGGGGTTACTGTAGTAGCAATATGAACTAAATACCACACTGCTGGAATATCTACTGTTTACAGTTCACAAAATCTAGTCTTATCAATTGTAACCTACTATGTTCTCATAAATACAACCCAATAGTTTTGTAGTGAACACTTTAGTAGGTGTAATGTACAGCTACAATACATGTACAGTAGAGGAACTACAAGTGAAATTATTCTCTTCAGTATGAAATTTAATATGGTATGTAGTGTGTTTAGCTTAACATGGTGGCTGTGCATATAACTTTTTTTTTCATATCTATTTGGAAATCTGAACATAGTAGATGTTTCATGACACCTATTGATCTACTGAGAACAGACAAAATTTTCAGGAGGGGTGACTCTGTACCCTGACTACTCGTCACTTGATGGCAAATCTTGGCTCTCAAATGGTTGTTGTACAGTGGAATGCACGAGTATGAAATTGAAGCTAGTGCAGAAGTTGTCACATACTTTGTTAGTGTTTTGTTTCAATTGTTGAACCTTTCATTATGTGAAAGTAAATGAACATAGTCATGGGAAATTTGCCTGTTAATATTTGTAATATTTTTGCCTCATAATATTTTGCAGATGCGGTTACTTAAAAAAAAGTTCCAGGAGTACCTTTACAATATCACAGGGGATAAGAATGACAAGCAGATCCTGGAACACATGTCTCCAGCTGAAGCTGTCAATCTTCCAGGATCTTTATTTGGAGAGTTCAGGTAAAAGAGAAAATGCAAAAATTAGATAATAAAATTAGTTATAAATTAGTTATAAAAATAATCACAGGTACATTCATTTTCTGTAAATTTGAAGTAAATGCCATGACTTTGCAAAATATTGAGTTCATTTTGTAATTTTAAACCGTGAAAAATTGAGTACAATACATGTTATGATCTAAGATTAACTGTTCAAAATACATTTGTGAAATTCCAATCTTACCTGTTCATGCACCCAGCATTATATAGGGTGTTTTTTTTAGAGTGATAGAACTTTGAATTGAAATAAAACACACAAAAAAATAAGTTTGAAACCAATTGTGTTATTATTTGAAAGATAACTTTCCGACATTTACTTTTTGAAAATAATTTCCGGCATATGTCCACCACGACTAGCTGTGATGACCCAGATTCGATCAGTCCAATTTTGAACCACTTTTTCAAGTAATTGGGGACGTATGTCGTTAATAACACGAGTTATGTTGGCTTCCAAAGCGTCAATTGTTGCTGGTTTATCAGCATAAACCAGAGACTTTACATATCCCCAAAGAAAATTATCCAGTGGCGTTAGGTCACATGATCTTGGAGGCCAATTCACTGACAGCGCCGATATTTCCGAAGTGCTCTATACGTTTGGCGAAGAGAACATTGATTTTGGAAATATATTTCCACAATTTGTAAACGTTGTTGCAGCGTCAGTTTTTCCATGATCATTTGCCAATGCTCACTGATATGAAATGATAAAACAACATGTCATCAAAACAAAACAAATGACAGCTATCCCTATCGAAAGTTCTATCACTCTTGAAAAAACACCCTTTATGTTTCTACACCAGAACTCCAATTTATACATTCCCAGATTTTACATTTTCCCACATACATTTCAATTCTCATGGTCCAAATAGAACATAATGTAATTTTTTTCTGGATTTTACTTGTTCCTGCAAGTTAAGTTTTTACATCTTGATCCCCTAAGAGAAAACAAAAAAACACAAAATCGAGGATCTACTGTGTCTTTTTTTTTCTTTCTTACTCAAGTGTGTGTCATTTTTGTTTAGTTGGTTTCTATGTTATCTAATTTATATTACTTTTCCACCTGTCTATGTTAAAATAAATTAAACAGCACAAAAAAATTAGATCTTATCTGAGATTCAAAACTCCACAAACTCTAGTTTTCAACTCATTTTGCTAACTGCTAAATTTCAAAAGATGGTATTTAGTTTCTTGTCTGATGAATAAATTATACAAAAATTTTAAATTTTATTAACAGTTTCATAGATCGGAGACACATTTAAATCGGATATTTTGTGTTTCTCGTGGTTAGTACTTACCAATTATGTATTGCGGAACATAGTGGAAGGTGCCATTATGCTTTTTGCACGAAAACAAACACTTTTTCTGCTAAAATAAACCATTTTCCTTAATGCTATGGAAAGCACGCCATGGTGCAATATCGTTTGCTTTGCGAATGGTAACGCTTCTTTTGTTTTCGAATATCAATGTTTCCAACTCTATTGTGCATGAAAGTTGTAAAAAACCGGGGATCACGTCTGGAAATTGTACATTTTGATGAAACATTGTTCGTTAGCCCCAAAAACCATCCACGGGTAGCCCCACAAACCATTGACGTTAGCCCCAAAAACCATCCACGGGTAGCCCCACAAACCATTGACGTTAGCCCCAAAAACCATCCACGGGTAGCCCCACAAACCATTGACGTTAGCCCCAAAAACCATCCACAGGTAGCCCCACAAACCATTGACGTTAGCCCCAAAAACCATCCACGGGTAGCCCCACGAACCATTCACTCGAGGTTAGGTTATGCCTGTTAGGTTAGGTTCCATTAGCACCCATTTCACCCCTAAATTAATCGAAAAACCATTTTCCTTTCTCGACAAAAAACAGCGCGTTTCTCGAAGGAAAAAAATGCGCTTTCTCGAAAAAAATCGCACGTTTGGAAACCCTGATTCCACTAGCGAGATCGCGTGACTTCCGACGCTAGAGCCATCTGCAGGTACATCTTGGAAACAACGGCATGATGTTGTCGATTTTCACAAAATGCGCAATATTATTACATGAAAAGTGATTATTTATTGTTCTGCTGCATTGTACGATGAAGTTTTAGGAAGAATATATATCGATGAAGGTTGTAAACCTTGGAGAAACTCATTTCCGTAAGTAGTTTCTTGTGTAAAATTGAAGAAATGTGTCTCCGATGTATGAAACTGTTACCCAATTTTTAGATAATTTTGTTCAACTATTTTTCACACACATATATATATTTCTTTGAAATAAGCTTTTTCCTGCTCAAAATTTGTAGTGTACAATCGTGCACCTAATAACTTTGATCAGTAATGTGCACCATTTGGAAATGTTGAAAAAGAAAGCTGCAGTAACAAATAAATGTAAAATTAATGTGATAAACTAATGGTTCATTTCCATGAAATGAAGCACAATAATAACAAATGAATCTCTTCTAGCTTAAATGCCTTGAAATCACCCAAAATCGCAAGTGAACTGAAAATACAGTTAATGAACAAAATAGGAGGACTCCCAGAAGTAATATACAGAAGGTTTTCCAAATCTAAACGAGAAGCAGCAATTGAGGAAGGGCTAAAAGCACTGGTGAGTATCTTACATAGAGAATATGGATAGATGGCCTTCCCAATGGTGCAGTGGTTGTGTCATCACCTTGTAATAAAGGGGTCCCAGGTTTGATACCCGGTGGAGGCACATAGTGGCTCGGATTCCACTGTAAAACTGTAGGTCCAGTCCGGATTAGCCTTACTGTGCATAAAGTGGACTTAAAACACCAAATCGATCAATCGATCTCACCTTGTTGGAGGTGATCTGGTCATCACCACACTTCAGCTGCCTATACCCCCCAGAGTTGCATACAGATACCCATTTAGTTGAGGCTGGTTGAGCCCGAGAGCCATTTCATGCAAGGAGAAGCCTGGAAAAATTCCAACCTTGTAGATCACCAACCCTGCTGGGAATTGAATCTCGGTCTCCCACGTGGCAGTCAGACACCTTACCAAGTACACCACCATGTCTCCAACTTGTATGTAGGCACAATAAGAAAGTTTTAAGTTCACTTTATACACACAAAGCTAAGTGGAACTGAACTTGAAGCTCTGGTCTCTGCACCAGAAATCTAACTTGGAACTATGCTATTGAGAAGACACTATAGGTATGGGGTTGCAAAAGTATGTTGAACATAATTCCTAATGTTCTTAGTAGTTTAACCTTTAGACTGCCGAGCGGGTTTTCGAAAGTAACCTCTCTCTGGCCGCCGCCTTTGCACGCGATTTTTAAATTTTACACTTATTTCAGAAAAACGTTATATCTCTGAGACTATTTAAGCAATCTACTTCGGGTAACTTTTGTTTTTCAGGTAGAACATCAGGGCATGCACCGTGCAGGAATTAAAACGCCAAAGCCAATAAGAGGGGTTGGGTGGGCCATGGCCCCCAACTTTCAATAAAAAATCATTTTTTCACATATTCGATAATGTAATGCACCCAGAGACATGAAATGACTTTCATTCGGCTGAGAAGGACCATACTTTGAAAATAAGGCTAAAGTTTGCCTCCCCTTCCTAAAATAGCGGGGAAAGAGGGGCAAACTACCCATTTTTATGATTTTTTCATTGAAAGTTGGGGGCCGTGGCCCACCCAACCCCTCTTATTGGCTTTGGCGTTTTGATTCCTGCACGGTTACATGCCCTGATGTTTTAGCGGAAAAACAAAAGTTACCCGAAGTAGATTGGTCAAATAGTCTACGGATTATAACATTTTATGTCAAATAAGTGTACAAATTTAAAATTCGCGCCAGCTTCCATACGTAACTTTGGAGTCGGTGGGGGGGGGGGTTCTTCCACATGACATTTCAAAGTTTTATCTCAACATCTGTCAGCGTTTACAACCTCACATACAAGTATGAAGGCCCTAAAAGCACATGAATTGTTTAATTAGCACGATGGTCCATGAGTGTGCCATCGGGCAACTCGGGCTATATTGTGAATGGAACACTCATAGACTATTGGAAAAGTAAAGATTTATTTACTCCTGAGCTAGAACTGTGTGTGTGATGGTTCTCATCAGCCATAGTGCACACACACTTCTCAGTGAATGAGATCAATTGAGTACAGGATGCGTGCATAATAGCATTTAACACCTTTATATTCAATATATATTCTCTTGTGAACTCTGAAATTATACTACTGCTATTGTTTGAAATGAATTGTAAGCCTATGCTATCAGGACTGGACCTACAGTTTAAAGTGTGATCTGAACCACTGTGCAATATGCCTCCACCAAGTATTGAACCTGGAACCCCTTGATTACAAGGCGACAACATTATCTCTATGCCCTTTGGTTTGAGAATTTGCTCATCAGATACTTGGTGTAAAGTTTCATATGCTTATTTAACAACCTTTTTTTTTTTTTTTTTTGCAAGAAAAGATAGAAGTTTTTATTAATATCAGGGCTGAAATGTAGTAATGCAAATTTCTATTGTAATTTATGTAAGCATACAGTGCACAGCATCAGTCACTACAATGCTGCAGTGTTGGCATTGAATTTAATGTTGCATCACAATGAAGTGACAGTTGTCAAAGTGGAAACAAGCACAAATATTAACAGATTGTTGTAATTATTATTAGTTGTACTGTTATATGCATGTAGTGTTGTTACCTTAGTATGCAACTTGCATTTTGGGGTAGCAACTTATGGCACACCCCATGCATTAGAACTAGATAGATAGTTTTATTCACCTTCAGAATGAGTACATTCATGGTTTCGTCATGGTTGTCATTGGATAACATTTCACTGCATTTTGCTAGAGAAGCCAATCATAAGAATGTGATGCAAGTGGTAAAATTAGGTATCATAGAACTACTATAAAACCTGTAAAGAGAGCTTCAACATGTTTCTGTATACTTTCAGTATTTTTAGTGAAGTTAATCCTTTCTGGATGATTGAATGGCATAGCCTGTCATGCAATTTCTGTCGAATGAGACTAGAGATGTGCATAATCCATCGTTCACTATAAAATTCCATTATGAATGAACAATGGGCTATAATCACACAGAATCTCTTGTGCACGTGTGTTGTAAGCATCTATCAAATTTCAATGTCTTTGCTGCTGAATTTTGCTTGTACTCATGATGAATTAAGTTGCACTTTTGTTTTACTCTTGAAAATAGCATTTATATCCACATTGTGGAAATTCCTTATGATGATTCTGCTTCAGATTATGCAGTTAGTGATGATTTTGATCCTAATAGAAAGTTTTTACGTTATATTCATCTATTAATTTTGTATTACCTATTAAAAATATGTTTTCAGTAACTTTCATGAGATGTTATATTGTTTTTTTACTTTAAAAAATTGTTACAGAAAAAATCGTAAATGTGAGAGAATTCATAGAAAATGAAATATATATGTGATATATATGAAAATAGGAAGTTTTGTAGATTTTAGAAAACAAGTGTTATAATAACACACTTAACAATATATTTTCTATGATTTATTTTTTTTAAACAGGAAAAAAAACTTGGATGTTCTAACTTCCGTCCAGCGAGGGTTAAACCTTACTGTCTACTTTTCCTACAGAATTAACATCTCAATACATTGCATACTCAGTAATTTGACTGAGATTTTCAAAATAAATATTGAAATTATTGTATATAATTCATACTTTTTTGTGTTGTAGGATGAGTACATTGACAATGAGAGCAAAATGCATGAGAATGAACTCTCCACTGTCCATGTGGCAGGTCTTGGAGCTGGGATTCAAGATCTGTCGTCATCGTCAATAGAGAGGCTGACACCAGATGCATTTGAGCAGGCACTTCTTATGCTACAGGTACAACATGTGTGTGGTTATGGTTGCTTCACTGGCAAAGTAACAGTTACAGTTGGTCGTTTTGTAAAGTAACTCTCTTTCAGTTTCTTCAAAAGTGACTGTAAGTTACCTTACATTGTAGCACTGATAACTTCAAGTAGGCTGTCATTTTTAACTAATTTCAGTCTAAAATTAAATTACAATTAACTCCATATGTATAAACCACTGGCATACCCAGGATTTTTTCAGGATGGGCTGAAGTTGTAAAGGTGGATAGTGCATAGATGCTTTGTAGGAGAGCTGCATACACAATAAGAAATTTAATATTTAAAAATTTTTCCACTCTGAAATATGGCAATTATTTTGTTTGAAAATGTTGATTTTCTCAAAATTTTGGAGTGGGCTATAGCCCCATGAGCTCCCTCCCCCTTTGGTCTACATACACCAGTGGTTTAAACATCAAAATATAGAGGTAATTGAATCCAGAGTAATCCTAAATTCCTTTCTCTGTGAAAAGTAAAGTTTTTGTTAGTTTCATTACTTGTTACTAGGGAGGCAAATTTATGGTAAATAAAAACTGAGGAGAGTGGTAAATAAAATGTTAGATCAGCGGTATATACCAAGCAGTGAAAAAAAAAGAATTGGCACACACTTTTTCATCATGAGATGAAACAACATACAAAAGAGCTATAAATTGATAAACTACTTCATTTTTATATACTGTACACATACACAAGTACTTAGCTGTCCAACCAAAAATAAAACATCAACACAAAATCACTTCATTTCTAAATTGCATATCTCAAGTGATGTATTCATTGTATGTACGCATATTTAAAGGATATCCTTGCTGTCCAACAAATAAAATAATCACTACTGCACATACACAAACACATGTTGAAAATCGCATGATGACAAATAAAATTCATTCATGACTGAACACAAATGACACCATTGTTTCCCTTGATGTGCGGGAACAGACTAATCTTATCGCTGCTACAGCTAGCAAGTTCAACGAAACTGGAAGTTGAGTAGACATTCGGGGGAAGAAAGGAGTGCAGCTTGACAGGGAGCGAAGTTTTCGAACTGAGATTATGTGCATGGGAAATCCAAATTTGTAGCATCTTCCTGATGTGATCGAAGATAAAACGTTCTTTAGCTGCAAGTGGTAGGAAACTTTAGGCAAACGTTTCGTTACATATCGACAGTTTGCGCGCACAATCTCGATTGCCGGTTTTTGCGTGTTTTCTACTTATTTTGATGATATTTCACGGTTATTTCGTGAAAAAGCATCCATTTCGTGGAAAAGCATACATTTCGCATTACTTCGCGAATAAAACTCATGCATATTTCATCATTGGGGGTGTAGTTACGTGCAGAATGTTCAAAATTGCATCTTTTTTCCACATTTCGCGATTTCGCGCAACGCAAAAATTCAATGTCCCCACTTGTTACTATTAAAAGTAACTGTTATTCAAAAAGTAACTGTTACTTGTAACTGAGAGCTTCAGGCTTAAAACAGCAGACTTGTTTTCATAATTTCTCTTATATTTTAGGTTTTAATAGCATATTTGCATACATATTTTGCTAGTTTTTAGTGCGCATAAATCCTAAGTCTATTTATGAGCCTAACATGCAAGAAGAAACAAATTTGCATGCCACTGGTTGCATTTCTCTCTCTTTCCGTTCTAGCTCCTCCATGCCTCTTTGTACCCACATTTTTCATATGTTAATTGTAGTTAAAATACGCCTTAAGTGTGACTTTGCCCAATCCTATAGAACTTCACAACTTACTTCTGATTTCAGGGAACAAAAATTAATGGCGTAATGGTTACAAGAGCCTGCCTTAATGAAAAACAACGTACTGCCATGAGGAACCAACTTGTAAAAATTTATGGGTAAGTGTTGCCGACCTTTTATTTCCATTTTGTATTCTAACTGTATATTCCTGTGTAGAAATTTTAAAGAAAAATGCAGGCTTAATCTGGACTTTAACCCTAGTCTCTGGCATGCTGTGCCTTTGCTCTACCAACTGAACCAACCCTGATTTCACCTGATGTTTTATTCTTGATGTTTTATCTGTGTGGAATTGTCTCTGTCAATGCTACCTCAACAGGATCTGTTGCCTTTGAGAAACTATACGACGTACGGTTTTAGAAGTGATATCGGGCAGGGCCACACAAAGCATGTCTGTGATGACCAGCCTATGACAAGAGTGCTACATTGTACAGTTAAATTTAGGAAACTTTGGCGTGCAAGTTAAACACAGTGTTCTGTATTTTTCTTGTATGCAAAAAGTTTTCATAAGACTTGCCACTTTAAGGTTCATCGTAAGATGGATCAAGACATATTAAACCTGACTTTCTAAGTCTCATAAATTTCCGTCACGTACAGCCGCAGTTATAGTTTCTCGAAGAAAAAATATGAAACAACATGTCTCAACACACGCATAATGACCCTTTCATTTTCCTTCCATCTGTCTTTTTTTCCCCACTGTGTTGACAGCCGAGTTGTTGAGACTTGGGAAAACAGATCCTTCATTCTCTGTTTGTGGGCGTTCTTGAACATTGCAAAGGGCCTCCCCGATGGCGCAGTGGTAGCATAGTTGCCTTGTAACCAAGAAGTCCTGGGTTCGATACCCGGTGGAGGCACATAGTAGTTGGGATCCTACTTTATACTGTATAGATCCAGTCCCGATTAGTCTTAGTGTGTGTAAAGTGGACTTAAAACACCAAATCAATCAATCAATCTAACATTGCGAGTCTGAGTCAGTTTGAATTCTTATGTGCTACAGTGATATGATATAATCCCATGTAGAAATATTCACTATATTATTTCACTGTACTCATATATACAGAGTCCAAGATCTGGGCTATCTCATAATTTACCAACTCCTAAGAAATCGGGTTGCGAACTCGTAGGACATCGGGTTGCGAACTCGTAGGACATCGGGTTGCGAACTCGTAGGACATTGGGTTGCGAACTCGTAGGACATCGGGTTGCGAACTCGTAGGACATCGGGTTGCGAACTTGTAGGACATCGGGTTGCGAACTTGTAGGACATCGGGTTGCGAACTCGTAGGACATCGGGTTGCGAACTCGTAGGACATCGGGTTGCGAACTCGTAGGACATCGGGTTGCGAACTCGTAGGACATCGGGTTGCGAACTCGTAGGACATCGGGTTGCGAACTCGTAGGACATCGGGTTGCGAACTCGTAGGACATCCATCGGGTTGCGAACTCGTAGGACATCCATCGGGTTGCAAACTCGTAGGACATCCATCAGGTTGCAAACTCGTAGGACATCCATCGGGTTGCGAACTCGTAGGACATCCATCGGGTTGCGAACTCGTAGGACATCCATCGGGTTGCGAACTCGTAGGACATCCATCGGGTTGCGAACTCGTAGGACATCCATCGGGTTGCGAACTCGTAGGACATCCATCGGGTCGCGAACTCGTAGGACATCCATCGGGTCGCGAACTCGTAGGACATCCATCGGGTCGCGAACTCGTAGGACATCCATCGGGTCGCGAACTCGTAGGACATCCATCGGGTCGCGAACTCGTAGGACATCCATCGGGTCGCGAACTCGTAGGACATCCATCGGGTCGCGAACTCGTAGGACATCCATCGGGTCGCGAACTCGTAGGACATCCATCGGGTCGCAAACTCGTAGGACATCCATCGGGTCGCGAACTCGTAGGACATCCATCGGGTCGCGAACTCGTAGGACATCAGGTTGCCAATTCCAGAATCATCATCATCTCACTAATATGAATAATATTATTTACAATTTCTGATCGATTTTTCTCCTGTATTTTATTCTCTAGACTTCAGGCTTCGCAGATAGCCTAGCTAGCCTAAAATATACGCTCCTGCTGTGTATGCATTATAATAAAAAAAAAATTGAATTTTGGACACAGCGAATTCTGTTCTTTCCTTCCGCCAACAGTTAGTTTGGCAACAGCAAAATAGCACTGGCTGTGTATTGACTGAGAATACGCCATATAGGCAGCATTGACACAACAGTGTTTCCAAGTCATCAGATACCATTGCACTAGCACTAACAGAGGCACTTACACACAGGTAAAACAGCAAGAGTGAAACATCATATGAAATTAGGGCTCACTCAGTAGCTCAGTTGGTAGAGCAAAGACGCAGTATGTTAAGAGTCCTGGTTGAGCCTGCATTTTTCACTATCTCGTGTGTGGGTCAAACAGTAAAGTTATGTATTCCTGAATTTAACAAAGGATTCATAATTATTTTTTTATGTTCAAGGATCTTATGATCCAAACAAGAAGTTTGATAAAATAATTAATCCGTAATATAAGATAACCAACAGATCTGCACAATATTATGCAAGAGCAGTGCGAAACTATGGTTAATAGGATTGTAAACCACATGGAAATGGTCGTAGATAATGGCAGACATCATTTAGAACACACTGTGCATATGTACATAAAGAATAAATAAATAAATAAATTTTGTTTACTATTTATTGGATCATCCTGTACAGTGAATAATGATTTATTTCTGTTCTCATCAATGAAACAATAAGATTTTTTTTCTAATTTGAAATGAATTATACCAATTTCTGGGGTGGGGATTAACTAGCCAGTTTACCACCACCCCCTTCCTCCACTTACAATGACCATGCCACTTTATCACTCCCCACCCTCTTTCTAGAACTTACATGGTACCAAATATGATAGTGTATGTAAGAAGTTAAGTTAATAATAAGTTTTGTATCCATTGAAGGCCAACTGACCAGTGGGACTCTGTTCTCATCCTGTCATTGTGCTGCTTACTACATGTCCTGGAGCCTGATGATTTAGAAACACTGCCACCAGATGTCATTGTGGACTGTGACTGCGAAGCGGAGAAACCTGCCCCGGCTGAGCTGGAAGACTTGAAGACAGATTTAGAGGTGTGTTGGAAATGGTCATTTTAAGGTTCTGATAATGTTTGCCTCCATGTATCTGTAGTTAGTGGGCATTATAAACTTACGCAGAGATCTAAGTTATGTAAATCCAGAGGTTGGCTTGGGAGATCAGTGGAAGAGCATTGGCATGGGATACCAAGGACCCAGGTTCAATCCCTGCTTGCGACACATTTTCCACATTACTTATCAGTAAAGTATTATACACGGTGGCTCATCAGTCGGTTGACACTACACATATTTGCCAACTGATGAGTCACCCTGAATATCCATAAAGGTAAAGTTCCTCATCCACTTCTCACCATGCCATGAGCCCATGGACGACTGCAGGATTTTTTCCAGGGAGGGGCAAGGAAGGTATTTTTTTCCAGGGGGGCAACATGGCATATTTTCCCCAATAATAGTGTTCATCCCTCAAAAAACATTGCTTAAATTTGAATTTATCATGTTCATGCAATAATTAACACACATTATTGTGGCTGAAATTAAATTGTGTGAAATATGTAATTTTTGGTTGACTTTCGTTTTCCAGTGGGGGCCTTCCCCACCCCCCTTTCCGGACTCCCATACATGAGCCATATATGTGTGGATGTGAGGGTAGGACCCCACACATTGTCATTTTGGATGTAATGTGATCAGCACCACCCTCTGTCCACCTTTAACCCCAGAGTAGTCCCCAGGTACCCATTTATTTGAGGCTGGGTGAGCCCCAGAGCTGCTTTATGCAAGGACAAGGCCAGAAATATTCGGACCTTGGATCACCCACCCCAAGAATAAAACCTGGGTCTCCCACATGGCAGTCACATACCCTACTGACTAAGCTATTTAATGTAGATAATTATTTTTATAGTATGTTAGCAATTGCTGTAAAATACTAAATTGTCACTAAAATACCACCATCAGCATGAAGCATCAAAAGTGTAGTTAGGATAATTAAACGATAAATTTTGTAAATGCTAACTCAACGTGATCATAAAAAGTGGGTTAATCATCATAGAATTCAGTATGTTCCAGTGAATTTTCTTATTGTATTATTATTATTTTTCAGGCTTCTTGCAGATACGAATTGGATGATGAATTTGATAGTGTGCAGGATTCTCTAGATTTTGTCAAGAGAAGAAAAGTAGAAGCAGCCATTTATGTGTCTGTAGAGAGAGCAAGGAAGCAAATGGAAAGGCAGAAAAGGGGTGAGCAACAAATATCAAATGGATTCATTTTCATGTTTCTCTTTGTGTATGTTTCCTTAGTGCACAGTGAAGACTTGTTGTAGATTCTTAGTGCACAGTGAAGACTTGTTGTAGAATTTTTTCCTTATCTTGCTTTATAAGCTATTTTATAATCTTGTATCAGCTGGACTTCTGCATAATGCATATATATAAATATAATGACTAGAGCTCGGAAGATGAGGAAAAATCCTTTTCCCTAGTGTCCGAAGACAAGGCCCAATTTAATATATGTTCATTTTGGGTCATTGTAGGCCAGAAAAAGGAGGGTTATATTTGTCCTTTTTCGGCGTTTTTTGGCTTATTGGTCCTTTTTTAGCCTTTTTTTTAGGTCTTAACGGCTTTTTTTTTGCAACTTCACCTTCTTTCGACTACGTTTTTACTGCCCATTCTCAATTCGAATCATCATCATTTCACCACCTCTTAAACATCCTTTCTGTAGTAAAGAAATAAAAAAAAGAGAGAAATAAATATATTTGAACCATCCCTGAAACAAGACAAAAGCAGTTTAGGACGACTGAAGCAGGTAAGGTACAAGGTCCTTTAACCGTAACTTGTCTGGAAGGTCGCGCTGTAAGTGGCAACTTTCTCTTGTTTTGAAGCTTTCAGCATGGTGTATACGACCAGACAGCACAAGCCTGCAAAGATCTCAAGGTGCGCACAGAAGGAGGGGATGAGGAGGTTAAAACTGAAGTTATTAATTAATTTTGATCACATTTATACATCCTTTTTTCCGTTTGTAGGTCCTTTTTTTTATATTTTTAGGTCTTTTTTTGGCAATTTATAGGTCTTCAACTTCCAAGCCCTAATAATAACCATATTTGTGACAAATATTTTCCATCATAATTTGGAGCAAGTATAGTGTCTTGTTTTTCAAATATCTTCACAATTGTTGAAAACACATGGAACTGTTGCTCACGAGTGCCTGAGAGAAGAGGGGTTGTTTGTCCCCATTGGCATAGCCAGACATGTGCACACCAGGTCTCCTGAAATTTTGCCAAATTATCAACAAATATTGAGAAACATTCACTGAGTAAGTTTGCTGGTGACGCATGCAGTGTTGATCTTGAAAGCCATGCTTTCTTTATTAAGGTTGAAATTTAAGCTTGCAATCAACCAATGATGTTAAAAATTCAGTGAAACCAGCAAGTTCTGACCAGATGTCGAGAGACTACGGCAACTCTTCCTATAACCACTCAGAGTTCGTTCTTCACTCTTTACTGGTTGAAACTGTAGCAAAGAACATCATTAGTGGTCTAATGTACTACTACCACCACTGCTACTACTACTACTTGTAGTCATATCAATATGCATTTACCTCGGTAAAAGTTGATTTTGTTGCAAATACACATTTACTGGTCACACCTGAAACCAGAAATGGTTGCCATCCATTCCAAAGAAAAATTTCTAATTTTACTCTGTTTGTACATGTACATGCATACAGATATGTATACAAATGTAATTTTGTTTCAGAAGAACCAATGCCACTAACATGTGAAGCTATCCAGCTGGCGGGCTCTGGTGCAAAGTTCAAGATAGAGGAGCTGCAGACCCTTCCCACGGACCACCTCCAGGACTGCCTCGTGTTTCTGGGAAAGGACGAGCTGGAGCAGGAGCAGGCAGAGTTCCTTTGGGATAGCCTAGTGGAGGTAAAATGTAGAAGTTGTTTAGTATAAAATTAACATTAGTCAACTTTATGTTCAGATAGGCTGAGTGGGATAAGGCCCAGTATTTAAAGTGGGATATAAACCACTGTGTAGTGTGATTGAACCCAGGACCCCTTGATTGTGGTCAGAATTAGTTTTCCTACTCTGAGCCCTTTGAATTAGTTTTCCTACTCTGAGCCCTTTGAATTAATTTTCCTACTCTGAGCCCTTTGAATTAGTTTTCCTACTCCGAGCCCTTTGAATTAGTTTTCCTACTCCGAGCCCTTTGAATTAGTTTTCCTACTCCGAGCCATTTGAATTAGTTTTCCTACTCCGAGCCATTTGAATTAGTTTTCCTACTCCGAGCCATTTGAATTAGTTTTCCTACTCTGAGCCATTTGAATTAGTTTTCCTACTCTGAGCCATTTGAATTAGTTTTCCTACTCCGAGCCCTTTGAATTAGTTTTCCTACTCCGAGCCCTTTGAATTAGTTTTCCTACTCTGAGCCCTTTGAATTAGTTTTCCTACTCCAAGCCCTTTGAATTAGTTTTCCTACTTTGAGCCCTTTGGAGCATGTTCGAATCATCAGATTGCAGTGAAACGTGGTATACACACACCATGGGGAAGCAAATACTGGTGAAATAGTTCAAATTTTCACCATGAGGTGGAAATATGTACTGAAATAGGGTGACCATATGTCCCACTTCAGAGACATGTCCTGGTCGTCCCATTGATATTCTAGGAGTTGGCTTGAAATCTAAATCTCGGAAAGTTTGATTTTTTTTTAACTAATGTTATGGCAACACTTCAAGCACTTCATAACAATCAAAATGTTCCATTCTTGTCGAGAATGTTTGAGCAGACGTGTGTTCCATTATTTGTAGTGCGATGAATAACTATAACCAAGGAGTATATTTGTAGCGCCAATATGGACCTGCAACAAGATTTTAAATCCTGCATCTAGACACAAGAGACATATCTTGCGTTGTGTGTCAGATATTGGGGGGAGTTTTATCAATGGCTGGTGAAGAATAAAGTTGTTCTCAAGATTGGATCTTTTGATAAATACTTCTGGCCATCCTCAACTTCAGCATACGACTAACATAAAAAGTTCATAAAAAGGTTTCAGAAACACTACATAGTCTAGCAGACCTTTCAGGAAATGAGGGGGGGGGGATTAAACTGACCTCCTTGGAATGCCCCGTTTTGGGATCAAAATATTATGGTCACACTACTGAAATGACAACCAGAAGACATGCAGAACTTTATTTTTAGTTTGTCAGTGCAGTCATGTTCAATATGTGTGTAGTCAACATGAATCCTTTGAAAATGTAAGACAGCATGATCAATGGTCAAACAAAGCACCAGATTTCAGCATCCGGTGGTAATAATTTGAACCAATTTTCTATGTCAGCATTCTGTTCCCAATGGTCTCCCCAGCTGGAATGTTTTCCAATTTGTTCCGATAGCCAGTAAAAGTTTTTAGACACACTATCAAACAGGGACGTCGGAACCTCCATACCAACATGCCTTACTGCATGTGAAGATCGAGTACCAGGCAGGGATGGATATTTGCCGTAATTATCGTAAGACATAATATGTTAGTTTTCTTGTATTAAGCGCCGTTTAATGGAATTATAAGTAATAAAATAGTCCATAATACATAGTCTTATGAGGCTTTGCCACTGTGGATATAGATATATTCAATAACCATATATTTATTATTTGTAATAAATGTATAAATATAACAATACAATAAGCTCTTTAATTATATATATATATATATATATATATATAATATAAGATGTAAAAATGGTTGATGGATTTGAAAAAACTGCCCCCCCCCCCCCTTATCCAAAATAAGTTCTGACGTCCCTACTTTCGAAACCGATTGACAAATTGGAACTAATTGGTCAATTGTAATGAATTGGTTTCTATTGGAAAGTATTTTATTGTTTTCAATATATTGCTTATGAAAAATTCTTATCTCTACAACTGTAAATGCAATGGAGAAATCATATAAAACAACTAGAATCAGTGGCGGTGATTAGGGGAGCAACTGCCCCCTACCTTTTTGCCAATTTAGCCCCTGCACTATGCTAAACCTTGTCTAGAAAGGGAAATAAACTATGCTTGCTCACCCAGTTTTGGCTTATTGCCCCCCCCCCCCGTTTTGGAACCCAATCGCTGCCACTGACTAAAATATATATCTGGTAAAGGATGTGGAATTGGTAACTTAGAAACACTTTCATATCAAAAATGTATCAAACATATGAACACGTTTTTAACTATGTAGCTTCATTGTGTTTTAACGCACTTATAGAAAATCGAAAAACATGCTGCTTCAGTCATAAATTGACATGTTGTTCTTCCTTTATACATGCAAAAACAGCAACAAATTAGGTTAAACAAAGAATCTGACCCACAACACTTGAAAAAATGATAAGCAAACAAAACACTGTCAAGATCGACTTAGTTGATCAAAAGATTGCTATTTTTTCAATTACATTACATACACATAAGAATAACCATGAAAATTCCATATTGTAAAAAAAAGAACAAGAACTAATATGAACATGTGTTACAACTACTAGTTGCTTTAAGGTTGAGTTGGTTCTTAAGAAAGAGATATTCTTAGGTATTCATTAAGATAAATCTGATTTCAGTAGTATGCATTAAAATTCAGAGGAAATTCAGTTCAAGTGTGCTGTTTTTCTTCTAAATCACAGGAAATGTGCCATCAAGAATTAAACTATTTTTGCTTTGAGTCAATAAATGAATTTATAACATATTGGTTCCTCAATGTATACAAACTTACAATTGGATACAATTCACCAATTGGAAATTGTCTTGATTTTCCAACTGGTTTCAGTTGAGATTCCGATTGAAACCAATACATTCTGATACCTATATTAGACATACGATAGAACCAGATTCATTCTAATTGAAACCAATTCAATCCAATTGAAATTTCAATTGGAACCAATAGAAAATTCCAGCACTACCAAATAGGGTCCAGAGGACTCTGAATAGAGAGACTGTAACAATGGCCAGGTGGTATTCATATTCATGTATTGCTAGTGTGATACCATATTCAGTTAATTATTTTCAAGGGGAACCACCCTTATTATATACAAACATACTTCCCCAATATTAATCAATGTAGTTTTATGAACATCAACTTGATTTTTATGAATAACAGGCAATTTGTAACATTTGCATTATTTAACTCAAATGGTTGGTAAAAAAAAGATCTGTTGTAGAAATTGCTACATACGACTTACAACACACACGCGCACACAAGTAGGATATGCTCATCCTCAATGTTTCTTCTTCTTTTTTGTATTCATATATCCTTATATTATCTACGTATATCCTTAACTGTGTACCTAATTTCAAGGGTTTGGTGGTAGAAATTCGCCCATTATAGAAAGGAATTAGAGTAATTGGTTTGTAATCAAGGGGTTTTCAGGTTCAATACCCGGTGGAGCAGTGGCAGCGCCAGCATTAATCATCTGGGGGTGCTGAAGTGCTGCAGAATAAAATAGATAAGCATGAAATATGATGCATGTTTAGAGGCGCTACCACGAATTTTTGTCTAGGGGTGGGGCAAGTACCAGGATAAACGTGCCAATAATTACAATATTATCATTATTATTATTATTATTAGTAGTAGTAGTAGTAGTATAGTAGAAGTAGTAATACTAGTAGTAGTGCGAAGTAGTATCCTCGTAAATCACGCAAGAAAGGGAGAAGTCTGTGCTAAAGCATTTATTTGTGTTGGACAAACTATTTGAAATATTTTTTCAACAAGTTCAATTTCACATTAGCAAATAATTGAAAACAAGCACACAAACTGTATTTTTTAAAGACAGAAAATGCATGACTAATATAATTATTTTTGAACATATGACATGTGTAACTTTCATGTGCAACATATGTTTTACACATAAGCAACATGGAGCGACGTAAAAAAATAAGAAAATACATATGCAACATGTTAACACTAAAATGCGAAGTGCAGAGCAACTTCGTCTTTGTTAAAATCCCCTTCTGCCGCACTATCCCCATCAACGAACTGTAACATATCTTCGCGAACTTTGGGCTCCTCGTCCTCGACAAAGTCTGAAATGGTACTTTACTTCACTGAACATGTTACGTGGAACATTAACAGCTAATCTACCAGTCATGATACAACTCGAGTTAAATAATTTCCCGATACAACCTGATGCTTGAAGGCACCCGAAATGTTTGTTCCAGTGCGACTTTGGGAAAAGAGAAACAAGTAGGCGGACAATAAAACCGTTTAACAACAATGCCAAGAAAAAAAGAAACTCATTGAGCTGTAGGTAAATATTAAAGAACACAAACAGGCCACTTAAAACAAAAGAAGAAACAATTCTCGACAACAATACTGACGAAAAAAGAAACGGCAACCTCTCATCTTTATAGAGACTGCCACCTACTGGAAAATATATGCGGCTTTTCTTTCAATGCTTGGCTGTTGTATACAATAACAGCGGTCTCACTATAATACCTAACATTCAGACTCATCACTACAAGAGTTAATGCTTTCAACACAGGTTTTGAATAGGGGGTGCGCATAGTGGTTCAGATTCCACTTTATACTGTAGGTCCAGTCTCGATTAGCCTTACTGTGCATAAAGTGGACATAAAACACCAAATCAATTAATCAATCAAAGGAATTATTATTTCCAAGCCCTGCTAAAAGCACAACTTTACACTCCTATTGTTTAACAATGGCTAACAATGTTCGTTATTCTTTCAGGTGTATGAGGGAGTTCCAAACATTCCAGAAGATAGTTTAAAGTTGCTGGGTTGGATCATAGCTGCAATTTCTCCAGACGACCTAAGAAATATATCATTTACTGAAATTGATATTGTTAAAGTATTTGGAGAATATAGGAATCAGAATCTTTCTCAGGTGTGTGACAGTTTATTTTTATTGCAAATTGTGTTCCCATTCAGTGTGACTATCTATTGCAAGTGTTAAGATGAACTTACTAGGTATAATTGATTTTTTAGTTTAGTTGGTTCCTGAGATACATGCATTTCAAAATAGGTTAAGCAATTTTGGAAAATTCCCATAAATTAGACAGATTCGATTTTTATCCAAAACCCTTGTAAATTGTTTCATAAAAATAGGATTCACCCACTCACTAAAGCCAAGAGGTCAAGAGTCAACGTCTGCCTAGGGCCTAAAGTTGAAATTGTAAAAGGAGGAGGGAGCTGTTTGCTCAATCCTATGTGTTAGTTCTGGGGAGGGGGCTTCTGTGGATGAACAAAGTAACAATAAGACACCCAGTGGCCAGGTCGCCTGCAGGTTTTTTCTTACAGGAGCAGCAGCAGTCAGTGTGAGGAACGTGGGGTGATACTATCCCTCCAGCTAAGAAAATTATCACAAAACATTTCCAAGAGGATAATTTGCATAGGCATCCTGCATTATCTCCATGTTGATCCATGCAAGCATCAGTCAACTTCCCCAAACTGTTTTTTTCCAGATATATCAAGGGGGGAGGAATGCCACCCTGGTCCCCCTCTCCAGGTGCCCTTAAGTAGTGGATCAATTTGCTCAAACTCCACTAGTTCGACCATTGCACCTGCCTGATTTGACCTTAGGCATGATACCGGTGGCCAGAATTAAAGTTACCCAACTCAGAGCCCTCTGTAGCCTGTTTGAGGCATCGTAGAACTCTGAAATTTGGTGAATCCTCTATGCAGACCGTGGGGAAGAGGATGGCGATAAAAAAGAAATAGTTCAATTTTCTGCCACCAGGTTGAAATTTGGCGCTGTACTTCCATGAAGGTTGTCATAATGACGTAAACTGCTCCAATTGGTTATGGATTTGCCTTTACCTTGCAATCTTGCAATAAACGAGAGATTATTTTCTCGCAACTTCCAGCCACTAACTAATGTCTTTCTAATTAAATAACTCAGCTAAATCACTTAATGTGAGTGCTGAACAAAAGTTCAGAAGTGATCGCCATGCCATTAAATAAGAAAGAACGTGCATTGCTGCTGAAGTTGTTTTATCAGAACGGTAGTAATAGTGCAGGTGCACTGCGAGGTTATCGTCATGCGAAAGGACTTCGAAAGGGGCCCATGATGATGCATGAGTTAAGAAAGATGATGATGAAATTTTAAAGGACTGGAGATCTTGGTGTTGCAGCAGGAAGCGACCGCTCGCCGATTGCAGAAGAAGTTGTCACCGAAGTGGCTGTTGCAGTGGCGGATAGATCCTCTTGTTCCCGATATTCTGCAACTAGTGTGCGAGCTGCGGCACGTTCATTGTCCCTGCCATGGTCGACGGTTCACAAAGTGCTATGGTCCATTTTACAGCGGTACAGATGAGGCACACTTGACCCTCGATGTGACAGTAAACCCACAGAACTGTCGCATATGGGGTGCCTCGCCACTTTGTGTTGCAGCGACAACAATTGCATTCTGATTACATCACTGTCTGGTCTGGTTTCACTGCTGATTTCATTCTGGGTCAGTTTTTCTTCGAGGAGCAAACACCGCAAGGCCCAGTCCGATGTTCCATTACGAGTGCATGTTATGCTCAACTCCTTTCACAGCACGTGGATCCTGCCTTGCAAGAACAAGGATGTTTAGCGACCACAATCTTCATGCAAGATGGAGCAGCCCTGCATAGTCGTAAACAAGTGACTGAACTTCTTCGGGATAATTTTGGCCCTGATCGTGTCATCTCAAGGGGTTTTCCCGATGTTTGGCCTTCCTGTTCACCAGACTTGACTCCGTGTGATTTCTGGCTATGGGGATACCTGAAAGAACGTGTGTACCAGGAACGTGTACAGACACTGCCTGAGCTGAAAGCAAGCATAAACCTGCATGTCACTACCATTTCTAGGGACATGCTTCGTGCAACTGTTGATCATGCTGTGCTACACTTCCAACAGGTCATTCACACTTCTGGCATGCATATTGAACATTGCTGTACTAGCAGAAACCAACAATAAAGATTTGTACACCTGACTTTTGTTTTTCAATATTCATTATTACAGTGCCACATTTCAACCTGGTGGTGGAAAATTGAACTATTTTTTAATTTTCATTTATCGCCATCCTCTTCCCCATGGTCTGCATAGTGGATTCATCAAATTTCAGAGTTCTACGATGCCTCAAACAGGCTACAGAGAGCTCTTTAATTCTGGCCACCCGGTATTTTGCTGCATAGAGAAGAAAAATTATAATGTATAGTTCACATACATTATGTAATGTATACCATGTGTCAGTATAATTTATCTGTTGATGCACCTAACTGTGTGTGTTAAAAACAATATTTTAAAAGAATGCCAAAATTGAATTATTCTTTCCATTTTGTAATAATATAAGCATTGTTTGGTAAATTTTCTGAATGTATTTTTTTACTTTTAATGCAATCTTGAAAGCATTTTATAAAATGCTATATAGAATGGAAGAAGGTCCAGTTCTCGAAGAATGTTAGCAAAAGAAATAAGTTAGGAGCCAGAGGGGTTGGGAATATTTCTTATGATGGACATCACATTTAGTATTTTATTTATTTATTGAATCATGTTAATTCAATCAAGATCAGAATATCCTAGTCGCCAAGAATGATGAGCTAATAAATTTAGTTAGTTTCCAAGCTAGAAACTAGTCACTTTGTGCGACTCTTGACTGCTAATTTTGATCACAAATTGCATGGTGTACGTATTGTGTGCACAAATTATGAAATGCTAAACAAGAAAACTACAAAAAACACAGGTTTGGTCACACTAACAAACTTTCTGGTGGTTATCTCACCTTTTCAAAGCATCACTGCTATACGAAATTTCTGAGTACTGCTTGACTATTTTATATTAAAAATCTTTAATTATAACAACATTGAAAATTATCTGATTCTTTGTGTTTCAGTTACAAGTACTGGCGGAGCAAGTGAAAGTTGATCTGAGTGCCAGCCCAGAAGAATATACCTATTTCCATCTAATCGCATTGAAGCAAATATTGTGTGGCTTCAACCGCTCTGAAATTGAACTAATCAAACCTGAAGCATATGCGTAAGTAAAGCTATTTGTTGCTTGCCCAAATCAAACCTCATCCATACATAGAGCTATTGCTTTCCCAAATCAAACATGGTGCATAGGTAGAGCTATTTGTTGCTTGCCCAAAATCAAACCTCATCCATACGTAGAGCAGTTTGTTGCTTGCTTGAATCAAACCTGATGCATAAATAGAGCTATTTGTTCATTGCCCAAATCGAACCTGATGCATAAATCGAGCCCTTTGTTGCTTGCTTATATCAAACCTGATGCATAAGTAGAGCTATTTGTTGCTTGCCCAAATCAAACCTCATCCATACATAGAGCTATTGCTTCACCAAATCAAACCTGATGCATAAGTAGAGCTATTTGTTCCTTGCCTAATTCAAACATGATGAATATGTAGAGCTATTTGTTGCTTGCCCAAAATCAAACCTCATCCATACATAGAGCCATTTGTTGATTGCTTGAATCAAACCTGATGCATAAATAGAGCTATCCGTTCATTGCCCAAATCGAACCTGATGCATAAATATAGCTATTCGTTCATTGCCCAAATCGAACCTGATGCATAAATCAAGCCCTTTGTTGCTTGCTTATATCAAACCTGATGCATAAGTAGAGCTATTTATTGCTTACCCAAATCAAACCTGATGCATTAGTAGAGCTATTCATTGCTTGCCCAAATCAAACCTGATGCATAAGTAGAACTATTCATTGCTTGCCCAAATCAAACCTGATGCATAAGTAGAACTATTCATTGCTTGCCCAAATCAAACCTCATCCATATGTAGAACTATTGCTTCCCCAAATCAAACCTGATGCGTAAGTAGAGCTATATGTTGCTTGCCCAAACCAAACCTCATCCATATGTAGAGCTATTGCTTCCCCAAATCAAACCTGATGCATAAGTAGAGCTATTTGTTCCTTGCACAAATCAAACATGATGCATATGTAGAGCTATTTGTTGCTTGCGCAAAATCAAACCTGATGCCTAAGTAGAACTATTAATTGCTTGTCCAAGTCAAACCTGATGCATAAGTAGAGATATTCGTTGCTTTCCTAAATCAAACCTGATGCATTAGTAGAGCTATTTGTTGCTTGCCCATTAGGGAGCTTGATTTCACCCATGTTGGTGGAAGAATTTCATAATGTAATTTTATTTGGAGATTATTTCTTGTCTAATTTACCTTTTACCTATTCTAACACTACGTACATTTCAAGAGTGTGCCTCTTCTGTTGTCTTCAGGTGAACAAACAACAAGACAGAGAAAAATGTTTGCAATAACATGTCTTTCCGCTTTGTAAAATGTAGTGCAGAAGTGTTCGGGAACTTGTCATGAAGGCAAGAATCATAACAATTTAAATCAAAAATATGTTAGCCCTTGTAGTATTTTTAGAATATACTATATGTACAGCACACAATCTGTAATCATTTTGCTTTGTTTGTATTTGCAGGGAAGCAGCTCCAATCCTAAAGACACTCAAAAATTGCCCTCATGATGCTCTCCAGGGGCTTGCCACTCTTGCCATGGACAGTTCAGCGTTTGGTGATCCTTCTTCGTGGACAACTGCTGATGTAAGTTTCTTTTGTCTAGTCTGTTATGCAATTTGGCATTTGAAAAGTTCTGGTAGCTTATTTTGAAGTATCAGAATAATGTATAGATTATATACAAACACACATACACTAGCCCCCTCTCTAATACATAAGTGTTTTCAAAAAATAAAGTTTCACTTGCTTGGTGGTTGAGCAGGTTAAGTTGTTGACTTTCAATCTGGGCATCAAAGTTCCCAGGTTCAAGTCCTGGCCTGGGCATCCCTATGAGTGCCCTTTCATCAATTTCATCCCTCATCATTGTGATTAGCCAAAAGTGGCAGAAAAGTGACCCTAAACAACAAAAATAGAGAAGAATAAAGTTTCTGAATTGGTAACGTTCTGGGAACAACATATCAAAAATATTTTTACCAACTTGGCACAGACTGCAATACAGCGGAGAGAAATAATTCTAATTCATATTTGCTTTAATTATGATTTTTTGCTATAAATATTAATTGCAGTAAATTTACTATGTTGTAGCATGTCATTGAATACAGGATCATTTTTACAATAAATACATACCAGAACAAGTCTTTTTTTTCTGTGCTATTGTATTACAAAACTACAGGTCCTTGGTTTGAATCCTGGATGATTCATTGTGTTCCCTTAGTTGTCTCAATAATCCAAGTAACCAAAAGTGGTTGGTCCAACATTGGGCCAACCGTACTGAAAATGGTTGGCCCAACGTAAAAACATACCATTGGTACAAACCAGTTTTCAAGTTCTTTAAATAATTTACTTAAATTCTGGCTTAGAAGATTGTTTTAATAGTTTGCATAATATATGTGTATAATGAACAATTACCCAGACATAGAGCTAAATGTGTAGAAATATATGAAAAAAGTAAATGTGTTAACATGTGACGGGTGCTAATGCACCTAAAATTTTTGTTTCAATCTATTGTTAGGACATATCATCTCCAAAAAATGGCAGAGATTGTGAATACTTTTATGTGCCTTCATGGCACAGTATAGTGAGCATGGGGTAACTGTACCTTATGTAGTTTACCTGTGTATATGCACTTGTACATTAGTGGGTGTACAATATCATGATACTTATCGCATCATTTTCTTCCCATTCCAGGTACATGCAGTTGGATGCGTTTTAGGTGGTCTTCCCCAAGATGCGCTGGTTCGCATCCCACCAGCTGCCATGAGTGGTCTTACAGCTGAAACAATAAAATGTCTACCATCCTTAACTGTGAAGGTTGGTACTTGTGGAGAAGTCTTTATATATTTGAAATTTTGGTTCATACTTGCATGTGAGTAAAGTATGGGACTGATTCTGAAAGTTCCCATCATTTGTGCTGGTGTAGTTGAAATGGAGGAGAGATGGCAACCCTGCTTCAAGTAGTGATATATGCTTATTTTGTTTTCCTTCCTTTATGGCACTGTATTAGCATTGCTTATTCTGGAGAAACACTGACGGGTGAAGATGTCAGGTGTATCAGGTAGGGGAGGAGGGTATTATGGAGATAATAGGCACAACCTCCTCTTTGTTTCAAGATTACATGAGAGTTTTGAAAATAAATTTCAGTAAAGATATTTGAGCCTAAAAAATGAAACTGGTGAATGGAGAAGGTTATATTCTACTGAAGTTCATAATCAATATTATTAGAATAATTAAGTCAAGAATACTGCTGGGCAGACAGGTCATGTGGTATACATACAGGATCCTTACTGAGAAACCTGGGTTGTAGCGATTCCATTGGTATTTTTACAATACAGAAGTGGGCATGACTGTACATGGTCTGCGGGAAGGCCACGACAAAAAAGAAATTACAGTATTAAACTTGCATTTGGCACAATTGTCTGTAACATACTCGAACATGTGGGTGACATTTTGTCACCCAACTATTTTATGAGCTTCCTCACCCCACAGCAAAGTTTTAGGCCAGAAGTGGCTTAAGGGGCAGGGGACCCAGGCAACTGCCTGGGGCATCCTGCTTGAGTAGTACCAAAACCTTATTTTTGATAACATAAGCATGGCTATTTGTTTTAAAAATAGTTGGGTTTGTGTAGACAATAATTAATCTAAGTTACTGCTGCATAACATAATAATAAGTATATTGCAATTGCAAAATCCTGTAGAAATTTAAGCTAAGAAATTAGTGTTCTTTTGATGTCATTATGCAGGTATTATGTAAGCACATACCTACAATAAATGAGTGCTTCAACATTAATGTTTAGTATTTACAGAATAAGGCTATCTTTTGTCATTAAAACCATAAATATCTCCGTAGAGGTATATCGTTGCCTTGTAATCAAGGGGTGCCAAGTTCGATACCCAGTGGAGGCATATTGGTTCGGATCCCAGTTTAAACTGTAGGTCCAGTCCTGGTTAGCCTTACTGTGCATAATTAATACAATAACTCAAAACTCATTAACACCATAAATATAAGACATGGGCATGCTTTTTTATTGGAGGAATGTAGAAAATAGAGGGTAGAAAGTTTGGACGTGGCAGGGTGGAAAGTAGAGTGACACCAAACATCCACCTCACCTGGTGAAAATTTTATCTTGAGCTGCCCCTGCATTAGGCCATAAAATGTAGCAGTAGTTCAGCTGTGTACAACTATGCAAGTGTGATGTTATCACCAATTAGAAAGTGTTTGTAGACTGTGTAGAATTCAGAATGATGTAAGGAGTATGTACCTAGGTATATACATGGAGGGTATGGTTTTATAAGTTACAAAATCTGTTTATGTAAGTCTTATCAGTTATAATTAGAGGCATGCATATTTTGTTTCAGACGGAAACATGAAATGTGTAATAACACACTGTAATGTTCATTTTTCATGTTTTTGAAAGGTGTGAGGTCAAATTTTCTATCATGTTTCATCACGAAATGATGCAAAATGTGAAATAAACTCTTAAACCCGAAATTTGGAGTTTATTTACCGATGCAACACTTTCTGAAGTCTAAATTATCCTGAGAGTCATGTAATTCACAGAAAATTGATTAATTCTGCTGGAAATATTTGAGAAGCAAAAATTGACTCTCTTACACTGAAATAAACTTAATACTCTATCAACTACATACATGTGGTATTTAGAAGGGAAATGTTTATTTTGTGCAATAAGTCTAGTTTTTAAATCATATTTAGGGATTTATCCACCATTTTAACACCGACATGCCACATTACATACCACTTTTGATCCTGATATATGACCAGTTTTTGTACCAAAATGTTGATATTTTATTCACCATAAATAAATATGTGGCTCTATATGCATAGTTTGATTTTTTGCAGGCCATGACAACAGACCAGCTGGGTAGGTTGTCCGTTCCTGCTGCTCAAGCTCTCACGTCAGAACAGAAGTCGGCATTGAGCGAGGGACAACAGCAGGTGGTGGAGGAAGCCATCGAGGGAGAAAGGATGCCAGAAGATTCAGGATCCAGTAAGTTTTTCCATAAATAGATGCGTGTCTGTATCTTGGAGAATGGGAAACAAAATAAAAATATGATGTTGATCAGTCTTCTGAGAGCGGTATCACAGATTTTAATATGCACAAAATATAACCACCAGCTTTCGTTTCAATATTTTGCGTTTGTTTTAACTGAACTAGCTGTAATGAATTTGCTTGTGGCTTACAGAGGACACATTTGAACTTAATGAAAAAATAAACTCCATGACTTAACAGCTCTCTTAAGGGCAAGGGCCTCTGATATTGGCTCTTTCATTGTCAGTGCATAAAGTCCCATTGCCGCTGTTTTCTGGTTTTCATGAGCGGAGCCCACTACTTATTTTCAAGTAGCTCCCTAATTTTTGTGAGGATGCATCAATGCCGAAATTTTGTGAGTTCCAACCGGGAATTGAACACAGGACCACTTGCACCAAAGGTGAGGGTGCTAACCATTTAGCTATGCAGGAAACTGAAAAGTTGCTAAAATTTTTGCTCAAACAAGGTTCAAACCTGAGTCTTTGTCATTTTGTACCAATGGTCTGCACTGAGCTAACCTCGAAGAGAAAGAAATTCCTTTTCTATTCCTTGCCTGTCATATCATAGTGTGTGCCATGGTTCAAACCTGAGTCTTTATCATTTTGTACCAATGGTCTGCACTGAGCTAACCTCGAAGAGAAAGAAATTCCTTTTCTATTCCTTGCCTGTCATATCATAGTGTGTGCCATGGTTTCCATCCTATAAACCATAGTACATAATTTTAACCCTTAAACGGGCAAACATTTATGACATGCTGAAAAAAATTAATTAATAGGATACATGCTATGTTTTCAGTATAATTATGACAAAAATATTTTATTTTTACATATTTATGTATTACATAATGAGATACATAATGTGTCCTGTGAGATACATTGCCCATTAGAGACATACATGTAATTATACATAGGTAAACAGTGCTCCTACAATGATTAGAATCGTACCATATAAAATATAATCGTTCCACATTTCCTTGTTAGTATAATGAATATTCAAAAATATATTTACTAAGAAAATGAAGAAAAACGTAAAATTAAGTATTTTTGTGTTATAATAATGTGCTACAATCACCAATTACATAACGTTTTACAGACATATGCTTGTTATTTATCTTCTACCTACTTTTGGTGAAATGCTGAAAGCAGTTCCTTGTTTTTGAACCTGTCAACCATTCACACATAATATGCAAAGACCTTTTTCTGTAGTTTTTGACCAATGCCCAACACTGTCATATATTATATCTTGAAGTGGACGTGGTGATATTCGATGCTTTACTTATTTCTGTGGTAAGTCTGTTTGAGATGGTCTTCCCCGTTTTGGTGTATGTGAGTGAATGAGACAATTAGCTATGTCCATCCTGAAAGTTTTCAATGTTTTCAAACTTTTTTCTTCCTTTTGCTTCGACATTACGACGATCCCTGGATATACAAGAGCTAGCCAGAGTCACAGTTTATTCTGTCCACATGGGTGGCGTGGATCTGACAGATACGCTCATAGCATTGTACAGAACACCTCTGAAAACACGGCTTGAATCTGGAAAAATTCTTGAGTCATCGTAGATAATGATTTTCTTCTTTTCTAAGAAATGAAATTTAAAAAAGAAATTATGTTATTGTTTGCATTTATGTTGGATAATTGTAATTTCTAATCGTTGAAAGAAATACAAGGTATCACTTCACATGATACATTTACTGGTTTTCAATTTTCAAATTTGAAAATAAAATGTGGCATTATCTGAAATTATCACAAATCCGTGCGTTTACTTTCTTCTTCCCTCTTCCGATTTGGTCAGTTTTGTTGCTCTGTGGGGGTGATGTTAGTTCATCCTCACGGGAACTTTGTTCCTCACCAAGAGATGACAGTTCTGGTGGTGGAGCATGATCTGGATCAATGTCACTGTCATCGCAAGAAATATCACCCTCGTCGCTAGATGAGGATCCAATATCTGACACATTAGGATTTCCAGGAGGAACCAGTACTCTATGGTGACCATAAAACTTCCATGGTGGTATTGTGATATCCTGTGAAAGAAGAGGCAGTTGTATGAAAACAAATGTAAAATGCAGACAAAACATTTTCCATTTCATTCAAATGCACATAATCTATTGGAAATTATTATTTTAGAAATGATGTAACTATTCATGTTGTTCAAAGTGGAGTCAACGTAAGTGAGGTCATAATATTCTAGTAAAAAAGAAAGAGAAAATATTGAGAAACTAAAGCGAGAAAAAAAGAACGAGACACGATGCAATTTCTTTTACAATGATACTATATTTCTACATATCTTCATATGTAAAAAAAACATTTGTATATTAGAAAATAACACTACAAATTACAACAACATAAAATACGACATTTATACTGAGCAAAAGCAATGGTAGAGTACACAGAATGTTCAAGAGAACATGCATTCTACATGTATTTCCTTCTGTATTTGCATAGAATGTGATAAGGTGAAATTGTCCTTTTTTGGGCAATGTATCCCTGTAGATACACACAAATAAAGAACTGGCTCACAACGTACTTCGTAACAATTTCAAGTATTATAAATATTAGAAGTTTTCTAATAACTTCGATACACATTTATTTCATGCTCACGTCTTACAAAACAAATAAAAATAGGTCAACAAGAAATAAACTTACCACCCCATTGTTAGAGCTCCTACTGCAAGATGCCATGGTCCTCTCCATGCAACTGTGCATGCAGTTCTACAAACATCCAACAGACGGCACACGAGTAGAATCGTCAAAACGCACGTATCTCACGATCCACACTGCCAGTTTGCTCAACTCAAGTGCAGAGATCGTTTAAGAACGCATCGAATGCAGTGTATCCCACAAGATACAACGGCCAATTAAGGGTTAACTACATACCATAACTGTGATTAAGTTGACTTGTGGGAATATTATTACAAGTTCTTCAGCCTCCCTGATGGCATAGTGGTAGTGCTGTTGCCTTTTAATCAATTAGTCTTGGGTTCAGTATCCAATAGATGCACATCCAGTCCCATTAACCTATCTGAGCATGCTGTAGATGGCTGGGGATGTGGGTGCAGAATGTTTGCTTCCTGGTGTACTTCACATCCGGTTTCCTCAGTCTCCTGGAATGTTCCATAGGAAAATTCCACAGGAAATGGAGGTTACAAAGTACAGTGGAACTGGCTACTAGATAAGCGAAGGGTGCCCTGTAGCATGCCCTTTTTAGTTACATGAGCATCATTGAGAGTAGCAGCCAGTGCCACCGCAGCAGAGGTAAATGCTGGCGCATCCCTCAGCCACTTACCCTTCTCCTACAATTATTATTATTCATCTATCTCTAGTAAACAGTAAACGCCATCTGCCTTATTTCTCCCAAAGTGCAAGTGCTCTATTGATGATGTAAGCTAGGCTATTTAAGATACAATCAAGTTGAATAAACATTGTCTTCCTTGTGTACTAAGTAATGCTAATATACCTTTTGCTTCGTTTCAGGTGTCACATTATCCCTGGGCCTTCTGTTCTCCACGATTCTTCTCCACTGTCCGATTCAACTTGTGTAAGTTATCACATGACTTCCGGGAATACAAGTGACAAGGAGGGACTGTAGCTGCTAGCACTTCACAGGTATGGTTTTACATCAGATATATAACCACAGTTTCATGCATTTTATCTTTTCCTGTTCAAATAATAACCTGTGGCTCGACAGCCCTTGAAGGACCTAGGTGCAGATCTCCCGACTGCCAGTCTCCCTCCCACAATCCTACCTAGAGGGTTAGAGATCTTCAACCGGTAATAGGGTGACGTGAGGTCAGCGTGTCGAACCAGTCATTATACGAGATTTCCCAGACCGGGTTACACTACTCACTTGTAGCTCCCCAATTTCCTCATGATGGTGGGTTGCCACCGGTCCTATACACAGGCCGAGAACCCAGAGACTGAACCCAGGTGGACTCAAACCCATGCCATCCCACAGTCGGAGCCCAAAGCACAGTGCCTTAGACCACACGGCCACGGAGTAGGTCTTTCCTGTTCAATGATTTCTTTAAAGTGTTACCAAACCAGCATACATATATTTTTCCAAGACCCTGCTGGAAATTTCTACTGTAAAAATCTACCATTATGAGTTATAACATGTGTTGGAAATCTACTGAAACCCAATGGTTTTCTACCGAACACCTTTAGTAGGTCTAATGTACAGCTACAGTAGTTGTATGGTAGAGGAACTACAAGTGAAAATATTATCTTCAGTATTATATTTAATATGGTATATAGTGTGTTTAGCTTAACATGGTAGCTGTAAATATAACATTTAATTCCTCCTATTAACAATATTTATTTATATCTATATGAAAATGTGAACACAGTAGATATTTCATCACACCTATTGATCTACTGTAAACAACAATTTTCAGCTGGGTATCTCTGTGAGCTTTGTTGTAACTATATACATCATGAACATTTTCATCTGCCCTTTATTATAACGATTTTGTAGAAGTTGCAACATTATAATAATTGTACTGGCGAATACCTAGTGTAGAAAATAGCAGTGGTGGAACTCTGTGTTGACCACACATCACCTCATGAAATTTTGCTTAACAGGCCTTGAACTTCAAAGGGCTGTTGTGCCACAGAGTTCAGTTTTTTTAAAATTTATTTATTAGTATAGTAGAATGACAATAAAACTATACTTATGGGGGCTAAATTTTGCACCTGTTGTAATAGTAACCTTGATGATGCTTCACCGAAGGCCAAATTTAATTTGATGTGACAGATTGTGCCATATGTAATGTGTTGCATTTTTACTACATTTTTCTATAGCCAAAAACAGCATTATATTTTTAAAAATATTTTCATTTTCACATGGACGTTTACATTTTTGGTGTTCACCATGCTTTTTTGCATGAATTTTGGAACTAGGTGGAAATTTTTGGATAGATGGCAAAAACAGTGAATAGAAAAAAGTTTCATTACACATCTCCTAATGAAAAGTATCTGTTAGAGCATGGCAAAGAAAAAACCTTTTGGGTGTATTTTTTTTAATTACTGGAGAATTAAAAATTTCTTGCAGAATTTTACTGATGACACACTATTAGGTTTTCAGTTTCAGATAGAAAATGTAATGTAATGTAATGGTGTGTTATCTCGTCCATTGCTACCTTATGCCTCGCTGAGTCTATTCAGTGAACACATTTGTGAATTTGATCTGTTAGAATGATGGGATTCTTGAAATTTGAATGCAGTGAAGTTAACAAGTTTCCCTACTTCAAAGAAAAGGTCCCACAGATAGTTATGACAGAAATGAAAGTATTGAAGAGTTCATTCTTAAACAACATTTATCAAACTAAACTAAACTTTCCTGGCTTTTGAGACCAGAGCTTACTTCTTATTTTCAAGTAGGTCCCCAATTGTCCTCACGGTGCTGGGTCAACACCACCATTTTGGGCCTACCACTCGGAATTGAACCTGGGACTGCCATGCCAAAGGCAAGAGTGCTAACCATTTGCCTACGCAGAAGCCCATATTTATCAAGAGCATGAAATAAAAATCTAAATTGTTTAAAGGACAAATCTCAATGATGATTCTGTGACTGAGAGATCCTAAGTGGAGACTCGTTGCACAGTAGTTCAGGTCCCATTTACCAGGTGTGCCAGTTAATAATTCTTAATTGATCCGAAAGAAAACAAGTGTATCTGGGGAGAAAGGCAACAAATGCTTTATTCAAAGTATGTGCCATCGCTAGCTATACATTGTGCCCATCTGTCCATCAAATTGTGGATGCCCTTCCAGAAAAATTGTTCACATTTTGAGGTGATCCAGTCAGCAAGCCATTGTTCGACATCTTCGTAATTGTTGAAGTGTTGCTGGGAAAGTGAGTGAGACATCGATGAAAACAAGTGGTAGTCCGAAGGGGCTAGGTCTGTTGAGTATGGTGGGTGGGGCAAGAATTCCCAGCCAAGTGCAGAAATGGTGTGTCTGACGTCTTTCGCTGTGTGTGATTAGGCGTTGCCGTGCTGCAAAATCACTTTTCCGTGTCTTGTTGCCCAATCTGGGTGCTTTTCGATCAATGCATGGTTCAAATTGATGAGTTGTTGACGGTAGCGAATGGCATTCACTGTTTCACCTGGTTTCAGAAGCTCATGATACACCACACCCTTCTGATCCCACCAAATGCACAGCATTATCTTCCTTCCGAAGTGATTCGTTTTTGCGGTCGACGTTGAAGGTTGTCCTGGGTTAACTCATGACTTTTTGCAATTTGGGTTCTCGAAGTAGATCCATTTTTCATCCCCAGTCACTATCCGATGCAAGAAAGATTTTCTTTCATGCCGAGAAAGCAACACTTCACACACAGTTTTTCGCTTTTCCATTTGTCTGTCATTCAGATGATGTGGGACCTATTTTCCTGCCTTCTGGATCTTCCCCATGGCATGAAGAGGATCAGATATGGTTTGGCAACCAACAATTAACTTCTCTGCCAGTTGTTGCGTTTGCGTATCGTCTTCGTCCAACAGTGCTTGCAATTCGACGTCATGGAATTTTTTTGGCTGGCCCGGGCGATCTTTGTCTTTCAAGTCGAAATCACCACTTTTGAATCGTCGAAACCAACACACACGCGCGTCTTGCATTAGGACATTGTCACCATACGTTTCCACAAGGATACGATGGCTTTCACTCACATTTTTCTTTTGATTGAGCAAGAAAAGCAGGACATGCTGTGCCGCACATGCTCCTTATTTGGTTTGAAGGTCAACATGTTTCCCACACAAACCCAATATCACGATCACTTGCACTCTGTTGCACATCGATGGCATTTTGACAGGTACTGTGCTGGCAACACACTGACGTAACAGTTGAGACTGTGCACCAACCCTTGCTTCCAGCACCATCCAGCGACGAAATTAAGAATTATTAACTGGCACACCTGGTAAAAGCCTATCTGAGAATAAAATGGAACTTAAAGAAAAACTTTACATTTTTTCTCAGATTAATCATGAGAAGAGAGGTTCTATTCTGCAGTTGATTGTTACTGTCCACCATATTATAACACCAGCATCATCTAATTATCTCACAATGCTTTATAATTTATGTTTAAGTTAAATGAGAAATTCCAAAAGGTACAAGTTGAAACGTGACACCTCAGGGTCATTTGGTGTTTGTTCATTTGGACCAACATTCATTTGTTCATTCCCATAATAAATACATGGGAGTCTATAAACGCAATTATGTTATTTTTAAATCTGTTAATGGTGGAGCCTCGATTTTATGTTTTTCAGGAGACCTAGCTGAAGAAACTTAAAATGCAGGAAAATGTAAACTCGAGAAAATTTTTACATTTTCCTATGTTTGGACCATTAAGGTTCAATGTACAGGGTGGAGAATTTTCGATTACCCAGTTTTTGAAAATAATATACTCAGCCTTAGAGACAATGAAACTCCAAAAATGTGATATCATCCTTTTCACTACACTTGTCCATTTACATACATGCCATGTAGACTTGACTACTGTGCTTTGTGTGCATTTGCTACAGTTATTTGTGAAACACTGTGTCTGCCAAATGATCACCTTATTTAGCATTGCACTGCACAAGACGATTATGGACATTTTGCATGACATGGTCAAAGACATCCGGGGTTATGCACTCAATTTCCTCCCTGATGCGTTCCTTCAGTTCTTCCACACACGTCATTATCCATGTTGTCTTTTTCAATCTTAATGTTGTGTACACATTAAATTATTTCTTCTTCCAGAATGATGGGAAAAGTGATGGTGGAGGTATAGTACGTGAGACATATCGCAACCAAGTCCCAAACATTCAGCTGTCCATAGTAATGTAGAATTGCTTGATTGAGATCAGGAAGGCCACACGACTATTATTGTTGATCTCGTAAATGTTTCCAAATGTATAATTTGCATATCGAAGCTTGCCAATTAATTTTTAGTTAATTATACATTATTTTGCCTTCATTATTCTTGTACATCTTTCTCAAAGACAAAAACAAGTTTGTAAAGAGTGTTTTTGCAAGAACTGGAATCCGTGTGTGCAAGACTCAAACTACAAGGAACTTGTTATGAAATGTGTGCAAGAGTTACATAGAGGTTAATGTGGAGTTCAATGCTGATGCAGTTGCATTGTATGTACAAGGCTGATATCACATGAATCGACAACCCTTATTTGTACTTGTAACTGTGTAAACCTGTCGCTTTTAAGAAATGCTCAAAGTGTAATGAAGTACCGTACCCAGGAACTACTCATCATATCATGTGCTGCATTTGGCAGTGGTATGTGCCTGTATATTGCATTTGTCAATTAACTCTTGCCTTTAGAGATAACGTATTAGCTCAGTGAAGTTGTATTATCTTGTGTACAAAGAGTGCACAAACTCACACACACATATCATGTTGTTCATGTGATATCACACAGTTATTAACCTCCAGAAGATTGAGGTGTGGAGTTGTCAACCATCCATGTCATATTTCAGAGGAATTGTGACACTTATGTGACAGTTTTACATTAGGAAAACATCGATTTTTGTGTAAGCAAAAAGTGACATTTTTCGTGAATGTAATATGTATAAAAATGTTGTGAAGGTGACTGCACCAAAATAAGACCTAGATATATTTTTTTAGTTTTGCTCACTTAAAAAAGGAAAAGAGCTAAGTGTGGAAAGTATTCACTTAGCCAGGAGGGGGAGGGGTTAAATTTGTTATTGTCGCTGATTTATTTTCAATTGTCATCAACTCATGCAAGGAGGAGATATTTTTTAAGTCCAGTCTACTATTAGCAATTCATGCATTGTTCGGTAATTTCTTTTAATGCTGTATCTTTAATTATTGCTTCCTATTCTAATCTTATCATTTTTGTTAGCATTTCCAAACAAATATCCAAATTTCTTAAATTTCTGTAATTGTCCTTCCTGTATTGTCAGTTTTTGCAAATTTTCTCCCTCCTTCATGGTAATTTCTACACAGTGAACTTCTACTTTATCCCTTTATTACATTCAATAATATTTCCTTAATGTTAATATGTCCTTTACTCATACCTTAATTACAAAAAAAATATTTTTGTTAGTGTCTTTTGTAGCACTCTTCAAGTTTTAATTGAATTTCTTTAATAGGCGCATCAACTTCTATGATTTTGTTTGTATTTCTTCAATCTCTTCTGCCTTCTCCAATTGAAAGTCAAGCCTTGTTTGTATTTCTTCAATCTCTTCTGCCTTCTCCAATTGAAAGTCAAGCCTTGTTTGTATTTCTTCAATCTCTTCTGCCTTCTCCAATTGAAAACAGAGCCTTGTTTGTATTTCTCCAATCTCTTCTGCCTTCTCCAATTGAAAGTCAAGCCTTGTTTGTATTTCTTCAATCTCTTCTGCCTTCTCCAATTGAAAGTCAAGCCTTGTTTGTATTTCTTCAATCTCTTCTGCCTTCTCCAATTGAAAACAGAGCCTTGTTTGTATTTCTCCAATCTCTTCTGCCTTCTCCAATTGAAAACAGAGCCTTGTTTGTATTTCTTCAATCTCTTCTGCCTTCTCCAATTGAAAGTCAAGCCTTGTTTGTATTTCTTCAATCTCTTCTGCCTTCTCCAATTGAAAGTCAAGCCTTGTTTGTATTTCTTCAATCTCTTCTGCCTTCTCCAATTGAAAGTCAAGCCTTGTTTGTATTTCTTCAATCTCTTCTGCCTTCTCCAATTGAAAGTCAAGCCTTGTTTGTATTTCTTCAATCTCTTCTGCCTTCTCCAATTGAAAACAGAGCCTTGTTTGTATTTCTCCAATCTCTTCTGCCTTCTCCAATTGAAAACAGAGCCTTGTTTGTATTTCTTCAATCTGTTCTGCCTTCTCCAATTGAAAACCGAGCCTTGTTTGTATTTCTCCAATCTCTTCTGCCTTCTCTAATTAAAAACCGAGCCTTGTTTGTATTTCTCCAATCTCTTCTGCCTTCTCTAATTAAAAACCGAGCCTTATTTGTGTTTCTTCAATCTCTTCTGCCTTCTCCAATTGAAAATGAAGCCTGAAAGTAATTCCTCTTCCTGTATATTTTCTTAAATGCTCTTGGTCTTGCATTGAAAAAGTCACCTTTTTGGTCATTGTACACCCTGAGCAGAATGGTTACACAAGATATTTTTATATTTTCTTTATGATGCTAAATTTGAACTACCTTACTCACAGGCATTAAAAAAAAAATGTTGAAAATTGCTTTCGTAAATATTTTTCACCATGTAACCTGCTGTGGTGCCTGTGTAGAAATTTAATTTCTTAATGGTTTATTACTTTTTTCAACATGAAACAGTATCATTTTAATGAAGGTAGTTTTAAGTGTATAACGGTTGTTTGTTGTCAAGGAAGAAAATTTTCACAACTTTTCATTGTAAGAAAGTTATATCATACAGTATACTTAGCTTACCTAAGTTCAAGTAACACAAAATGCTTTTTCTGTCATTTTATTTGTGATATCTTAGTGCAAAGTCTGGAGCTACAGAGCATTGCTTCAACTGCATTGACAGACTTTGTACATGTATAATTCTTACTTTTCCTGTCTTAAGAAGAAATGAATGTGAGTGTTGACAAAGCATCATCTCCTTGCTGAAAACAAGGAATCTTACTACTTCAGTGGAAGACTCAAGATGTGTTGTGCCTTTCTAGCTATGGTTATTAATACACTGACAAACGACAGGATCAATGGGGCACAACAACTATAAATGCCATATGTTGTGTAGTGTTATTTTTGTAGTTTGTTTAACCATGTGGTCACAGAACCGTGTGTCTGCATTTTGATGTCTTTGTGGACAGCTGATAAGCTTTATACTGTTAGAATATGGCATCTTCGGAGTTACCTGGATGTCATGGTAATATCACCACCATTTACATATCATCATTGCGCCTAAAGTTTTCAATGTAACATTTTCGTTTATGTGCATATTTCAGTGAAAGTTGCAAGTGTAAATATGTGTATGTGAGTTATTCTTCTGATTGGGTGTGTTTACTTCCTGATTTATCATTACTTCTACCTTGATGTCATATGACACCTCCCATCCAAGCAATTTGCCTAAGATAATTAGTGAGATTTTTGTCACAAAAAGATTATAATATTTGATTTCTTAATGCCTGAAATTATAACATAATTTAACATTCCTGTCACATTATGATTTTGATATAGTATTTGCTATTAGATTATGAGACTCAAATTTGTTTGCATTATGAGACACATGTTTGATAATTAGAAATTCTTGAGCCTTAATCTCTGGTTAACTGAAAATACACTGTTTTGGCACTTGAAAGAAATTTATTGAACCCTTCAAGATAGTTGACTTTTTCAAACAATTGTTGTTGGTTTGTAATGAGTATTTAAGATGTAATAAAGGATTCCATTTAATTATTTTGTCTAAATTCATTGCAACAGACTTTAATATCTAATTCTCACCCAGTTCAGTTTTCAAATGTTTAAAAAGTTAAATTTCAAACTGTATTAACTATTAAATTCTAAACTGTTAAAACTATGTTAACCCCATTTAGGCTCGCTCATCAAGTTTCAACAATAAGTTATCAGTATGATGTATCTACACAAAGAGGGGGAGGGGGATACAACAACAGACTACCGATAAGTCATTAAGTAAACATTTCTAAAGAAGAAGAGAAAAAGAACAACAATGGAAACATACATGTTTCTCCATCTGCAGATGCCCTTGGTATGTGTTCATGTGAAACCCTTTGAAATATTTGTATCCATTCCCATACCTGTGTACGCACCACAAATTTCACGAATTGGCTGTGTGCACTTTTGCTTGTATCCTCAATAAGATCGAAAGAAGAACAAGGAATTTGATGTGCCCTAGTTGCAACTATTCACTAAAATGTTCTATTTTCTGAACTTTTTATTTGCTACATTATTTTTACACATTTTAAAACTATTTGTAGTCATTAAGGTTGGGTGTTTTCTGTCGAGCTGTGTACACTTTATAGATAACAGTTACATGTGTTTTTTGTTTATGTATCATGTTGGATGTTTGTATGTTCATCATAAGCTGAAATCTTTCTAACCCTTGAGTTGTCAATTGTACATGAGAAACAGTGGGTTTATTAATAAAGTTCTTTCCTATATGTCTAGTATTTATTTTTGACTGTAAATCCACTGAAATTTTCCCCACTTTGGTGCTGGGGCACATTGAGTGGTCAGCTGTAAATACGTTCATGATTGTTCTCATGGGCGTCGTCAGAAATTTGAATAATAGAAATAATGACAATAATTACAAGAATAATTATAATATAATTACAAACCAATTTTATTCAAAAATAATAATTATTATTATTATTGCTGTTATTTCCTTTAGGCAGCTTAGTCCAGCAGATGATTGAATATCCAGTACAAGTTTTTTTTTTTTATTTAAGTTTCACACAGCATACAGTGTGTACTGAAATGCACAATTATTATACTTTGTCATTAAATTTGAAACACCTTCAAGAAAAAGCTTTAAAAGTTTGAAATTTTAGTCATAAAGTTTTTGTTGTTTGACCTCAAAACTTAATTTTTGGAATTTTGAAAACTATGTAACCAGTTATTATTTTTTAAAACTTAGGGAATTTTCAGTCTGATCCAGCTGAATACTGGAAAGAGGACAGCAGAAGTTAAATTGGAGGCGTCGCGTGGGTGGGCTGCAATTCCAAAAAAAAAAACTGTTTCAGTCAAGTTGCAGAATTCCAAATGTATGTAAATTGTAGATCGTTCATTTCAACATTGTCTCCTTGTATTTCTTTGAAACTTCGAATAAATTTTTGAAAATGCGTTACAGATTTTGGTTTCTGAACTCCCATTAATCCAACATGTGAGAATTTTCTGGGGGAGTTGAACCCTAGAAACCCCCCCTCTAAATACGGCCATGCCAAGATGTACTATGTGGAAGAAAGGTTGACATTTGGGCATACTTTAGAAATGGTCACCCCTTACAACCTGCTTTCTCATCGGAACTTGATAAATCAAAAGTTCCCGGAAGGATGGAAAAAGTGGCCACTGAAGTTAATACAACATAGATGCATAGGAATAGTAGGTGTTTTATAAGTTCTGTGAATTAGTATTTGTGTACACACTGTCTTGGGAATCTGTGGAGTAGGACCACACGTAACAGTTGAGAAGGGAGGAAAACGAGTGCATGGGGCAAAACAGTGCATGGTAGCTGCAGCTGCATTTTCCCTTCCATTCCTTCACTTTCCCTCTTGTGTGTTCATTGGTAAAACCCTCTAGAGTCCTACTTGTGCAGAGGACTTTTCATTCACTTGGTCCAGAGATCCCCACGACAGTGCATAGATTAGATTGTAATTTCACAAAGTTGTGAGATGTGTTCATTTGAGAACTTGGATTTTTACGAGTGTTAAGTGCCGCTGCAATTTTAGTTTGTGAGCATTATAATTTCCCTTTTTTATGTTATTCATATTTATTTTTTTTGTATAAAAAAATAAGTCAATGGGAGATATAGATCCGCTGCTTTTGTGATTTATAAGTTAGTGTTTCTTCAGCATCCAAAATTAGGTAAGCAATTGTAGCTTAGCATTTTTTTTTAAATAAATTCTTACTGTCAGGGATAGAATTATGCACTTCGATTATTTGTATTTTCATTGGTCCCAGTAGATGCATCCCATTAGTAACAGAAAATTACTAACGTTAAATATTTCAACAGTAGAATTCCTTATTATTGTGCTTTGTATGGGCCTGCCATGGGGTAGTTGGGTAGGTCACAGGATTTGTAGTAAAAGCACAGTTCTGTCATAGGTTCGATCACCACCACAGGCAAAAAGCAATTCGTTCACCTGAAGAGAAGATGTGCTCTCTCAAAACATAGCGTTAGAATAAGTATAGTTTAAAGCACTAGAGAATGGATAATGTCCAATTAACTTTGCATGCTAATGAAGCCATTATCACTAACATTCAGAATTATTAGAATTCCTTTCTTGAAAGACAGCAAAGGTTTCAATGGGTGCAGCTGGTGAATGTGTGGGAGAATATTATTTTGTGGGATATTCTTCGGTGGTGGAAGCTGGTAGGTAAGATTCTGTTTTCCATTCTCTTTCTTTGCCTATTCTTTCTCCCTCTAATTCTTCTAGCCTTCCTTTCTCTCTCTCTCCTCTTGGTGGACATCTTGATATATAATAAACAATTAATCATTGTGTTAAAATGCTTATTGATGTTATGTAGAAATGTATATGAAAAATGTAGGCTAAAACAGAACTAGATCCTAGGTCTGTGGCATACTCTTCCATTTGTCTACCACCTGAGCTACTAGTGTTAGAAAATTTAACATGTACTTTATTTGGGTTGCCAGGAAGGTACTCTGATAGAGCCCCCCTCCCTCTTGTTTAAAGTGTCATTGTCAGGCACATATGTAGAAATATTTTTCAGCCAGGGTCCATCCATGTGTGCTACATGAAATAAAATATATACTAGGGTAAATCAAAAAGTAAGTTACACCCCCTCCCCCCATATAAAACAAACAAAAAAAATTAGAAAGAAAATAATTATTGTACAAAAATGTATGAACATTTAACTTTTTTTCAACATAGTCACCAAAGTATTCCAAGCACTTTTTGAATCATGTGACCAGTTTTTTTATTTCTTGTGTGTAAAAAATCCGTCCAATTTCAATTGATTTGACTTTGGTGCTCATCCATTAACAATCGCGGCACCCAGTGAGAGCACAGTTTACGATACACCCAAGTGGCGATGAATCAGCATAGACACACTATCATAGGATATGTTCAGTTCACTTGCAATCTCTCTTAATTTTCACGTGGCGGGTGGCAAGGATGATTGCATTCACACACTCTGTTTTGTCGATAGTGTTCACAGTTGCAGGCTGCCCAACACAATGTTAGTCTTTCACGTTTGTTCTTTCCTCTTCGAACATCTGGCACTATTTTCTGATCATGAGGTGTGACATTGCATTCTCACAATACACCTCGACAATTTGGCGATGCATTTCACCCTGATTATGCCTTCATGTCCACAAAAGTCTGACAACAGAGTGCACCTTAATTTTGGACACCACCTCAATACCATGTGCCATACTCATACGATGACTACTCTCATATTAAAGCAGCTGCAGCATGGCTTCTTTGGGTATGGGGAGAATACATTCCAGACAGTGTTGCCACCAAACGTGATTATTTTCTCTTTTAGTACAGGTGTAACTTACTTTTTGATTTACCCACGTATTTATGGTTGGCGGATTAAAATACTCCACAATGAACCAGAAACATGTGCATTATCATTATATTTACTTTCTTGGCACTTTTTAATTTTTATTCCTAGAACCATAATGCCATGTTGCTTAGTTGCACACTTTTCTGAAATCTTCACATAGAACATCGATATACACTCTTGCCATCTGAAAGTGGTCCTTAACCATATCAGATGTCTATTGTCTTTTTGGAGTTAGCACTAGTGTCATTTGATTTCATTCTTGTTATTTAGCATTGGTTTTCTGCCACTCTTGGCTAAATACATCCAGGCTAATATTCCAACCTGGGACCCTAACATTGTAGCACACTGTGCTAACCACTCCACCATTAAAATTGACAGTGCCTTGTGTGGACCACCTTATTGTCATCTGCAAAGATAATAATAGGTGGACCTCCTCGATAGCTAGTGGTAACACCGTCCCCTAGTAACCAAAGGGTCCCAGGTTCAATAAGCAGTGGATGCACATCCCAGTGATACAGATCCCACTTTAAACTGTAGGTCCAGTTCAAAGTTAGCCGCTCTGTGCATAAAGTGGACTTCAAACAAAACTTAAATTAATGAATAACATGAGGCAAATTGTCCGTTGCTATTGTCATTCATTTTTCTTTGTTATTCTGTGCTTTTAGTGAATGGAATTGTACAGTGAGATGCATGAGTATTACCATGCATTTTTTTTTGTAACCATGTTTATTCTCTTTGCTTTATGCTTCAAGAATTCAAGAAAAATACCAAACAAGCTAGTGACATATTCTGCACCAGCATGCATAAAAATCCACATGATGGATAAGAAAAAAATTCATGACAATAATCATGGAAAATTTGGTGAGCAATGCTTGTGCATCCCACTGTATTTGTGGTGGAGCAGAGGCTGTTCTCTGCCTGTTCATGATATGTATTTCAGTTCTTGAAGCCCTCATTGCATAATACAGAAGATATGAAGATGATGAACAATTTGCCTACAATTATATTTGCTGTTGACTGTACTCAGAGGTAAGAAATATGATGTTGGCCTTGGCAAATTGACAGAGATGGGGGAAGGGGGCATTGTATCTCCCCCATTTAGAATAAACAGATTGACAACATACACTTTGTTTGCTCCTGAGAGATATACGTGGGTGAATCAAAAAGTAAGTTACACCCCTGTAAAAAAAAAAACACATTAGTAAGAAAAAGTTATTGGACGAAAACGCATGAACATTTAACTTTTCTCGACATAGTCACCAAGGTGTTCCAAGCCCTTTTTCGTAACTTGTGACCAGTTTTTCGATTCCTTGTGGGTAAAAATTCAGTCCAATTTCTTTGAACCACTTTGAGACTGCTTCCTGCACTTCCACATCTGACGCGAAACGCTCACCCCCTAGGCCTTGTTTGAGAGGACCGAAAAGGTGGTAGTCATAGGGTGCCAAATCAGGGCTATAGGGAGGGTGAGACCACACTTCCCACTTGAATTTCTGCAGTAAATCCTGTGACACCAGCTGTATGGGGGTAGCGTTGTCGTGAAGAACAACCACCCCATCACTCAATCTTCCGGGTCTTCGATCTTTAATGGCCTTTCCCAGCTTCTTTAAAGTCTCATAGTATGTTGCGGCATTGATTGTTGTTCCTCAAGCCAAAAACTCACTATAAACAATGCCTTCGGAATCGAAGAAAATCGTCAGCATGACCTTTCGAACAGTTGGACAGGTTTTAGCTTTTCTTGGTGGTGGTGAATCCTTGTGTCTCCATTCCATAGATACCCTCTTTGTCTCGGGAGTGTATTGGTGCACCCAGGACTTATCTCCTGTGATAATTTTGCTCCGAGACTGCGGACCATCTGTGGAATAACACCAAAGAAATGACAGCACAGCATCAAAACGTTGATTTTTTTGTGCATGTCTGTTAACAAGCACGGCACCCAGCAGGAGCACAGTTTACGATAACCCTTCTGATCATGAATCAGCATAGACACACTACCATAGGATATGTTCAGTTCACTTGTAATCTCTTTAATTTTCATGCGGTGGTTAGCAACAATGATTGCATTCAAGCTCTGCGTTGTCGATAGTGTTCACAGTTGCAGGCTGCCCGACATGCGGTTCGTTGTTCATGTTTTATCTTCCCTATTCGAACATCTGGCACCATTTTGCGATCATGGGGCATGACATCGCATTTTCACCATACACCTTGACAATTTGGCGATGGATTTCACTGCAATTATGCCTTCGTGCCTACAAAAATCTGACGACGGAGCGCACCTCAATGTTGGACGCCACCTCAATACGATGCGCCATACTCACACTGTGACTACTCGCATACTAAACCAGCTGAAGCACGGCTGCTTCTGGTGTGTGAAGAAAACATTCCAGACAGTGTTGCCACCAAGCGTGATTATTTTATCTCTCTTAGTACAGGAACACGGGTCGGGTGTAACTTACTTTTTGATTCACCATAGTATCATACAAAATAAGTATGCATACACATTAGCAGAAAATCAATAATTACAAGGGCAGCTTAAGGGTCAGGCACCTGCCCAGGGCACCAGACTGTGACATCCATCTTGATTAGCACCACAAGCTTATTTTTGATTACCTATGTGTGGCTATTTGTTTGAGTTTATATTAGTCCAATTTATGCACATACATTATAATCGGGACTGGACCTACAGTTTAAAATGGGATCTGAATCACTATGTGCCTCCACGGGTTGCGTGGTTATTTGTTTTAAAAAGTGATGGTTTATTGTTGACAAGAATTAATTTAAGTTACTGCTGCATAACATAAGTATATTGCAAAATCATGTAGCAATTTAAGCTGAGATATTCATGTTACTTTGACATCATTGTGTATATTAAAAAACACATACCCACAATAAACATTGTCTTTAACATTAAGACTTAAAGTATTTTAAAAATAAGGCTTTTTTTGTTATTAAAACTAAAAATATAACACGGTCAGGTTTTTTATTGGAGGGAGGTGAAAAGTAAGAGGACCAAGGTAGAAAGATAAGGGGGCAGCAGGGTGGAAAGTAGGGTGAAAATTTTATCTGGAGCTGCCCCTGTTGTGGTACCATTAAGCCGGCAAGTTATGAACTGAAATGTCAAATGTTTGCAGCAAAAGAATCAAAGAAACACGTACACTTTTCCATAAGGCTTTACTTGATATGGAAATCTGTGATTTTATCTTATGGTGTAAGGCAGTGAGAAAAATGAAATATCAGCATTATCTATAAAAATAGGAGCAACATCGCATGATAGTTTTAGTACTGTAAAGAAGAAAGTAGCAGTCAGCTTCCTCATCTTGGTGACAAAATAAAGGAAGCTTGATTTATCTTCAGGGCCAGATTAACCTATGCGCAACTGGGGCAATTGCCCCATGGCCCCCACCAAAGGAAGGGCCTCCATCAAAAAAATCTTTTAACCGCTGGCTATGCTTGTGAAAAATTACATAAGAAGTTGTATTTTAAAAATAAAATAAAAAACTTCAATATTGTCGTATGTCTACACCCTTCTGGATCTGTAGCACAGCTCTCAGTCAATCTGTTTGTAGATATCTGAAGCTCGGTGTACTTTATACCATGGATTGATTTGGCTGTGGTGTGGAAATAAGGCATACTTATTCAAACAATCAATTCTCGGATACGAAGTACATAACTTTCTTTCGTTAATAACATCGTATTAGAACTGAGAGTTTCTCTAGGGGAAAAAATTGTGGAGATACTAGCGCTTTCTCAAAAATGAAAATAGTAAAAAACAGGCTCCGTGCTGCCATGGGACAGGATCGCTTATCCATACGAGTGTTCACAATAATGTTTTTGTACTGAATGCAGATTTACTCCTCTCCCTTGTAATTACATCTTCAATTGAAAAAGTGAGAATAAGAGTTCAATTTATTTTCAACAATTTCCCCCAAAATCACGCTATATTCGAAGTAATTCAAGAAGGACCTAGGGGAAATTGTCCCTCTTTCCCTTAAAATCTTCCAGGTTTAGCGAATTCTCGCTAAAGTTTGCAACTATATAGCACAGACCTTTCAGACAGTGACGTGCAGTGAGGAGTAGCTAGTCTAGCAAAGATAGATTAATCAATCTCTAATGATTTTCAAATCACAATATTTATTGTCTTGTTAAAGCCACAGTTCATATGCAACACTTCTTTTTTCACACGTTTCTCGTCCATCGGTGTGATCCGCGGACAAAACTGGCCTAGCTCAGTCTTCTTCCGCCTTAGCAGTTCCAGGTAGAAACGGGTTTCCGAAGGAAAAGGAAATATTTCTGCCTCTACCTCCTTTACCCCCTCGCCCCCGCTGCAATGGTTGAAAGCCCGTGCTTTCAGGTCCCTCAGTCTATCTCCTATAGGACAGATAGGGGATTGGTTTCCATTCCATTCGATTCCTTTGTAAATTCCCTAAAGAACTCAAGGGGAAATTTTCTGCAGTACTTACTTATGTTCTCTGTATTTACAGAATTTTTTACACGTTGTACAATACGTATGTATAATATGGCATGTAGTTTTATTATTTATGAAATGGGAACGTGTTATGTGCAGACAATAATGTTATGCTTTCTTTCTTTTTTTCTTTTTCAAATATGGAATATATCATGATTAAATTACAAATATTTGCTCAGGCTCTCTCTCGCTCTCGTTTTAGCAGTGCTTTTTTTTAATATACTAATCTCTTGGCCTCCAACGGATGTATTTATTTGTGCAAGAGAACGCACATTCATATTGTTGTTGGTTTGGTCTATTTTACTTCGCTTTTCTGCCACATTTGGTTATCGCGAAAATAAGGATGATGTGATGAAATTAATGAAGGGACCTCGAACAATCCAGGCCGGGATTTGAACCCGTGATGAGCGTGCATTCTTGTTCCTGTGTTGTACTCTGCAGTGAATAATGAAATAATTCGAAATGAAAATATATCTGAGAACTCAAGAAGCCAAATTAATATTATTGAAGAAACTACAAGAAAGTGTGTTTTGTTTCTGTGCATAATGTGGACTTAAAACACCAAATCAGCCAACCGTGGGGGAGTGGTTATAACAGCGCACTAGGACACCAGGAGTTCCGGGTTTGAACTCCGACCTGGGCATGGTGTTCTTTGTGTTTAAACAAATGTGAGAAAAAAGCGACGCTAAGTAACAAAAATCAAGTCAAATCATTGATTGATTGCTTGATTTGGTTTATTTTACTTCGCTTTTCCACCACTTTTGGCTAATCGCGAAGGTAATACAATATAATTGATGAAGGGACACACTCAAAGAATACCCATGGCCAAGCCAAGATTCAAACCCAGGATCTCACACTTAGTAGTCAAATCAATTTTTTTTATTTTCAAATGGGGGTGGGGGTTACGTGTACTTTTTTAATACTCATTCATCATTTTGCAATCTTTTCCTGTTTTTGACGTTCTATTTTTAGGAATACTGGGCCCTAAAGGGCCCTAACCCCCGCTTGAGCAAGCCACTGATTGCTACTCCAAGTGTCGACGTCACCGCACGTCACTGCTTTCAGAGCCCCCCTAGACATGCCTTGTACGTATATGCTGCACTCGGGTGCCAAATGTAAAAAGTATTGCCGCTTGCATCAGTGTTCACACAGCGAAATGTGAACATCTTCAGGGTATAGTGGCCAACAGCCCCTTAGCTGTCAGCTCTATGCAACATGCACAGCAATTATGTTCAACACCCTCCATGGAACACCGTGGTAGTCAGTGTTACAAACTATCTTGAAAAGTTATCAGAGAAAAAGCTGTGTCAGTAAATTGTGTGTATATACTCGTACATCAAACATAGTATTTTTTCGAATAAATATACATATGTGTGTGTGCGTTTAATATATACGTAATTTAAGACATACATTAGTGTTCACATGCTCATGCGAACATTATCAGGTGACGTGCCTGCATACGACCACTGCAGTGTTAAAGGGATATAATAACTTTCTGCAAAGTAAACAAAGAAAACATTACTTGCAGGGTACACTATAACAGCTCTATTAAATCGGAAGGTTATGAAACAGATCATTTTACATTGTAGATCACATCCTTAACGGTGTAGAATAGACCTTGACCGAGACAAGCTCACAGCCCAGGTAAGGTAAGTACCATTCCATTTCAATTTGTATTGCACTGTGAATGTTCTGTGTTCTCTTTACAGCTACCACATCTTCACTGCGTTTCATCCTAATGTATTTGCACCAAAAACCGTAGTTTGATTGTCCAACAATGGACTGTTTTAGTAAGTTTGCGATGTATAGCTCTAGAGTGGCTGGTGACTGATCTGCTCTGCCTCACCTGGTATCAGATAGCCAGCAGCGTGTGTATTGCTGAGGGCAACCTCACAACATTATTCATCATTTGAAAATGGATGAAAGAGAAAGCAAGAGATCCATCCAGATGATGAATGACCCACGCCACTTCTGGTGAAAGGAAGGTGCAGAATCCTTTTATTTCACTAATGCATGTTCTCCAATGTACTCCTAAATAGGTGAAGAAGAAATTGAAGACTTGGAATTCTTTGTTTGTGTTGCATGTTGCATTCAGAAGAAAGAACAGCATAAGAAAAGGACAGATCACAACTTTTGAGAATGTTTCATAAATGGATGATGGGCAAGTTCACAGCACAGATAAATGGATGAAAGGTGAAACAGTCTTATTTGTATTAAACAAATGCCTTTGACTTTTACGAATGTAACACGATAGTGAAACTCTTATTTCAATCATATTAGTTTATACCATATCATCAGGGGCGTGATGCTGATCACATCACCCCCACTCACGACCGGATCAAGAAAGTGTGGGGCGTTACCCCCACACCCCCTATACGCCTTCATGGCGTGGTGCTATGCACAGGGGAACACTTTACCTTTTACCTACAACTCTTAGTACATATTGCATGTACGAATTGAAAGCAGGCTGTTCTTTCACTGTTGACCATCTTAAATTAATACCAGTTTTCATTAATTATAACAAACTTTACATGTTTAAATTGGAAAATATAGAAGTAAGGAAGTTCAAAGAAAGCCCATATAGGGTCTGTCCATTGGTGTAGTGGTAACACCAGTGGCGTAAATTAGCACCCCCGCGGTGCAGCGGGGGAGGGGGGCAATAAGAATGATAAATTAAGAGAAAGACTAACAGTTCACAAAAGTTTTCCTTTCCACCTTAAAATATATTTTCAACCGAACATATTATATTTGTATGGCCCTACAACTACAAACAGAAAAATTAATCACTAGAAAAGTAGAAAGTGGATTACCAGATTAGAAGTATTAGCTGAATAGTTTACATCGCCGAAGGGTAGACAAGCAAGAAAATACGTTGGCAACACTGACTTTCACGACTCCCCACCCCTACTTACAATTTCTACTATGTTATCAACATCATATCAGTAACTTTCTCAACCCATTGGACTGTTTTATAGTAAAGATTTTCTACCATGCTTTAGACATTCTTGTACATCAAATAAACAATAGATTTCAGGGCATGAAACAAATCAAAGAAAGCCTCACCTTTTTAGTTTTTAAGCCCCATGAAGATGAATCTTGCACTTCAGCTACAGAAATTGTTTGTTTTCGGAATGTAAGCAAAAGAAGAATCATGTCGAACATCAGTGAAGTTGCAGAATTGCTCTTGATAGAAAACATAATGCTGGCTAGTAGCATACCTAAAGTATTATATGCTGTATTTGACCCTACATGTGAGGTCTTCATCAGCTGAGAAGTCATTTTCCAAGCTAAAATTGATCAAACATTACTTGAGAGGCACAGTGACAAGAGTAAGAGTGAGTGGACTGGCGCTCTTAAGAATCTAAAACGAGCTAGCTCGAAAATTGGTCTCGACCAAACTAGCACAAGAACTTCCTTCCATAAAAAAACACAGAACTAGTAATGGGCATTTAACAGCATCGTAATTTTTGTAGTAAAAGTGTACTGTCATATGTAATTACAATATCTAATTTTTTAGTTTGTCTGTTGTCATAACCTTTCGTACCAATTTTTACATTGATTCAAATTCATGTATGTATTTTCATATTTGTATACCTAATATAGCCTAAATGTAGGCGTGAATTAATATTTTAGAAGAGAGATTTTTTTTTTTAACTAGTAGGGGTGCACAACTGAAAGCTGCGGGGGGAGGGGGGTGCATTCCGTGTTAGTTACGCTACTGGGTAACACTGTTGCCTTGTAATCAAGAGGCCCTGGATTTGATTACAAGTAGAGGCAGTGGTTTGGATCCCACTTTGTCCAGTAGTATTTCCAGTCCCAATTCGTCAATCTAAAAGCATGCTTAAAACTGCCACTGTTTAAATCTTAGGGAACTAAGGTCTAAAGAAAATCTTCTTGGTTATTATACATAACTTTTCTGAGTTTCTTGGTTAATCAACACAATTATGAACTGATAAGAAATGGATGAAGGGACACACACACATTCATTCATACCTGATCTAGAATCTGAACTTAGGAGCTGTGGTGTTACAGCACAGTATGTTAAGCATTTCCCCACAGAAGAGTTAATTTACAGAATAGTTTGGAAAACAATTACAGTGATAGTATATGCAAAATAATATATGGTTATTTTAAGTGGTTTTTATTTATTCTGCGACATTTCATCCTGGTTTCCCCGAACTTTTTAAAGCTTCCATCCAGATAAACATGCACAACCTCATATGACTAGTCACTCTACACTTAACCGTATTATATTATTGAGCATATACAAGAAGAGGTTATGTGAACCTTTAAGAAGAACATAGAGTGTTTATTACTCTTATTTACAATAGCAATGGCTGCCTAAAATTCAATAATATACATAGAAAAGTATGCCTAGATTTTCTTGAAGACAGTACATGGTGACATGTCATTATTTTGATTAAAATTTCAAATATACAGTAGTTGTTTGATCCATCATAAAATTTTATCTAAATAGAGTGACGATGTTGAAGAAGACTCAATCTTTGCAAGAAATGACTCAGTAGAATCACAATTGCTAGCAAACCATTCCCAATCAGAAGTGTCATGATATCCTGGTTGAATGATCTCCAAAATATGATCCAGAATTATATTTTTCTGCTTGTATATCTTCGGTGTTATTCCATTTTGGCCGCATATGTAACATTTGCATATTGGCTGTTTTCTTTGCACAGAATCGCTGGGATGCTTCACAGGTTGCTCATCAGCCATTACGGAAGCTCTTACTGAAACAGATCTGGTCTCGGTCTGATGGTGGCTCTTAAATTTGCTAATGCTTGTTGTTGAATCAGTGGCTTGTGTTCTGGAATCTAAATTTTGATTGCAGTTTTCTCTGTAGCATCCATATTCTTCATCCAAATGATGCTTCATCCACCGGACTCTTTCTTGTAAATAGCGCTGTACAGTTTCATCATCAACATGGCTGCATGCTTTACCACATGGAAAATTAACATGGCAGCTCTTACTGTTTTCCTTCACGTTTTTCACTTTCCGTGCAGACTTGAATTCATTTAATTTCTCCTGGAATTCTACTGCAGCCTCCAAATCATACTCTGCATGCTTGGCGGCTTTTAGCGCAGTCAGAAGTTGCTTCAATGTTGACTCCAACTTTTTCTCCAATTGGTTTATCTCTGTAGTCATCAGGCATTTGTTGATCTCCAGTGTGTGGTTATCCTTCAGGAGCCGAGCATTATCTTTCTGCAGTGTTTCGTTCTCGGTCATCAAGCTTTGAAATGTCCTGTGCATCTTACCTTCTAGATCCCTCTTTATTTTCAGTTTTTGTCTTTTTGTCCATCTGTTGGAGTTAATCAAATCCTTGATACTACTCCTCAGTGTTGCCGTGACAGTTTTTTCAAATCTTAATCTTCTCTTATACTTCGTTGTCTTTTTCTCCAATGTATCCACTTTTCTTTGCTGAGTTTTGTAGAGCTTTGATTTTTCGTGAAGCTCTGATCGTGTAGTCTTCAGGATTCCTTCAAGTCTTTCAGTTTTCCCTTCGAGCAGTTCAATTTTCTTCTCCATATGTTGCAAACGATCTTCCCCTTCAGAAGTTCCCAGGATAGTACTCAGCATATTGCTAATTTTAGTGTATTTAACAGTGTTGTCATCTGTCGAGGTTTTCTTGAGATCATTTAACTGAACAGGTAAATTTTGACGAGAAATGCTCCTTGCCAAATCCAGTTCACTCTTCAGCCAAACCATGTCGTGATCGAAGGATATGATGCTAGTGATCCTGTGGTCACTTTGACTAACATTTTGCTTTGGTTCGGTCATCGACTTAAACCACTTGCAGTCAGAACAGTTGCAACTTGTATCATGCATGATTGGCATATGTTGTGCCGGTTGCCTTAAATGAATGCAAACCTCTTGTTGATGGTGCTTACTACGGCACAGGCAAAAACTATAAGAAAAGGGAAAATTATTAGTTATGATTTGGAATATGGAAAACGGATATGATTTGTCTTACAGCAGATATACAGTTGTGCCATGACAGGGAAGAATGTTGCTTTGGTACAATAAGATAAGATAAGATAAGATTTATTTCCATCCACTTGATCATATGAGTACAAATAGCACTATGATATGAGATAGGTCAATTACATGTATAATTTTGAGTACAAAGAAATTAACACATACTTAAGCATATTAAAAAGTATAAAGAGTATAAAATAAAATTACATGTATGATTTTGAGTACAAAGGAATTAACACATACTTATGCATATTAAAAAGTAAAAGAGAGTATGGAATAACATAGAAAATAGAAGAAAAATCATAGGTTATGACTATTAGTGAACATAAAAATACAAGAAAAGTCAAAGGTTATGTCTATTAATGAAAAATATGTAGTAGGGCTAAGTTGATACTGATGTATTGTGATACCAGTGGTATCATTATTGTAAACTATCGATTAGAATTTATTTACCGATACTAGCTGATATTTTCTTGGCATTTTGGTCTTTCAGGGTGTCTGCAAAAATGCTTTGCAAAACTTTCACAGATTCTAATTATTCTGAAAACTATGACAAATTTGTAGTTTATTAGTATTTTGCACCAATTCTGTGTGTTAAACTGGATTTTGCGATTACATAACATTTATTTTAATATTAAGATCTAATTACTGAACATTTTAAAGCAAAACTTGGTAAATTAATGCATATGGTTGATGTTTAATACTTACACACTAATATTAATTTTGAACAATTTTCAGGCAATGGTATCGTTATCAATGAGAATCAATAAAAATATCAGCATTGGTGTGGGTATCAATTCAAAATGGTATTGGGTCAGCCCCTAATTGTCAGGAAAAAAACCATATACAAATCGCAGTGCTCTGTCGAATTCATAGGTGGGGGTATGCTTTAAGAAATATTCTTAACTGGGGGGAAATACTGTCCCTGCACTACTTCTAAATTCTATCTCTTTTAAAGGAATGGAGTTGTACTTATGCTGGAAAAAGATGTTCTGCACTGACGGTTGCATTTCAATTCTTGAAATTTACGTTGTGGAAAACAGAGCAAAAGAACATGGTGAAGGACAATTTACCATGCCTCTATACTTTCATGGAAATTTATTTCAACATGGTTCAAATGATTTACACAGGTTCTTAATACAATATCTATTGTTTTGTTGTTTAAGGAATAGCAATCAGCAATGGCAATCCTCTAACAATAACTACTATAACTAATAATAAACTGGGGTTGAGCCCATAACACTTTGAACTAATACCAATACCATTGCCGATACTCTTACTAATTTCCAACACCAATACTGATATTTGAAAATTGTAACAATTCAAACTGTTTCAAAACATTTATAAATTTGACTAGGTGTGATCTTCATTGGAACTATACCATAACAATCTACCAGAATTTTGTTGCAAAATATTCATAATTTCACATGAGATAATCATTTAATAGCAAAATCTATTTCTCCCCACAATCTTGTTGCAAAATTATGAAATTTTGCATAGTTTCTAGAATATTAAGACCCCATGCAAGTGCTCATGTGGTTGGGCAACATTCTGAAGTTTTGGATAAATATTTCACTGATCCTGGTTAAGAAACCTTGGCTAGCAGTTCCTATACATTGTCCCTAAGTATATTCCCAGCTTCTCCAGACATTCTAAATAAATCTATGCAATATTCTGTAATGTTGGAACTAAATTTAATGCTGTGCAGAGTATAATTTTAGAGTGGAAATATAAAGCTCTGGCTTTCAGTGTTCTTTCCGCCCTTTGTCTCGTGAAAAGATTTGTTATGGCAGGTACAATGATATCCCCTGACTTTTCAGCAGAGGTTTGAATATTTTTACAAAATTTCCTGAGTTCTCGGATATGTTTTTAAAATCATCGGGTGATTTCTCGAGTTTTCCAAGTTAGAGCAAACTTCATTAGTTATTCCTAGTTACTAAGAATTTCTGAAATAGGCATACTAATTCCTGGTACAGTTGGCTGGCATCAGTTTTACCAATGTCTTGAACAAGATTGATCTACTGCTGACCTCAAGAAACTACCTATCATTTATTTAATTATAAATAATAGATATGACTTAATCTATCCATTGCTAGAATTGCAAATCCATGTTAGCAGCTGAAGTACCTAAATCTCTGTTAGTTAAGACATGATACCTGTAATAGTCAATAAATTTTCTCTGTGCTTATGTTCCTGTTCAGAGCGGCATATTTCCGTTTAATGCTTAGGTCTAGCCATTTACCAGGCCATGACAACATTAATGAGCAATTCCACATTCTAGTTTCTTCCTGGAGCAGGGTATTTGTTTTTACTGATTTCACATTATTAAGGCCATAACAATAAATTGAATATTTTTCATGATTAGACATTTTCAAGGTAAGAAAAAACAGTTGTTTTACGTCTATTTGCCACCTCCTTCATCTAGCATGTTTAGTGACTGACTCGTGATCTTGTCACCAAATGTTTTGGGTTGAAGTCCTTTTTGTTGAAGTCCTTTCATTCTAACTGGCATTGGCTCAGAGGTAAACAACATTCTGTAATCTAGTATATTCTCTAAAACAAAGCTATCGGGGTACCAGAATCTGGCTAGTGGTGCAGATGGGGGTGAGGGGCAGTGGTTCTCAACCTACTTCATGAGATCGCAGCCTGGTAAATTGTTTTGTTAAAAGTTGATGCCTGATCTCAACAATTTTACTCATACATACCTGTATATTTTTTAACATTATACATTAATTAATATGTACCCTTGAAATGTTATTTATTTATTAATATTAAATAATCATAAAGAGTAAGTTTGATTGTGTCTAGTTTTGTTGACAAATATAAAATTAGGTTTAAATTATTTGTCAGCTACTGGATCTAATGAAATCTTGTAGTTTTGCAAGTGTTTATTTTCATTGTCATGCTGTATTTTGATTATTGAAAAATTCTGAATAATAATAATCTGGAAATCGATGGCTATATTATTTATTATATTTGGGGAAACTAAAATCTATAGTAATTTGATTATAATGATGATTGTTGGAGAAAACCTGTTTCAGGAGTATAATTGATGTTGCCCAGTACTAGGCTGTGGATGGGGTGGGGAGGGTTGAGAATCACTAGTGGGGGTACTATATGTATTTCATTTTTAAAAAAACACTGCCATTTATGTATTTATTTAGCCTCGCACATGCTAGTAATGTATTATTACATGCAATCATAGTCTTTCTGTGGTGAGGAAGGTGTGTGCCTCTTCTGGAAAATGAAAGTCACCCTAAAATTACAAATTTCATACATTTAATTTCAGTTGCAGTAATATGCATTAATTATTAATTAGGACCGATAATTACATGCAAGACTGATGCAGATTTCTGCAGAAACACAATAGCTTAGAAAAAATTTCCAACCCCTCTCCTCACCTCTCTGAAAAATTGCCTTGCTCCCTCCCTGAAAAAATATAACTGGATCAGGACTGTAAAATCACAATTGTAATTTACACTAATCCCAATCTTACATGATGTTTTTTAATGTCAATACTTAACTAATGTATTAAGTATATGCTAATGTAACCAAAATATAGAAAATAATCAAAATATGTATGTGGAACAAGACAAAGAAAAATGTAACTACCTTATGTAGGAGACTAACTAGAACAAAGAAAGATATAATGTAAGGACATAACAAAGTGGTAGTGAATGAATGTTCAATCCTCATGTAATATTTACAAATGGTTCCCATACACCTGAAAGAACTGGAAATTCAGGGAATTTGAAAAAAATAAAAATATGAGAGAAAATCATCAAATTGACCAGTGAATCCCAATTTAGTGCATCTGAAGATCTAGAATATCCTATTTGTTAATAATTAATACAACTTCAGTAACTTGCTACACACATCTAAAGATATAGACATAATAGATTACTTGATAGTCTGGCCATTTGGAATCTTCTGTTTGCCAAATTTTTGAAAATATGACCTTTATATACTTTGAAATTTTATTTTATGCACTGTAATATAGTTTTAAAAAGTGTTTAACTCCCACAAAAAAAAAAAACCCTGCAACCTTAGTGCACAATTATATGCACAAAGATGTCATATTATTCTTGAATTAAGTTTTATTGTGGTATCAAAGTGGACTGATGTGAATTTTTAGCCAATACCAATAAACTCTTCATATAAAATTTGATACCGAATACCAAAATTCTACTGATACATTGTAAAATTGCAAATATTCCTTGAAGAACATGAATAGTTAGTTCATTCACCTCCTTAATTAATTTATGGAACTAAGTGACTACAATAGGCCTTTTAAAAACAAACTGCTTATTTAATCATTTATTTTAGAAAACCATGACACATGAACTATATGTTTTTATTCACATATATAATAATAACAAAATGGTGGAATATTGCACTGAATTAAGGCTATTTATGAATATATACTTGATTGGTAAAATTATTGGGAATATTACATATTGTCTGGTATGCTTATATCAGCCAAAACCTCTACAGTACTGATTAACCTGTTACGTCCATGTCTAATAATAATAATAATAACAATAACAGTGGCAGTGATTAGGGGGCAAGTTGCCTCCCCCCACTTTTTGCCACTTTTGTCCCCGCACTATGCTAAACTTTACCTACCAAGGGAAAGTAAACTGTCCTTGTGCCCCTAGTTTTGGAATAATAATAATAATAATAATATAGAAGGTGAGGATGGTATGGCTATTTGGGGAAATGGAGGAGGCCATTGTAAAATAAATTAAAAGTAATATACTTTCTATTGAGAACTGGAAAAAGATGGAGGATTTTTGAAAACTCGGGGAAATATGTATTTAGAGTTCTTGTGGGAACCCTGTTATAATTTTTTTTTCTCTACGTTCTATTTTAGCTTTTCTTCGAATACAGTACAAATTATGGTAGGCCCACTCCTTGTTCTTGAGTAGTCCAAACTGCAGTTAGCAACTTTATTCAAATTAATCATATCTGTAGGAATCTTTAAATATGCAACTATGGTAACGATTAGATAAGCCGGAGACACATTTCTTGAAATTTACAGGAGAAAAGACGAGAAAGTACTTACGGAATTGAGTTCTTGTGGACTCTCTGAAGCCGCAGAAATAGTTTTTTCGAATCGTGCAACTTATTTGGCCTGTAAGTAAGGTATTTTTCGTCATTCATGCATCTCCGTTGCACGATAGCTCGTGCCACCATTACTGTCGACTACGTGAATCAAATGTTCCATGCATTCAATTATGTAACCTCCTGTCAGTGCAGCAACCATGCGGTAGTTTTACAAGATGACGTGTGAGCGGGATTATTTTTTCCAATTTGATTTTGTTTGCCTAACCTAACTGAACCTAACCTAACCTTCTTTGAATGGTTTGTGGATTAATAACAATCATTTTTCAGTTAATAAGTGTTAGTGTAACAACCACATGGTAGTTTTAAAAGATGACGTGTGAGCGTTTTTTTTTCCAATTCAATTTTCTATGTTTGCCTAACCTAACTTAACCTAACCTAACCTTCCGTGAATGGTTTGGGGATCACTTTTCGCTTAAAAACATTTTGTGAATAGTTTGTGTGGCATTTATCGGTTCATAAGTTTGGAAACACTGCACATCAGCTGACGATACTGCATATCAGCTGACGATAGACAACGTGAGTCAAGATTTGACCGCCGATTAGCAATGACCAATAAATACCCATACAGCACAACATGGTTTCAGATACGTTAGCAACACATAAGTCGTGAAACATTGTAACATTGCGGCAATGTTGCAGAACATTACAAAAATGTTTCGGGTAAGTTTCAGTAATGTGGAAATGTCCGCGAACATAACACAACATTGATAATGTTACAGAAACATGTAAATGTAACATTACCGACATTACAGAGACATTTCCATTAGGTTGCATAATATGTCAGTTACATTACTGCAATGGTATTTTACATTGTGGTTATATTGCATGTATTCATGGATGGCATATTTGAGGGGGGTTATTGGGGTTAAGCCCCTTCAAAAATTATTACAATATTAGCTTGTAAATCATTTCCTGAAAATACAATTCACAGGATTTTACTTAGAAAACTAGGTTTAGGCAAGATATCTAAATGTATTCATTTTACCTCTCATGAATTGACCACATATCTTAATTGTAGCAATTAATATAAGGGGAGAAAAACTGCATAAAAGTACTGGATATTAATTCATTAATATCAATTAACAGATAGAGCTAAAAAAAAAAGAAACTCAAATGAAAATGAAATATTGACAACTAAATCACTAAATTCTAAAATAACATCAAATTTGTATAAAATAGTGTTTTACATGCTATAATAAAACTCTCCCTGGTTTGTAACACCATGTCATGAAGAAGATTGGATTTGAGTAATGTTATCAGCATCATGCTCCAGTCGCTATCCATCCCCTTTACCAATTGATGAGAGGCTGGCAGGATGTAAAACATTTTGCAGAATCATGGTCATCTGATAATTCGATTCTGTCTGCATTTCTCAGGGATAACAGGGATAACGTTCAACTTTCATGGTTTTTCAACCTACACAGTGTTCAAACTATCAGTATTACACAGGAATATTCCAAATTAGATTTCAAATGTTACAAATTGAGTATGTGGTTTTAAAGTATATAACTTCCATATACTAAAAATTACCATGTTTAAATTCTGGTATATTCTGGTGTAACATATTGCTCTGTTTTGTAATATTCCTGTTAATAACAAAAGAATCAAGACGTGACTTCAGCCTTTCATCTCAAATAAAATAATTAAATAGAACACTTGCATGTTTGTAGTTTATCAAAACCTTGTACGTACCTACTTGAAATTCTTGACAAGTCTGCATTCTAATAATATTAATTGTGAAGTATTATTCTGTAAACTTGAAATACCTCTGGAGATCATGCAAAGGGTCCTAAAGTAACCTGAATTGGAAGACAATGTCTCTTATACTTACATAACTGGAGAATGGAGACACACATTGACCATGAAAAGAGATTCAGTTAATGAACCAGTAAAAAAATTTAAAAAACTGGGAAAAACTACCTGTTCACAAGAGAAATGCAAAATGGATAAAAGCTAAACTTCAGGAATTTTTGTGCAGTAACATTACAAAAATGAGAAAACGCCAGACAATTGTTATGATGTTTGGCCGGTTTGAGCCTACACTGTAAGAAATATAAATGAGAGCCTTGTAATCAAGGGGTGTCTAGTTCGATACACAGTGGAGGTACATATCTGTGTATAGTGTGTTTAAAGCAACAATAACAACCAAACAAATATAAATAAAAATACTTTGATACAGTTATGATGCCAGCGAGTGCTCAGGCACAATTCATGTCCAAGGGCTTCCCCGATGGCACAGTGGTAACGTCATTGCCTTGTAATCAAGGATCCCAAGTTTGATATCTGGTGGAGGCACATAGTGGTTCACATCCTACTTTAAACTGTAGGTCAAGTCCCAATTAGACTTACTGTGCATAAAGTGAACTTAAAACACCAAATCAACCAACCAACCAAGCAATTCATGTCAGCATTGAAGTTCAAAAATTACACATACATTATGTGGTTATGGTTATTATGAAAAAAAAAAACATTTTTTCATAAAATATATCCTTTATTTTTATTTTTGTTGTTTAAATACACTTTTTTCTGTAGTTCAGAAGAATTCCATTGCAGGTTCTGCAATATACCCTCATGTTGGAGTGGAATAACATTCAGTTCCTTCCTGTAAAGGAAATACGGTCATGTGTAACATCAATTCGGAATTAACATTCTAGTCAGAACTTTCATTTAAAGAAAAATATTTTGCATCAGTAAAATAACAAGCCAATTTTTTTAACTTCTAGTTCCCATATACCAAATATTCTTAACTTCAATTTTATTTCTAAAATATATTGTGTGTGATAATATCTGCAAAAGAATACCTATGCCACACTAGGGCTTCTAAACAAAGATGACTTTCATCAACAAAAAAGACCAACTTCATCACAGAAAGAATACTCCAGCTGCCTCCATGATGGAGTGGAGTAGTTATCACAACATGCTATGATGCCAAGGGTCCCGGACCAAAGCCTGGCATAGGTATTTGTGAGTGTCCATTCATCAATTTCAGCATCCCCATCTTTGCGATTAGTCAAAAGTGGCAGAAATACAAAGTAAAATAAGCCAATTCAATCAATCAACAATCAGGAATATTGCACAAATTTGGAAGACATTTAATTTGAAAATAAAAACGTTGCAACAATGTGAAAAGTGATCAATAAGTTATCGGGAAATTGTGATTTGACCAATGTTTGAAGATGAAATTTTGGCATTCTGGGCTGTGCAACAAGCTACTGCATAACATGCCAAGTTTTCTTGCGAGATGATAGAGTTGCAAAAAATCTAGCTTTTTGAATGAACTGTTTCTTTTTTCGATAAAAAGCAGGCTTTTTTTTAAAAGAAAAAACAACAGAAATTTTGGCTTTTTACCAATTGCAGCTAACCTATTTCACTTGAAGTTATTATTAGGAGTTTACAGGTTTGTACTCACATATTTTACAACTAGCTACAAAAATTTTACATGATGCAGCAGCAGCCAAGAGACATATATTGGCCAATCTCAGTGGGCACATATTGCATAGTGGTTCAGCTACAATTTTAATCCTAGCTTACCGAGGAAGAGGGGGAGGGGGGTTTGCAGTCCAACCACCTCTTATTTTTTAGATTTTTCAACTGTTTGAAAATAAATTACATGGTTCCCTGGAATGTTCCTAATATTTCTGTATTACTTCTGCTCATAAAAACATAAATGTAATGTAATTAGGAGGCAAAATGCACTTGGGGGACATATCATGTGTCATCTTTGAATGCGTCTCATTCGAGATACTCATGCCAGTGACAGTGTACAATTAGTTGGTAATGATGGTAATTATTGTAATAATTATATTTAATAAACAACTGCACTTCTACAAACAAAAAATCATTAATAAAAATCATGGGTTTTGCGAGTTTTAGGGAATGATAAAATATATGTGACACACTCATGTAATAATTGGTTATTATTTTTTATTTGTGATAGTAATTTCTGTAATTATTATAATTAATAAATAACTAGCCATATATAATCAGCAAAGGAAGCAGTGATTCAATAATAAAATGGTTTCAATGTGACACCCCCACTACCATGCGTTGCTTCGGTCTGAATGTTCTTTCTCTATACTTAACAAGATTATTAGCTACTTCATCCAAGATTAAGATTTAGTTTAGCCTGCAAATCAGAGAGAACAATTTGCAAGTACTGTTGTTGGAAAAAGGCCAGATTTTTATATAAGGTACCTTTCATAAAAATAAATGGACCTCTGGAGTGGAATAAATTAAATGCTCTTGCCTTGTAATAAGAAGGGGTCTGAGGTTCAATCCTCAATGGAGGCAGAGTACTTTGGATCTAATTTCAAACTGTAGGTCCAGTCCCGATTTCTTAAATATTTTTTTGCCATTTGCGGTCAGTCTTATTTGCTTCTGCTTCAGTTTTAATGCCAGTGCATTTCAACAAAAGGTCCGTTGCACCCAGGGGGTTTGCAACTAATTTAAATCTAATTTCATATTTGACAGCAAGCCTATACATAATTGAACTATGTATTACTCTTTATGATTATGCCATAGTTTATATATTAATATTGAATATTCATTGAGAGTGCATGTTAATTTACACAAACTTTAAAGATCAGAAATGTATTTATGAATGAAATTCTTGGGATCAGGGCATCGACTTTTAAGAAATAAATTTAGTAGGCTGTGATCTCAAAGGTGAGAACCACTGCAACAAGTAGCAAAATTATATCACTAGTTGCTCCGTGTCAAGGTTTAGCCGCCATTTAACCAAATTATACATTATGTACTGGAAAGCCAGAATACAAATGTATTTTTCCGAACACAAACTTTAATATAAAGAGATTTCATACAAGATTCTCAAAAGATAGAGCAGTATATTATTTTTTGCTTCATGTAAATGATCCTATAACAAATTCAATCATTGAAAATCATATCATACTATTAGGTTACATTAAAAACACACACAAAACTACTCTAGTTATGTGAATATTTTTATACTACATAGATATATTTAATAAGCCTACCGAAATATGAAGATTACACTCTGCAAGAGCAGCCCATTCAAAAAAAGCCAGCTTTTTTGAAAACATTGTTTATATCTAGCTACAAATTTCATATTGTAAATTGTATTTTATATTTAGAAATGAGTGCCTATTTTACAGTAGGGAGATATACGAAAACCATGCAACAGGAAAAGTACTGCCATCTCCTGCATGTTTTTTTTTTCCCAAAAAAGCCAGTTTATCTGACCACTTCCAACTCTGAGATTATAAAACAAACATGGAATGACAGTTATTCTATACATTTATATCAAAACTTTTACAGCAATTCCTTCAGTCAAGCATCTCAAACTCAAGGGGTGACCCTGCACGTGGTACACCCAAATGTCAACCTCACTTCCACATTAGTACACCCTGGACTGAAGACTAACGAGGCTCTGGCGAGTGGCCCTATGGCCAGTATAATTTTGTTTGTATTGTCCTGTTCTTTTGTCCTTATGTGTGCTGAGTGCCCCTTTACAGCCTCAGCTTTTAACGAAAGTCAGAAGATTTTAATATTTTATGATTTTAGTTATGCAACGTTATTGTTACGGCTGGACCCCGTAGAATATGACGGGTGCAAAATAGCCTTAGTGCTGATGCACCCAAAATTAAAAAAAAAATACTCAAACTCACTGTGCCACATCTAGGTGTGTGTGTGGGGGGGGGATAGATGTGCCAAAATGAGACTTCTTTTTCTAATGTCTGTGATTTAAGAATACAATAGGCTCAATTTTGGAAAGGGAGAAAATAAATTAATTATGAGCTCTGTATGTTTGTACAATTTCTCAAAGAACCAAAACCATTCTTGGAAAAAATTCTGCATCTCACATAAAAAATGATAACACAAACACTTTATTGCCTCCCTACTGGCATAGTGGTAACGTCGTTGCCTTGTAATTAAGGGGTCCCAGGTTCAATTTCCGGTGGAGGCACCTAGCAGTTCGGTTTCCACTATAAACTGTAGGTCTAGACCCGATTAGCTTATCTGTGCATAAAGTGAACCTAAACAAAAAAACACTTCAAACCGCAATGAACACTTTCTTATGCTGTGCGAAAGTCACACAAAAGGACAAACAGGAATATATGTCTGCTATGTAATTTAACCAACATTTGCAAGGCTGATTTGGAAAATAAATTTGCATTTCATTGTCTCTGGATTCTGAGTTTGAAGTGGAAAATGTTAGATGGGGATGTTTGATAGAGCCTTGGGGTTAGTTTGGGGATGCTCATGTAGTTTAACATGGTGACAGTGAGACAACTAGGGTGGAGGGGTGCTTGCGAAAATGTTTTTTTTAATTTTTTTATGAATTTTTATGCTTGCCATATGGAGGGAAAAAGTTTCACCAAGTTTTCTTGCTATATATGCCTTTAGCAAGCTTTCTGGTGGGAGGAACAATGGCTGATGGGAGCAATGGCAGATATCTATATCTTGCTGATGCCTATGTTCTCACTGTAAATCAAGGAGAATGTGATGGTAGATTACACTTTAAAACTAGCACAACCACAAGCCCGGCAAATATCTAATTCGTAGTTAGGTTTCTCTAACTGCAGTGTAAATATGTTAATCTGAATCAGTGTATTGCTTTTCATGACTTTTGAGAGTAAAAAAATGCAAATTATTCCAGTTTCCATTACATCATTATAACTTACTTGTTTTGTTTGTTGTTTCTGAGTTTGACCCGCACACGCCACTTCTGCCATATTAGACACCTCTTGCTCTAGCATTTGGCCAGTGTTGGTGAACAGTTCCTAAAAGAAGAAATTTTATGAATTAAATCAGTAGTAATTTATTTCTATTTAAATTGGATTCCTAATGTGGATGAGTACTCAAATAAATTACTTATGAATTAACATGTGAAATTCTCGGTAGTGCATAGAAGACAAATTGCAGAAACAATAATGCAACCTTGGACATTGGGTATATTCTACCCCAGCCCGAACATAACCATTACATGCAACAGTCAACGGTCAGTAATGAACTGACAGGATTATTTTGATGGGTGACTGATAGTGGAATTAATGTAGAGTATAAAAAGGGTAGTGGTGGAACCTACCCCACATGCAAGGTTGGAGTTAATATTTCATTTCCCCCATAACATTGCAATTGAACATTCATTCCCCCCCAACCGTGGGACCATTATTACCATTACAGCAAATTACTTTTCCCCCACAATTTAATAATGGAAAATTATTCATCCTTGTAGCATTTTAAAATAATAGGATTCAATTGTCTGGAATGGCACAGCAGCATTTATCAATCGTAGCACACTTTTGATGGACTTTCAATTCATCCAGCACTAAAATTGTTGCTTGAGAATAAGAAATATATTAGGTGTATTTTTTTAATTATTTTTTTATAAGAGGCATGTTCCTGGCTATGATGTTTATATAACTACATATTAACCATTCAGTACCACGAAGGTCCACCTAACTAGCAGACTCACATTTTCATTTGGTTGACAACCCCCAACCCCTCTCATACAAAAATTCCTGGGTGCACCTATGCATGCACATATGTTTAAAACAAATAAAACTGATTGAATTTTTTGATATTCTCCTCTCCTCGATTGCTGACCTTCCTTGGAACAATTTGGTTTGATTTTAACCACATGCCTATGTATGCAGGGCATCTCAAGCCTCACCAGAAAATAAGTCATACCTCCATCCTCAAAAGACTGGAGAAAAAAAATGAGTAGAGAACATACTTTTGCTCTCAAAATGTAGATCACAAAATTTAAAAACAGTACTGCCAGATACAATGAAAGGAAAACATGCATTCTCTGCTTACAAGTGATAAGCCTAACTGAGTAACTTAACGACTGGTGCAAGTAAAGAATAAATAAAATTAGAAATTAAGTTTTGATTAATGGTGAAAATATTGGAAAAGCTGACTAAATATCTAGTGATATGGTCATTCCAAATTTTTAGAGTGGTGCTTACTTAACCCATGCACATAACTGCCTAACCTATCAAGCAGCATGGAAACTAATAATACAACACAATCTCTTATGAATTAGTGTGTATCTCGTAACAAACATTCCTCATATTACAATGAATAATGAGACCAGATTCAATAATAATAATAATAATAAAAGCATTAGCTTCATCACCTGGCACAGTTGGTCACTGTAATAGGAACGACTGAAGATGACCGGACCCTTCTCCGATTTTCTTCATATTTGGCATACTCACTAATTGAGGCCTCGTAATCACGAATCTGAAGTTAAAAGTTGTCGGAAATGTCTAGAAATTGCAAAATAAGTGAAAATAAGGAGTTAGTTTTCACATGGAAACAGTCTATTTTCGCAAAATTTTTTGTTGCACAAGCAAATATATATATATTCCTGATACTACTACGACATGAAATTTTAACTATGTTTGCCTAACCTAACCACACGTCAATGGTTCGTTTGGAAAGTGTCAATGGTTCGCAAATATTTTGCAATTTCTAGACGTTTCCGACAAATTTTAACTTCAGATTCATCATTAGCAGGCCCCAATTAGTAAGTATGCCAAATATGAAGAAAATCTGAGAGGGTCATCTTCAGTCATACCCTGTAATAATATACATGCAACCAGTCACAGCACTGTGACACTACTGCAAGTCATGGCATGCTGTATCTTTCAGAGGGCTATGGTAGCCAGTACCATGTCTGTTTTGTCTATAATTGTATACTTAAATGTAAACAGAATTTTGATTAAGAGTGTCATGTACATTTTGTGTTATCAACGGCTAATTTTATTATTGCCACCAAAGGAGCTGTAGTAACAAGAATCGAGATTCAAAAATAATTTACAATTTTACTTCGTGCATGTTGTAGATCCCATCCATATTTTAAAACAAAGTCTGATTGCATAAGTTTGCAAGAATGTGACAATTATATTTTTGCAAGCAATGTAATCAAAAATAGAGTTGGGATATGTGCGAACATGTAACAAAAAATATTTTTGGGCCATTTATACAGTATGCATAAACCTGACCTGCCTAACCTACTGACGTATGCATCCAATAGGTGAAATAACCTAAACTTGACTTACCTATACTATTCACATATTTATTCCTGCTATAAATAGGATGCACACATGAGTAGGTTAGGCAGCTCAGGTTTATGCCTACAAAAGGGCAAAAAAGGTTTTTGTTACATGTAAGCACATATCTCGAAGCAGGCATAGCTGTTGCTACCTACTCATCTAGCCAGTGTGTAAAATTCAAAAAACTGCATGACAATGGTGCTGCCCTCAATTTACACATTGTAACTATATCGCAGAATGAATTAGTTGAAACGTGAATATTTTTAGATAGAGGCTGGGAACGTAACAACTTATATGGTACAAGGTATTCTACACCTCTTCACTATACACACGAAAGATAGAAAATTTTCTTTTCCAAAGAATAGGGTAAGTTTTGTGCAAAATTAGGGGGGGGAGGTATAATGTAAATGCAAAAGGTGTATATTTAGGCCACAGCTTCTTCAACAGGTGATGAGAATAGCATATGGAATTGCTATCACAACAGCCCTAAACCTGGCCTGCCTAACCTAACAAATGCATTTAGGAATGTAATACCCCTTCACACCTACATTGCGGGCATTGTAAAGTATTTACGGAAGAATTTTAATGCTTCAAATTTGAGCTGCCTAACCTAACAATGAAAGCATTTTGGTCTGTAATAATTATTCATACCAACGTCAAGTGACATTAGCAGCAGCAGCAGTCCACAACGGAACACTTTCCAGTATTCTTCCACGTTATTTTATTTGTGCGCGCTGGAAATGTTCGGTAAGACTGCAGAATATGGGCTGCTTAGGAGGAACGCGATTCATAATTTTTTGGTAACGTTTTGTAGTTAGTAATCGGGGAAAGTAAATTTTCTTTTAAAAAACCAGAAAAACGTGTCCAGGTTGGGCGGTATTGAAATCGTAGCAACGAAGGAAAAGGCATATTCCTGCACAAATCTAGCGAAAGTAAAAAATGCCTACGTTGTTACGTAGCTAGGTTTAGTTCACTTAGCCTAAATAATAATTAGTCATTGTATTTATGCTAATGAAACGTAACCTAACAGGCCTAACCTAACCTTGTAGGCATTCCTCGAAGAAATAATGAAAGAAACTGTGCGTAAACAATATGGACACGAACGAATGGAGAAATGCATTGCTTTTAGTAGCAGGAAAAACATTTTTCATTGTATTTGTGCTATTGGAACCCAACCTAACAGGCCTAACCTAACCTTGTAAGCATTCCTAGTCTGAAATAATGAAAGAAACTGTGCATCTGTGGGTGGAATCCAGAGCGACAAATCAACTCGAATGCCGCGAAACGAAGGGTTTCACTTATCGCACAACACTTGAGTGCGTAAACAATATGGACGCGAACAAATGGAGAAATGCATTGCTTTTAGTAGCAGGAAAAACATTTTTTACGCGCAATAATATAATAGTAATCGTAAAAGGAACACCGGAAAATGGAAGTAAAAGGTACGTACTTTCAGGGGATATAAATTTTGTTTGTCTATTTAGAGGAAAAAAGCAGCCCATGTTCTGCAGTGAGACCAAATGTTCACTTGTCCCTCTGTACCCCAAAAGAAAGTGAAATATCTTGCATTGTTTATGAAGATTTTCTTGTTTATGAACGTTTTCAGTTGATTTTAGCTTTCGGAAATGTGTTATTGTGAAGCAAAGTACGTTTGTTTCCTTAGCATGTTACTTTACTGTGAAGCAGAACAGCCCGAAGACTTCACACAAGTGAATATAGCACCCAAAACGACTTTCCACAAAAGCAGCTATAATTTTACGTAGTTAGGTTAGGATTGTTAGGTTTGGTACTGATAGTCATTTTCGGCGTGTTCTTTCGCTATTTTACTGTACATACAAACAATGTTTACCAACAAAAAGTGGCGAAAATACTTAGAAATTGAAGATTTTATCTTACGTGTGCCATTCTATGGTATCAAATATATCCGTTATTTGAGCTTTCCTAAAGCTGGAACCACTTTTGCATTACATAAAACGTTGAAATCTGTCGATTAAAAAAATTTCTACGTAATTCTCGAGGAGTACAGTGGGTAAACAGTCCCGCGATAGTCAGCCACGCTCGGCAGAATGATAACAAACTCTACATCCTTGATTACGTTGCACGTAGAAATAGGAATAAATTACACGGTACGTAAGTAATTCTGTTGTGTGTGTGTGTGTGTATATATATTTAATATATGTATTTTCACACACCCTACTTTAATTTCACAATAAAAGTAACATACTTTTCGCACTAATATGAAACTCACTTTGTTTCCAATCATGGAGGAAGCAGAATTAATTATAGTAGCCTATATTTAATTTATTTCATGTTGTGAATTCTGTATTTTCGTCATAAAAAAGACTACTGTTAAGAAAGTAAATATTAATACACTTACCTCTGCCTTTACAAAGACGATTGTTCCATGAAACAAACCTCAAACCACGCTACTCATCTGTATTTGGTTTCGTCGGTGTGCACTGTGCAGCGTCGTTCAACCTCTTTCGCGCAGTGGATGATGGGAAGCAACGAGTCGGCTATCGCACGTAACTACGTTGAAAGATCCCTGTGTAAGATGTAACGAGCGCAAAATATGAAAGCACCACGCAACGTTAAAGCAACCATGACAGGGAAACACTGAAGTATGTTATGTAAATGAGACTTCGTAACCTTTCAGAAACATGATTCTGACTTCGTGTGCTGTATGGGTAATTATAATGTTAAAAATAACGTTTTTTTCATGGAAAAAAAAAAGTGATCCAAAGTTGAAAAATGTTCCGCTATGCATATGAGGTAAGTAGAAATGAATTTTATTTGAAAATAAACGAGTTAAATGTGTCTCCGGCTTATCTAACTGGTACCGTAACTATTATCAATCTAAATACTTAATAAGCTTTCCTAGCTTGTAAAAAGAAACATATCCACATAGGAAGGTAAATATGTAAAATGAATGTTGTGATGTTGGCAGGCTCTTAAAGAGAAAAATACCAGAGACTAGAACATATCCTCATGGGCATCTATCTCTTCATTGCATTTTCTTTACTGAAATTAAATTTCTTATTGATCTATCTTATTTTCATTATAACTTCACTAGTAGCATAAATGAATTAGTTCCCACAAGTCTTGCTAGTGGAGAAGCCTCCCAATGGCATAGTGGTTCAGATCTCACTTTTAAACTGTAGGTCCAGTCTCAATTAGCCTTTCTGTGTATAAAGTAGTCTTAAACCCAAATATCAAACATCTTGCTAGTGAGACTGTAGAAAAACTGGGGAGTACAAAGTATCCGAGCAATTTAGAAGAACCTAATGAACGAGTTAAGAACACATTGCCTGCAATAAAGAAAATCTGTTCTTTGCATTATATTCTGTGGCCTTCGTCTAGTAGACTGAGGAAAGAAGTAATTTTATATTGAGAATAGACCAAGAAAGATACAGGAATTTATGTATAAGGCTGGCTCCTTGTAATCCCAGAATTCAATTTGATCTAGACCAGGATTTGCACAAAACCAACAATGCACATTATTCTATTGTTGTCTCTGAAGGTGGAAAATTCCAAGGTTAATAAATGTAACTAAGGGACTGCAATGGCTTAGGCCAATCACTTGTCCTCATGCAGGGGCAGCACAAGGGGGCACCCCTTCATTTTCTTCTGCACTCCTATCCAAAACCTATATTCTACAGAATATGTCATGTTCTCATATTATGTCATGTTGTTGTCATATTGAGGGCCAAATGTTAGGTACTGAAATGAGTGTGCTATTATTATTATTTACAACACACAAGCATTGATCCTACTCTAAAAGAGATTCCACATTTATTTTCCTGTACTGTCAGCAGTCTATAAAGATCAGCAACCCTTGTCTTCATTTCTTCAGAATTGTTTCTTCTTGTGTTTCAAGTAGTCTGTTTGTGTTTTACGATATATATATGTATATATCAATAGCTCAGTGTTAGTTGTATGTTTTCCATTGCACTATTGATACCCATTTTGTCTGCCTACTTGTTCTTCCTTTTTTCTTCAAGTACCATTGGAACAAAAATTTCAGTTGCTTTCAAGTATCATCAGGTCGTTTTCAGGAAATTATTTAACATGAGTTGTATCCACACATTTTCAAAGACTGTTACGAAGAGGCCAAAAATTCGGGAAGAAATGTTCCAGTTCATTGTTGGGGACAGTGTGGCCCCAAGGGATTTTAACTAAAGTTGCTGTGCATTTAGCATTTTGTTCTGGCACCTCAGCATCTGGGCAGATGGAAGGTAGGCTATGTATTATGCAAAATGGACGCATACGGAAAGAGGGGTAACAAAGCAACGGAACATTTTCAGAAAAATGAAGCAATCCAAAAAAAAAAGTGAATTGATAATTATGTGGAAGTGACTACATGATTTTGTATTTATCGAGTTTTTGTTCTTCTTGAAGGTTCGCATAACCACTTTTTGTACATGCAAAATAATCTAACATAGTTATTATTAGTGGTTTTTATTTGATTTTATCTGCAACGCTTCATTCTGGTTTCCCAGAACTTTTTCACGCTACACATACAATACAACCTCACATGAGTAGTCACTCTACATTTCTAAGGAATTAATGTCTTTATTTCCTCCTAGGTGAAACTGGTTTTTCCACCTTGCAGGTGTTGTGGCTGGCTGTTTCTCCCCCTCCCCTCCACCCTGTAACCTATTCTTCTTGTTTATTGAGTTGTTTTCTTTTTCAAATTGCAGAAGTTTAGGTTGCATAGTAGCAACCCACACATCAGTTGTTACCTACACAACATATTTGACATTTGATTTATAACTGAATTTTGTATCTCAATTGGTTGTGCCTTGTAACCAATGGATCTAAAGTTCGATACCCGGTGGAGGCACATAGTGGTTTGGATCCCACTTTAAACTGTTCAAGTCCAGTCTCGGTTAGTCTATATGTGCATAAATTGGACTTAAAACAATGGATGTCAATCTAAAAGTGTACATTTCAGTCATGGTCATTTGGGTTAGTTATTATAAGTGTGTTGCAGAAACATGGTAACTTCACACTGAAGGATTCTTTTAGAGAGAGTGAGCAGCACTATTAGGGGGGGAAATGTACCTCTCCATGGAAAAATCCCTTGTCTTGCTGGCCTCTCGATGGAAAAAACATATGCCATTGGCCTTCCTTGAACAAGCTGTTCTTTTCAAACATCTTTGTTGTGCTAAAATCAGGCAAAAATTAAGCAAGGCAAGTCACTAGTATTCTTCAGTTTCATGAGCATATTATCATAGATGCCTACTAAAAGTTGATTGACATTTGATTTAGGGATTAAAACATGTATGCAAATTTCATGTTTTCTTTATTTTCAACATTGCACCCCCTAAATTCATTCTGCACCCCTAGATGATTAATCCTGGCACCGCTACTGTCCTCATGATGACAAAGCGATGGTAGGAGGTAAATTTAACCATTGAACGAAATCCAAATCGATGCACTAGTGTTGCAATATGCAGATCGGGAAATGATAAAATAAAAATAACCCGTGGCTCAACAGCCCTTGAAGGGCCTAGGCCGATCTCCCAACTGCCAGTCTCCCTCCCACAATCCTACCTAGAGGTGTGGAGATCTTGAACCGGTATTGGGGCGACGTGGGGTCAGAACGTCGAAACCCCCAGCTGTTATAGATTTTTGGAGATCGGGTTACGCTACTCACTTGTAGCTCCCCAATTTCCTCACGATGATGGGTTGCCACTGGTCCTATACACAGGCCGAGAACCCAGAGACTGAACTCGGGCAAACTCGAATCTATGCCGTCGTTCAGTCAGAGTCCAAAGCACAGCACCTTAGACTGCATGGCCATGGAGGAGGACATGCAGATAGGGAACAAAGTCACAAACTGCACATGCGAAATCGCACAAATGTGCCACATGCGAAATTGCACAAATGTGCATTTCCTGATATAACTCTGTAAGCAATAAAACAATATACAGTTTATGCTTCAGATAGTTACTTATTATACATACCTTTGAGTTGCCATCCAACCCTTTGACCACAACTCCTTTTCCACAGGCTATAATAAAACAATCTTGCCTTAACATTCTTAATATTTGCATATTGCAACACTGTCATTCTGTCACTTTATGTGGCTTCACATTAAAGCAATGCATTCACTTTACCCCTAACACGTCATTGCAAACAAAAACGTAAAGTGCAATCTTGGATACGGGACGGGGTTGGAAAATTCACCAAATGAGGATAGAAGTATTTTATTTTCAGTAGCTATATTTATTTAATACATTATACAAAGTTCAAACAGTACAATTACATACTTGTTATATATTACACCAAAGTTCACTTGTTACGTAGATAATGTTATGGGAGGGGTGAGTGGCGACAGAAAAAAAAATTGACAAAGAATTTCTGGAACTTCAATTAATTTATCTTTCATTCTACATACAAATAATGTTACTCTTAAAACTTGCTAAAACAGCAAGGATGGTAGATTTTTATTACATTTTTACAATGTTTTACAATCATAGCATCCCTGAAATGTGACAAAGGAAGAGCAGTTGTTTGTACATGTACTCTTACATGGCATATTCTACATAATAAATAAACCAACACACTATTAAATTAAACTTGAACCAACAGGTACTTTTATCATACATTTGCTTTCATTCCTGCTATTGTTTAGTGTTCCTAGCCAGTTTTACAGAGCCATCTGTAGGAATTGTGTAGTACTAATTCCTTCTAAAATAGTTTGCATCACATGGTTAGGCAGTGAATATACATGGGTAAATGGTAGAAGTTTCTTGATTTCTTTTGACAAGCTTTGATTTCATTCATCTGTTATTATTGGGTGTTTTTCTTGCAACATGGATTTGAATTTATGAACAACACAATAGTTATGGCTGTAGACCCTTGAAAAATCAATATGGCGACCTCTCTACAATTTTAGTATTTTAAATCTGTTATTTCTGTTTCATTGTTTACTGTTATAAATAGAGCTGGAAGGTATACGAAATATTTAGTGAAATCGCATGGTATAAATAAACTTTTATACATATAAATGCAACATTAATAGTGGATTTTTTTAAAAAAAGTGTTTTTTAACTCCAATACTATTCTGATTCATTCTTCCATTGAGCTGAAAGCTATGCTGCAGAGCAGACCAACTTGACGAACTTGAATTATTAAGAACATTATTTATCATAATGTACTTAGTCATTAGCATAACAAAAACAAACAAAAGAATAAAATAAAAACGTGCCAAAGTGCAAAAAAGAATCTTGCTTCATTGTAATATTTACACAGAAAGTTTGCACAGAAGTATAACAATATTTGCTAGTATTCGCATAAAGAAATAAGCACACGCTAATCTTCATTTCCAAATTTCTGTCAATTATACACTTTTCATATTTCATTCCATGTACAGATAGAGATAACTGACATCATAACAACATACTCTGTGGCCTTTCACTGCAATGGTAGCTTGGTTTGCCAGCAAATTTCTGCTTTCCATAACAGTGGACACAGACAATGCTTTGTTACAAATACAGAGCTTTTTTTTTTTAATATATGAACCACTTCACCTGAATGGAAGGCATGCTGTTCATAACACTGATGCAATTTTTGATTATTGTTACACTTAATTGCAACTACCATCCCTGCCTGTTTTAAGCGCTAATTGCAAAATGCTAGGTATGCTCTAGAATTTAACAAGAAATAACATTGCACATATAGATTTTTCTCACAATGTGGAGTGCACCTTATTGTCAAACATTGGTATGTACAAGGTAGATTTCAGAGCACTGTATGTATCTACAACTTGTTCTTCTTATGGAAATGCAAAATGGATTCTGATGGAATAGATAGTTTTTCATGTAGGTATAGCATTTATATACAATAGCACATAGTGATACCAGATATGTATGATGTTTCTTCATGCCATGCTAGAAATTAATAACATTAATGTTTACATTTTCAACTAGGTTAATTGTTCCCATACACCATGAATTCTTTTGTGTATTGATTGTAATCATAAGAGTGGTCTTGTCTATGCATTCTCAAGCATTATGCTCATCGCAGGATTTACATATTTACGAGGGCCATTTTTCTTGTAGTGGCAACACTGTTGCTTGTCAGTTGTCGATGTGACAAAAGACAATCGGGTGTTGTTTAATCTTGTACTAGGAATCGTGTGTAGGTGTTTGGTACTGAATAGTACTGTTGTGTGGTGGTTATAAGACGTTAAAGTGAAGGGTGTGTATAATACCACCCCGAACAACAGTGAATATTCATCAAATTTCAGGTTGCATGTGGAAGGAATGCACGGCAATTCACAAGGGCTTACGAGAGGCATGTGGGGACCATGCTTTACCGAATCGTACCATTGGCAGATGGGTCAAGGCATTTGAAAGTGGTCGTGAATCAGCCGCGAAAGAACATGGTGGTGGGCATCCTCGCACGGCAATAGGTCCATACCACCTTGATGCACTTCGCAGATTGCTGGAGAATGATCGGCGTATTTTTGTGAGGTGTTGGAGCACCCACCTTATTATCCTGACATGAGTCCCTGTGACTTTGATTTGTTTCACAAGATGACGGAACCGCTGAGGAGGAAATGCTTTCCAGACGTCCCCGAGCATCATTCGGCCACAGGACAGTCTCTGCGCATACTAGCACGAACGGGAGCTATCAGTGGCATCCAACAACTGCAAGATATTTGGAAACTTGTTCATGCAGCAGCAGAAGATATTGTAAATGATTCCCGTATGTATCTTCTTTCAAGTTTCTTTCTCATACATGTTGCCACTACAATAAAAATGGCCGTCCTATAACCGTATATCAAGATTAATTTTCATGTATTGATGCTGTTTTAAAGTTCCCCAAAATATTTTAATTGCCAAAGAGCAAGTTTCTTCTAAAATATGCAATCAGAACATTATTCTGGCATTTTTTGATCCATGTCAATCTTTCTTCCCGTTCATATGCTTTCTGCAGTTATATTGAATAACATATTCCTAGAGTAAATATAAAAAAAGTAAGACTTTTACAAGCACCCATGTAAAATTCTAACCTCTGTAGGCTGTAGAGATCTCCCTTATATTCAAGTCTTCTTGCTTGATGTAGGAAACTTAATTTTTTGTCATTAAGGATAATATTTTTATTCTTATTTGTAGACACAAACATCATCTCAAAAGAGGCTGCAGGATATGTAGATCGATAATGTATACATCAGCCATAGATCGTTGCGATTAGCAAAAAGTGGTAGAAAAGCGAAGTAAAATAAACCAAATCAATCAACCTTTCTGTCGTACTTATTACTTTCCATGTTTATGTGTTGCGTGTTTTTAGATGCCACATAACGGTCCTAAAATAAACATATGCACAGGGAAAGATATTTTTAGACAGTAAATTACAGCGTTATTCAAAAAGAATGGTATAAAAGTAAAGTCAATTTATTTTTAAGTGAAAAGAGATACAAAAGCAATTCTGGTGGGAAAGAAGAAAGGAAGGTTGTAAATTTATAGCCTGTGGTTGTAGTTGACGTAAAATTCACTAGAGGCGCTACTTTTTGTTGATAGCTAAAATGGCAACAACGAAGATAGAGCAAACATATTGCATAATGGAATTTGCACGAACAGAGGCAGTTGTTACAGTTGAGACACACTTTCGTGCGAAATTCAAGTTCCTCCATTACCACAGACCAGGGTGCTCATATCCAACATTTGTAATTGCCCAGGTAAATTTGCAACCTTCCTTTCTTCTTTCCCACCAGAATTGCTTTTGTATCTCTTTTCACTTAAAAATAAATTAACTTTACTTTTGTACCATTCTTTTTGAATAACCCTGTATTTATATAAGTGGAGAATACAGTGTTAATAAGCTATTTGTGGTGGAAGTAGCAGAATGTCTTTTTTTTAGCTGCGTATGTAATTTGGTAAGTTGACACAATAATGCATGAAATCTTTTAATATCTTTTAAATTATGTAATTTACTTGCTCCTGTAAATAAATAAGAAATGGAATAAATAAGTAATATAGGGACTATTTCAAGGATCTTTCCATTGTACTTTCCCTAGTACCATACAAACTTTTCATCATATTCTAACATTCCATGCTTCAAAAATCACATAATATACATAGATATCTGGTATCACTATCTTGAAGACTTACATTCAAAGATGCATACAAAGTGTTTAATAAAAAAAAGGTTTTACTCTTTCTTTTTTAACTATGTACTACAAATTTTGAGGTCTGCAGAAATTGACATTATGAATTTTCAAAATACATATAAGTATTTTCTTTCTTTCTAAGCATGTGTGGTTAATAGATATCAGTATATTCTCATAAGATTTTATTGACGCAAAATTGTAACAATTTCTAAATAATTCTTTGAGATCGTACTTTCAAATATACTGCCATGAATGTCTTGAAAATTGATTTTTTTTGTATTAATAGGTGTTCAGTATTTTTTTTTAAATGTCCAATATACTTTTACTTTCAACTGTATTGTGAAGAATTTTAAAAAGAAAGCCAATCTCGGTAAAAAAAAAATATTATAAATATAGGTCATGCCGCATTGATGATAAACCTGACAATATAGTACTATTATTCGCACATGCTTATGACACTATTGTTTCATTTCCTTCTCGACAATATGTAAATATTTTGTTTTACTGAAATATTCCTACCTGTATAAATTCTACTACACTTTTTTCAAGAATTTGTTTTCAAACTTGACAAAATGTACAAATATTTGATTGGTTTTCATGTAACAACATTCTTTATATAAATACTAAACTGTTACCTTTACATAAGTCTTTACAATCTTACATATGTAGTAGCACGAATCATGCAGTCATTTAGGTATAAAATGAAAATGCTCATTACACCTACCAATTTTGTTACTATATTTGGAAAATGATTGTTATACATGCTTGAGGGGGACTATTACTAAATTTTTGAAATGCGACTTCACAAGAAATTGTACTTAAGTTTGTGACTTTTTTTAAAAGTTGTTTGTGTCAAACCCTGTAACTGGTATTTGTGCCATTGTAATTCTCTCTTAGCCCATAGTTTTATTTCACATTGTAAGACTTTGAAATGAAAGGGAGGGGTTTGGCTTTTGTATGTTTGGGCTACCTAGTGGGGGTAGAATGCTATTACTGTTGTGGAACTATAATCGGTTATGCCCAACAAAGTTTTTTACAAGCCTCAAATATCAAGGTACTTATTGTGCACTTGCATTTTCTTTCTTAATGTAATTTTTTTAAACATTGATGAGGTAGATGCTGATTAGATGAAAGAGCAACAGTCACATGAAATATACACTAGCCAGAGTTCAAACTCGGACCTTTCATTGGTGAAAGCATCGACTCAACAAACTTGATGTGGCATGTGTGTGTGTGTGTGCACTTCCCAAATATTGATACTCTTTCGCAAGTTGAGGCGATGGTTGGAAAAACCAACGGCCAGCTGCGACACAATAGAAGCTACTCATGTTGAATTCAAACTTCGATTTTTGTACCTCTTAGTTCCATGTATTTTTTCCACTGTACTTTATTTAAAGTTTGAAGGTGAAAAGCAATGATCTTGGCATCATTGAAATTTCCACCTCCTATATACTCTGCAAATGTTGGTGGTAGGTATGTCGTGGTTCGGCACATAAGGGGTGTGGAGTTATGGCTGCACACCTTTGTGATAGTTTATTTAGTTCCGAGTGTGTTCATGCCATTGATGTTCCCACGTTCAAGTTCCAGCATGGATATGGACATTCTTTGAGAGTCCCTTCATTAATTCCATTTAATAATCATTAATTGTCATGATTAGCCAAACATGGCAGAAAAACATGCCAAGTAACAAAAATACAGATAGCTTAATGCTGAGCATGGTCTGAACGTGGGTCCTTCATCAATTTTATCTAATCATCATTCATTCCCATAATCAAAATTGGCCTAAACACACAGAAGAGCAAAAAAAAAAATAAAAAAATAAAAATAAAAAAATAATGAAGAATATATATATATATATATATATATATATTTTGTGGGAGTGCGATCAACATTATGGCCAACCCAATTTGCTTCCCAGGTAACCAACCGCTGATGAGATGCTGAGTGGATCTTACAATGTACAGAGGTACATTTACAGAAAAATTCCTATCTGCGATAATGCATCACAGAAATCTAAATTGCAATTCTCATGTTCAAAACTGTTTTTGTTTAAGTCCATTTTATGCTTTAATACACTAAATGGGATGATTTCAAAACAATTGTAGTCAGTTGCAGTTACAGAAGGTAAACCAGCATTACTGATAGGAATGGGCTCACAATTACAAAATGACAATGTTCGAAATGTTAGGTCATTCACCTATTCACTTCAACTCAACATACACATTCATAGCAAAACATTTCTTTTCTGGAAATCGAACCCATATCCCTGCAGGTGAAAACCATAGTTACTAGACTATGGGGGCGACTCTCGTTAAGAATATTATTAAATTCTAAGCCCTGTAGTTAGAATTGATTGATATATGTTAACTTTATCAGTAATTTTGCCATGTTATTTTGTGTATTAACTGGCGAAAATTGGGTGTGGGGAGAAGGCATGCATTGAGTGCAACCATGGTAGAAATAGTGTAGTGGCAACTTACTATGGAAATCCCAAGCTAAGATACATGTGGGAGGAAGAATTTCACATATTTTAATTTGAGCTGTACTGAACAATCTTACCTTTTATAGCATGAATTATAGAAGTACCTTGATATTTAGAGGCTGTACAATAAGAACAGTGAAAATATTTTAAACATAAATAGAACAGCAGTAAGTAATCTTTGTTGGGGTGCAATACGCATTTTACTGCGAACCTGAGGTAAACCACACATGCACCCATTCACGCAAAATGTACAAGAGACTCACAGTACACTGCATGAACTACTCTCTTCACGAAGAGATTATTATTAAAGCATCTTATCCTAAAGAGCAATTCATAATATGGTGAAGGATATGTTGTCGTCAATGTTGAGAAAATGCATGCTTACATTACATACAAGCAACCCTCCCTTTGGAGTGAATTTTAAGCAAGGGTCGTACACGTATATTTTGTGAAAAATGCATAATTAAAATCTTAACATAAATGTAGTGTTCAATGTAAGAAGAATGTAATTTGAGGGAAAAAGGGTGGGGGTATTGCACACAAAATATTTAAAAACAAGGTTAAAAAATGAATACTCCAAGGAACTTTTTTCTTGGGTTAGTTTACGTATAAAAGGAAACAGGTATAAAAAATAACAAGGAATGTGTTGAACAAAACTTATTGTGGAACTATTCTGCTCCATCACGCCTCCCACACATCTAAAAAAATTCATATGTGATTGTACAGTCTGCATTACATTACATACAAGGGAGCCCTCCGTACGGTGTGGCTATAACTCTTGGTGAAGCAGCCAAGGCTTTACACGATCTGTCGTAAAAGTAAATAAGACAACATTACATGGCTCGGGTGATTATGTTCCCTAGTAATATACAACCAGTCTTCGTCAAGTGTTATCTATAGGTAACTATTTACAAATATTATATTTTATAACTACACGCACAAACATACATACAATGTACTGCTGTGTAGTCAAACTCATTTGGCATCAACATATTAAAAAACAATAACACAAAAGTTGGATCTTTGGAAATCAAATGTGTTTGCTAGGTGAGGCTGCTTTTTTTCATAATGATACAAATGGAAATTAACAAGAGTAACAATCATGTCTCCATATAGGAACTCTACATACATTTGAAGCCTCACGTTCAAAGTAAAATTTCACTGGCTAGACAAACCCTGTCGTTTCTCCTCCTCCAACATAGCATCCAGCTCATCAGTCAGGTTGGCAAGCATGTTGCCGATATCGTTCAACACATCAGCTGGTTCTTGGGCCACAGGCCTGGAAAAAAAAGGGGGGCATGGGTAATGCAAGTTCTGATGAAACATCTTAAATTTATATTCAAAATTGAAAATAAGAACAACTTTTTTAAAATTCAAAGTGAGATATTTGTATATTTTGTTTGTACCGAAAATTTTTAATTTTTATTTAGCACAAATATGTTTGTGTAATCGAAAGCAAAAGCGAATTTAACATACAAAATGGAAAAAAAAATGTGTTAGTGCTTTTGTTAGGTTAACAGAAAATCTGAATTTGATAAGAGATGTGAAAACTATGGCTCCACCAGGTAACTGAGCCTGTGACCAAAATCAATTTCCTTTTTATCAGGGCTGTACAATTGGCTAAAACACCCACGCATTTATACAGGGTAGGTGGTCCAAAAAAAACAAAAAAAACTGAAAAACCGACTACTCTATACTTTTGGCCACCTTTTTTGTGACACCACTCTGTAATTGTGGGTGTGTGTGTCACCAAAGAATCCACAATGCACATCCAGGGTGGCTACAAAGAAGCAGAAATGAAATTCCCTGACTTTTCCAGGTTTTCCAGGACAAAATTTACATTTTTCCCTGACAATTACAAACTAAACTAAATCGATGTTTTTGCAAATGGAAATAATAAACTCATACAGATCCACGTACGGTTTTGTTAAGTACCAATATTATCTTCTATGAAATTGACTTAATTTCTATATTCTCTAAGATTTGAATTCAAACAGCAAAATAGTGGATTTGGAAACTTCTTACAATTCACAAGTTAGGGAAGGATTATGGAATTTTATTATCCGCAGTAAGTTTAAAATAAAATACTTGATTATTTTTAAAGTTACGACTAAATGAGATAAGAGTGAAGAGTGATTGATTAAGAAATATAATTTATTTATTTATTTACTCAAGAGTTTCAGATACAGTCTTATTTGGCCATTTTACACTGAAACAACATAAAGTAGAAACAAAAACTAACAGTCTCCTTATCCATTCTCGGCATTATATCGTATCATATGTTGATATTTCCACTGAGTTTGCTTGCAAGAACCATGAGTGCGGACTCATTTTTCGATGCATAAAGCTACTTCTCTCTTCTCTGTAAAGCAAACAACTTAACTCTTGCATATAAGTGAAACAACAGTATATCCAAGTGAAGTACTGTGAAACTGAAAACATGCAGTTATACCATTATTGCTGTAGGTATTAGAAATTTAATGCAAGGAATTTATAGAATTGCATTGTATAGGTACTTGATTTAGCTAACCAAACATTAAAACAGGAACACTCGGTTAATAACAGCTTCTGAAAGTTCATACACAAGTGGCGTCCTGAAAAAAGCTCCAATGGTGTCTTTACGCAGCACTAGTGGCCGGAGAGTGACACACACACATGCAGGCAGGAAGAAGTGGCATGTAGCTGTAATCGGTACAGTCGCAATGCAGACGTTTTAGGGCAGTTCTAGGTTAAAGATTTCAGTTCTCATACAGTCTCCCACAGACTGCGATGTAGCCTACGTGTAGTAATCAGATTTTTGCATGCTCAGAATTTCGCAACAGAGTAACCAGCAATCGTGTGAGGTGTGCAAACCGGGCGTCGTGAGTGATAGTATGGTCAGCCGATGGTGCAGACAATTCATAGAAGGCCAATCGAATGTGCACAACCCCATACAGCTGAGTACAAGTGGGCATTTGCATCACATCAGGGGAGATATCTTGGGCCACTCCCTGTACAGTCCTGGCCTTGCATGTACCGACTTTCATCTCTTTGTTCAAATCAAGAGGTTTCTGGCAGGACAAGGATTTGGCAGCTACACTGCGGTAGAGATAGTTCCAGTCTTTGCTGTCCGACAGATATGCCTTGGGCATACAAAATTTAGTGCCATGCTACGACAAATGTCAGAACAACGGTGATGATTATGCCGAAAATTAGGTTAGGACTCACTGTTACTAATGCAATAAATTACTACTGATATTCTTGTTTTATTTATGCCTAATCGGTTGGGACCTTGATTTTTTATTATTTAAAAAAAAATTGGTATATTTTTTATTTTTTACTATTCGGTATTATCTTTCCCAAACTTCAAATTTTCATTTTAGCCCATTTTCTGGCAAATATCTGAAATTATACCTTCATGGCGCTTTTAAACTACTGTTTCAAATTGTAAGTCACACAGCCTACGCCTCTTCATGACAGTTTGATATCTTTGAAAGTTATTTTCCATACCACCTTTCTAATTTTAAGGTAAGGGTTTTAGATAATGGAATTTTCCCCTGTATATACTGAGGAGTGCATAATGACAATAAGTGGCGCGACCGACCCAAAAATTATAAAACAATCAATTTCATGTGACAGATTTCAATATATTATGGCACCAAAAATTGGCATTATATATTTTTTGACTTGTTAGTGTTACGTTTCCCAAAATTCTAGTTTTTGTTTTAGAACATTTTTCTGCCAAATGTATATTAAAACTTAATATTTCAATTGTGCTTTAAAACCATTATTTTAAATTGTAGGTCACATGGTCTACGCATTTTCGTGACAGTTTGAAATGTTGGAACATATATTTGAGGAAGTAAAAGTAAAGTGCTCCCCTGTGCTTTGCACCAAGCCATAAAGGCATCTAGGGTTGTGTGGAATTAGGGCTCCACACTTTCTTGATCACGGCCGAAGGTGGGGATGATGTGATCAGCACCACGCTCCTGGCTACCTTTACCCCAAAGTTTCCTCCAGGTACCCGCTTGATACGACGCTGGGTATGCGCCGGAGCAGTTTGAACAGGTGGAAAAGATCCCGGTTCTCCCCCGCAGGGGATCGACCCCGGGTCTCTTGCATGGTAGTCAGACGCCCTAATGACTGGGCTCCATTATTTCTTGCTCGACAAATGCCGATGTTGAGCACTTAACTTGGTAATTCAAAACTCATTTCGCGCCATAAATACTGAAGATGCGGCTCCTGTGTGACGGTAGATAGGCACTCGATCTCCTGTTAGAACCCTTCCACTTTGCTCTGTGATGCAAATGGTTTTGATTGAAGTTGATAAAATCGATCATGGGAAATACATGATTGAATGTAGCTGTCAGAATTTTTCCATGTATAACAAGCATTATAGTTTATTCTTGAATAAAATGTTGGAAAACTTGCACGTTCTATGTACACAAATATGGTACATTTTGTTTCTTTAAGCCTAGAAAAGATAAGAATGTTGGATTTTATGTAATTTTTTGTTGTTTTAGGACATTTAAAAAAAATCGCTAAAAACGCCAACAATTCGCATTTTATGTCAAATTCGCATTATTTCGATATTTTGAATGGGAGAAAAATGTGTCCAGACATCACTGTACATTCACAAATACAACTTCGCAGCAATTAACATTTTTCAAGGTTTTCGCGTTTGCGAAAATCAAGGTTCATACAAATTGGAAATTACTTTCTGGGTACCCCTTGTATAAAACAGTAGATGGAAAGTGAAAATCTAGCAGAGCTGGCAGAGAAAGTGAATTCTTGAAGAAAGTGATTTGCCTTTATGATTGAATGATTCGAGTAAATATGATATTAAAATAACTACGTATATATTATTAGTATTTATTTCATAATATTGGACATTGACTTCACTCAGTAAGAGATTAATGACCATCTTCACGAGTTTAAACAGACAGGACAGAGAATGGCGTTAATATCATTACAATTACTAGTGTTGCAGTAAATTTGAGGTTGGGAGCATGCACTTGCCAATTTTTATAATGTTCACCAATGCAGTTTTATGTTTCATTTTTTCGTGATAGTATTCAATATGTAGCCTGTTTTGTTGGATTTATCTAAGA